>NC_133823.1:3945000-4545000 GCF_047830755.1 Zonotrichia albicollis
TGGACAAACTTGTTGAAATGAAAAGATTGTATGTTAACTTTAACCCAAAGGAGAGAAATAGTTTTCAGTTATGCTAACAGATTTATCTTGCACATTCCTTGCATCTCCTGAAGTGTTACATCTTTAATATAAAATAACTGCTTGGTCAGAGCTGGGCTTCATTTCCCTTGAATACAGGCTTTGGAAAACCAGTCATGTGTTCTGCTTAAAGCTTTTTACATTATTTGCAAAATTTTTCCTGTTAAGAAACGCATAACATCCACAGAAATTGAAAGAAATACTGTTGGCTGGAAAACATTTTGAAACTTCTGCATTTTATGCCGCAAAGAAAAATGTCTTTAACAGCTGATACACTGGGCTCATAATTCAAACTGTCCCTCATTACAGACCTAAGTTTATCTTCCATCCCACACAGATTTCTACTCTATCCCAATTTTCCCACTCAGAATTATTCACATCAGAAATGTGGGCCCATGAAATGCAGGGCAGCAAAAGTGTTATTTATGCTAAAGGAACCAATCCCACTTCTTATTTCAGCTTTCTGCCTGTGGGTTTATTGTGTCCTCCCTCTCGGAGCTGAGTCCCTTATGGTATCTCACATTTGCACCCCAGCACATGGAAAATGAGGAGTCTTTGCCTCTGAGAGCTTGAATTAATCCACCAGGGCTCAGCCATAAAGAGCTGGAGGCTGTATTGACTCCGAGCTCTCCGGATGCATTTTTTGCCATGTGAATTATTTAAAGTCCTTCACGAGTTTCCCTGGGGCCTTTTCAAAGGGAATTCACCATCACCTTCAAACGTGCTCTGGCCAGCCCTGTCTTCTAAATCTGCTTTCTCTAAACACCCTGAATTCTGGCAGCATCTTCCCACCTCTTGCGGGGTTTGTGAGGGTCTTCAGAGCAAGGTGAGAGATGAGAATCTATGTTTTTAGAATGCTAATTTATTATTTTATGACATTATATTAAAGAATGCTATACTAAAATTATATTAAATAAAAAGGGTACAGAAGGTTTAACAAGAATGATTAATGAAAACTCGTGACTGACTCCTCAGAGTCTGACACAGCTGATGGTGATTGGTCATTAAAAAAAAACAATTCACATGAAACTAATTGAACATGCAGTTGTTGGTAAACAATGTTCAGACTACATTCTAAAGCAGCCAAACACAGGAGAAGCGATTCAGATAATTATTATTTACATTTTTCTCTGAGGTTTCTCAACTTCCTATGAGAAGAAATCCTGGCAAAGGGATTTTTCAGAAAATATCATGGTGACAACCTCTGGGAGGGGAATGGAGCCCAACAGTCAAAATTTTCAGACCACTCTGCAGTTACAAGTAATTATTATATTCTAAATTACTGGCCTTTTTTTTCCAGGACAATAGAAAAGATAGTCTAATAATTATAATAGTTCTGATGCCCTGTCATACTTCTATGCACAAGATTTATCTTCATAAGGAATATGACAAGTGATGTTATTTCAGAATTGCACATACATGGCTTTATGCAGGCACACAAGTTCAAGAATACTTGATTTTAGTTAATTTGCATTAAACCTATCTAATAAAGCTATAATCATTCAGAAATTGCTTCAGAATAACAATAAGATTTTCATTTCACAGCCTTTTTCAAGAACAATTTCTCCATGAAAATCAACTTAAAATTATATGGGGCACAGGAACTCATTATGAAAGAGTTCTGTTAATGGAGTCTGATGATTACTCCAAACAATACTTCTGGGAAACTTGGTTCCCAAAAGCTTTCAGCTGATGAATCCAAGAGTTCAGCCTGAATATTATCTGTAGGAAATACAGCAATAAAAAAGCTAAAACACCACCAATAGACAAATGAATTATGGTTCTAGTTCTTTTTTCCATCAGACTCCAGTGGAAGCATTTTTAATTTTTTTTTCTGTTCCTGTAAATTTAACCAACATTTTTGTTGTTGTTGTTTATGGCTAATAAGGAAATCATGTTGTAACACATCAGCAAATTCAGAACACAGTAAAGAATTTCTACCCTGGTTTATCATCTCTGTTTTTTTCTTTTTCCCCTTCATCACATGGGATTTTATCAACCCCCATTCAGGCCCAGGTAGAGCTTCTTCACCTGTCCATATTTACAACACAGACTCTGAATAAACAATTTTATTGACTATGCATGACCTCTCTTTTTCCATTTCCCTTCCTTATTTTCAATTTCTGGCTCAGCCAGGAATTATTTAATGAGTTCATCTAAGTCTTACCAGGAAAACCTGGCCTGCCTTGTATTTTTTATGCACCACTGACAGTGACAGCCTCACTAAATAATAAGTATTGATAATAAGAGCACCACCATTACCCCAGCTGTTTTCTTGATCTAAAAACTGTGACACAAGCCACCAACAACATAAGAAACCACTTTATTCACCAAACAGTCCTGACATTAACTTCCCCAGCAACAAATAATTATCTAAATAATTTGTAAAATTGTCAAGCAGCAACCTGCTTTTTCTTCTGGATGGAATTTCCATTTGCAGCACAATGCAATATTTAAATTGGAGTGTCCTGGATGCTTTGTAAGATGCTGCTCTTACCCTGAAGGGAGGTCCTTACCTGATGCACTTTAATTTCTTTCTCCTTTGGAGTTAATTTGAGGTAACATCAGATGAGGATCTGGCCTACAGAATTATTAGGGCTCAAACCCTACAATGAGAAACCTTCCTGTTGTATCAGAATCTAAAGATTTCCTTCTTCCCTTCCCTGAATCCATGGTAGACAAAAGTGCAATTCTGTAGGATAATGGTAGCTTCAGTGAAAATGAAGATGGATTTTTTGAAATTCCAAGATTTTGTGGAATTCTATACTAGAGCTAAAGTTAAATTGCAAAGGCAGGATCTGAAATTCCAAGGCAAGATCTCATTTCTTCCTGAATTGAGACAATATGATCCTGCTGTCCCCAGAAATCAAGTTCAATTAAATCTATCGTGAGGAAATTACTTTCTACTGTATATTTGCAGTAATTGACTTATTTTTCTCTTTAATTCATATTCTGAGTCAGAAAAATAGATAAGTCTGATTCTTACTTCAATGCTGGAACTTTTATCGTAATTGAAGACAAAGGACTCCCATAATTTGGCAGGTTTGTATTTACTTATACAAACTCCCAGCTTATAGATTGTCAGAATATTTCGCACTGATTCTCAAAATAGACTTTTCAGTTTTCTGAAAATCATTTATAACTGTGAAGAAAAATCAATCTCCCCTTTATACATTGCAATCAATTAACAGGTAGAAGATTTTTAAGTCTTTCTTTATTGTAGTTTCTTGGATCACTAAGCTTGTCAGACACTGACCAAACAGTTATTAGGCAAAAAAACCCCAAAAAAACAAAAAAAAAAAAATTGGGAAGATATTTCCAGTTCTAACATTTTTCTGACTGTTGGACTCTATATATATCTGCAGGAATTTATGGATTATTTTTCTAATAATATAGCTGTATCTGGGAAAGCTATCAGGGAAAATATCAGCTTGAAAGTGTAGACAAATTTTAAAAAAGCATTCTGGGGAGTGGTTCAAAAGTCATAAATGTCACAATACTAAAGCCTTCATGGGGAATCATCAGTCAAAGGGGAAAAAAAAAATCAAACAATTCTATCCATATCCTAAATATTTTCCTCTTTTCCCAAAAAAATCCATCTTCGCACAAACACACAGCAGCTCATAAATATTTCTAACTGAGGTCTCCTGAAGAACAGGCATCATTATCAGAACTTTTTCATTTCTCTCTGTGCCCCTTAATCCAAGGATCTGCCAAAGTAGGAACCCAGAAATCTTCTACAAACCTTTTCTTTCTAAAAATAACCAGAATTAGGTTTACCTCTTACACAGAGAGAGGCATTATCTGTCAAAAAATTATTTGCACCTAAATTACAAAGGAAATTTGTTTGGTCCTCAGTGGCAGCAAGGACAATAATTTCAGACTGATGGCAAAGGCAAAGCAAGATTGGTTCATAGCTTACAGATGAAAAAACTCTGATTTTCCTTTGCTGCTGTGTTCTCCCCACTTCATGCCTGAAAAAGACACAGGAACAATCTGGTTCATTTTTCTGCCTAAATAGTGATATCATGTTCTGATAGTGAACACAGCAAATTCTGCAACTGCTTTGGTTTGCATTTTGTTGAATTAAAAAAAGAAAACAAACCAATCCAGATAGTTCAATAAATAAGCATGTGAACTCAGTTTCTGAGTAAACAGTAAATCAGTTAATAAATTGAATTAATTCAACATTTCTGCATCATTACATCTTAATGAAATCAGGACAATAAAATTCCTACAAGGTTACAAAAGTTTAATTTAATAAACAATGAATTCTGTCATGTTCTCAGTACTCTCAGGATCATTTTTACATTGAGATTTTGCCCCAACAGTTCAAGTGGTGGTGTCTCATTCCACTCCCTTTTAGGACATATAGAGTCATGGTGTCACAGAACCATGGAATTGTTTAGGCTGGAAAAGATCTCTGAGAGCATCAAATCCAACCATCAACCCAACACTGCCAAGTCCACTGCTAATTTATTTCTCTAATCACCACATTTGAACATTTATTTTACATTTCCAGGAATAATTCATAATTCACCTGTTTAACTATTAAATAAAAGTATTTTATATTTTACAAACTCCCCTGCCTTTATTCAAACTCTCTGCCTTTATTCAGCTTTTCAGTGAGCTTTCACTGAGCCTACACCACTTAATATCCCTATAAGTGAAGCACTAAGACTGTATCTGGTGATAAATTTGCATATCAAAATGGAAATGTGAGTTCAAATTGGAAAGGCAAAAAAGTGATCAGAAATTAAGAAACCACACTGATAAAGCCAAAGCCTGAATCTCTCACTAAGAATTCACTATCAAATCACACTGAAAATACCTATTGAACAGCACATAATCTCATTAAGTAAAAGTGAAAATTACACTTAATTCTTATTCTCTGAAGGTATGAGTTACAATAAATCCTACTGACATAGCAGTGCTTGGGCCCAGGAGCTGGGATCTATTATAATCTACTTAACCTCTGAGAACCTAATTTCCACTTGAAATAATAATTAAAAAAAAAAATCTTAAATACATTGACCTCTAATACATTCAAAATGTTGGAATAAATCAAGTAGCAGTGTTAATAATTGACTCTTTACTAATGTGATGCTATGAAAGAAAAGAATTTAGTAAGCTTAATGCTATCCCTAATTTGAAGCTCTAATAGTCCATTTTTCATATTACTCCTCCTGCCAGCTTCCAAAGTAAATCTTTTTAAGCATTTTGGAGAGGGACTAAAGATGAAGTAAGAGAAAAGTAGTTGCGGTGCTGTGGTCTGGAGTGGAACATAATTCACCACTTTATGCCGTATTTCCCACATCAGACAATGGTATTTGGGATTTACAGTGATTTTCAGTGACAGAAACTAAAACTGGAGCTTCATTGCAGCAAGTGATATGAAAAGGCATCACACTTTAAATAGCAAAAGAGTGAAAGAAATCGAGCCACACTCTGCCCAGTTTTGAGGATGGAGTACGGAAAGCACAGACAGAAAAAACTGAATTAAAGTCACATTAAAGTTGGGACAAAGCAGAAATTGGAGACAGTATGTTCCAGTTGTTAATCAAGGTAAATGCACACCCTTCCTCCCTCATCAGTCCAGTGCCTGATTTTCTGCACACCAAATGTAAAATTTGCCTGCTCACAAACATTCCATTCCATTCCAAAGTTCCAAGAGCCACTGACAAAAGATAACCAAGCTTATCTGTGAAGGAGGGAATTTTCAGCATAGTCAACAGTCAGAAATGAAATATTATACTGTATTTATTTCATTATTTTTATCATGTTGGATAGGAGAAAATATTTTTTGGAGAAATCTCCTTTTTATTACACACACAATCAGGATAATTTTCAAGGTATTTAAGAAGGGATGGGGTCATCTGCATTGGAACCCAAGGGATGGGTTCTGCGACTGATTTAAATGTCAAAATGTGTTGGGATGCAGTCTCTGTGAGATCCCCTTGAATGTAGCACTGCCACGAGAAATTTGGGCTGCTAACTTGGACAAGAAAAACATTTTCAACATGTAAATGTCAATAGAGGTTCCAATTGCTACATTTTCTGGCTGAATAGGAGCACAACATATGTAAAAATCAATATAGATGTATTCCACCATATCTATTTTTATACTCCAGGAATAGCAAAGTGAGGAATTAATTCCCTGCTCCCTGTGGGCAGGCAGGAGTTCAGCCATCCCCAGGAACACTGGGCTCCACCACACGTGGTGGTGACAGCAATGTTGGGTTTCTCAGCTCCTGGCAAAAAGTTATTTTATGGAGCCCAGTGCCCTAGTGCTGAAATAATCCCTTTATACCATTGGTATTTAGGAAACTGAAGTATTTTAGCTCCTAATTTGATTTCAACCTCTTTAAAATTCAATGTTTTCAGCAAAAGATCAAAATGCATCATGAACTAAAGTATATTTCAAATATAGATTTTTCCTGCATAAAGAAATAAGGTTTAGATTATTATTTTCTTTCCTGCATAAAGAAATAAGGTTTAGATTATTTTTAGATTATATTGGGGTTTACTTTTTTTTTATTAGGTTTAGATTATTTTTAAGTGTACTGAGTCATTCTGCTCACAATAGCCACTTGTCACTCTTAATAAGTGTACCTGAAGATATAGCAAATTATTAACAGATTCATGATCTTTGACAACAGATTTTATATCAGCTGGGTAAACCTGTTTACTTGGAGCTAATTAATTCTGACTTTCCCTCAGTTATGGTGTTATGGAGATCCATGGTTTTGGGTCTAATATCACAGGAAGAGCTGTCACAGCAGTGTTTTCAAGTTTAACTCTACTGAGTGAAAATGGGCACTGGTGCATGGAAACAGAGACAGTGATGGGGAGGTCTGGTGTGAGGATTTCCCAGAGAAACCATGGAAGTGTGAGACAATCACAGATTCATCAAAATGTTGAGGTTGGAAGGGCCCTCTAAGTTCAACCCTTAAGCCAATAGTGCCAAACACACCACTAAACCTTTCCCCAGGTGCCACATCTTCACGGCTTTTAAATCCCTCCAGGGATGGGGACAACCACCACTGCCCTGGGCCACCTGTTCCAGGCCTTGTCCACCTTTTCAGTGAAGAAATTTTTCCTAATATCCAACCTAAACCCTTCAGGTGCAATCTGAGGTTGGAAGGGCCCTCTGAGATCACTGAGTTCAACCCTTAAGCCAATAGTGCCAAACACACCATTAAACACGGCATCAGGTGCCACAGCTACAGGGCTTTTAAATCCCTCCAGGGTTGGGGACTCCAGCATTTTCCTAGGCCACCTGTTCCAAAACCTGACCCCCCTTTCAGTGAAGAAACTTTTCCTAATATCCAACCTAAACCCTACAGGTGCAAATTGAGGTGATTTCCTCTTACACCAGCATTGACAGACACCAGCACTCAAGGCCAGAGCCAAACATGCAGACGTGAAATGCAACCATTGCCCATGAAACAGAGACATTCTCAATCAGGGCCTCAGCTGATGATCCTGAATTACCTCCAGTATGGACAAGGCAATCAGGTCTGTGTGATTGTGGGCTTTGAATTGACGACTACTGATGTCCTCTAACAGGTTAATATGTGCACATATTTTCAAAGGATTTGGCTTCCTGGAGCTTCTCTAAAATAAAGGGTGTCCCCAGACTCCTTTTTTCAGCAATGCACAGAGTCGTGGACTAATCCTCAGTTACTCATTCAGTAAAGGTCTGTTCCCCAACATGATTCTTTGCACTCAGAAAAATTCCTACTGCCCAGCTGAGAATGTCTGTTCCTAATTAAATTAAATCTACCGCTATATCTAAGACATAGGGTCTTTATAATTTTTTGCCTCCCTGCTGTCTTTGAGGGCTGATAGATAAATAATTTTGATTTGATACTTATCACAACTTCCTAATAGTTTCATTAAAATTCTTTTCTTTGTCTGCCTTTTGTTTTAATGCTTTATGGGATTCAATTTCCTTTGCTAAAGCCTATGACCTGCAAAATTACAGAGGTGAAAAAGGGACACTCAAAACCTGATTTCAGGTGATTTCACATTCATTTTCTCTTTAGAACTTGAAAGCTAGAGTGGATTAATGTAGATTCAAGTTTTTTAGAGCACTTAACACATTGCACAGAGAGCTTTGCTTTGCACCTGCCTCTTGAAACATTTGACTTTTTCCTGCTACATGTCCTAAATCTGTATTGTGATTAAACCCCAGCCAGCAGCAGCATCACACAGCGCTCATTCCTCATCAGTGAGGGAGAGAATTGGAAGGGTAAAAAGTCAGACACCACAGTTACAGTCAGCTAAAAGAGATATAATCCATTGGCATCTTCCAGGGAAAAACTGATTTGGAAACACAAATTCTATGAAGTATAAATCCAGTAATCTAGGAACAGATTGCTAATTACTTATACAAAAGAAATCAAGTCAGTCTTCATAAATCAGCAGCAACTGCAGCTGTTTAGGGAAATGAAATGACAATTCCATGCTCTACTGAGGACAACACAATATTATTTTAAAGAAATGTTGCTACAGTCCTATGGGCAAATATTTGGGAGTTATTTCAGCTTGTAGTTAGAGCCACAGCCTCACTTTTCTCCTATGAGTGTACATCAGATGTTCATAAGATGTTACAGCTGCTGTTTCACAGTTATCCTTGCAGTACTGCAGTAAACTTTTATTATTACATATGTCATTACTTAATAATTCATAGGCAGACCTGTATCCTGTTACTTTTTAGGAGTTTTTATAATGAAATCCATTTGCTCTGCCTTGCTTGATCGATATTTCAGCAGAGTCATACAAATCATTGACTTTTCTCCCAGAATCAAGCCCAACCACACTGAGAAAACTGAGCAGGTTGGTGCCAATCTTTTTTATCCTTTTTGAACTATCTATTCCTCTGATGACTTTCCCAAACCAGCTGGGCTGGTCATGAAAACAGCAGCTGAACTTGTCAAGGTTTAGAGGACATTGGTCCTTCCTTAACTTTTGGAAATGCCTCCACAATGTTCTCATGGTAGCTGCTGGATGCCAGAACCACTGCAACGAGCAGGAAATGCTAAGAGGACACAATTCCAATACAAGGTACATTCAGGGCCTTGCAGAAAACAGAGCAGAATCTCTGCTCCAAGACTGCAGTAGGTTTTCAAGATTTGGAAGCTGAAGTTGGAATTTTGTAGGATACAGACAGCAATGGAAGACAGAATGTGAAAATGCATGCCTTCCACAGCAATTCTTTGTGAAAATTGTCACAGAGGAGATTCCTCAAAAGCATTGCAGACACACTTTGTATAATCAGAGGGAGGAGTTTTTGCCAATGCTCATCCCAAATAAAGCTGCCAAGCAAGGACATGAGGAGATGATGACTTTATAATGCAGAATGTTTTTATCTGCATTTCAGTAACACAGCGATAATGTAAATTATATTAAAGTCTGCAGCAAGTGGATGAAATATAAAATGAGCCAATATTCCACAGATAAGTCTCTAGATGAAATTAGCTCTGCTTATTACTAATATAGACACTAAAAATGGCTGATAAGGCATATGAGAGGTGAGGAAAGCAATAGGTCCAAAAAAGGAAAACAGATTGGTCGAAAAAACATGAGAAATAACACAACAAGGGACAGGAATAGGATGCAAGGACATGAGAACCAAGACTCCCTTACAACAAAACAGGTCTTCTAAGAGTCATCTTAACGTGGCCCTAGTCATCACTGAAGAGCATCAAGTCCAGAATCCCAGAAAGCCTTTCTTAGTTAAGAGCTACAATGACCAGCTTTAAATTTTAGTGGATTTTGTTTGCCTTTGTTCATTGGTTTTGAGAATAATTTATGCAAGAGCAAAACTGAGACTTGTGTGAGGGACAACACAAAACAAGGATCAAGGCACTGCACAGATACAACTGTTAAGGAACTCTGTGCTGCTTGAGATGCTTTGTCTCAGTCAAACAATGAAAATCAGCCATGAGAATGATTTAGCTGGGAGTGCTGCTGCTTACCCTCAGAGTAAAACAGCTGGAGGATATTGATGAACCCCACCCGTGTCTGCACATATCTTATAACCATCATCTACTTCATCTGTATCTACAGTGATTTTGGTGGGGTTTTATACAAGATATTTTCTAGGTCTTTATTTGATTTTAGGCTGTTTTCCCAGCCCAAAGAGTATCCAGCCCAGGAAATGCATTTTTCCTTCTCGGCATATGTATTTCAATGTTTGCATTTGTCATTTGCTAAATGCATTATGACACACCATGGCTGCAATTCCCTAAAGAATTCCTCCTATGATAAAGTGATTTGGAAAGCAGCTGATCAAGGCACTGGGCTTGTTAAGTTTCTAGTAATAGCTACATCCATACGCTCCAGGAAGGTAGCAGCAGATGTTAAAATGTGTTCTTGCTGCTGGATAAGTACAGTTTGCAAAAATAATTTCCAGTAACAGGCTTCCAGTTTTCAGTTGCCAGCACATTTATTCTGGTTATAAAATACATACAGAATGCTTTTGTAAAAATACATTTGGTAAGCATGCAGCCATTCCAGAGTGCTTTGATCACTGTGTAGCCATCAGGATGAATTTCTGCTTAGTCCAGCTGCCAGAGACCCTGGGGACTGCCTAAAGAACAATGAGGCATAGCTGCATCTTAAACGAATCTGGTTTAAAATGAGGAGATACCAGGGGGAACAATTCTTCTCCACGACCTAACTGCCCTTCCCCATTCACAACTCCTACAGTTAAGCCTGTGTTAATGGCAATCAAATGCTGCTGTCAAGTGTGACTGCAGGGTGTACCCAAAGTGACTCCAAAATTACTGCACAGCTACTGCACAACAGTTCCTGTCTTGCAGGATGAAATCTGAGGTATGAGGATTTATGTACTGCAATGCCCAATATTAGAAGCCCTAATTTTAGGGGAGTTCACCTTCATTAGCCACATGAGGAATCTGCTTGGGCTGCCAATTGAGAAAACCCTTTTGATGCGCTCACCGAGGAGAGCTTGAACAAAAGCAAGCAGAGCATCCTCAGCCGTGTGGGCAAATGCCTCCTCTGGCTCACTGTGACACTCTGAAGCAAAACTAAAGCCTCATGCCATTTCACCACTGTTTCATTATCAAAGACTGCAGGATACAGTAAATTTATTTAACAACCACTGCAAATTAGCAGAGCTATAATTAAGAGAGATACTTCAAACATTGTCTCACCACAGGGTGAGTCCTTGTGCTGCTTCTTGATGTTATTAGGTCAGAACCTGCTTCCTTTGGTTTTCTTCTTGACTTTCTTTTCTAATTACTGATTTTTTATAGACTCCTAGTTATAACTGTGGAAAGAATTTCTCTGTTGAAATAGAGAACTTTATAATGCACCTTTGTCAACCTATATTTCTCACTTCTCGTGGTTTGGACTGTCATATCCCTTGCTCTTTTTCCGTCAATTGTCTGTAGTTTTGTCATTTGTTTGGGGTTTTTTACCCCTCAGTTTCCAGAGAACCAATCTCTGGCAATGTAAAAGTAGTTAAACAATTCAAGTTATTATTTGTTAGAGTGCAAGCAAAAACTTACAGGTATTTGAATTTTAGGCTTTTCTGCCTAGTTCTTTGCCTGTCAGGAATCTTTGCCTACACCTGGTTTACTTTAGGTCCTACACTGGAAAAAATTATCTTTTAAATCCAACCCCTCTCCAGGAATTTAGTATTGAAATATAAGAATTTTTTTTTCATTAGGTACAAACAGCACAAACCATTTACTAAAGAAAGGCTTTATGATCTATCTTTCAATATCACAACAGAAGATAGGCATTTCTTTTAAAGAAAAGAAAAGTTAGGAAGTGTGAGATGCTCACCAAAAACAGAGTGAGAAGGAAGATGGGTTCAAGTACAGGTGTGGCAAAGAGAGCTCATATCTACTCCAGCTTCTGTTGAAATTGATCCATGACCATTAACCACTGTTTATTTTTAATTCCCACTCAAACAAAAAAGGGAAAATAATTCCAGCAGGTGAATTTCCTACAGCAGGACAGTATCCAAGAGGTGGAATGTTCACATCCGTGTTTTGTGGTTTTGGACCCACAAGAGCTTTGAGGGTCTGGTCTTGGCAAGAAGCAGAACTTCAGAGGCTTGGGAAAATAACCATTGAAAAACCGAGTTTAAGAGCATCTGGGGTAAAGTGGGAGCTGAACTTGAGGATTGCAGTTTTGGTTTCAGATAGTCAAAACTGGAGGTGGGCTGGAACTTATGAATGAGGGAAAGAGAACAGGAGGGAAAATAAATACATACTATTTATATATGCCTGTGACATTAAATAATTGTGAGAAATATAGTAAGTGAATTCCATCCATCTGTCCCACAAACCACCATTAGTCAGTAGATTTTTTTTATAAGTCTCTTATCAGAAAAGAGTGTTGAGACTTTCTCCCCCTTCTTTTTCCATTTCCCTTGTGGATCTCACTAATGAATCACTATTTTTCCAGATATTCTCATTTCTTCTCCAAAGAGGCACTTCATACTTCTTAATTCCAATTTTAATTATCTCTTTAGGAAGAGGCTTCACTATGTGTGATTTATTGTACACAGGAATTAAAGAATAGATAAAGTGCACTACCTAATTCTTTCCTTCTTGAATTTTCTGCACTGAATTGCAAAGTAGAAGGAGAAAATTGATAAGAATAGTCTTGCAATACATAAAAATTTGGTGCCAGCCACCCAATTTCTTAATGTACAAATTGACTGTGGTTTTATGAAATAATACATTAAAAGAGTAAATTGGCTAATAACCAAAATGAGAGTAAATCTTGATAACCAGAGTAATACATTGGTAGTCAATGTGCATATGCAAATAGCAAAAATACTGTATTGTAGTAATATACACTATATATTACTATATTCTCACCTACTTTTAGTCCAAAATCATTTTAAAGACAGAAATATATATAATTGATGATACTTACAATTCTAGGTATGATAAGTAGGTACTTTACTGCTTATCTTTTTTTTTTTTTGCAACTGGCCTTAAGCTGAAATACTAGATGGTTGTTCTACCATTTAGATGTTTTAAGCAAATACACATCCTATGTAGAAAACAAAGATTTTGATCAAAAAAATAATATTAAAAAATGAACTCAGTAAACTAAGGAAAGAATAGCTCTTGGCAATAAGTAAATTCTTATCTAGTTCTTAAAAATCTAATTAATGCATATTTCTGTCATGTGTTGATGCAGGCAGAGGAGATCATCTGATTATTTGACAATAAAAGTATCTTTTGTTCCCCTTTTATCTGTAAATGATCACAGTTTAGCCACTTAGTTTACTCCATGTTTTGAATATTTTACTAGAAAATTTTCTCCGAGCTATTGCTACACCAAAATTAAAAACTTGTACTTGACCTAGAATGTCTTTTAGGAAGTCATTAATTTTCAATCCAAAGATAAATGATAGAGTTGTTGTTCTGGTGACTAATTATGCTAATTGTTAAATTTGTGTGGTTTACAGTTTTTACTCTTCTTTTTTCTTCTGATGGACTAAAGTGCCCTTCACTTTCAGAAGTCTCAGAGGATGAATTAACATAGAACATCAGCAAGTCCTCTCTTAACCTTCATTTGCTGAGTTAAATGCTTGGATGTTTTATGTATTTATTCATTTATTAATGTAAGGCTGCTATCCCAGAACAATTATAGCTTTTTCATTTTCTGGATCTTTTTCATTCAGCAATGCTCATTCTTTACTACTTTATCTATAAGCAATAACAATTTTTTATTTTTAGTCAGTACTGCCTTGGTTTTGCACAGAGCATTGTATTTGCTATTTTAATGAGGACCTCATCCTCTAAACATTATCGCTTATCTCATACAAAGACAAGAAGTATTTTGAAAGAACATGCATCTTGAGTTTAGCCCACTTTTGTCTGGTTCACATCACAATTTGGAATATGTTTTCTGAAGCTTCAAAGCACCCTAATGTAAAGCAACAAAAATATTTACATAAACATGGAATTAAGGAAACAAAGAGTGAGATTCACTCACAGACCAACATGCTCAAACCTTAGGTGGGTGCTGGGGCTGGCAGACAAAATGCAGCATCTGGAAAAGACTCATGGCCCTTTGGACATCTTAGGGCTTTTCCTGGGGAATGTGTGAAAGTGAATTACAGCACAGATTATGGAATATCCTGAGCTGAAAGGATCGTCCAGTCCAGCTCCTGTTCCTGCACAGACACCCCAACAATTCCACCCTGGGCATCCCTGGAGTGGTGTCCAAACTCTGCTGGAGCTCTGGCAGCCTCGGGGCTGTGCCCATTCCCTGGGCAGTGCCCACCACCTTCTGGGGAAAGAAGATTTTCAGTTTTTCCTGACTTTCCACATCAACCTCTGCTGACCCAGCTCCAGCCATTCCCTCAGATCCTATCACAGAACACCAAAGATCAGTCAGTGGAATCTAAAAAGCTCCAGAGCTCACAAAGTCTCTTGTGAGAGACCTGAATTCCTGCACTGATGCTGTTGATTGATCTCTTGCTACTACAACACAAAATTAAACTGAACTGGCAGATGTGCCCACACTGGTCACTGGTTTAGGTGTCTAATCTTGAACCTGAACCCTTTTTAAACCAGCTAGATTACAGGGCAGAAGGAAGGGACCTTTCCCTCCTGCTTTGCTATGGAAAATAACCAAGTAAAATGGTGTTTGAATGAGTAGACATTAATGCAGCTTTTTTTTTTTTTTTTTTTCCTGCTTTGTGTTGTATTTGCTATTGTAAATTAAGGACCTGCTGCCCTCATTTTTCCTTGGAAGCTACACAAAACTTCTTAGGTAGCATTGCCTTGTGCTTGTTACAAAACACTGCTGTTTCAGATTTGGGTATAATCTACCAAGTATTTATGGTCCAAGCTAAAACTTGCAGGTAAACTTTCCGTTTTTACTTTACCTTTTCCATTTTGTGCACAATGTGTAGGAAAGAATTCCAAGGCAAGTGACACTGTTCTCCTTTAAACTGTTCTCCTTTAAATCCTAGAGCTATTCTTATCAGAATGAATTGAGGAAACTGAAATTCTTTTGTATTTTTGAACTGTTCTTTAATTAAGAAAATGTTATAATTATGAAAATCTGAAGAGGAAAAGGAAAATATTGGATTTTTATTATAGTTAACGAACTTAGCTCAGCTTGAAAATTTTACTCTGTGGTATTTTTGTACCTGCTTGCCTGTCTAGCAATAGAAAAATTACCTCCAATTGCTTTTTTTTTTACAATACTCCAGAATCCATGGGTCCAAGCCCTGATAGACATTATTTTTCATTCAGACATTGAGCATTAAGTGACCAGAAAAGTGTAACCTGGCCTTCTGTGAGGTCCTCTGTACCCCACAGCAGGTCTGTACCTTATAGTAGCTTATCAGGTTCAAACTTTCATCAAGTGGTGTAAGCCTCAGTGAGCAAAACATTGATTTGGTGATAATCAGAAGGCTGGAATGGTAAAATGTGTCAGGGCATGGAGCTCCTGACAGTTTATTTTCAAGCTTACTGGTTTCAACAAGGTATAGAATTACTCACAGACCACAAAACCAGTTTAGGACATCAGAATTAGTCCCCCATGTTCAGCTCCATTTATCAGTCCCGCAGTTTAAAATGTTGGAATCCTGGATGAAATTTAGCACCAGGACAAAAAGGAAAGTAGAGTTTAAAAAACATGTGGATCATGGGTGAAGAAGGAAATCAGATAGGAAACATATGCAAGAGGTTTGCTCTGCAGAAACGGGAGAGTGTGATTCTGTGTGAAAGAGGGACAGTTTCAACATTTTTCTCAGCCCTCCCACAAACCCAGAGGGAAAGCAGGATTGTAAAATGTGCCCAAGGTTCTGCAAATCTGTGAATGTCTTTTTGAAAACAACACAGGCACCCAAGTACTGCTGTGCTCCAGACACTTGGTGGGGTTCCATGAAAGAGTGAAATGTTGTGCAGATGAAAGATCACAGGAATCCCAGGGCTCCCAAAGTTCATCCACCCAGAACGAGCCACTGGCACCATGGCCACACCACAGCAGATGGCTACTCCAAAGCAAAAGTGCTGCACTTCTTACCTGAAATTGGTTCATTTACAAAATACGCAAAAACTAAGATCTACAGTACGTTATGAAGTCTTTCATGAAGAGTAAAAACACTCTTTGTGTGCTGCGTTGCATTGCTTTGATGATACAACTGTAATTTTAAAGTTTAGTACAGGTTTTAATAAAAACCTTGAAGAATCACTGCTACCTGCTTTGAAATTGCTCAATATGTCATGAACTCAAAAACTTTCCAGTAGGCAACATTTCTTAGTGAAATTGGTTAAAATGAAAGAAGTAGCAATTTCAGTCTTGAAGTGGTTCAAATCTGAGTGTAATCTTTGAAGAAGATATGTTGAGATAACCCTATGAAAAATTAAATTGAGTCAGTTTATGAACACACTGCATAATCTTTTTGGTCTTCTTTTTAAGCAGGACTTCCAAGCAGACAGTGAATTATTAAAAAGTGATTACTATAGGCCTCAGAGCCTGTCCAAATTCAGCACCAGCCTCAATATCTTACAGCTGAATGGTGAAATCTCTTAAGAAAATCTCATGCTCTTGATTCACAAGGATCCTAAATGGAAAGCATTTGATTTTTTTTCTTGGACTGTTCAAAAGCTGTGTTATCCTTCCCATAACTTATCCAGTTCCTGCTATTGAGTATTAAGATATTAAGATGCTTCTGTTGGTTCAAAGACCCTTCCAGTGTCAGATATTTTCTCACTTAATCTAAGTCTTACACAACTAATTGCATTGATATTATAAAACTCTCCAAGATTTTGAGCAATTTCTGGCACTCCGTGAAATCTTCAGACTTGCACTTGCATTTGAGCACCACAAAATTTGCAATTTCAGGTTATATTATTGCCATGGTTTAACCCCAAGCCCCTCACAGCCCCTCACTCATTCCCCCACTATGGGGATTTTTGAAGGAGTTTTGAATGAGTTAGAGATGGGATCTCTGAGTTGGTTTTGATGATGTGGTTTATTTTCTTATTTTCTACATAGGTTTATTTTAATATTTTCTACATAGGTAGGTTTTCTTATTTTCTTATTTTCACAGAAGCATGAGTTCAGCTCACATCATTACAGCATGGTTCAGAAGGACACAAGGCTTTAGTTACAAGACTTTTTAATGAGTTATTGACTAATAAAACACTGCTAATAAGGATATTTATGATTTTGACCTAATCTTTAAATATTAATCTTTAAATATTAATCTTTAAATATTTTGTCTTATGGGGACAGGGGAGAGAAGTAGGAGGGTAAAAGCTAAAAAACTCTTGGGTTGAGATAAAGACAGTTTAATAAAGCAAAGCTCACACCAGCCACTGGGAAAAAAAAAGCCAAAACATGCAAAATTATCATAAAATAGATGGGTAGAATTAAATTTATAACTAGTCACTGGAGGACTGCAATGAACAGACAATCACTAATATATGGCAATACAGCAATTTTTTACAACTACCTTTGAGGTCCGATGTCAAGCCAATTTTTAACATGCTTTATGACATGCTAAACTTAATTGCTCTAATTAGGCCATCAACTTTAAAAAATTCAGCGTGTTATTGTCTGAAAAATGACTAAACAGCAGCATAAAATGAGAAAGAAGTTGCAGAGCACTTTATGGGGATGGAATCACAACACGGCTGGCAGCCTCCAAAAAATATTTCATTTAATACAGCTCAAAACTCTTAAAATATGATGCCCTTAGAAAGAGAATATTAGGTTACAAATGTGAAGCACCTCGTTCTAGAGGAAACCAGCACTCCAGTCATCAGCTCACAGTAATACCTCAAACACAAATATCACTGGACATGGGTCTTACTTTTATGTGCCAAGAGCAACCTATTATTCACAATTTCACTTTTCCTGACAGAACCACTCTAACTGCATTTCTCAGGTCTGTTATTCAGAGTGCTTAAAGATCACACTCTGAGCACTCAAGAATAAATCTATCTGGAGCTAGAAGATGAATTATATTACAAAGCTGGCATCAAGTTAAATTGCTCAAGCAGGGAAAAGAGGTTAAAAAAAGAATGTTCAAAGCAGAATGCCCACAAGCCTGCAGGTACAAGGCACAAATATTGGCACTGCCTTGTCAGGTAGATTCCTTTTGCTCCATTTTTATGATGGAACCTGGAAAAACAAGAAGAATTTTTCCATCTTGAAGAAGCATCCTGAAGTATACAAGAGGACCTCTGCTTCACCATGGAAAACATCATTTAGGAAGAATATAAAGCTAGGACATCTAAATGTAAAAACTCCACAAACAAACCAAACAAAAACACTCAATAAAGCTGATTTCCATTTAATGTACAAGGAATTGAAAGGCAACATTATGACTATTCCCAAGGCTATTTGTAATCCAGGAGATTAGAAATTTTTCACTTTTACTCATGACCAGCATTCAACTCCCAACTGTTCCCATCATTTCCTGTTTTCCTCAGTCATACAAGGATTGTGCTCATGAAGAAGAAAATATAATTTCTGTACACACTCTGCATTATCTAGGAAAGGGAAGCACAGAGTCAGGATATTAAACTGAAGTGGGCATCAGAGTTCCTGTGGGTTCTAAAAGACAAACCAGGCAGAATATTGGACAACCTAGGCCAAACACAGCAGTCACAACATCCAACATCAACAAACAAGCACACCTGAACTCTGTATATATTTTCATTTTTCACTTTATCATGCACTTCATCCAAGCATCTCAAAACTCTTAAAAATATTTATGAAATCTTGCAGAACCCCTGAGAAGTAAATTATCATGACTTGCCACTTTACAGACTGATACACTGAAATTAAAAAACAGCCCAGCACAGCACCAGAGCTAGGGAAAGAATTTCACACATCTAACACCTTCCCTTCAGTCCTGAATAAAAATGTCTTAAACTGCCTATAACAAGTACTCAGAGACACCCTGGCACATTTATATTAAATTCTATTAAATTGCAAAAATAGATGTTTTGCATTAATTGATTTTCTTTCTTGCCATCCCTTCTAAGAAGTCAGTGAAGTGTTACAGTTCTCAGAACTGAGCAGGTAGAGACTTATCTCACCAAATATCCTGTATTAAACAGGACTTTTCAATACAGATTCACAGAAAAAGTGAGAGAGTTTGTTGGGAAGGTAAATTCAGATAATCCTGAGAATCTTCCTGAAAAGCAAGTTTCCAGAACTATTTATGTCTCAAGAGATACTAATCTGAGCTTCCATAGCTAATCAATTCCCACTTTTTTTTCAGTGCAGAGGTTATGATCATTATGCCATAGAATTGTTAAATTTGGATGATCTGTAAGATCATCAGATCCAGCCTTCAACCCTGTACCACCACCAAGTTCCCCACTAAGCCACATCCTTGAGTGCCATTTGCACACGGTATTTTTGAACACTTCCAGGAATTGTGACACCACCACTGCCCTTGTCAGTCTGTACCCAAGCTTTACAACCCTTCCTGTGAAAAAATATTTTTACAATTTCTAATCTAATTTCTGCCTGGTGCAAGGTGAGACCATTTCCTTAGGTTTAGTGAATTTTCAGTGTCACACAGTGATATTTTGTCAAAGATGTTCGCAGAAAAAATGTTTCAAATATATTAAATTAATAAGTTCATTGTCATGGAATGAAATTGGGATAACTTCACACGATTTCCACTGATTTAGCTCCTTTGAATTGTCTCAGTGTAGTGGCAGGTTATTTGGCCAACAACCCTGCATTAACTTGGTACTGAGAAGTGAAACCTAAAAAGGAAGAATTCCACTGAGAGATGGAATTATTATTATTTATTCCTATTATTATCATTATAATTATTATTATTATTATTATTATTATTATTATTATGCTACGCTTCGGGCAACAGTAAGTTAATTCTGGCTTTCTGGATGCTGACTACAATTGATGGAAACATAAAGAAATATTGGACCTAATTTGTTCATTGTTATCACCTTTTAATGGAAATTAATTCTTTAGGAAAGGGACATCCTCTTCCTGCATTCTGCAGGTGCACAGCCCAAATATCCATGTCTCTGACTCAATCTCTTGCATTAAAAACAGGACTCGCCCTCAATTATAGTTAAAATGCTAAAAAAACTTTCAAGCAGGCACTCTATATAGCCCCCAAAGAGAACCTTTCAATGATTGGAAGTGGGGGTTTTGGTTTTTGGTTTTTTTAATTTACTTTGGGTTGGTTTTTTTTTTTTTTTTTTTGGTGGTTTGGTGGCTTTTTATTCCTTAAGCTGTAATTTGGACAGATAAATTAAATCAACAAACATTCGATATTCATGAATTGAATGACAGTGAAGAAAAATGGGGGTTTTTGATCTAGAGCTTCTTGGCTTCCTGTGCTACTTTAGGTGTGAACAGTGCAGAACTCAACATCCTCCCAGGCTCATTCCAAAATACACAGCTGGGCTTTAATCCAGTTCTCAGCTTCAAAACAAAGAGGGTGAAAATGAGGGGGTTTGGGGAAGGAAATACTTTGTGAGATTATTTGCCTTTTTTTTGTTTGTTCATTTCCTTTTCCATGTGAGATTCTTGTTTTTGTGGGACACCAGAAATGCAGTTTGTCATGTCTTAGCATGGACTGGGAATCAGTGAGATGTGTAAAATTGCTGGACACAGATTATCCACTATGCACATTTCTGGTTTAAGTTATGGTGAAAGCTGAGATCTAAAGGGTGAGATGGAGAGGTAGAATGTGCTTTAATCTTTCCTTTTTTTAAAAATTTCTTTCCCTATATCTCACCTTTAATACTTACAAGGGAATTCTTCCCCTATTGTGATAGATTTATCTCATGAACGCAATTATGTATTCTGTCCTTGAGGCTGAAAGTGTTCTCAAAGAGTTCTTCCTGTTACTCAAAGAGAAAAAAAACTGTAGAAAGTGCAACACTTTTTACAGTTTATGAATCCAAATCAGCAGGTCTAACTGTCCATTGATCTACTGACAAGCCGTAATAAATTTTTTAAAAATCGCATGTCCTGAAAAAAACCCCAAACTTTTCAGAATTTTTCAGTCCTGAAGGGCATGATTTTTAATATTTTAAACTCTGGAGCAGTCCTTACTATCTGCAGTAAGGCTCAGTGTTAAATCAGAACTGCACACCTACAGACATTTTTGCTCTTGTATCAATAAATATGCCTGAGAGGTAGCCAATTAGTTTGCAGCTGTGCCACTGCACTGATTTCATTGGATTCACAAGCTAAAAAACCCAGTTAAAAAAAAAAAAAACCTGTTAGTACTAAGACAGAAATCTTCCATCTTGTTATTACACACACAGCTATATGAGTTGCAGACAACATCAATGTTTCAACAATTATTTTCATTCTGAGGGAAGGGTTTCCTCTCTCAAGATGTACTGAGCTATATCCTCTTCTTAATTGCTGCTCGTCATCCACTCTCCTGCTCTTTCTCAGTCAGGGAGAACAAGATCTGTGTGTCCCATCCTCACTGCCAGGGAACCTCACACCCTTTGAGAAGGAAGGTCTTCTCTTTTTGCAGAGAGATGAGCTGACCTGCTCTCCACTGCTTAGACAAATTGTAGACTGTGTAAGTGACTCTAGAGGTCCTCAATCTGTCACAAAGCCAACACAGTCCATGGCTGAATCTCCTTCCACATGCCTGCCAAATGTTTCTCCTCACATGTTGACCCACGCTCTATGGATCCTCTCATTTCCCATCTTTCAATCTCTTATTTTCGTTTCCTGTTCTGTCTCTGAATTTCTCTTCCCCTGTGCCCACTTACCATATGGTGTGTTCTTCCTGATCCTACCACCAAGCAGAAATCCAGACTCCCATGATCAGAGCATCCTCTTTGCTGTGTCAGCACAGACCACAGAACCACAGGAGGGTTTGGGTTGGAGGGGACCTGTCAGCAACTCCAACACCCTGCAAGGGCACCCAAAGGACCTTGGGAACACCTTCAAACTAGAGGATAATAGGTGTAAATTGGACATTAGGAAAAAATTCTTCCCTGTGAGGGTGGTGAGGCCCTGGCACAGATTGCCCAGAGAATCTGTGGCTGCCCCAGCCCTGGCAGAGTCCAAGGCCAGGTTGGATGGGGCTTGGAACAACCTGGGACAGTGCAAGGTGTCCCTGAACATGGCAGGGGATGGAACAAGATGGTCTTTGATGTCCCTTCTAACCCAAACCATTCCATGAGCCTCAACTGGATTGATTTGCTCATAGCCCCATCCAACCTGCCCTTGGATGTTTCCAGGGATGGGCCATCTACCACCTCCCTAGACAACCTGTTTTACCACCCTCATACAAGAAAAATTCCTTCTTGTATCTAATCACTGACGGCCTACAGGATCTCAAAGAACATCAAGACCTCAGCTCACAGCCCAGATAAGTGTCCATCCAGTAAACCTGTGTCTCCACGATATTTTATGAAAATTCCTTTTGCTATGATTTTTCCCCTGAGAAGCTGAGAGGCCTCAGGAACGAAATGTAAACAATGGTTATCTGCTGCTGTGGAATTCAACGGGTGCATGTGTGATTGGTCTCAAGTGGTTGTTTTTAATTAATGGTCAATCACAGTTCAGCTGTCTCAGACTTTGGTCAATCACAAGACTTTATTATCATTCCTTTCTATCCCTTGCTAGCCTTCTGATGAAATCCTTTCTTCTATTCTTTAGTGTAGTTTTAATATATAATTTTCTTTTAATATAATATATATCATAAAATAATAATTCAGCCTTCTGAAACGGGGAGTCAGGATTCTCATCTCTTCCCTGCGAACACCACCACAAACCTGCCCAAAAAAGGTGGAGAATCTTTCTCAATTGTTGACCCCAACTGTTGAAATGGAAGAATTTGACACCATGAGCAGACCTTCATTAGCTTTCTGTGTTATGCAGGATTATTTCCATTTCTGTTACAGAGCACTGCTACTTCATACAGCATGGTTTCTGTCAACAAGTGGTCCAGAGATTTCTTCAGCCTTCTGAAATATCTGCCAAACCATCCTCGTAGCCCATGGTTCATGACCATCTGTTGCAGAGATCCAGATCCTCATCACTTAAATTAAGGATTTGTTTGTCAGCAATAACAATGATTGAGCTGCACTGACTCAAGGATGACTTGACTAATGGACTCTTTAGAGAAGCACAGCCCCACAAAAGCCAGTCATAACTGGCAATCATGAAACATTCTGGTAGCCCAGAAAAGTGGGGATAAGCCCCCATCCAGCTTCCCACGTCATCACCAAACTGGAAAGAAATAAGAAACAACCAGCATCTGGCACCCTATTGCCTCTTTGCCCCGTGAACTTTTAAAATTATGATGTTGTCATATTAATGAGGAGAAAGTGTTCAATTTATTAATTCATCTTTAAAAATTATGGGTGAAGTTGTGTACCTAGTCATTACATCTTTTCCTAATTTGATGCATTAAGGAATGTTATATTTGGTGTCATCAAATGATCTCCCTAATTATGACAATGGGTAATGATGGCCATTAAAGTAATGACATTTGTCACCATCAGTAGTGACAAGGGTAATGAATAATGAATAAAATTTCGACAGAGACACTATAGTCCCAAATTCCACTCAGCAACAGGCTAGAAAAACACAGAAACAAAATAGTTCCCTGAGGACCTAAAAAGTTTAAGGAAGACAGGAGAGAAGCTTTAAAACTCTTAAACACACTAGTCAAGAAAGTTATGGATTAATGATGTGGCATATAAAAACCCCACTAAAACTTAAAAGCCTTGTGAGCAAATCCATCTTATTAGATCTGCAATAATGTCACCCCATATATTCTTTTCCTAAAGAAACACAAACTGGTTTTTGATGTGACTGCCCACAGCTGGATTATGGCATTCAGTTCTGGTCCCCACAACTCAAGAAGGTTGTGGACAGGCTGGAGATGGTCTGAAAAAAGCCACAAAAATTTTCAGAGGGCTGGAAAGACAGAGAAAGTTGGGTCTTTTTTTCCCTGGAGAGAAGGCAGCTCTGAGGAACCCTCACCACAGAATTCCTGCACTTTTAGGGTGATTCCAAAGAGGGTGGAAGCTCTCAGGGAGCCCATGGAGAAGGCCAGGATCAACAGGCATGAGTTGTGCCAGAAGAGGATTCATCCAGGTATGCAAAATAAATTCTGTGCACTTGAACAATGTCTCCAGGAGTGTTGTAGAGTTTCCCATCACTGGCACCTCTCAGAGATGACTGAGCAGGGTGCTCAAAAATCTCATGTAGGTTCCAAATGCTGCACCAGGTGATCTTTCAAGCTCCCTTCCAATCTGTCTGATGATTCCACTGAATCCCAGAGGTTTTTCATATTCTGATCTTGAACAGAAAAAAAAAAGAAAAACTGAATTAAGAATGCAGGCAAGTATTTTGAGATTAAGGAGAATTATCTTTTTGCCCACTTACAAAAGTAACAGTTAATCTCTCTCTGTGATGCTTCCTAGTCTTGCTCTTGCATATAAGCACAGTGGATCCAAAATATAATAATATATTATTTTCTTTCTGCCATGAACATCCTGTGTATATGCAGAAAAATACAGCACACCAGTCTTGCATTTACCATTAAACTCCCATGGCAAGGGATGCAATGTGGCACAGAGAGTGTTTCTGCCAAGAGGCATGAGGAAATGAGTAGGGCAAAGAACAGTTCAGGTAGGCCTACAGTTCGTACCATAAATACCACCAAGCCTGGTGTTATATGTTTGCTTTCTCCAAAAGAAAGGAGAACAAGCACAAGTATTTTGAGACTAAGAAGAATTATCTTTTTGCCCACTTACAGAAGTAACAGTTAATCTGTCTCTGTGATGCTTCCTAGTCTTGCTCTTGCATATAAGCACAGTGGATTCTAAACATAAGAATGTTTTATTTTCTTTCTGACATGAACATCCTGTGTATATGAAGAAAAATACAGCACACCAGTCTTGCATTTACACATTAAACTCCCATGGCAAGGGATGCAATGTGGCACAGAGAGTGTTTCTGCCAAGGGGCATGAGGAAATGAGTAGGGCAAAGAACAGCTCAGGTGGGCCTACAGTTCATACCACAAATACCAGCGAGCCTGGTGTTACATGTTTGTTTTCTCCAAAAGAAACAGGGAAAAGCACTTTATTTGTGCTCATTCTCTCTGACCAGACTGTTTATCAAGCTACAGACCAAGCAGGAGGGAAATCTAACTGAACTAAATCTAACTGAACTAAATCTAACTGAACTAATCAGTGATTCCAGCTGAACCTTCCTCATGCAAAACCTCTTCCATTACCTGCGAACCTACTGCCCACTTCAAAATTGGCAAGGACAACACTTAAGGCTGCTCTGACATCTGCTTTTCTAGGACATGACATAATTCTGCTGAAATGAATGAGAGTGCATTTTATAATAAGTGTCTTGCTGGCTTTTAATGAAATGATGCATTATTAGCAAAGATTAAAAGAAGTAATTATGTACAGTGTGGTTGAATGATGGCTGTGGGGCCAGAGATGATAACTATGTCTGTGCATTTGAAAACTGAGCATTAAGAAAAGAAAGGATTTTTAATTTTTAAGGTGGCAGAGATAGGACAGACTTCATTAATAAAACAAAACAAAACAAAAAGCCAATCAAAAAAAGGAAACCAAAGCTGGAAATTCACTGAAGGTAATTATGGACTCGATATCAAATGGCAATTTGTCTGCAAACTAAACTCTTCAAAGTGATTGTGAAAACTCCATGAGTTTGACTACTGAAAGCACAATGTGAAAAAGTATATTAAAAGAACCCAAAGAATTATTTCTTGAATATGGAAACCAGATTGCCTGGATGCATCATAGACAAAATGGACAGCTGTGCCAGGAGAAAGGTCAAACTCTGGGCGGTGAGAATGATAATTCCTCCTGGTACTCTCATATGGATGTGATTTAGCTCTTACCATGTGGGGATCCACAGCCTCTGAGATGAAAAACATCACAATCCAAGACCATAATTCCATTTTCCTGGCATACAAATCTGTGAAACTCAGGCTTCTTCAAACACAGTTTTATACCATTTAAAAATAACTGGTTTAGAAATAAAAATACTTTAAGCAGAGTTTAAATAGCCGCTGTGACCACCAAGTTATATCATCTATTAACTGTGCTAGCAGGGACCTATAACTGTATTGGAGTGCAAGAAAAATGCCCTCATGCAAAATAAATGGCATCAAAACTATGTTGAAGTGAAATCTTTAAGATCATAGATTTGAGCATGGAGAGAAAGATCTGAATAATTTGACAAGTTATGGGTAAAGAGTTTCACTAATTTCAAAATGGAGTTTGCTAATTTTATGTTTGCCTGCTGAAGAAGAGGACTTAGCGCAACATCCCAGAAATACCTAACTACCCTACAACCCATAGGCAGATTAAATGGAAAAAAAATGTTCACAACTGGAGCTTCAAAAGGAATGGAAGCTCAAAATAATCTTCTTGGATGGAGCACTTTTATCCCCACCTACTGCTGGGCAGCAGGATAAGAGCTGAAATAGCATTTCAGTAAATGCTCTGCTCTCTTTATCAAGGGTAGTAAAAGACTTTACTGGTGTTTTCCCATCCTCAGACTGTTGTTAGAGACAGGCATGAGTTAATGCTGGTATTTCCCCCTCCTCTCATTTCTCCTCCCTCCAAAAACCAGAAGCGAGGGGGAAAGTGCTGATGCTACTGCTCCCAAGGTGGGCTCAGCCCATCAGGAAATCAAAACCGAGTCTATGATTAATGTGATCAATTAAAAAAAGAGAAAAAGCTCCTTCAGCTTCAAGAAAATCTTTCATTTTCCCCCATTACGAATGTCTTATTCAGCTGAGGACAGTAAACAGCCCTATGTTCAGTGACAGAGGTTACATTCCAATGGACTGGAAATGTGATGAACTGTCCAGTTCTGTCCCTCAAAGGCTGCACTTTCACTGGAGTGAAACACTGAGGAAATGGCATCCAAACTGCCTGGATTTATGAGCAATCCAGAGAACACAGGATATGGAACATGATCAAGACCATAAAACTCCTGAACTCCTTCAAAATATTGAACCTTTAGAACATTATGTTCACTAAATAAGACTTAGTTGACAAAAAAAAAGAACAGGTATGAACTCTGTGTGGATTAGTCTGGATATGATTTAGAGTTCAGTGCACAGTCCAGAGTACATATTCCCTGCTCATTTGGCTTCTGTGTGCAAACTGTGCATGAGAACTAAAACAGAAGAAAAATGAAAATTAATTAGGCTAGAATTACTACTTTGCACCATATTAAAAGAAATTAAGAAGCTCAATAGAAGCCAGATCAGAAAGGACCTGAAAACAAAAAAATTGATCAGGTTTCCTGTGGAAAAGAAGAGCTCACAGACATGTTGTAAAAATGCATATTAGGATCAGAGGAATGAGGTAGGAAGCCTTCTTACTGGGAGCCTCAGATGTAAATTTTAGAGCAAAACAAACTTTGTCCAGGGCACAAGAAGAAGAGGATGTGGTAGTGAATATTCCAGACAATGAATATTCCAGACAATGAACCTTGTGAATATTACTTGCAATTTTCAATCAGCTCCAGTGCAAATGTCATGAGGTGCTTTTTCCTCTCCAAAGGTGTGGTGATGGTTTACTTTTCACAGTTCAAATCCTTCCTAAACTTGAAGAGCTTGTCAGTAAATATGGCTCTTTGGTCCTCTGCATGTTCAAAAAATATTATTCTTTCTAAAAGAACAAAGGCAGGCTTGTGGCCTCCTGTGTTTGGAAAATAAACACAGTGAAGTTTGGCTGACTTGTGGCTGCCCCATCCTTAGAAATGTTCAAGGCCAGGCTGGATGGGGCTTGGAGGAACTTGGGATAGTGAAAAGTGAAAGAGAGGTTGGAACCAGATGGGTTTTAGGATCCCTTTCAACCATAACACCCCTGTGGTGCTATGACTATATTTTTTCCTTTAGTATATGTTGTAATAGGCTTAGCATAAGAGGTCGTGTGCTTGTTTTCCTTTCTGTGAAATCCACTTCCCCAACCAGAAAGCTACAAACAAACCCAAAACCAACTTTTTTATGGCTGAAGTCTCAAGCTGAGAAATTAGCAAATTTGAAATCAGAACAGTAGCACCCATTGTTTTCTTTCTTATCAAGGTGTTTCCACAGTGAGGCAGAGTGAGAATCTCAGTTTTATCTCAGTTAGTCTCTTTCTAAATCCCCAGATCAAACACTCCCACATCGAATTTTTTTGTTATACGTAAGAAGAGTTCAATAATCTTTAAGAATTTTGACTAAAAAACTAGAGGTTTTGTTAAAAAGTTTAAGAACAAAGGTTGGTTCTTAATACAACAGGAATATTTCATCGGGCATCACTTCTCTGATTTTGCTGCACAGTTTCATTAAAAACTGAGTGTTACAAGACAATTAAAGCTTATGCTGAAAACACAAAAATATTAAAAAAAACAAAACATAAACCAATTTCCCAGCAAAATCTAATAAACAAAATAAAATTATAAAGAAACATGACCTAAGCTGGCAAAGGGAAATATTCTTGATTGATGTAATTCCACAAAAGACAGGAGTATTAATTATGAACAAGACACCACATGTAGAAATCTTTTGTGTATTACATTCTGTGATGTGGTAGAATTCAGATAATTTGTTTTTTAATGATTAATGAAGTCAGAATCATTAGCATGTGTTTTTTTTTTTTCTTTTTCCCCTACAAAGAATGAAGCAGATGGATCTGTCAGGGCTTTATAAAGTTCAAATTAAAGATGAGGATTTTACTCTCCACTATTTGTTTTCATTCTGTGGGGGAGGAGGAATTGAGAAGGAAGAATAACTGCTATTTCTTTGATCAAACCAGTTTAGGATTCCGCATGAATTCTGAATAAACCCCTAGGTGTTTGGGGTGGGGTTTTTTTTTCTCTTTTTTTTAACCAGTTGGGTTTTCAAGTGGGTAAACTGTATTTTATTCCTTCTCCAGAAATTCATATTCTTATTTCTTAATAAGCCATTATCAACAGGATTTCAAGGGGGTTGCATTGCAATGGGGGCTTATTTCTCTGCACTTTTATTGCTACTAGAATTCAGTCTCTGACTGCAAGGAAAGGCCTATAGGCAAAACTAAATCAATTTAATCCAACTTATCATCCTCCAGGTCCTTTCAGCAGACATTTGGGATCTTTTCAGCTTATGCAACTGTGAAATCAGTGCAAAGAACCCAGACTGCTCCTGAGATTTCTAGAAGAGAAACACTTGCCCAAGAACATCATACAGAGCATGTGTTTGATGTCCAGCCTTCTTCACAGCTGCACAATGGCTTTTCTCCTCCTTATCAGATTTACTAACCAGGACAATTGATATTCTTGATACACAATTGTCCCATCGTTGTGCTCCAGCCCTTGCTCAGTTAAGACTCTCAGAATTCCAAATATTTCAGTCCAAGACAGGAGATCCTCACATTTGCTCTATTTTTTTTTTTTCTAAATGTAAATAAGAGTTGCGTAAAGACTCAGTGCACATCCAGGCATGAAAACTGCTCACTCAGGCTAATACAACATTATCACACTCCCACTATGTCCTAATTATAAAGTGATTTTTTATAACTCCCAGGTTTAGCAGAGAGATGTGACAATTGATAGGTATCATTTGTCTGTCTGTGGGACTCAGGTGCCCACATGGCAAATTGGAGACACAAAATCCAGGTGAAGTTCTCTGGAATGCTGCCCCACAATGACACCCAACCTCACCCCGGGGCTGCTGCTTCCTGGAGTTTTGAGAGCTCAAAATTAGAAATTTCAAACCCCATGGATCCAAACCTTCCTGTGAGTACAGGCAAGCTGCAGGATTGCCCAAAGTGTCTGGGAGCCACAGAGAGGCATCACTGCACTAAAACACCTTGCAGAAAGTCCAGTGATGACTTTTTCTATTACACAGAGAAAACATTCCCAGAAGAGAGAGCTTGAACTCGTGTTTCCCCCCTCTGTTGCAAGCTCACGGCTTGATTCCTCCAAAGAACCTTAAAATCTCTTTTGCACAGCGACACTGCTCAGCTTTGCTTGGATTTCATGGAATTTTTGACCTTTTCAGTCTTTCTAAGCTGAAGTGGATGAAGTTCCAACAGGGTCAGGTGTGCAGTGCTCACTCCAGCTGCGGATTTGGCAGGCTTGGAGGGACAGGATCTCACAGCTGACCCGAGCAGAAGGGAAATCCCACAAGAACCACGTAGAAAAACCTTCTAAACTGGTTGTGAGTTTTGAGGATCATAACTGGGCAGCAAAACGCACACCAAGCCCATTTGTGCTTTCATTAATTTTGCTCCTCACCCCTAAGGCAAACGGTTATCTCTGATCATTTGATATGGAGATGTTGAGTCCCTTTCTGTCACTGGTCATCAAACAGTCACTGTAACACACACCTGAAATTAATTAAATTTACCTCAGATTAAGGAAATCCTATGTTGCAATTAGAATGCTTTCCTAGACACTATCTGTTTAACCACACATCAGTCTACCTGATTATAATTGAATGCTCCTAATTAATTTTCCACTGTCCACCACTCGATATTACGGTGAAAAAAGGCAAGCCTTTCCCAGCAGATTGCAAACAAGAATTGCATTTTTTTTTCCTGAAAGAAATCATCTTAATGAAACTTGATACAAAATTTGAAGCAAAATATGAGCATGAAGATAATATCTGCATTTCTTATTGAAATAATGTGGAGATTTCAATGTCATTGCAAGCAGTTACCTAAAGAGTTAAGAGAGGTTTTACAGATCTATCTGTCTGCAGTACCAGCCTCAGTGTTACAAGAGAAAGAGTACTTGCTGTAAGAATATAAACCTCTAATAAGATGAGAGACTTTTACTAAGCCACTCATGCTTGAAGTCTATTGAAAGATAATCTTTGGTACAGTACTCCCAGAAAAGAAGTGAACTGAAATCAATATCCAGTAAAAAACAGATTAAGAGACCAAGCTAAAGAAATCAGAAGTTACTCAGCAGAACAGACATATATCTTAAAGATTATCATTGATCATGGAAGCATGGGGTCTTTCTGGCTCTGAGGAGAGAACAATTTCTAAGGACAAGACCCTGTCTCCTCTTTCACTTTAGGTACAATCCCTGTAGCACAACAAATTTTAAATCTCCATATTTTAATTTAAAATACAGTGAAGAAAAAAAAAAAGGTTCAGATATCATCTGATCATGGGGAGAAAATCTAGTTTTGTACAAAAAGGAGCTTATTTTCACTTACACATTTAAATATGTCTTTGTTTTTCTATGAAAAAAAAAAAAGACAATTCATTTCTGAGATGAAAGATGATTGTGCAGCCGGGAAATGAACATTCAGCAAATGTGAGGTCATTGCCAATATCTTCAGAGACCTTTGACCAATTTAATTACTCCATAAAGCCACTCCTGACTCCCAAATGTCAATAGTAATAGTGTGCATCCTTCCCACTCAGCTGGCCAAGGCTTTCGACCTGTCATAAACTCCTTCTATGTAAATCAGCCCATAATTTCCAAATACAAAATGATCTGTATCACAACAGCCATTTTCCCCTCTCCTTGGCTGTATGTTAACAGAATCAATTTGCATCTAGGAATGCACTTCTTTAAACTTTTAATTACTATTATGATAAGAAGATGCAAGACCCAAAAGTTTAACAGTAGAGAAAAGCCAAATACCTTAACAAGAACTGCAGGTGGAATGTTTGATTTCACATCTGAATGATTAATCTCAGTAAATTAAACAAACTTATTTCAGTGAACAACATAGTAACTTATTTCCACTATGACACAATTCAAATCCTGGTCTACTCAGTACTCAAAAAAATTATAGAGGGAAAATAATACCAGAAGGAATTAACAGGATGGATATTCTATTTTGTTCTTCATTGACGTCTATTTAGTATTGAAAATGGTTTAATATTTCCAACATACATCCTTAATTGTTTGAGTAATTTTTCAGCAGAGAGTATCTCGCAACCTCAAAACACCAAATTTCAAAATAAATTCAAACACTCAGTCTAGTTTTATATTTTCACTGCTGTAAAAAGTTTTAAAACATATTTGCTTGGTTTTCTTGTCCTCTGGATTACTTTTTCCCTGATTTATTGTTTTATTCCAATGCTTCATAAAAAAGTTTCACATTCTTAGGTGGGTTTCTCATTCTCCTTCTCTATTCTTTCTTTTATCATTAGAAGAAGTTTAAATACATAAATACATAAGAGCATCCCAAAAGCTGACAACTTTGAAATCTTCCATCTGCTACAAAAACAGACTCTTTTCTTTCCAGGACTAATATTTAAGTTTGCAATGGTGGTCACTGAATGGACAAGAGGCAATGGGTACTAATGGAAATACAGGAAATTCCAGTTAAACATGAGAAAAATGAAATTTATTGTGAAGAAGATTGAATGCTAAAATAGGTTGCCCAGAGACATTTTAGGGTCTCCATTGCTGGCCTCTTCCAACCTCTATGATTCTGGGATTCTAAGGTTTACAGTGAATGCTGAACCTTCCAAAATATAGTGATGTAAATACGTAATTGTTTGTTTGCTCACACTTGATTAGGAGCTCATAAGCATATTGCATCCTAAGCTTGCTTCTAATATCCCTCACAGGGAATCCCAGTTGTGCCATCCCATTGGACAAAACCTCTAAGTTTTAAAAAATTTTCCTGTGAAATCTTTCTTTTCCATCTGAAAATAAAAAATACCCAAAAAAAAAAAAACAAACAAAAAAAAAAAACCACCATCAAAAGAAATATTATCTAAAAACCAGATTTTTCTTATTCCCAGACATTTGCAGAGTTATTTCTCTTTTTTGTTCTCACTCCTCTCTCCAAGTGAAGTTTTGGGGTTTGGGGCTTTTTTTTGCTTTTTAAGTCTGTTATCCCAGAGGCACCACCACCATCACTGATGGGCTCAACCTTGGACAGCAGAGGGTCTGGAATTCACCCTTTGGAAATGGGGGAAGTTTCCAAGAGCCTCTATCACCCCTGCTCCCAAATCCTGTCCACACAATCCCAATACAACCCATTTCTCACAACTTCTACAGCCTGGGACAAAGGAGGGCTGATCCTGTGATCTTCTACCTGTTGGCTTTTCTTTTCTTTTCTTTTCCTCTTTCCCCCACCCTCTGTTCCTCTGCTGTGGAAGTAAAGATGTTTTCACTGCAGAGCTTCAATTTTTTGTTCTTGACCTCTCCCTTGATCAAGCACAGCCTTCAGCCTGCATTTGTGCTTTCACACTTTCCTCAGCTAGAGGCTTGAATTTGGGACAGCTTGTTGGAGTTCAAAGCCATAGAATTACCCACTCTGAAATGAGGGGAAATTATCCCCTTGCACTGACAGCTCCCCAGCTGTTTGCCTCCATTTTTCCCTTGCACTCTCATGAGCAGGCACATTGTCTCCTGCTCCATCTCTTTTCGGGCTGGCACAACCCAAAAGGTCCCAGAAAAAGATGTTTTGTCTCAGTTCAACTTGGATTGCAGCTCTTCCCTCCCTTTTGGATCCAGCAGACTGGAGAAGGAGGCCCACACCCCCACTGTTCCTTAGCACAGAGGGAGGGCCAGGTTCCTTTTGTGTCATCTTCAGGGTTGTCCTGCATTGCCAAACAAATTGTATTCTGTTTGTCATCTCTATGGCAGTTTTCTTCTGTTCAGTGGCAGTTTTCCTCATCTCTTCCACACCCAATCCTCCTTCCAGGGGGGAACATCTGCTGATAACAGCTATTGAATGTCACTGCATGGCTGATAAGAACTACAGCATCCCATTGGGAAATGTGAGCCCAGAGGGAGGAGCCAAGCATTCCTACCTGGATATAATCTGGAGATTCTGCAACACCAGCACGGCTTCTCCACTGGATTCCCCAGAGGAACAGCAGCTGCCTCTTCCACTGGATCTTCAGAGGAAAACTGCACCTTTCTCCAGGATCCCTGCTCCAGCAGACCCACCCCTGACACTGCCGGAGGGCTGAGCCACAATTCCAATGGCGCTGCCACCAACAGCCTGACCCACAGGGTGTCAGGTTGGGTTCTGACTCTGTCAGTGCTGGTTTGGTTTACTGCATTGTTTATTTCATCTCTTTATTTTCTTCCCTAATCGAGAACTGTTATTTCCTGCTCCCATATTTTTGCTTGAGAGCCCCCCTTAATTTAAATTTTATAGCAATTCACAGGGAGGGGGTTTACATTCTCCATTTCAGGGGAGGATCCTGCCTTCCTCAGCATACACCTGTCTTTCCAAGCCAAGACAGTGGTGTAGTTTCTGAAGGACAGGTCAGATTAACCTGCTGCTCAAATCTGGGTGGTGATCACCAAAACAGACTTTGAAAGGCAAACATTAAAATTACAAAGTTTCCAGACAATACACACTAAGGAAATTGCATCCCATCCTTCTGTTTGGGTGTGTCCAAGCTCCTTGCTTTTTTGGCTAACTAGCTTTCAATTAAAATAGTTTGCATATTATTACTGATGTCAGAAAGCAAAACATTTTAGAGTTTGTCAGCAGGGGAGGAGCCCTGAATGCTGTTCAAGGAGGGGAGTGGGAAGGAGAGGTGTATATGACAGATGCATCCAGGAAGAGCTGTGTGTAATCAGATTCTAAGTGTTTCTGCTTCAGTGCATAGCCATAAATGCCAGCTGAAAGTTAACTTTGTTTTTTATCAAATGCATGTTAATAACTTAATTGAAAACCAAAGCGCTGTATTGATTGCAAATGTAAATTGGCAATGCTGTGGTCTCTGCCTGCCAGTCAGTGACAGCAGCACGAGTCAGGGAGGCAAAAACAGAACGAGGGAGCTGATCACAGAAGGCATTGAAGGAGGACATAAATTCTAAATATCTTCATATTTCAGTATCAGCAGGCTCCCTACAACTTTCTGCAGCAGCTGATAAAGATCCAATCCCTACAGCCTGTTTCAGTTTAAAGCTCTGATGAGACACACACAGACATCCCCCCTGCCCCACCACAACCTCCTTCAGGGAGGAGCAAAAAGCAGAGCAGGGTCACAGGGGACAGCCCCCCAGGGAGCACTGTCTGCACTGGCAGCTGCTGGGTGGGATCCAGGACCACAGGAACATCTCAAGCTTCTCCCCAGCTGCACTTTTACTGACAGGAATGGCATAAAACTTTCAAAAAGTGACCGTATCCAGAGCAAATAGATGCAAGCAATTGGCAATATTTCAAGAGGGTGATCAAAAATCTTTCTCTGGGGAGAGAGAGGGCAGCTTTCTTGTAAAGACAGGCTTTTCTGTACAGGATCTACAGCAAAATCCTTTTTAGTAAACATGAACAGCTTAATATTGCTTGATTTTTGATACTGATAAAAATTAACTTAGTATCAACAATGACTCACTCAGTGCTAGAGTCAACAAGCACTTAAAATCTGGGTTTATAATTCACCCCTCCCTGCCCTTAAATTCCCAGCTATCAAACAGCACGACATTATTTTGTAATTTTTCTGTGAATGCCTTTTCCATATTGTTTACAATAATAAGACTGAAATTCACTTGAACTCCTCATTACCAGTGTAGCCTGAGTAACTCCAAATCCGACCCCTGTTATTATATTATTATGCAGAAAGGGTCATAAGTGTGATTTGATTGATGCTATTTGTTTCCTTCACACAAATGAGAGTTTCCCTCTGAACACAGCAGATACTGTCTGGAACAATATTTTTATGGACATAAAGCATCTTTTAAAGGAGAATTAAAGTCATTCATAAGGAGCTGAACTAGAAAATCCTGTGTTCCTCTGTGTTGGAGTACTACTGCTACATCTCCCACTGCTTTCCCTCATCATCTGTTCCCAAACTCTTTTCCCTGTTGCAATAAGTAGTTCAGAGAAAGCCACTGTGATGCTGCAGCTGCCTTGCCATGGATCTGGACCATTCCCTGGGGAGCTGAGCCTGGTTTAAAGCTGCCCATACGTCAGTCAGGATGTGCTGCTGGAAACACTGGCTGCCCAACCAAAACAGGCTGAGCTTATTTGGTTTGCTTGGGTTGGAAGCACTGGCTTGGGTTTTTTGCCTGTTCAGAATTCTCACAAAAAGTTTTGACTTTTATCTCTCTCCATTTGCCACCTCTGACAAATGGAGCAACAACAGTCAGCAGATTCAAAAAGCACAAAGAGGAAATGAAGCATCAGGTACATAAAATCTTGGTCTGATCAGCCTCACTTACACACAGAATTATTCTGCCCTCCTCTTCCTCAAATCTGTTTAAGGTTTATTTCCAACTCCACCAAAACTGCTAGGAGTCAGGAAGACATAAAATAATCTGATAATAAGTAATTTATATAAACATATAAATCTGCTAATTTCAGACAGACTGGTAAGGTGAAGCCACATCAAATTTCTAATACTGGGGGGGGAAAAGCACATAAAGAAAAATGGTTTTGTTAGATAACAATAAAAATGTTAGACACAGTAAAAATGCTGTAAAATCTCATAAATCTTAAAATGTCAAGTGACAAATTATTTTATAAATTACTATTTAAGTCAAGTAGTAGTTGACTTGATTTTTTGAAGAAACTATAATTGAAGTACTTTGAAATTTTTTGCTGCCTATATAAAATAAAATAATTGCATAATTAGCACATAATTACTTTCAGGAGTGACTAATTTTGGATTCCACTAAGTAGGCATTAATTGCTATGCTGGCAACTGCAATACAAAGAGTCAGAAAGTGAAAACCTTCCCCTATCAAGGTCAGCATTTGCATTGTAAAACCTTCAAAATAGTGTTAAATCGATGGATAGTCCAATATGCAGAGGCTGCAGGGCTCAGGGCAGTGGGATGGAAGGACAGCCAAGGCATTGCTGGCAGAATTCAAACTGACCTCACCCTCAAAGGTCTGCTTTTGCACCCAGTGAAGACAAATATTTCCAATGGCTTCACTGCTGCAGGATTAGGTCCATTGATCAATTATCAATTGGTTGGTGTTCATTAGCTCTGCAGAGTCCACTTTGAAACCCCTTCTCCCTCCTCTGTCATACCCAATTACTCCTATTGTTCAGTTTGAGGAGTTATAGACTCATGTCAAACAAATGAGAATAAAACTATTATTTTATAGTCCAGTGCTCCATTCACTGAGTTACACTTTGTGAATTTTTGTGTTGTTAAAATATTTTGGATCAAATTTATTTTTTAAAGAAAAAATACCAAACAACTCACATATGAAACAAATTCATTTACATATAATTTTTATCTCCTAGGACATCAGGAAACTTTAACATATTCCTGCAGCCAACTAAATGTATTAGCACTGCCTACATTGCTGACAAGCCTTTCTTCAACAGGAGGTCAAACCCCATTTGATCTTTGAAACCTGTTCATACCTTTTTTGATCCAGTTTTGGCATCAACATTTCTCATGATCCTGAAATCACCCAAGATAGCTGAGATACTGATAATATCAAACATCCCAGTTTAGTCACCTCTTATTTCTATCTCAAAATACCCTACCAAATTTCTGCCTTTTTGTTTTTGTTTAATGGTGCCATACAGCGATTGTCCTTTTGCATTTAAGCATATTTTAAAAAAACTAATTTGTGTTTATTTGTCTGAAATATTAGAAGATCTGGTTGTAGATTTTCAGCCTGACCCTGCTCACATTAGCACCAGTCTTGCAGGGCCTTCAGGCAGCTGTTTTTACTTCTGTTTTTGCTGGTTTTACTTCTGTCATTCCTACATTTTCTGCTCTCAATCCCATTCATATTTCAGAGATCTCAAAGGAGTAATTAGCTGTATTGGTCAGTCTTACATACAGGTGGCCCACAAGTCACATAAATGGCTATGGAATAATCTCAGCATCTCAAAAATCCTAAAAAATAGATAACTGCTGGAAAAGTTCATCTGTCTTTGGAGAGGAGCAATAGAAGGAACCAATGGGAGAAAAGCGTTTTTGCAATCCTTTCATGGAGTGTGACCTTCAGCGTACCCAGGCTGTGTGAGGGAAGGCAATTCCTGCCAACCAGATTAAATTGTCAGAGTGAATGAATTTAAAGCCGAGGTTTTAACTTTCTACCTATTTACATATCACATGGAGTTTAACGTTTAGCAAATTAGACACAAATCATGTGCAAATCAATGCAAATTACTGGTTCACACACACAATGTAAACTTCATTTTTCATGTTGGGATGTAGCCAGTGCCTGGTTAACAAGCATATGGATTTCTGATCCGGGGTAAATGAGCTACTCCCCCCTCCTTCCCTCTCATTCCTCCACTTGGCACAAGCCCACCACATTTCTCATTCAATCCACATAATTCACTCAATACTCTCCTCATGTCAGGCTTCATGTAGGCAGGTAATAACTTCTAGAGTCATTAAATTAGGCTCCGTGCTCTCTCTAATTTGTGCTCCTTGGTTGGAGTTTTGTGGTCACTTACACTAATTAGAAATGCTCAGTTTATTAACAGAAGATATATGCTTTGGAAAGCTCCTGGTGATTTCCAAGGTGTTTATAGATCCCTGCAACTTTTGTTGTCTTGACTTTTGAACTGTGTCATACGTAACTATTCTGAACTGAGCTGATGAAAGCCCTCTGATCTCATCCTATTAATTAAAACCCATTGCATTTGCTGCTTCTCCAATGTATCTTCTTATTTCAGAGGGGATCTCCCTTTCCCCAAGAGAGATTGCACATAACCAGAATCACAGAAACAGACAGCAGTTGTGAGGAGATGGTGGAACCCAGGACATTCCTCTGGCTGCCCTGGAGGACTTGAGACCCAGGCCTGACCTGCACCTTCAGTTTTAGCCCATGGAAATAATTACCAACTTTGTGTGGAGATTTACAAGCCACAAGAGTTTAAGTAGAATGATAGTGAATTTGTCACAGGGTGAAAAAGTAGATTTTTGGGGATTTAGAATGGGGGTTTAAGAGACAAGATGGAGGAATCTGGGCATGTCCTGTCCTCCTTCTTCTTCTTGTCCTCCATCTTCTGCTGTGATGGTGGCACTTTTGGATTGGTTTAGAGTAGAGACAAACTGTCTAACATAGGTGATAGGTATTGGAAAATTATTGTAAATTATGTACATGTGGCTCTTAGTATAAAAACTAACACCACCCCAAAGGTGGTCAAACCAACCTGTCAAACAGATCTCAACAGGTCAGAGAAAGAATGGAAGAGATAAGAGAAAATAAACAACCTTGAAAACCAGAGCTGAGGAATCCCGACTTCTTCTGTCACAGGGCTGGGGAAAAAAGACTTTTGATACCTCAGGAGCCATTTCAACCACAGAATACCCCAGAGCCAGAAGCAACCTCTGGAGGTCTGCTCTGCAAACTTCGGCTCAAAGCAGGAGCACCCTCAAAGATAAATCTGCTTTCACAGAGTCACAGAATCACAGAATGGCTTGGGTGGGAAGAGGTCTCATAAATCATGTCATTCCAGCCCCTGCCGTGGGCAGGGACACCTCCCACTATCCCAAGTTTCTCCAAGACCTGTCCATCTCGGCCTTGAACATTTCCAGGGATGAGGCAGCCACAGCTTCTCTGGGCAACCAGTGCCAGTGCCTCAGCACCTTCATTATGAAGAATTTTTCCCCAATATCTCATTTAAACCTATTCTCTTCCAGTCTGAAGCCATTTCCTTTCATCCTGTCTCTTTCTTGGGCAATTCTGAAGTCTGAAAAATCTGCAGGTTCTGTAATTCTGCTCCTTACCTGCTGAGCCTCTGCTCCTGTGCTGAAGGGAAAATGAATTTCCAGAACTCCAGGGTGAATTTCCACAGCAGGAACACGTGGCCTTTGCCTCTTGACCTTTCCTTGTGCAACCCCAAGACTCTCCTGTGTCTTCTCTCCGTGTCGCCGCAGGCAGTGGAAGGAAGTTTGCTCTAATCCCCCTTGCAGCTTCTCTCATTCCTGTGCTCCTGCCTGCAGCCCTCTCTGCTGTACTCACCAATTTCTCATTTTTTGGAGGACTCCAAAAGATTTTCTATAGCCTCCTCAGTAGCTAAAATAGCCAACTAGCTTTGGTGTGCTGCTGTGAATTAGCTGTGAATTTTGAATAATGAACTTTTTATGCAACTAACAACAACAACAATTTTTCCCTCCTCTCAGAAATTCTGTGGAGCAGAGACTTTCCTTTAAGGCCAGGTGAAGAAAAGGACACCTGGAAAATTCTGTTTATCACCCTCAAACTGATTTTGGACTGCTGGAGACAAGGAAGATCAAAACACACAAATCAAGGAAATGTGCCCACTGGCAACATATAATCCTTAAAACTCCAGTGTGCCTCACAGAAAATCCCACACAATGTGTACATACAGCAAAAGCTGAACTTAAAACATTGCTGAAGTCACAGCATCCATTTAAACTGCCTCAGGCAGGAACATGTAGCTGGGAATGAGTGATTTTAGTCCCTATCAGATGCGAGTAACATAAACAATCAAAGAAATATGTCTTCTCTGACATGACCCTTAATCACTGCAAAAATAAAAAAGGAGAGACAGTGACCTTGATTAACATTGTGCTGCTGAATATGATATGAGAGATCCCATTGATCATGGATTCCAGCAGCTGGGGACACACAGAGCCTTTGTTTTCATCCCTTCATTTAGCACCCACAGAATTTAAGGTATGATCAAAATAGAGGAGAGCATTACACAGGCTGCATCTGTAATCCTCTGCTCCCTGTTGAATACAAAGCTCTTACGTCTTTTGTATGAAATAAGAAAGAAATACTCCTGTAACCTGGGCTCAAGAGGAATTGCCAGTTAAGTTTCCATTTTAATGTGTGTGCAGGAGGACAGAGTTAAAATTCTGCAGGCAGCTGCAGGCAGTGTGTTGTTGACCATTATTTATGTAGCTTCTGCAGCATAAATAAGTTAAATGTGCTATTTTTATTATTATTATTTATTTTGGAGGATTTGGACCTTAAGAGTCACCTTTTCCTCAGAAAGGTGTTTTGTTCTGTAGCAGTACAGTCATCCCTACAACATTTTAAATTAGATAATTTTTTTTCTTTTTTAAAATGTTAAAAGTAACATCTTTCCCATGAATATTTATTTTATTTTTTTAAGCTTGCTTATTTCACAGTTCATCCTTCTCCCATCTAAGTTGCTCCTTCCTTTGCTCCTTGCCTTGCTGCCCAAAGAAATTAATTCTGCTATGCCCATGGTTTTGCATGTATAAAACATCAGATACCAGCATTTTCTGACCTTCTGCTTCTTTCAGAATTCTCTTCATTATTCTGTGGCTTCAAACAACCAGGTATTCATAAATTTTAGACTTCACAACCATCCATCTGTTGTTTCAAACGTTTTAAGAGGCTTAGTCAACAAACATCCAGCAAGATGAAATGTGCAGAGAGCAGCTACAGTCTGAATCCCGGACAAAAAGTGTCTACAAATCACTACAGACCTCTCTCATGAGCCCCAGACACATTCACACAGACTGAGCTTACAGTTCTACGCTAAATCCAGTAAAACAGCTGACATTTACAGCCCCAAAAGGTAAGGGCACTGGAAAGAATGTGTGGCTGTAGCTGATTGCAAACTGCTGGGAATTATTTCAGCAGTGCCACAATTTCCAAATTGTGCTTGGAATTTACTTCACAGGAAGATATTTACAGGAAGTTTTATTTTTATATATACCAGGTTAAGGGTCCAGGTTCAGGTTGTCATTCAGATGTACCCCTGTTCTCCAGGACCTGAGGGTGGCAAAGAGGGGGCAGGTAATGTTTAATTGTTTAACAGTAATTAGGAAATCTTTTATAGTGAATTGGGAAGTGAACAGGGAGTTCCTCACAGCTTTGAGTACATGAGTTGCTTTTGAAAGCCTGCCCTCCTACAGACATCCACTTCTGAAAACACCTCAGTGCTTTGGGTTTAGGAATTAACCTACATGGGCACTGCCATGACAGAATTACTTCCTCAGCCAGGGGACTTCATTTACAGCCCTGCACTTGAGATTTTTGCCCCTGCTGCAGTATATCACAGAAACTCATTAAACAAGGTGGCTGTGAACCACTTGCTTTGTATCTAAAAATAAGTTCAGTGCCTTATTTCCACCAAGGGATAAATCCAAGAGAGAGAGGCTTTTCTTAAGGAATCCAAATGCACCATCATGAACACTGCATCTTTTTACCTCAGAAACCATATGGATTCACAGAGCAAGTGAAAAGGTTTTGTTTTTTTTTTTTCCCTTCCCTTTAGTTCTTAAGTCTGGGCATTGTAAAGGAGGGCTGAGCACTAAACTGCTCACAAAGAGCTTAGAGCAGTAGCAGGTCTGTCTGCAATGCCCCAATTGAATCAAAATAAACTGACATAAGCTGGATGATGGGATTGCTGGTTTTGTGCTCTCAGAGCTTTTAAACCTCTGCTGAGCTCGAGTGGCGATCAGACTGAAGTTTAACAAAATAAAGCAGAAACAACTCTCTCTAGCTTTGGATGAATGCTCTTTATCACTGGCAAACTTAAGCCTTTCTTCTAGGTGTTCACTCTGTGCACTTTATCTGCTCCCAGGATTGCTCCATTGTGAAGAGGAGCACAAGTGTGATCCTGCTCTGAGCCGCAGCTCCCTTGGGAGGATCTATCAGGCAAAGCTGCTGCTTTCTCAGCTTCTGCAGAAAATTCATTCCAAATATATATCCCATATAAAACACATTTGATTTTTTTTAAAAATACACCTCCCTCTCTCCAAGTAAGTGCAGCTTCTGTTGTAGCTCAGATATAGAGCCCTGGATCTGAATCAGGGATAATCATGATCAGATTTACCAGAACATGATGACTCTGAGTAGGAACTCTATTCCGAATTTGCTGCTTTTTCTTCATAGGTGTTTTTTTAATCATTTCCACAGGCATCACCTCCAGACAGCTTTTGAGCCATGCAGTTATCCTTTCAGGACATCTGAATTCCATCTTTCCCTTGGTATGCATGGCATTCACTAACAGCCTGACACCAACAGGATGTGTGAGCACAAACATTTTTTTTCTTAGACCCCAAAACTCCAACATGGGTCTTTCATTGCAATTGCAGGTATAGAAATTTGGTTTTTTCCAATTTCCTATCTTTCCTCAGAACAGAGGAGCAGGAAGGGAGTAACTGTGTCTCAGCAAACACCGAGATAAAATAAAACTGAGGAGGTAGTATTAGAATCAGATAATCATTTAGGTTGGAAAAGACATTTATGAACATTTAGTTCAACTGTTAACCTAATGCTGCTAAGGCGACCACTAACTGGTTAAATGCCAGAACAGAGGTTCAAAGGTTTAAACCTTCATCCTTGGAAATTTTCAGTGTTCAACTGGACAAAGTCCTGAATAATATGCTCTGACTTTGAGGCTAATCCCTTTTTTTAGGAGCCTTCACTATAGACTTTATATATGCCCTCACAACCCAATTTTTGTATGACTGCAGTACGTAGACTATAAAAAAATTGTGAACCAAAGGTGGGATTAAATATGTGCAAATTAAATCCACAAACATAGTCAACAGCTTCTTTAGACTTTTAGTTTACTCTGTGGACCATTCCTGTTCCCTGGGCTCAGGGGAGGTGGGCTGAGAGACAGGACAGTGTCTGCAGGTGGTACTGTTCTGTTGTGCTGATATTTAGCAGAAGAAAGGAGCTGATGGCTTTGATTTAGGGTTTGTGATTTTACATAACTGACAAGCCAGGCAGAGTCTGTGGATGGGTGTTTTCTATCACAGTCAAATCAAAACAAATAATATGGTTAAAGCACCATACAAACTGTTGGGATATTGTCATATCATTACATGTCTTCTATTTCTGACAAACATTACTTACATTTCAAAGCACTTTTTTCCCCCCAGCTTTCCATATGTCAGCTGCTACCAAAATACACTATTTAGAGTTAAGTGGAAAGAAAATTAAAATTATTATTTTTTCTAGTCTCCGATCTTCAATTCCTCAAAGAAAATCCCAGACACTGCAATGTGTGCTAAATGTCCAGCTTTATCCATAACTCTAAGACCACTCTACTGCCTGCAAAGATTGTCCAAGCGTGGGAGGATTCCAGCTCAGCCTTGCAGCAAATAACAAACCTGCACCTTTCCCAGGCCTTGTTTCAGGCATTCAAAGCTCATCTAAAATAGAGAGCTCAAGACTGGGATAAAGATTCTCCCATTTCATATAAATGCTAAATATGACTGTCTCTTTGGAGGGATACCAAGCTGTTCCATAGTGTCAATATGTGGTGCTAAAAATAAGAAATGAGAAGGAACAATACAGACTCTTACACAAAGTGGCACTGTGGGAAAATATGTCAGAGAAGTTTCTGGGTGACTATTGAGGCTCTAATTAAGTTCAGAAGGTACAACCACAGAATGGTTGGAGTGGAAGGGACCTTAAACCCCATCCAGTTCCAACTCCCTGCCATGGGCAGGGACACCTTCCACTGTCCCAGGGTGCTCCAAGCCCTGTCCAGCCTGGCCTTGGGTACTGCCAGGGATCCAGGGGCAGCCACAGCTGCTCTGGGCAACCTCTGCCAGGGCCTGCCCACCCTCATAGAGAACAATTTTTTCCTAATAGCCAGTCTAATGCTCCTCTCAGTTTGAATCCATTCCCCTTGTCCAATCACTAGGTGCTGTTTTGCGGAGAAAAGAAGAAACCTCACAACTTGTAAAAGTTGTAAAGCCCGGTATGCTTTATTACGACGCGCGCCGGATGCAAGACTCCCCAAAAGGGCATGCGTACCCCTGAAGATTTCAGACCTCCTTTTATCCCCCTTCCAAATGCATATGCATACAGTTTCACAATAAGTTCATACATATTCATCTTGCATGACACTTAGCACTAATTCTTCTTTATCGGAGGAATTCCTAGGTCGGGGGCAGATTGACCTCGTGGTTTTTCTGTTTTTATTTCTCTGTCTCTTTGCTGTCTCTGGAACGCGGCCTCTCCTTCAGCTTTAGCTCCACAGACCTTTCACCTCTCCCAGACACTTCACCTAGTTCAGGACGGATCCCTACTCTGTCTCAGTGCCTTGTAAGTTTCTCCATTTTTATTTAACTCTTCAGGCATTGGAAAGCTGCAGTGAGGCCACCCCAGAGCCTTTTCTTCTCCAGGCTGAGCAATCCCAGCTCTCCTAGCCTTTTCTCCCAGCAGAGCTGCTCCATCCCTCTGATCATCCTGGTGCCTCCTTTGTGCTGTCATCTTATTGCAGGGGTTCCATACTGTTGTCTCCTTAACACAAGGAGTTCCATACCTTCTTGGTGTTTCTTGCAGGCAGCTCCTCACAGCATAAACTCTGTTTCTTTCTCACCCACCCCACTCTTTTATAGCATTCTTCTTCTCACTGGTTACAGCTGTGGCCCGTTAAAGTCAGGCCTGTTCCTAATCTTTGATAATTGGCCCAGCTGCAGCTCCTTAGGGGTAAGATTACTTTCTACACGATCTTTATTTTCTTATATTCTATCCCACTACACCTTTGGACTCTCTCCAGCAGCTCCAGGTCCCTTCTGTGCTGGGTGCCAGGGATGGAGCAGCTCTGCAGGTGGGGTCTCACCTGAGCAGAGGGGCAGAATTCCCCTTTCCTGCTGGGGATCAGCCCAGGACATGAAGGATTTCAGAGATGGGTCATGTCCAGCTCTCATCCATCAGCACCTCCAAGTCCTTCTCCCAGGGCTGCTCCACCTGCTCATGCCCTACCCTGGTACAAATAACTGGTCTGACAAGTGACATGAGCACAGAATCACATACAGTCTTTAAAGTTTCATCAGAAATGCTCCTAAATGGCTGCTTAAAGCCAATTTCAGGTCATAAGGAAAAAGGCATCCATCCAGCATGCTTCCATTTCATCTAAAACCAAGTTCCAGGTCAAGAAAACACAAAAAGGAGAAAGTGCTGAAAGCATTGCAATATTAAAGAAGAAAAAAAACACAAACCTTTCTTGCATTAGCTGAAAGGATTTTTAAAGGAGTTCTCTTGACCTATTATGGAAAATGGTTTCTGCCAGTTCAGGTAAGGGTAGTATAGTAGTGGGCACAGTGCTAGGAAAGAGAAATCACTCAGATTAATTAGCAATATAAATGCAGATTTCAACAGGTGAGTGACAAGCAATTGCTGAAGCTGGATGTACTTTCAGCCTTCAATTCAGATAGTGATGTGAGACTATGAGGCAGCTATAGCATGTTAATGTAAAAAGCTACTCAAAAAGTTAAGATGAAGGTTAAAGCCTGCTTTGAGCATGTACACTTCAGCTCCAAATTTATTGATGGATGTGAATAGAAGAACAGTTTACTCATACAATGGTTTTACAGACCCTGATCTCATGTGTAGGGAAAGGCATTAGTGCCAACCTCATGCTAATAGATTGCTGGGAAACAAGAACAAAGCAAAGATGATCTGTGTTGCTGAGAGACTCAGAGTTTGATACCAGTGGGAAATTTACTTCAGACAGGTTTACACCATGCAGTAAATAAAGCACTGAGTTTGCAAGATTGTGTGGATGCTAGCTCACTAGGAAAGTTTGGCCAACAAATCAGTTGTAACCTTGAGTTTGTCACCAGCCTCCCATCCATTATCCTATTCTTCCCCCTCTGCAGTAGCTCTTACATTACATATTATGTCTCCTATTTTCTACAAGAGATAACCCAGATCTCTCTAGTTTTCTTCAGAGGCAACATTTCCTGATCTCTTATCACACTTCCTGCTTCCTTCTATGTTTAGGTATAAATAATCATCTCCAACTTCCATATTGGAGTTGATTATTTATACCTAAACATAGAATTTTCAACCTAAGTATGTCTTTTATTCCCCCTTAATTCTTTTTTTCTTAAGACTTTGGAACAATTAAATCCAGGTTTAAATGAATTGATTCAATCAGTCTTTGTTCTGAACCAATTATCATGGTGCCAATATTAATGGTGTATGTTTATCCACGTGGGTAATTACTGAAGCCTCAACACAAAATGCTTTCTGGCCTTGTACTTTTGTCTAAAATGCCTGATATTTTTTTCAAAAATTACTTCTCCTCTCAAAAAATGTGATATTATCTTTGTAGTCTTTATATTTACCCTTATCCTATTGCACTGATCCAGCCAAATGGAGGCATCTGAGTGGCCTCAGATCAGAAACAAAATCCAGGCAGAAAAAGGCTGTTAATTCACTGGGCTTTTCTTAGAGCTCCAGATTTTCAATACAGTTACAGCTGACCTTGAAACTTTGGATTTGTGGCTGAGGAGATAATGGCAGAAGTGCTGATAGACTAACTAGTGTTTTGGGATATGAATCTGGAGTTTACTCCCACTAGCAGTATATCATTCTGCAGCTGAGGTATTACTTATCCTGCTCCTCTTACCCCTGTCAGCTCCAGGAGTTATCTCCCTCCATATCATTAAGGGAGAAAAACCCTGTAGAGTGGCATGAAAGAATTTACACTTTGGAACAAGGAGAAAAAAAAATATAAAAGGGAAGAGAAGGTAACACAATTTGTGTGCAAGCCATAAAGTGTGTGGCTGAGAGAAAGGATGAGTCTCAAAGAGAGGGAAAACAAGAATGCAATTACTTTATTACTACAAGAGATTAAAATAATCCTAAAATCCTTCAATAGAGTATATGTCTGTATATATGTCTGTATAGAAAATCCTACACAAACACACCCAAGTACTTGGACTCTTTTTTTAAAATTTCAAAGTATTTCAATACTGATTACCTAACACGTTTTCTCAAATAAAGGGTAAAAATAATAATTAAGGTTCTTCTGTATGGAAACAGGTGATTTTAGTGGCAGCTGGTATGTTCAAAATCTTTAGAAAATACACCACTAACCCTTACCAAAATCTAAATTACTGCCTGCATTGAATCCCAATGATCTGTGTTTCCTGGAAGTAAAGGGAAGATTTGTTCAAATGATGCTAAAGAATTGGAAGAATCCTCAAAGTAATAGCAAGTTTTATTCAAATGATGCTAAATAACCCAAAGGATTCTCTAAGAAAAGGGACTGGTGATGGTAAGAGATCTGAACAGAGGCAAAAATCTTCAAAATTCAGCCTGGAGCGAATTTCAGTGGCTCTGGTCATATTCCAGATTACTGCAGTTGTTCAGTATTAATCTTTTCTGTTATGTTATGTCTAATGCTTGTTTGAAGAAACAATATTGGAAAATGAAATTGAAAAAAAATGGACCAGGACACAGGAAATAAATTGCAAGTTGGAAATCAAAATTACCAGGCAGGGCAATTCTAAAGCAGCCAATTTTCACACAGACCTTGGTGATTCAAGAGAACACACTCTTAATCAATAAGTTTGTCTGACACACAGCCAAAGATATGTTTTATACTAACAGATATTCTAAGAATGATTTGTAAATATTTTGCTACCAAGGTTTATTTTAAAATTCATAATATAATCCCAATATAGAGGAGGGAAGAATCAGAAACTTTCAAAATACTTCTTAAAATGAGATATAAGAAGAGTTGGTCTCAAATTCAGGGTCAGTTGGTCTCAAATTGTCCGAGTAGATCTTGATGCTCTGCTGCTTCTGAGAGCCTGCCCTGGGCATTCATGTGTCAGGACCAAATCCCCCACCCCAAACACACAGACAGAGAGGGGGGAATGCAGGACACAAAGTCTCCCAGTCCCCACAAGAGACTTGGCTTGTGGAAGAATCCTGAAAATCACGGCAGCAGTGATGAGCAGGTGACATTAATATAAATTTGAGTTTTCTATTTCAGTCTGGGGAGAGGGAAGGCACTGAGGAGAGCTGCAAGGGACTGGATGCTGCTGGGAGGTGTGTGGTATTTGCTGGGTTCCCAGGAGGAATTGATGAATCTTACTCCATGTTCTTAGAAGGCTAATTTATTATTTTATGGTATTATATTGTACTGTATTATATTTTATATTATTATATGGCATGGTATTATACTAAAGAATAGAGAAAGATTCATCAGTAGGCTTAACAAGGTACTAATGAAGAACTTGTGACTGTCTAGAGTCCCAACACAGCTGGCTGTGATTGGTCATTAAGTAAAAAACAATTCACATGTTGGATAAACAATCTCCAAATCACATTCCAAAGCAGCAAAACAGGGAGAAGCAATAATAATACTATTTTCCTTTTTTTTCTGAGCCTTCTCAGCTTCTCAGGAGAAGAAATTCTGGCAAATAGATTTTTCAGAAAATATGATGGTGACAGAGGTTCTCAGCCACCACAGCTATTAAATGGATGTGTAACTTTGCCCACTTTCATTTAGAAAATGCCTTTTCCAGCTCACCCCTTGGCATCATTAACATAATTAATAATTGCTAGAAGCTGCCTGCTCTGCCCATGCTGGGAGTAGCAATTTCCTGGGTAGCTGCAGATCCCTTGTGTCAAAGTTCCATGGAATAATGGGGTGAGGATGGAAAGTGAGGAATGTGCAGCCTTCTTTCACACATATAATGTTGTTGTGCTCATGATGCAATACTTTCTTCAGTCCTTTTCCTGGCTAAATCTAGGGAAACTGAATTCTACCCCATCCCTGCACATTCATTCCGTTCCTGTGGTCAAATAAGTGTTCAGATGTATCAAAGCACCAATATTAAATATATTGTACCAAAGCCAATTGGATGAGGCTGCTGGAGGTAGAATTACAGAATATTCTGAGTTGGAAGGGACCAACAAGGATCATCAAAGTCCAACTCCTGGCCCTGCACAGGGTCACTCCAAGAATCCCACCCTGTGCAGAGAATATTCTGGCCTCACAAAACAGCTGCTTTGCCAGTGGCATGGCTGGTTAGTGAGCCCCCAAATGCCTCAGGTTTTACTTTTTGCTTTGCAGGGTGGCCTTGGGCAATTATTTTCCACTTGCCAAACTTCCCTTTCCTTCTGTACAAAGGATGTGCAAATGATCTGCTTCTATCAAGTGCTCCAAGAGATTAAGATATTCTTTAACTTTGGAAGCCAAGTACTCACTTAACTGATTCTTATCTCCCCAGGCAAATTTTCTTTTGCTGTTAGGAAAAAACAATAATCTGGAAAGGCACCAACAAAGATCTTTCATTAGTGTGGAATAAAGATTGTCCTTATATTCTTCCAAGACTGTTGGAAGTAGTACTCTGCCAGCTAAAGAACACAAATTAAATGGCAATAATATCTTGCCTGCACTTTCTGAGGAGATCAAATACTTTGTGTTTGCAGCTGATGCACTTTTTATGGAGAATCACAGAATATTTTGGGATGGAAAAGGCCTTAAAAACCATCCAGTCCAACCCACTTGGAAAAAGCAGGGAAAGAGGCGGGGTCTTCTAGAGAAGAGGACTCACAATAATTATTGCTTACTATTTTGTCTTGGTTTGGAAAGACAGGAGTCTGCTAAGGAAGGCAGGAGCCTCCCCTGCAATGGAGAATGTAAACCCTCTCCACTCCTCTGAATTGCTATAAATTTTAAATTAAGGGCCTCTCAGGCAAAAATATGGGAGCAGGAAATAACAGTTCTTTAATAGGGAAAGGAAAAAAATAAAAGGATAAAATAAACAATGCAGTACACGAGAACAGAGTCAGAGCGAACCTGACACCCTGTGGGTCAGGGTGTTGGTGGCAGTGCCATTGGAATTGTGGCTCAGCCCTCCTGCAGTGTCAGGGGTGATTCTGTTGGAGCAGGATCCTGTAGAGAAGGATGTGTTCTTTCTCTGAAGATCCAGGAGAAGAGACTGGAAAAGAAAGATCCAGTGGAAGAAACTTTCTCTACTGTTCCTCCGGGGAATCCAGTGGAGAAGCCGTGCTGGTGTCTCAAAACCTCTGGATTATATCTGGGTAGCAATGCTTGGCTCCTCCCTCTGGGCTCACATCTCCCAATGGGATGTTATAGTTCTTATCAGCCATGCAGGGACATTCAATAGCTGTTATCAGCAATGTCCCCTCCCTAGGGAGGAGTGAATGTGGTCACTCAAAGAGAGAGATAAGGCAAACTGCCCACTTGACAAAGATAATCTGCCATACAGATGGTAATTGAAAACAACTTGCATTGCAATCTTCAACATATTTAAATGCCATTTTCCTTGGAAAGGGAGCAGCTGTCCATCTGAGCCCTGCTGGAGAAGGCCCCTGCCACAGCCTGAGTCCCTGACTTTTTCCTGGCATCACCTTCACACCTCTTGTACAGCTCCCTGCTATTCCATGCTGTGCTCTCCTGCCCAACCCTGCAGCTCTGGGCTGTAAAAGTGCCACGTTTTACGGCTGACAGTGAAGATGGCAACGCTCAGGAAATAAATTCTGAGCCCTCTGATATCAACAGGCACCTTCAATCCCTCGGGGAGAGCGGAGCAGCCTCAGCAGCTGCTGGCACAGCTCTCCTGACCTCACACTGCCCCAGCTGCCAATGGTGCAAGGCGGGAGCACTTTGGTGACATCAGGAACACTTACTGGTTTGGGTGGGAAAATCTGCATTGCATTGTTATTTATCTGTTGGGTATTTTCTCTTTTTTACACCTGTGTGTCACTGCTGATGCTCTGGGAGGGCAAGCAGAGTAATCTGAGCTCCACCTAATGAATTTGTGCTAATGAACAAAAGAACTGGGCTGTGCTGTGGTCTGTTAAATTTAAGTTTTCAATATTTTTTTTCTGATAAGACCAATGGCATTAAAACAGTCCCTTTGTACTAAGAAAATGGAATTCATAGATATAATCAGAATTTTATTCTCATTGGTGAGCTAGAAAGAGAACGCAGTCTATAATATCATATTGTTGGTGCGCTTCCACATTCATTGCTTATTTATTTCCCAAGAGCTTAAAACATTTTCACTTTAATCAGTAAAGAAGCAGCAATTTCCCATAATATCTTTCAGATCATACAATGTCTATATTGAGGCTATCACGTGTTGTTTTTTCATCTGTGGTGGTTTTGTTTCTTTTGGAGGGGTGGAGGGTGTGAAGAGGGAGAAGAGAGAAGAGACAGCATTTGAGAAAGAATTGTATAACTGAGACTACACCCTCAAGCTCTCAGTCAGAAACTCCCAGGCAACAAATTCTGCATCCAAGACACTCAATTTTAAATGAAGAGGTAATCTCTGGGTTTATTTTAAAAGGAGGAAATAAAAAATGGGGCAGGGATTAAAAAAAGAAGAAGAAAAAAAAAAGGTAGTTATTCCAACTTAAATATTGACCAATTCTATGATTTAAGGTATCCTATTCCTGCTTCAGCCTGGTCATGTGCTCCTGAGGGGATTTCTGTGAAAACTGGAAATCAGCTATTTATCTTCATCTGTCAGAAACCATCCAAGTCTCATCCACACCATGAGTGTCCTTCTTGTGGCGCTGTCTGTAGGTGACAATTGTCACATTCTGGAGCTTCAGGCAGCACAAAGGCTTCACTGGTGCTGTGTCTAATGGATTCACACACCTCTGCATTCACATTAATATCTACTGCTAATTATTGTTGCCAATACAGAGCAAATAAACCAAGTGTGAGGATTTGTTTGGGTTTCTGAGTGAGCCTAACATCCTACAGCAATATCTTAAAGCTGCAATGCATCCCATGAAGCACAAGGGAAATAAATGCCAAAGGCATTAAAAATATAGGTTCTTGCTGCTCTTTGAAAAAATGGCTCTGTGATCACATTGTAGCATAGAATGTAACTTTTTATTTCAAATATTTTTGTTGCTGTCTGTGTATGAGTGCATTGATAAGATAATGAAACATAGAAATAAGATATTACTGAACAGCTTTCCTGTGTGCAGCTATGCCAGTTGGAAAAAACACTATCAGCAGCAGGAATAAAGCAGCCAAAAATCAAAGTTTAGGAAGGCTTAGGAAGATTGTTGCATTACCTCCAGTGCAGAGGAGATACAGATCTTAAACATATTCCAAATCTATTCGGGCTTTAGAATAGTTTGGAATTATCTGTTTTCGTCAATTTTATTGAGACGCCATATATAAACACATATTGTAAATAACAGGGATTCTGCGAAGCATAAAATTCCTAAGAGTGCAGTGTTATTTCCCTGGGCTGAATCAGCCCTACCTAACTCGGGTTTGGTTAGAGCCACCTCAGGGAAAACGGGGAGAACAGGGGGTGGAAATTGTGCAGGATCCTCCAGCGAGCTCCTGTCATGCCTGGCTGCCAGAGACCACAGCCCTGCAGCACAGCAGATCCTGCAGGAAGCTTTGGAGCACGGCCATTCCATCAGACACAGAGCACATTGTCTGACATGAGATGTTATTGTGTTTGCAGGGATGCCCTGACAAGGCAGGAATGATGAATTTCACTCCATGTTCTCAGAAGGCTAATTTATTATTTTATGATACTCTATTATATTAAAGAATACTAAACTACACTCTACTAAAGAATACAGAAAGGATACTTACAGAAGGCTAAAAAGATAATAATGAAAACTCCTGACTCTCTCCAGAGTCCTGACACAGCTTGGCCCTGATTGGCCAAAGAGTGAAAACAACTCCCAGCAGAATCCAATGGAACAATCACCTGTGGGTGAACAATCTCCAAACACATTGCACATGAGCACAACACAGGAGAAGCAAATGAGATTAGAATTGTTTTCCTTTTCTCTGAGGCTTCTCAGCTTCTCATGAGAAAAACCCTGGGTGAAGGGATTTTTTCAGAGAATGTGAATGCCACAAGATGCTGTGCTGGCCAGAGTAGGATGTGGACACTTCCAGGAGGTGATTTGGATCAAAGATACAGCCAATCACTTGAAGTAAGCTCAAGGAGGGGAGATAAACAAGTCAAACCAATTTTCAAAAACAAAAGAAACATGGTAGGACTAGGGGGATTGGCTTTAAAGTGAAAGAGGAAGGATTTAGATTGGATATTGGAAATAAATTATTTATTTTGAAGGTAGTGAGGCCCTGGCAGAGGTTGCCCAGAGAAGCTGTGGCTGCCCCATCTCTGGAAGTGTCCAAGGTCAGGCTGAATGGGGCTTGGAATAACCTGGGCTAGTGGAATGTGCCCCTGCCCATGGGGAAGATGATCCTTAAGGTCCCTCCCAAGCTCAGCCGTCCTATGACTCTAGGATATTATCATCTTAAAGCATCTTGAATCATTCATATATCAAATATTTCCTGCCAAATTCAATGAAGTTTCATTACTAGCTTTCAATCAATTATCTTTTCCCTTCATATCTCATTTTGCCCCACTTGAGTCCCCAAATCCTGCAGAAACCATCATGTGGTTTGTGGCTGACATGTCTCCAGGTGGAGGACATGATGTCAAATGTGTGTCATGGATCCTCATACAGATCCACCTACCAGCTCACCCCAGAAATGCTTCAAGAGGAAATTTCACTTGCATTGAGTTTATGGATGTAAGATTGGCTGTTGAATGCATTACTGCAGTAGAAAAACAAATGATCACAACAGAACAATGATTTTTTCTCTCTCCAAAAGGAACACTGCAGAAATCCATTCCTGCTGAAGTACATCTCATCCTGAGAGGTTCACAAATAGCAGGTTTTATTCTTGACACTCTCTGGTGGCAGGGTGGTTAGTTTTTAGATTTCATCTTTCCAGCAAGGTCATTTTCCCTAGTGAATCAGCACTTTGGCATCTCATTTTCTCTCTGAAATGGGGAAAACAACGCCTAGCATAGCAGGAACACAGGAACACAGAAATTTTGGGAGATGAGATACAAGAAAAGGGTCAGACAACTTCCTTTGTGCCAAGGAAATAATTACACTGACTGGTGGCTTTATTTAGATGTAGTGCAGACAGCTTGCAGTGGGTCCATTAGAAGTGCCTTGATCTTAATTACATTGACTTTTAAAAGCTTTGATTAATTATGACAGAGAGCAAAGGTTCCCAGCAGAGAGGACTGTATCAGAAAACAACTCCTGATGCTGACCAGACCAGGTCAGTGTTTGAAGCATTTTATGTCCCATAATAGACTGGACACAAAGCTGTTGCTAGCAGGATTCTAGATGTTAAGAAATATTTATATTTTTCAAAAGGATATACGATTGCAGAAAACTAGCAATTTCTTTATTTATTTTAATTGGTGGAACCAAATGAAAGGAAAGAGAAAAAACAGTTTGAGGGGATTTTGAAAGCAAATCAGAAAATGTATTTATTGTAGAGATGGAATTTTTTCCCCCAAATTGAACTAAAAAAAAAAACTTAATCTATAAAAAAATTGTAAAATTCATTCACCATGTGAATTACAAGGTATTAAGAGCCTGTGTAAACAGTGTCAGATGCTTTGCATCTTCCCACCTGATTTCCATCCCAACCCTCAGTGGCTTTCTCAGGTTGGCTCAGATATCAGGAATTTCCTGATATCTATGGCACTATTATGAAAAATGATGTGCTCGCCTGAGTTGCATAAGGAACAAATTTGCATTCAATCCCCCAAAGAGCCATCAAAGGTTTGCATGTCCTTGAAAGCATCACCTAAAGTGGGGATTCATTGAAAACGAGCTGATAGTGGAGCTTCCCACCGGCTCTGGGAAGGCAGCAGAGGAAAATTGAATTGCCCTGTGCCGGGGCTGCTGTGCCACCAGAGCTCTGGGTGCCAGCTGGATGACAGGGTAGGAGTGGCTGCACAAAGTCACAGGACACAGAGCTCTCTGCCTCCTTTCTACACCTTTAATTCAGTCATGGCAGCAATTCCCAGGGCTGCTCTGTCAGGGCACGTCCATTAACATTTCCAGTCCTGCTACTAATGACAAGAATAGGTGACAGATTTAAGAGAGTGAGATTCTGCCTCTGGACTGATTTTGCAGTGCTGATATTTGTGGCTTCTTAAATCTCAGTGTTGCAGACATCCCCACCTTCCCTGAGTTCAAAGCTTTTTTTAAACCCTTGACAATTTCTGGCATTGTTTTTCTCCTTCACATTTATATCTCTCTTCTTTTTTTTAAGTAATTAAAAGTAAGTATTAAGTATTTTTTAAATAATCACTACAGTGATTATTTTCCTTTTAAAAGCCTCCTGGAAATATATATCCCACTTTATTCCTGATAATCAAATTATTTCAAAATTTACCAAATTGTCAATTTATCAACATTTATCAAATTATTTTCAAAAAAATTTATTATATTTAATTTTTAGCATTATTATTTGAGCTGTAACATACAGAATTGGTTTAAATATTAAAATTTTAGTCTATTTGAATGAGCTTGATATAATATTTTTCTTTGTCACCTATGCTGTTACCCCATCAACCTTCAGACTAAAGCTTAGAGGGAATAGATTGTAGTACTGATAACACACATTTCTAGATAATTCTGCTTGAATTTCAAGATCTGATTAAATATGAGCTATGCTCCAGTTTCAAAAATACTGGTGGGAAATGTGCAACAAACACTCAGGAAAGAAGAAATTATTAAATAACATGCAATTGGAAAAAAAAATAAAATTTGCAAATGAAGTGGCTACAACCAAATGGACTGAGATGAAATGAGGTGCAGTGAAAAGGACAGCAACTTGCCAAAATGATTCACACTGAAATCCCAAAATCAGGAAAGAAAGATAAATAAAGAGGCAGCAGGAGAAACTGGAGGAATTAAATGCAACAAAAGAAAGAGAGAAAATTTTGGAACAAAGTGAAATAAAAGAAAAGTGAATGGGGTGACATGAAATGCACAGAAATGGACAAAACTTCACCCAATTAATCTTCATTGAAATCACAAAGTTTTATTTCCTTTCCTGAAAGGAAGAATTTGAAATCAGAGAACAAAGTGGAAAAACACTCTGGACAGGATATAGGATAAAATCAAATGCAATAAAAAAAACCAACTTCTAAATGGAGTGACTACACCAAATGTACTGAGATGAAAAGAGGTCAAGTGGGGATGAAAGCAGCACCTCAGGAGAGCGTACATCAGCAGCCTTGGGGTCAGGCAATATAACACAAGAGACACAGAGAAAATTCAGGAGTCACCTCATGATGTATTGCTTTGCTCAGTGCCTTCAGAATGGGGCTCTGTCACCAGCACTACAGTGATATTACAGTGATATATTGGTGCTGCAGCTTCCCCACCCACCCCTCCAGCTCCCTCTTCACATCTGACACCACTCTAGGTACAAAATATAATTTCTCCTAAGCTGACCCTGGTCACTGGGATGTCCCTTCTGAGAGTTCAAGCTCAGAAATTCAGGTAATTGCCCTCCCTGGATTTTAGGGCCAAGCAGTTGTGGGGGCATTTCAGAAAAAATCAGAAATTTAATTTCACAAAAATGAAACATAAATGGTTCCTTGGTGGGAACCACACCTCCAAGACCTTTTAAGATGTTGCCCTCAGAGGAGGGGTCCAAACAACAATTTTCCACATGTACAGGGGCAACAGAGCTTAGGGCAGCACCATGGGCAGATAAGTGCACATCCTGTGTGTTTTCCAAAGGCCGAGTACAGGGAATTAAGGAACCCCGGCAGTGACAGTATGGGCAATCAAAGTAGCACCAAAAAAAACCAAAAAACCAAAAAAAAACAAAAAAAAAAAAAAAAAAAAAACCAAAACACAAAAAAAAACCACAAAAAAAAAAAAAACCAAAAACACAAAAAAACCCCTCCCACAAACACTCTAATAATCATCACCTGAAAAATCATATTCCCTTCTTCAAGTCATGATCCCACACAAAGCATGAAACAGAAAGCTGATGTTATATTTACTGTCTGCACAGAAACACCTGCACAGAGAGTGAACCTCAGGGAAGTGCACACAGCAGGTTAGAAGTAACTGGAGCATGGGCAAGGACATCTGAGTGAAAGAGGAACTCAAACTTCTCTGCAATTAGACCTTCCCCTCACTGCACATATTTTTATCCCTGACATGAATGCATTTTCTGAAAGTTAAGAGGTCCAACCTCTCATCTATAGTCTTAATTATAGGGAAAACAATTTACAGCTTAACTGTAGACATCAAAATTCATTTCAACAAGTTCAAATTTAAAAAATACGAAAGTTTAATTACATATATTTGATTTAATAGTTGAATAAAAAAAACTTCTTCTTTCCTGTTTTCTCTTGTTTAGACCTTTGCCAGCACAACACCCACCATCCAGACTTCTCTTCCCCTTCCTTTAACCAGGGAATAGAATGGGCAATTTTTAATTTATTTTTATTTTACAGGCCTGTCCATGCTGTTTGCCCCAGTGTTTATTTTCTCCTGGCTGTAACATGGTTGTTACATACTGCAGTTATGTGCAATAGATTAAACTTGTAGTAATAAAAAAAAACTATTTTCCATCCTTTGGGCAAATTTGTACAATCTCTGCTGCCTTCTCCCCTTCATCCCACAGGGTGATAGGTTCATGTCACAGACATCTTTTATGAAAAATCCTTTCCTTAGGATTTTTCCTCCTGAGAAGCTGAAAGGCCTCAGGAGCAAAATGTAAACATTGGTTATCTGCTGCTGTGGAATGCAACAGGTGCATCTGTGATTGGGCTCATAGAGTTGTTTCTAATTAATGGCCAATCAGAGTCAGCTGGCTCAGACTCTCTGTCAGAGACAGAAGCTTTTGCTATCATTCCTTCTTTTTCTATTCTTAGCTAGCCTTTTGATGAAATCCTTTCTTCTATTCTTTTAGTATAGTTTTAATATATATCATAAAATAATAAATCAATCCTTCTGAAGCATGGAGTCAGATCCTCATCTCTTCCTTCATCCTGGGACCCCTGTAAACATTGTCACAGGTTCACATCAGAAAATAAAAATCAAAGCACTGAAGGACGTCAGGTCCTCAGGAGCAACTGAGACAGAAATTCTCCAGAGGTTGTGGAAAGGGCAGTTAGCTTTTCCTGCTGGCAATAATCCTTAAATTACTGCCTTAATTAGGCATTTAGAATTCTTACTCAGAGATGTGAGGATGTGTTTCACACAGAGCTGTGCTGCAGTTGTAGCAGAGGAGTCTCCTCTGGCTCCCTGTGTTGTGGGCACCTTCATCCCCAGCCTCCTCCTCACGGTTAGGGTTTGATTTCTTGATGTCTCTGTCCCCAAAATTCTCCCCCTTCACTGGAGCGAGTCCAGAGGAACCCACCAAGGGCACCAGAGGGATGGAGCAGCTCTGCTGGGAGGAAAGGCTGGGAGAATTGGGATTGTTCACCCTGGAGAAGAGAAAGCTTTGGGGTGACCTCACTGTGGCCTTCAGTGAGGCCTGAAGGGAACCCACAGGAAAATGGGGAGAGGCCTTACAAGGGCCTGGAGTTACAGAACAAGAGGGAATGGAGTCAGACTGAAAGAGAATGGAGTTCGATTGGATGTTAGGAAAAAAATTGTTCCCTGTGAGGGTGGTGAGGCCTAGCACAGGTGCCCAGAGCAGCTGTGGCTGCCCCTGGATCCCTGGAAATGTCCAAGGCCAGGCTGGATGGGACTTGGAGAACCCTGGGATAGTGGAAGGTGTCCCTGCCATGGAAGGGGTGGATGATCCTAAAGCTCCCTTCCAACCCAGGCCACTCCATGATTCCATGATCCATGCCTCACTTTCCTTCATTTCTAGAGCAAATCAAACCCTAACACTTCAGGATTCTTTTTCCTTTTCTATGAAGTTTCTTTAGTGACTTTTTGTTCCCATCTCATCTGTCTTGAGCCTCTCTTTGCTAACCTCTATGACAGTTCTCTAAAAACTTATTATGTCCCCATCAATCCCTCCCTTCACTGTGACACTTTGTGGCCACTGTAATAAACACTGCAAAAGTGACCAGGGCAGAGGACAAACCCACACCAACAGTTCCTTGGGGTTTATAGGAAGGACATAAATAAACCAAAAATAAATGGAGTCTTCTCGGCTGAAATAGTGAAAAAATTCCTCTGAAATTCAAACATTTGGTAACATAGGTTTTATTTTTATATATTTCTTTAATTAATAATCAAATTAAGCAAAAGGAACATCTTTTTTTGCTTTGGATTTGCACAGGAATTAGCCCAGTGAAGTCTGGAATTGATGTCCTTTTGTACAACAAATGCTGATTACATTCTCTCCTCTCTAGGAGTAATTTATTTATATTTTTCCACATGATCATTAGTGAAATATTATTGAACTCATAAAAAAAAAACATAGACAAATGATGTTCTGCTAATGAAGACAGAGAGATTCAGATCTTTCTGCTTTGTATCTCACAGCCCCACTGGAATCTGCTAGAAATTTGATGTAAAACCTCATGAAATTGTATTTACACACCAGCAGGTATATCTATGCCATGTAATCTGAGAAAAGAGGGAAAATAGAAAAAAATTATTAAACAGGAGTGCAGCAGGAGGAGCAGCGAGGCCTCTAATAGCTCTAAGAACCTGGGTCACACTGGATCTTAAAACTTCTCAAGGTTTTCAAGTGCTAATGAAATTTCCCTGCTAGAATTCATTCTTTTCAACTGGCAGGGACCAGGGAAATTTTCGTAAAAGTTTCTTCCTTGTGTTGTTTACAGCTACTTTTAGATCTTTCACATGGCTTTCAAATTTCAGAAAGAAGGTGGAGGGTAAACAAATATTTTTAAACTAGGTGTGATTTTTTTTCCTTTTCTCTTTAGTCAGCTTTGTTAAATATATTCACTACATAATCTGGAAAGAAAAAAAGGGGAAAAAATTATCTTATTATTTTTCTGCTGAAATATTCCAAACTTAGAGGGGTTTGCAAACACCCAGCAGAGCAAGAACATAAAAAAGAATTTTATAACATTTGTAAAATGATAAAATCTAAATTTTCAAATTTGTTTTTAGGTTTGTAAAGCAGTGGAAGAGGAGTTTTTTTTCAAAGTTCTTTTAAAGTAATTCACGTCACAATCAGTGTCTTGACTTGTGCCATCTTTGAACTCAGGGAATGTAAGGAATGGCATCTTCAGATCTCAGCTCCTGTTTTACCAGTCATGCTGCACACATTGCTTTGATCTCAACCAAATTTAGCTGAGCTTTCCAGCAAAACCAGGACAGAACTCATCCAATTGCAGGAAAATTTTAGCCTCCTCAACCTAATTAAGGAGCAGGCAGAGAATATCAACCTCTTGGAGAAATACTTGGGTAAATAGTGACACCAAATAGTCAGTAGAAATTATTGGGCTGTAGCCAGTCTTAGTAAAACCCTTTCTAAAGTTAAAATCAATTAAATATTTTGTTTGGTATGTTTTTTATATTGAGGGAAGTGTTTCATCACTAGTGAATTTCTTTTATGGCATCTTGTTCTTATCTACAAGGTACCCCCCCATCTTTGTTTCTGTAATTGAAATTTCCTCAAAGTTCATTGCTCTCCCATTTTTCCCTTCTATCAGTGTAAATTTCCTTCAGAAATGCTCCTCACCTCTTCCAGCTCTCCTTTCTTCATATGCAAGAGGCTTATTCTCCTGTTTTGGGGTTACTTTCTTGTCTTCTAGGACTCCTTTAAAACCTTGTCTGGGAATATGTAGGATGAGGAGAACTCAGCTTCAGTTTCTTTCCATTAAAAAACAACCAACCAAACAAACAAAAAAAAAAAGGCAAAAAAAACCCCAACAAAAACAACAAAAAAACCCGAAACCAAGCAAGCAAAACTCCCTGCATTTACTCCTAATCACAAGTAATTTTGAAAACATGACAGGAAAATCACACAGTCTGACTCCATCTTTCTCAGGGCAACCCCGTGCAGGTCAGGGTTGCCCAAACAATGAAAATCTGCTCATAAAGAATCCTTTGTCACCATCACCAGGTTTAATTCCATAAGCCCTACACATTTCTCATCCATGGGAACTCCCATTTCACTTTCAGACCATGATCTTAAAAAGATTTAACTGCATTGAGAGATTTGTTGTCAGTATTCCCACTCCCCTGTAAATTGCTGGCTTTGGAGAGCAATGTGGGACCTTGACACTGATCCCTCTCTCCCTTCAGTTGTCAGAAATGAGTTTAATTTGGTGGAATTGCATTAGTGGCAAACCAGATAATGGTCCTAACTCAATAAAGAGCATTATTTGTTTACTTTTAATCTGGCAGTCCCACTGAAGTCAGCCAGCCTTGAGTATATTCCAGAATAGCAATGTTTTTTGAGTGAGGATTGGAATATAAAGGTGTTCAGCCTGAATATTTCCTCTCTAATCTAATACAGAAGCATATGTTCATAATTTAGGAGCCTGTGATATAGGACAGAGAGAGAAACACTTGGCATGAATAGTTTCACTGATAAACCTGTTATAGAGGGCTTAAAAACTGAGAATCACATGAAATGGCCAAATTCCCAGGCACTGTCAAAGGGGGAGCAATGAAAAAGCAGATTCCAAGTTAAGAGCATCATGTAAAATTTGTAGATATTCACACTACATTTGGACTGCTGATCATACTCACACACAGATCTCCCCTGCAGCAGGATTTAAATGGTTTATTCAGCAGCCGCCCCTTGATCCCCCCTCTCCCTTCTCTCATGTGCAAACGAGTCTCACTCGACTCCCAGACCCCACAGCAACTCCTGCATTTGGCTTTGATCTTTCTGATCAGTTGTCAACCTGCACATGCCCTGGTCTCTCCAGAATCTGAGCAAAAATAGCAGTCTGAAGAAAACCTCAGTCTTCATCAGTTATTCCTGATCAGTTTTAAATTCCTCTAACTTTATGCCTAAATTAAGGGACAATTATTATCAAACCAAGACCCCCATGGACAGGAGCTTCTACCGCCAGGCTGGTTGGTCTGTCTCGAAAAAAAAGACTCATGGTAATTCCATAAAATATTCAACTCACATGAAGAACTTAATTTTAAACCTTCTCAGCTAAACACAGCTGAGTGTCTTATCTCTATAACTACTAGGATTGCAATAAATTGATAGTAATTTACATGGGTGTCCAAATAATGGGGTGTAATGAAGAGACTAGAACGATGCAAATACTGTTGCATCCTATTTTGACTGAATACAGTCTCAAGACAGATTACCAAATTAAGAGAGAAATATTTTGATTGCATTCTATGTGATCAAGATTTTGTCTGCTTTGGAAATGGCAAGCAGTTAAACTATATCACTGAAAAGATAATTTGTGAAGGAGCTCTGAAATAATATGCACAAAAAAATTCCAAAAGCCTTCAAAGAAGATTAAAAGATTTTTAAGGTCTGTTTTTGACGCAGAGAAAAAACAAGAGTATATTTATACAGCTGATAGAAAAACAAAAAGGTGTGAGGGTTTAGAAGTTAAAATCAATGTTTTTTGGGTTTTTTTTAATAGCAAGTGTTTATAAGCACAACTGAGTCTCTAACATAGCAGAGGTTTTAATTTCTTTTAGGATAAGTGGAGGATGGGTTGGGCTTGGCCTTGAAACTTTTAGGTCAGATTAAATTCTGTGCACCTCAACAGGCTTTGCTCTATGACTTTCAGGCCTTTTGTCCTGTGTCTTAATTCCCTGTTTCTAAAATAGGGGAAATGGTTTTTTTCTGCCTCCCAGGATTTCTGGGAGGATCAATACATTAAGGATGCAAGACATTCAGATGTGGAGGTGATGGGAACTGTAGAGCCCCGAGATGGATGGCTGCTGCATGGAAGCCAAACCCTCAGTTTCCAGAATCTCAGAGAGATTTATTATTCTGCTCCTTACACAGGGGAGAGCTGCTTAAAGAAAATGTGACCTTGAGATTCTGTGTCTCCTGTTTTGATTGCCTCAGTGCCCGTAAAAAACCCTGTAGATTGACCCAAAGCTGCTCAATTTTTTGCTTCATTTTGAGGTCTAATGACCAGATTCCTGCACTGGCCCATGCCCTCTTGCACTGTTGGTTAAAAGGGAAGGAAAAGTGTCATCCTCTTAACAGAGTCTTGCACCTTGCCCTGATGTGATGGCTGAGACCAGAACCCCAAGTGCAATTTGGTGACATTCCAGGTCTATAAAAGACTGACAATCCCACCCAGGAGAGAGCTGTGTCACTCACACATTAAAGTGTCACTCTTCATATGTCAGTGACTGTCTCATGCCTTTGCCTCTCAGTTCCTTAAGAGACACAAAAAAACACATTTCAAGAGAAATTCTCTCTTTTCTTCCATCCCACCTGCCTGATCCATCAAGATATTGCAGCAAAGACCACTGCAAATGCAGGCAAATGGAATAAACTTGTGACAAAATGGAGATGGATATGGTCCTCCTTGGTTTAGCTGTTTCACTGCATTTCAAAATGTTAAAGCAAGTCTAGCAATACAACCTACCAAATTCAAAATATGTCTGATGCAAGATAAAATCAACAAAATAAAAATGTCTTTAGAATTAGACAGCTATTGTAGCTGAGTAAGGATGCAGAAAGCAGAATTCAGATCAGTGTTTCCTAAAGAGATAAAGTGGAGGGCAGGGATGCAAAAATCTGTACTTGGAAATCAATAAATATGGCAAGAAGCAGCAAACAAGAACAAATCAGAGAGGGCAAGGTGCTAGAAGTCCAGGTTTTATACTCCCCATTTTAACATGAAGAGGGATTAGGAAGTGTTATTACTTCCCTTCTGTTCATGCACAGAACACAGCTAAAATAGAAGAGAGGATTATTTTTTAGCACTGAATGAACAGAAGCTATGGAAACTGAGAAGAAGTAGGGTACAGCATTCGTTTTGGTCCTAATTAAACACTTTCCAATCTCACACTGAGGGCAAAGTTCATCTGGTTTGACAGAAATACTGCCAGACAAAAGAGAAAAGGAAGGAACATAAATGGCTGAAATCCCAGCTAATACAGCAGGGGTGACTGTGAGATTCATGTTCTTCATACAACAGCAAAGGCATTCAGTGTTTATTGATTCACTTGACCAAGAATTATGTTACACTCAAAACAAATAAGATATCAGGGAAAGCAGAACATTATTTCCTGCTAGTCATGCATAAGCAGTGCAAGAGTTCTCACAAAGCCTTAATGTAACTTAAGCACAAAAATAATAAAGAAAATATTGTTTGGATAGCCAGTTTGACACTAGACCATTTATAAAACAAAAACCATATAAATTGAAAGAATTACCAAGGTCACAACAATCAGACAATGGGCTCTAGTGTACATTATATTTTCTAATTATAGAAGTTTATGTTAATTCTCTTCTGTTTCTTTCCACAGAGAAGAGAGTTCTCAATCTCCTCCTGAATTCTTCAGTGCTTATTACTATAGTAACCAAATGCTTCAAAAACATTAATTAATTTTCAAAATATCTCTGTGGAAAATTAAATCCATCTGGTCATGGTCCTGGACAAATGTTTTAAGGGAGCCCTGGTTGAGCAGGTGGTTGGACCAGATGATCTCCAGAGGTCACTTCCAACCTCAGCCACTCTGAGATTTTGTGAAAAATAACATTGTCCTCATTTTATTGAAAGGGAGAAGAGGTAGAGGGTTATTAAGACTGCTTTTTCTGCATCTCCCTTTCAAAACACATTTGTATAATATTTTAGGCATATTTGCATTTGTCCCTTCAAAGGAAAGCTCTTCCCATCTTTAGTTTAGTATTTTTGCAGATGAGATACAGAGTTTTCCCTGAGTATCAAAGAACTGACAGCCCAGTACTGAACCAGCACTTTAGGATCAATCAGTCCCAGATCTTTTATTTTTCTCTCCTGCTTTCTCATGATCAGGATCATCTTTATTTGTTGATCTCCAAATATCAAGCTATGAACCTATCAAGCTGCTTTCATAAGATAGTTTTCCCTAAATTAGCATGCCTACATTTGTATTTAGTGTAGGGAGGGGAGACAGACTCTTCTGTGGCTGTCCTTCCTTCTCCCAAACCTGCCCTAAAACATTTAGCTCAGAGAATTCAACAGGAAGATAAACCAGCTCAAAACCAGACTGAATCTTGTAAATTTACGAAAACCTGAACAGAGAGATTTACAACAAAGACAGTCAGGAAACAACATGATTGAGTCCGATGCAGACATAAGAAGTTTAATTCACCAGGAATTGAACTCCAGCAGCCTCAGAGCAGTTTTTCCCCATTTAGGTTTAGATTACTCTAAATTAGGATGGGATTTTGTACCAGCTGAGCTTTGAAGGTAAAGAGAGATTTTGGGGTTTGAGTTTTTGCCTAGAGCTTGGATTCTCTACCTGGAATTTTAGGGGCTTTAGGAACTTTTTCTTGCCCGACTGTCACAATAGGACACGAAATAAAATGACACACACACTGGAACCTGCAAGGTAAAAAAGAAGGGAAGTTTATTTTCTGACTCCAACACTTTTAGATATTCAAAAGTGACAGTGGATTGGAGGATGAAGGTGCCACCTCTCCAATGACACTGGACAAACCAACAGTCCATCAAATTTCTCCTTATCCAGAAAATAATGTAAAACAATCATTATTTACATAAAAGTGCGTGAGCAACTTCATTACAAGAATGCAAACATCAGAAGGCTTAGAAGAATTTAGAGGAACTTAGAGGAACTTAGAAGAACGGGGCAACACCTGACATCCAGCTGAAATAAACCCAGCTGGTATTATGTCGGGTTTTCGGCTGTTTGGAGGGCCTGGAAGGGCCCGGAGTGGCCTTGGGGCAGCCCGCGTATCAAAGAACGAGAAGAGGCTTCAGTTCTTCCTTCGGTTTTTATGTTTATTAAATGTTTATCTAAAAGATTTTCTTTCGGCCCGACAGAGCTCTGCTCAGCAGCCAGCCATGAGCACACTGTGCTGCCCTCCGGACAGTCACCTATCTTTATACCCATGGTTACGTGTACAATATTTATCATTTTTCCCCAATACCATTTATTCTTATTGCCCGGTGCACTTTTAGTAATAACCAATCCTAAAGTGCCACCATCACACAGAAGATGGAGGAGAAGAAGAAGAAGAAGAAGGACAGGACACGCCCCAATTCCTCCATCTTACTTCTCTAAACCCCCCTGTACAGAAATCCTAAACCCTGTGTCTCACCCTCTAATTAACTAATCCCTTCACCATTCACCCCGGTGAAACCCTCCTGTCCTCATACAGGTGTCGTCTCCTGTGTAGGATCAAAGTCCAGCCACCAGACACTTCTGGCAACATTCCAGGACTCCCGAGCCCCCCAAGGGTGGTCTCGGTGGCTCGGCACCTCAGGACTGAGATGCTGAGATCCCACAGTATTACACCAAGAAATTCATGGACTTCAGCAGATTCTGCCTGGGAAAAGCCTCCAGCCAAGGGTGGGAGTCACAAACCCAGCAGCAAACCCTGTGCAGAGCAAGTTCCAGTGCTGGGCTGGCTTTTTCCAGCCAGGAGGAACTTTGCAGGTAGCTGGGTCTCAGTGCCATGCAACTGCAGTAATTTGGCAGGCAGCAAAAACAGCAAATCAGCCCCACTGAGTGCAAATCATAAAACAAACCCTCAGAAACCTCAGAGATTAGCTATCACAGACTTCTAATTTTGTTATTTATAGCAACAACAATAGCCAAATAATCATGTAGTTGGGAGCCTAGCAGGCACACTAGTGGGGTTTTTAAAATTATGCTAGTGCCAGACTGAAAATACAAAAGTAACAGAGAGGAAAAGTTGAATTTTCTCCTACTTAAAGATTTATTTTTCTTTCTTGAACTTTCCATAAGCTTCCTGGTGATTATCCAACACTACTCCTTGGTTACAACCATGTCAGCTTCCAGCAGGTTTGCCAACTTCACAGGGAGCTGAAGGGCAATTTCAGCTGCTTGAACACTTCTCTTCACGTGCTGCTCTCAGCTAAGGCAGGGGGCAATGTCTGGGCAAACAACCTGGTAGAATTCAGCAACTGCAGCAGACACAGCTGAGAAGATCCTCAATACTGTCTCAAAATGCAATTTTTAGTAATAGCGCCAGCAGATTAATTAAATTTGAGAGGAATCTCAGAAGCAGGACCAAGTGGAGTAGATGTGGTTGCAGTAGGAGAGAAATACAGAGTAAAATCCTGTCTTTGGGTTGTTTTAGCCCAAACTGTGTGGAACATGAGCAGGAGAGTCCCTATGGCAACTTTTCTTCCTGCATTGTCACAGATGAACAAAAACATGAAGAGGGGAGGAAAAAGAGCTTGCACCTTGTAGGAAAATCAGCATTAAAGGAGGTAAATATTTGATTCCTTTGCAGAGTGGAACATGCACTGTTGGCTGACTTTTCTTTCTGCCATGTTCTCATTCCTTTTTCATTGAGGCCACCCTGTGTCTGTCTCACATTCCTCAGAGAATGCTGCTCAGTTCATGTTAATTCATTTTCCTTGAAGTTATTCCTCTGCTAAAAATGCCATTTTTGCACCTTTAGCCTTTGTTCTTAACCATAACCAGCCCTTCTCTACTCACACTCTGCCCATCCTTCTTATTTAGGTGAAAATTTCTCAGTGCAAGTTTTGTGTGTGTCTCTGGGTTTGCACAATATTCAGCACATTACCATGCTTTTAATGGCAATTACAACAAATACACAAGCCATAAAAGGGGTGTTTATGTCAAGTTTAAAAGTAAGAACAGTCCTAAAAGAAAAGCCTTCAGGCTTTTCCAATCTTAAAAAGAAATTCAGCATGGAATTTTATACATTAATTAGGACAGAAATAAATATTTGAAGTAGGATTCCCCTTTTTTTTTCTTTTTTCAGGCTGGCCATGATTATGAAAAAAATCTTTCTTCTTTTACAGTGTAAAATTAGAGTTAAATCCAAGTTAAGCCTGTTTACTTTCGTGAAATCCCATAGAAATGTGTGATACTGCAAAGGCTCAAAACTTTTTAAAGGCAAAAATTTTCAGAAATTGCAAAGAAAGTGAGTGTAGCTTCCACAGATTAAAAATTGAAATGAATCAGGTGACTCAAGAGAATGTGTTTGTACCATCTTGATGTCATATATGTGTTCTATGGTTGCATTTTAGAAAACCCTTTGGAGAAAGACTAACTTCATTATTCCCATTTTATAAGGAGGATTGAGATACAGAAAGAAGGATCTGACATCATTCTCAAAATCTGCAGTAAGGTCAGAAATTGACGCATTCCTACTCTTTCAAACACAAGATTGTGCTTCCAGTACAAATTGCTAGACATGAACCGTTTTTATAAAATACTAATTGATTATGCAATATTGTGGATGTTGCTTTTAATGTGCTACAGATGCTTGGATACTGTACACACCAGGTTTCATATCTTTCATAAAACAGATGACCAGGTGTAGAGAACTTCATAAAAATATTTAATATCTTACCTATTATGAGGGGTTTTTTTCGTGCAGTTTTTCATAGAGCGAAGCTAAGGATAAAAAGAGATTTAATTTTCTTTCTCCTCTAATGTGCCATTATAATTTATTTAATTGTGCAAACATATATGCAGAAATATAATATATATGAATGTGAAAAAGAACTCTGCGGCATCATAGAATATTAATGTACCCTGCAGCTTTTTTATTACTTAGATCTGAATTGTACCTGGTGAGGCACTGAGATTACTGATGCAGAAAGCAGCATTTTCTCAAGGTAGGTCTATTGTTTTATGGTCCAGCAGTATGCCTGCCACTGCCACCAGGTGCAGGGCATTCCTGCCATCTGCAACGGTGTTTTGTCTTTATAGAAAATCTGTTCACTTCTCTGGAACAAATAACAAAATACTGCTCCCATTTAGGGTTTTGTGTGGTGGCCACAGCTGAGTCCAAAGCACAGGATAGGAGTTTATTCAGGTTATTTGCTCTGCTGAGATCTTCCAGGTGTCGTTTTAGCTACTTCATGTGACGGTGTTCAAAGGGGTCTGAGGATGAGGGAAGAGATGAGGATCTGACTCCATGTTTCAGAAGGCTTGGTTTATTATTTTATGATATATATTGCATTAAAACTATACTAAAAAGAATAGAATAAAAAGTTCTCATCAGAAGGCTGACTAAGAATAGAAAAGAATGAATCAACAAAGGTCTGTGGCTCGGACAGAGAGAGAGCCAGCTCTACTGTGATTGGTCATTAATTCCAAATATCCACACAAGACCAATCACAGATGCACCTGTTGCATCCCACAGCAGCAGATAATCATTGTTTACACTTCGTTTCTGAGGCCTCTCAACTTCTCAGGAGGAAAAATCCTAAGGAAAGATTTTTAATGAAAAGATGTCTGCGACAACTTCATGTACTGAAAATTCCCAAATAAATCTCAGTATAATATCAGTTTAACCACCACAGTATTTTAGAGCAGGCTCCTAGCTGTGTGAGCTGAAACTGGGGAGGTTGAGACAATCATCTCCTCCTGTTGCTGTTGTGAGAAGTGAGAGTAGGAGACATCAGAAGATTCATCAACCCATATGTGTCAGATCTGCTGAAGTTTTGTAATGGATTGGGCTTGGCAGAGATCCTCCTCTTGGTTTGCACTTGGAGAGGTGAAGTATCAGCTCTGCTGCTTGGCAGGGAACAGGAGCACTCATGGGCAGAGAAAAAAGGAAGGAAATTTCCCAGAGTGGAGGAGACAAGACATATGTGTGTCAGTTCTGTGTTTTGCCCTGCTTAGTTGCTGCACAGAAAAATGGATGGAGCAAAAGGATTACCAAGAAAAACTTCTCCTTCTAGGCTGGGGACACAGGGGAATGTCTCTCCTGGAGTCTGCAGCTGAGCAGATATTCCAGAGACCCCTCTTGCTCCTAGAATATTGGGTGTAGGACCAGCACAGCAATTTGGTATCAAGAGCCGTAAGCAGATCAAAGTGCACTCAGGAAGGAAAAGGAAATATTTAAGTCTTTAGACTTAACAGCTTTAAATACTGAATAGATAAGTATTAGGGAATGTATATATAAATCCTCCACATTTCCTAAGGAGCTTTCCTTGATGCCATGCATAAAATAACTGCCTACTGTACAATATTCTGCATTATCTTCCAGCCACCAACAAGCACAAGATGCTGAAGGAAATGAAACTTCAGTTGCAGACTGATGAGAATTCCTGCTTTTCAATGAATAGTCTGATGGAAAGGTGTGTTCCATAAAGAGAAATTTAAATAATGCAGGTCTTGAATTTTAGTCACAGGTATTCAAGTACCCATATTTTAGCATTGTGGGCTCAACCAGGTGAAGACTGAACAGAAGTAAAGAACTCACATAGGATTATAAAAAAAACACCTATTTTCTGAAGTTTGGGACTAAAAAAGAAAGATTTACTTATATCTTGAGCTGAGAAATTATTATTCCATTCAAGTAATCTGAATAGAAGGGTGCAATTTTAATTATTATAAGAGGATGTAAATGCACCAAATTGAAGAGTTGCTTATTCAAAAAATTATCATGCCATTCTTCTACAAATAAAATGAGGCAAAATGTGTTTTGTGGTTTGAAAGTTTAGGCAATACTAATGCAGTCGGTATATTTCTGATGTGAATCTCATTCCATAGTCAAGTGAGTTCCAATCAACTTTCTCACAGAACCTGCATGTACACATTTTAACTGGCAAATTAGATAGATGTCATCTGTTGGCTCTTTTGGGAAATAAGAAATCCCTCTACAAGCTCATCAAATTAGTTTCCACCAATTGTATGAAATAATATTAAGTGATACCAGGCTATGTTTTATTTATTTGAATGTCTGCATCGGGAGCTGATGAGTTCAAACCCAACAAAACAATCCCAAGAGTGATTTTTATGAAAATGTCTCTTTCAAAGCATGGAGTGAATGTGACACTTCTGAGTGACTTGGGCATGGGCACCACTCACACATAACCTCTGCTAAAAGTTTTCAAGTCTCACATGCAAACCTAATACATTTTACCAAATTCCATGATTGCAAGATACACAAACACACTTGCTAAATCAAAATTCTCTATTCCAGAAACAGTTATATGACATTAGGAGTTATTTTTGTGTAGAGATGGAGTGAAATTGGAGTTCTGAGAACTGTAGTAATCCGTTATAAATGAGAAGGAAACTCCACAAATAAAGACACAAAATCTAGACTAGGTAAACAAACTGTTTTCCAGTGGTCTGACTAAACCACTTGGGAACTGAAAAGGATTGATTTATTTTGTGTTCATGTAACTAAAATAAATTTTTTTCCCCACTTTCCATATGTTAAACATTCTCTTAAAATTAACTGTTAATTATTAATATAAATTTGTTTTGATTTTTATGCCAATTAGGGATTTTTTACAGACTTTTATAAACTTATTTAAAAGTACTCAGTTTCAAGTACTTTTCAATCTGGACTCAAAATTACTTCAGTTTTAGCCTATCTGTAATATTCATTACAGCAAAACAAATGAAATTAATTTACTAACCAAAAAAACCCCACCTAATCATATTCCTAATAAATTCTTGTGGGTTTTTCTGTAGCAAATACAGCAGAATCATAAAATGCTTTGGGGTTGGAAGGGGCCTTAGGGATCATCTGGTTCCATCCCCCTGCCTTGGGCAGGGATGGCACCCACTGGACCAAGCTGCTGATCCTCCATCCCATCCCAGCTGGCCTTGGGCATTTCCAGGGATGGGGTAAATTTGGTGCCATGCAGGCAGTGGGAAAGGCAAAGACCTCCAAATGACAAATTGTAGGTGACACAGGGAGTCCAGACCTTCTACATGGGTCAGAGCAGCTTGAGGGATGCTCTTACTCCATGGAACAGGGAGAGCAGAAGGAGGAATCTCTCTCCCATGCTGCATTTCAAAATTCTCTCTGTACTGATCTAAGAAGACACATTCAGGCGATTGTTTTTGGGGTTTAAATAACATCTCTCTGCACGTGCTGGAACCCTGGATGCTGAGAATTTTAAATTTTAATTTTAAATTTTAATTCTACCCCTCAGCAGCAGGGCTGGTGGATCATTTCAGCATCTGACACCACTCACGGCCCTCTAGGCCCCGAGCAGAGCCAAGGACCAGCCGTGCCTCTTGCACCACCCATAAAAGCCAGGATTCCCTGAGGGTTTGCAGGAGAGGAATGTCCATCTGCAATCCTGCCCCACAGGACCCTGAGTGCAGGGAACTGTCCACAGGCTCAAAGGTGACACCTTGGGTTTTAAGTTTTTCTGTTCTGCTTTTTTTATACCAAGTGTTACTGGGATCTTTTCACAGGGGGGGGAAGACAAAACAATCCTGTTCCAGCTGGAGACTCAAGGACAAGCTCTTCAAACTTCAGGCCCAAAGCATAAACAATGCGAGAAGATGAGGGTGGGCAAGCAAGAAGGATGAAACTTCGTAACTTGAAGCTCTTAATTGGACAGTTAACTCCTATATGCAAATGGACTAAAACTTATAAAAATATGAGATATTGTGACCAATCTTTTGCTTCCATTTTAGAGTCATCTGAGCAGAGCCACAACTGTGGTGCTGGGACTGCCAGGGTGTGGCCTTTGAAGGCCCAGCAATAAATATCAATAAATATCCACTTTATTGCTTTTAACACCCTCTAGCCCTGTGAAAGTGGACTAAAACCTATAAAAATGTGATCCAGGGGCTCATGACTAAACCCCTTTTGCTTCCATCTTGGAGCCATGTGGGCAGAGCCATGACTGTGGCTCTGGTACTGCTGGGGTGTGGCCTTTGAAGGCCCAGCAATAAATGTCATTAAATATCTATAAATATCCACTTTATTCCTCTTAACTCCCTCTAGCCCTATGCAAATGGACTAAAACCTATAAAAATGTGATCCAGGGGCTCATGACTAAACCCCTTTTGCTTCCATCTTGGAGCCATCTGGGCAGAGCAACAACTGTGGCTCTGGTACTGCTGGGTTGTGGCCTTGAAGGCACTTCAATAAATATCAAAAAATATCAAAAAATATCGACTTTATTCCTCTTAACTCCCTCTAGCCCTATGCAAATGGACTAAAACCTATAAAAATGTGAGATCTCATGACCAAGCTCTCTTTTGCTTCCACCTTGGAGCCATCTGGGCAGAGCAACAACTGTGGGTCTGGTACTGCGGGGTTGTGGCCTTGAAGACACTTCAATAAATATAATCAATAAATATCAATAAATATCCATTTATTCCTCTTAACTCCCTCTGTTCCAGCCCCTTAAGGCATCAAAGGGACAGAGAGGAGGGGAAGGTGAGAGAGGGGGCAGGAAGGGGAGGGAGAACCCACTGGTGTCACGAGAGAAACACCCAGTGGGTTGTGTTCATCTTCCAAGACTTCACTTCACTTGTTCTACTTCTACTTTGTGCCATTCCCACACAGAAAAATGATATTCACTGTGAACATAATGAATGCATGTCGAGAGCTAAGTATAAGTAAACATAGAAGGGTTTGGGTTTTTTTTTTCCTAAAGATACAGCAAAAATCACACAAACAGTGCAATAACTGGGAAAACAAGAGCTATAAGAGGAAGTTCTAAAATGCAGCTAATCCAAATGTTACTATTTTTTGCAAAAATATTGGGCGTACAGCACATAAAGAAAGTTCCTCAAATAACTTCAATGCTTTTCTGACAGAATATTCTAAATGGGGAGTGACAAATAAACCACCTTTAAAATAGTATTTATCTGGGACAACTGATATTAAGTAGCAGAAAACACAATCTTCCTGTTACCAAATTATGTTACTGTAGCCTAAATTCTTCCCAGAGATGTGACTGCTGAAGCTACAATGGTTTGTTTTACAATATCTAATCTAAGTGTATAGTTATTAGTTATTTTGTAGGAAATTACAGATGTATGCTGACTCTTCTGTTCAACAGCCTGTGATATATAATCCATCTATACATGGTTAAATAAATCACAAAATTCCAACTTCAGTGAAAATATGTGGATATACATGTAAATATGTGGATAAAACATATTGTATAGATAGAATACTCGTTGCTAAATAGAGAATTAGTTCAGAGACAGATTTGATATTTTAGTCTTATCCTCCTGCATAAGGCCTGGGAAGATAAATTCGATGCCATCTTCAGCTGGATTTAGGACTCAAAGAATTGTTCTGGCATAACCCTTAAAGCTTAACTGTGTGTAACAACTTCATATTCTTCACTTTGGCAAAAGTTACTTCTGCTTGCATGGATTTAGTGACACAGCAAAATGTCACTGCTGCTTCTGCTTGTGTAAAGATCCAGCATCTCAGGGAGAAAATGTGGCTGTACTGGAGTCAGAATGAATTTTGCAGTATTTAAGCTTTATTCCTTGCATTTTCAAGTTTGGGCTGAAGACAAATGGCTGAGGCTTCTGACTAAGCCCTGGCTCGAGGGAAAAGAGAAAGAAGCATTGATAGAATTTGCAAATCCTTCAGAACATTATACCTTAGGCAGAGAAAGGAGTGGGTCCATTGGTAAAAAGATTCATTTTAGGAAACAGGTTTAAGCTCATTGAAGCACACTGGAATTTTTCTAATGATTTATTTTACTGGTTTAAAATTGTTTAAATGGCTTAAAATGATTTCTCTTATATAAGTTTTGGGTTCAATGGTATGATCTTAAAAAGTTCCTGACTATGTTTGACCCCAGAGGTGTGAAAAGATACATCACATTTCTCAAACAATTTCACTAAGGAAAAAACTGTGCACATCAGAAAGGGCAAAACATTTTTGTTTGACATACTCAGAGCAAACTTCCTCACTTTTGCATGGTGAGATGATATCCCTTTCCACTACACCCACAATCAGCATGAATCAGTTTAAAAGAGGCTACACACACAACCAGATTTTTCGAGAGGGTCAACTGAAAGGGGAACAGTTTGGGTTTTTTGCACAATGCATAAGCTGCATATTCAGCTGACACTGAGCAGCACGTTCAGCAGGAGAAAGAAGTTGAAAATGGAGAAGAAAAGAAAGAAAGAAAGAAAGAAAGAAAGAAAGAAAGAAAGAAAGAAAGAAAGAAAGAAAGAAAGAAAGAAAGAAAGAAAGAAAGAAAGAAAGAAAGAAAGAAAGAAAGAAAGAAAGAAAGAAAGAAAGAAAGAAAGGAAGGAAGGAAGGAAGGAAGGAAGGAAGGAAGGAAGGAAGGAAGGAAGGAAGGAAGGAAGGAAGGAAGGAAGGAAGGAAGGAAGGAAGGAAGGAAGGAAGGAAGGAAGGAAGGAAGGAAGGAAGGAAGGAAGGAAGGAAGGAAGGAAGGAAGGAAGGAAGGAAGGAAGGAAGGAAGGAAGGAAGGAAGGAAGGAAGGAAGGAAGGAAGGAAGGAAGGAAGGAAGGAAGGAAGGAAGGAAGGAAGGAAGGAAGGAAGGAAGGAAGGAAGGAAGGAAGGAAGGAAGGAAGGAAGGAAGGAAGGAAGGAAGGAAGGAAGGAAGGAAGGAAGGAAGGAAGGAAGGAAGTGGCGGAAGGAAGGAAGGAAGTGGCGGAAGGAAGGAAGGAAGGAAGTGGCGGAAGGAAGGAAGGAAGTGGCGGAAGGAAGGAAGGAAGGAAGGAAGGAAGGAAGGAAGGAAGGAAGGAAGGAAGGAAGAAAGGAAGAAAGACTTTCTTATCAAGTTCCTTCCAGATCATTCCTGAAGTACACTGAAGCTTCCACTGCCATTGTCTATACAGTACTTGCCTGCTTTGTCATTAAAGGGTGAATCAATCATCACAGATCCTGAATTCACTGAAAAAATATTGGTTAGTGGAGCTGTGCCAGCTCAGGGAAAAATGGCCCATTGACTTCTCTCTCTCAGTGACAAAGGGAAATGTTCTTTCAGTAAAAGGCAGAATTGATGGCCTTTTCTTGTTGATTATGAAGGTCAAAAGGCTGAAGGAAAAGTACAGCAACTGGACAGAGAAAAACTATCTAGGCTGAAGAGCCCACGAACTGCCAGTGGCACGAGATGTTTTGTTTTGTTTGCACTGACACCCTCAGTGAGGTTCACTGACCACCCCTCCAGCCTTATTCACCCCATACCCATAAAAATGTAACAATGGTGCTCACTCACCTCTTGCTACAAATACAATTCTAAGTTTGAGAGCCTCATTCTGATCTTTCAGATCAATAAAATACCCACAGCTCATTTCCATACACCAGGGCAGAGGTGCAGGGGCAGGACGCATTTCCCAGTCTGACAAGCTGGGATTTACTGCTGTGGTGGGTATGTAGAGTCACCGAATGGTTTGGGTTGGAAGGGACCCAAACCCCCCTTGTCCCACCCTCTGCCATGGGCAGGGACACCTTCCACTATCTGTGTGCTGTAACTACAAAGATACAGGCACAGACCGAAATTCTATTCATCCTCTAGTTTAGGTCACCCAGACCAACGAATATAAATTGCATGGCACAAACTCTGCTGGCCTGTTTATCTAGGAAGCAGAACTTACAATTTCTGGCCCAAAGAAGAAGACAAAAAATATAAAAAATATTTACACGATGAAAAAACCCACAGCAAAAACCAGGTAGCTCCAAACCCTGTCCAGCCTGGCCTTGGGCACTTCCAGGGATCCAGGGGCAGCCACAGTTTCTCTGGGCACCCTGTGCCAGGGCCTCCCCACCCTCACAGGGAACAATTCCTTCCTTACATCCAATCTAAACCTACTCTCCTTTTCTTAAAACCCTTGCCTCTTGCCCTCTCACATACCCATGAACTGTACATTGTCCTCTTGGTACACTGAGATAATTTAATTGGGCCTCCCTGTTCCCCACTGAAGCAGGTAGCACATCTCACTGAGCAGCAGCACACACATGCTGGTAGCCCATCTAAGACTTTATATTTTTAAATATATGTTGTAGAGCTTTTATCAGTTGTTTCCTTTCACATCCAGCTGTTTGATCTCTGTCCAGTGCTAGTCCTGTGCAGAAAGCCCTGTTCCATCCCAGCCAGGCTTCCTGGGAGCACAGAAACCAATCTTCTTAGGCAAATCAGTTTATGTGCAACTCTAAGCATGTGCTAATTTGAGCTGATTTATTGATGCCAGCATCCTGCCCAGTGTGTGTGACAGCAGCTGCCCTGCTTTAAAGGATTCAGGATCTGCCAGTGGGGGTAAACCACTCTGCATCCTGACATCCCTTCCCTTTTCCAGGCTTTTCTTCTGCGCCAGTTCTTGGGCTCCCTCATCTCAGCAACCACAACTGTGTCTGGCCTGGAGCTGATTCCCCTGGGGGAGCTTGGAAATCCTGCTGGCTTGGAAATCCTCATCTCCCACCCCCCAACACCCACACAGGGTCAGGCACAACTGAGCCCCTCGTGTCTGAACAACTTTTCTATTCAATTTCCTCCCCTTGGGAGTTCACAGCTTGACTAAGAGCTTATCTTTCATCTGGATGAAAAGAATTCCATCTGAATTTAGCAGCTTTTCTTACATCCAGCTTGTACTAGGGGGTTTGATCCAAAAACCTGTGGCAGCTTTTCCAGTTTTCTCAAAGTGATTTGGATTGGGCTTTTAGCAACAGGATTCTCTTCTGATGAACATAATTTTCCCACAGAGGCTGATAAGGTGCACGCAGCCAAATCCTCCCAGGCTGTCCCTGCCACTCACAAGTTAAGCTAGGTGGCCCTGTGAGTACATCTAAGAGAATGACAAGTGTGATGCATCATTTCTTAAAAGTGCTGTGATACTGCAACCTACAGAAGGGTTATTTGATTCACCCCAGGTAAAAAAACCCAGTCACTGATTGTGTGTTCTGATTTGGTGTGTTCTGACCCAGTAATTTCTTTCAGTAACCTCTTGATTCCACTAGTCTGCAGGAATCCCTAAGTAGAAACCAAGGATTCATTCAGCTCATGCCATTCAGCCTTATTGGAAAATCTATCAGTATTTATGAGTATTGTCCTGGAGATAAAGAGTCTCTGAAAGTTACTGCATGCTAAACAGGTAAGCCTTGATTCAAAGACACTTTTTAAAGAGAGCTTACACATTCATACACTTTCCTTACACCAAAATACTTCAGGAAAATCAGTTGGCTGCTGGTTTTCTTGGCACATGAAGCCATAGAGAGAAAAGCACATTAAACTTTCTATTCATGCACAGGATGGATTCCAGTCTTAACATTTGGATGCTGCAGCCCACAGCTCTGCACCATGGAATAATCACAGAATGGTTTGGGTTGGAAGGGACCTAAAAGCTCACCCAGTTCCACCCCCTGCCATGGCAAGGACACCTTCCACCATCCTAGGGTGCTCCAAGCCCTGTCCAACCTGGCCTTGGACATTCCAGGGATCCAGGGACAGCGACAGCTGCTCTGGGCACCCTGTGCCAGGGCTGAGCAACCTGACAGTAAAGATTTCTTCCCAATCTACCTTCTTGCATTTTAAGCTGAAACCTTATATAGGAACCACAGAGGGAGCTGGGGGTGCTCAGCCTGGAGAAAAGGAGGCTCAGGGCTGCCCCCATCGCTCTGCACAGCTCCTGAAAGGTGCCTGTGCTCAGCTGGGGCTGGGCTCTGTCTGCAGCAGCACTGACACAGCCAGAGCACACAGCCTCGAGCTGCACCAGGGGAAATACAGGGTGGATATCAGGGAAAAGTTTTCACAGAAAGGTGATAAAGTTCTGGAATGTTCTGCCCAGGGAGGTGGTGGAGTCCCCATCCCTGGGTGTGTTTAACCAAGCCTGGATGTGTCACTGGGTGCCAGGGTTGTGTTGAGGTGTTGGGGCTGGGTTGGACTCGATGAGCTTGAAGGTCTCTTCCAACCTGGTCATTCTGTGAATTCTTTGAATCAATGACTTCTGTACTCAGTCAATTTATGAAAGATTATGATACCCATTAGAATAAAAGGAACAACACAAACATAAGTTATTTTTAAAGAAGAAATTATTTTTCTTTCAAATTAATTCTGCTTATTTCTTAAAACAAAAAATTAAAACCAGTGAGAACAATATTAGATTATTCAGCAACAGGATTAGTTGATCTAGATTATAGATGTTCAGTCCTTTGAATGGTACACATTTCCCTTGGGTTTACTTTCTTCTGTATTTCCTTCATAACTGAAATCTGCCTTGGAAGAGACCCTGGCCCTAGAGAACACTTGGCAATGTGCTTGGTGGGAAAGTGTAATATATCAAATATGAGTAAGTAATGACATTAATTCCTTCAACAAGTTGAAAAGGGGAATCCAAATCAAAGAGCAACCTTGGCTTCTTCCAAGAGGAGGAGAGCTGAGTGTGCTGAGGACATCTGAAAATCAATCCTGCCATGTCCAAATCCACAGAGCTCACCATCAAATCCTACTTCCCATTGCATGGTACCTTCAGGCTCCCGGGATTCTTTATGGAATCAAAGGAATTCTGACCAGATCTTTGTGGGTGTCTGTCCAGTGGGGCACAGCTGAAGAGATTTGTCAGGAGTATCTGCATCTTGCTGTACGACAGAAGGAGCAACATTAAAGTACCTGACAAACATGGATATCTCCCTGCCTTTTTTCATCTTTCTAGATCCCTGTTTTTATCTCCAGGCACCCAAACCTGTCAATAATTCAGGTCATATGCATTTGCAAATAGAAAACAACAATAATAGACAATATCTCTGTGTGCTGTAACTACAAAGACACAGGCACAGACCTAAACTCCATTCATCCTCAAGTTTAGGTCACCCAGACCAACCAGAGCATAAATTTCATGGCACAAACCCTGCTGGGCTGTTTATCTGGGAAGCAGAACTTACAATTTCTGGCCCAAAGAAGAAGACAAAAAAAAGATATAAAATATTTACATGATTAAAAAACCACAGCAAAAAACCCCAAAGCAAAGCAAACCAAACTTCAAAAGTGTCTTCAAAGTAGATGAAAACATTGTCAATTTACAATTATATAATATGTCATGCAAAATGCAAATAATGCTGAAGAAAAACTGCTTTGGCACGAGTCATTAAAGAGCCACAGCCTCATGAACCAGAGCCAGGGCTCTTCTTGCAGGCAAGAACAATTTCAGATTTTCCTGGCCATCCTTTTTCCAAAACAAATAGCTGTGAAATTCCTATTTCCATGACTTCAGATACTGTTGGATCTATACTAATAGTAAAAAGTCATTTTTATATTTTCTTTTACAGAGGCTGGACCATATGAAAATCCCTTAAAAAAACAAACTACAAAGAGTTGATTCCATCTTGCCAATAGATCTGCTGGTAGAGCTCTTCCAACCTGAGTAAGTATGTAAGAGCTAAGCCATGCCAAGTAGTGGCTGGCACAGTTTTCTACCCTCCAGAGCAGGAATTAAACAGGGACCAAGTTTTTGAACTATTCAAGTTTCCAGTTTTGCTGCAACTCTGCTTGCTGGGCAGACAAACTTTGCTTGGCCCCTCAAAAATATTTAAAACCACTTCCATCAACTGTCCCCATGGTTTGATTAGTGGTATTTAAAGGGTCTTTTGTAAAGATTGGTGCTATTTAAAGGTCTTTTACAAACTTAAAAAAATATATATCTTCTTGTCAAATTGAGATGAAAATCATACAAACCCACTGGTTTTATTGCACATTCCCAATACTCTGTGACCTTGCACTGTGAAGAATACAGACAGCTCTGTGTGCTAGGCTGGTAAATAATAGCTCTGAAAACTGAAAAATCAGTCTTAGGAAAGCTCAAGTCTGATCTTAAAAAAGGAAACCCTCATCTACACTTGAATCTACATTCAGAGGGTGAGACATTCCCCAAATGTTGAGATGTCGACATCAAATACCCCAAGTTTTGCACTAAAATGTTGAGAACCCCAGTTAAAATCATGGCAGAGAAGGAAGAGTTAAGTGCAGCTCAATAAATATCATTATCCCCAGCAGGAGGAAAGTAGGGCCAAGCATCACCTTGCCCAACAGCAGCTCCTGATCCCAGAACGGCTCAATTTCAGTCAGAGCTGCTGGTGACGCAAATTAATAAGGAGATGAATGAGTTGGCTGCTGTTAAAGGGTTGGCTTGTTTGTCAGCATGAATGCCTCGTAAGATTAAAAGATCTCATCCCCACTAAAGGCAGGAACTTTGTTATTATGAGTTACAGAAAGCACATGAGATCCCTTTCATTTTAATATAATACTCTCTTAATTCAAAATGAAGGATTTGGTTGATACACACACAGTTCAGCTTTTGATGTGCTGCTGAACATTATCTTCTGCTGTTGCTCATTTCTTCTTTTGTTGTGGAAAGAATAAATCCTTTATATCTGCTCAACCCTGCTCATCTTTATAATCTTCTCTTTTTTGTTTGATTTTTTGTTGTTTTTGTTTGTTTGGTTTTTGGTTGTTGTTTTTTTTTTTTTTTTTTTTTTTTGGTTTTGGGGGTTTTTGGTTGGTTTTGTTTTGGTTTTGGAGGGGTATTCTATTTATTTGGGTTTTTGTTTGTTTGGTTTTGTTTTTTTTTTAATTCACATGTATTTATAGTGAATATTAAAAAAAAAAAAAATCATACTCCCTCTGCCCAAAGCTTTCATTTGGTCTCATGACTCTGTTTCCTGTCTTGAATTAACATCAAACAGTCTGTGAAGACAGTGGCTCATCAAAATCACTTGGAGTAATTTCAATTTCACACTGATCACACAGATCTGAAACCTCTCCAAGCAGAGATTTTCATCATAACAGAAAATTTGGGCTCCTGTTGGGGTTGTTGAGATTTCAGCTCTGTCTCTTGTTAGTTCTTGGAATAGATGTGTCATGGGAGCTTTCCTACAAAATTGAATTGATTGCAACAACGATTCAGGATTAAACAAGATTATTGCATTTCCTTCCAAGTAACTTTTTTTTTCCTTTTTTTCCATTTTTATTTTTTTCCCCTCTCTTCGCTTGTACTTTGCACAGTATAAAATCAGTTCCTGGTTTTTTTCCACCTTTCCACTGCTTTTTTTGCTCTTTCCTGATGTTGTTTTTCTGTTATTAATTCTCTTGAAGCGCACCTGGAGTCCTCAATCACGACCATGGGAGTGGTGATGACAGGCAGAGCACAGGTTGTGAAGCATCCCCACAGCTCTCCAATTCAAAAACAAAGGCACAGAAAATGCAGCAGAAAGACAAAAAGGCATTTCTGGAAATCTGTGAATGTGTCTCAGCTCTTCTGAATTTTCTGGTCATGCTCTGTTCATGTTTTTTGTCTGTATTATTGTCCATACACCGATTTGAAAATGTCTTCTGCAGATTGTGAGATCACTGGCAGAGATGAAACCTCGTTCTTTGCATATTTGGAGCCATTATAGAAATACAAAATGTTAGTTATACATAGAAAAAAAATTTTGTGATAAGAAAATATTTACTTCTTTCAACTAATCTGTAAAACATTGCCAAGCCAATTCAATACATGATTGTGAGGTCATTTTTCACAGATTTTCTTCATTAGGGAAGAATATTAAATGCTTTAAGTGTTATGTACATAAATTCAACATTTTTTCATATTTTCAGAAGTACATTTGGTTAGCCTAAAACTCTTTGGACATGTGTTCAATAAGACACATGTTGCATCCTGTGGTAATGAATGATTTGAAAAAGACTCACCACAGGATGGAATTTTTAAGCAATCTCAATGATGCTTATTCTTAAACAAAAAGAGGACCCTGGATATTATGCATGAATATTAATTTTTCTTCTGAATAGACTTATAGGTCTAGCTTATAAGTTAGGTGTAACTTCCATGGCCTGTCCATGGCAGAAGGCAAATCTTGGTGACCTCCAGTGTTCTCTCCCAGGCTGAGTCACTTGGAGTCTTGGATGCTAAATTTATTCTTCAGTGCCTGCTCTTACTCAGAAAATAAAATTCTCTCCATTTTTTTTCTAGCTTAGAACTTAATAAAATAACGCACGCTGCCAGGATGCAGAATAAATGCCTGATTTTCCCTGAGAGGATTCAAAACCTTCTCTTTCTCCAGGAGAATGCACTGCAACATATTATGAATTTGCCAGGGTAAAATGTGGAAAGGATATCCCTGACCTCTTCCTTTTGGGTTTGTTTCATTTCATATAATGGAATTAAAGATTAGACTGGAGGGAGAGGGAGGAAGAGAGTGAGGGCGATTTTAAATCTCCAGCCTAGGTGGTTCATGACTTCATCTGGGAAAGTTCTGATCTGTGTTTTCTGCTCCAAGGAATGTTACTGTATTTTATACAGTATAGAGATAAAAATAAAGAGAATAAGAAAAATTTATTCTAATTTAAATCTTCAGACTTTTCCTCACACCTCTACTGTATTTTTTTTAAATGAAATATGGCTAAATTCAGCCCCAACTACACTATAAAGCCAAATCTTATCCTTCCTGATATCCCTAATTTAGAATATCTGTCTACAAATATTCTGTTACAGCATGTTTTTAGGTATGTGCTCTTCTTCTCCTTCATATTACCAGAATAATTTTCCAGCAACAATATCCTTAACCAGCAACCAATTTTCAACAAGCATCTCAGCATTATCTGATTTCCTATTGAGAGACTGTTATGGTACTTAATAATGAGGTGAACAGGAATATATTTTAATATATATTTGTTACATATAACATCAAATATTGGCGTTTCTATCCTTTGAAGATTAAAAAAAAAATAGATAAAATCAGGAAGGAGCTGCATCAACTCAGGCTGCAGACTGGGAGATATTTGTCCTATAAAAAACAGCAGAAAACACACAGGGAGCCAAACGTTGTTTCCAAGGGGGAAAGTAAGCAGCTCTTAAAATGCTGGCACAAAGCTCTCTTCTTTTTAATTTTCACACTCCTCTCATCTTTTAGAAAATATTGCACTAGGAAATGCTGGACTTACTTAAAAAAACATTGCAGTAGTGCTAATCCTGGCCTCCTTAGCTGCAGAAAGGCTGGAAAAAGCAAAACTCTTCTCACAAGATGGAACATGCTTTACTCATCTATTTGCTCATCAAGCTTAATTTATCCTTCACTGGAAGAGTTGATGCAAAGTTCACTTTCATCTCAAAACAATCCTGACAGGCAGGAAAAATCACAATAATTTTTTTTTAATTCTCCTGCTTCTCATTTAAGATAAAACATTTTGATGATTTTGTCATCATACTTTAACTCCTTATTTTCATTAAATGTTAGTTCCTCACTTGCCTTTGCATTCCCTAATATTCTGTCCTAAAGCATGCAGATGAGGATTCACATCTTTATAAACCTTCACACCCTAAGCAAGACACCTCAGGGGCCTTTTTATTTTTTCTGTCAAAGGCAAAAATAACTATTTTAGAGTTTGATCTTCTTGCCCAAAGGTAGCTGCCTGCTGTAGGATGCAACCAGCAGCACCCTACAGTCACTTGCTTTTTTCTTTTACTAAAAGAAGAGCCTTCAGTGACTCACTGTAACAATTTAAATATCTGCACTGTAGAGTTTGGACAGGCAACCTCATCCCTGACATCAGACTTGGACAATGCTCAGGTCACTCAACAAAAAATTGGGGAATATCTGAATCTATCAATAGCTTCCTTTTCCCAAAACACACCAGGTTTATTTTTGAGGAGGACGAAATCCCTGCAGAGCCAATCCCAGTGATGGCAGCAATTGTTCACCTCCCCCAGGAACACGAGACAACAGCAGCCCCCAGCTGCCCACAGAGCACAGGAATATCCAGAACCTTCCACCGGAGGACAAACCAACAAACCAGCCCCCAGCACAGCCCAGGGAGGGAATTCTCTTCAGAGCCTCCCGTTTTCCCCAGTGTTATTTATTGCTCCTCATTTTACATCAGCTCACTTGGAGGATGTAGCTCCCTCAATTTGCTTTACACAGACATTTAATTTATTTCCTCCTATTTCCACCTTTTTCCACCAAAACAAACCCTCAGGTGGCACTTGGGGGCATGGGTTTGTGGAGGACTCAGGTTAATGGTTGGATTTAATTACTTTAGAGGGCTGTTCCAGACTAAATCAATCTATGATTGGATGTGTCTCATGTTTAAAAGCCTGGCTGTAAGAATTTGGGGGTTTATTTCAATTTTTTTCCTCCCTGTGTACTCTTTGTATCCAACAAAAGGCTGAGAAGAACAGTCTGCTGTCCTCAAGGCTTAATCCCGCTCCATTGCTGCAGCACAAGGGTAGGATTTTCATTATTATGCAGAACACAAACCAGCCAGAAGAGTTCTTTCTGTGGTCAAAAGTTGGAGCCACAAATTGCAGGGGAATGCAAAGAGTGACTGTTCAATGGAAACTTAAAGCTGTAATAGCAGGTCACAAAACTTCTTCCAGCATAACTAGAATTTTGTTGTCACACAAAATTGCCCAAACAATTATGACACTGTCAGGACAAGTGGTGTTGTCAGAGTAGGACAGAAAATTTAGTGGTTTTTACTTTCCCACTCATGTCAGTCATCGATTTTTTTTTTCTTCCCCTCTTATCAGCTTCTCTCTAGTGACCTATTTATTAGATAAACAAGATTCCTCTCCTTTAACTTATTTTTTTCTTTTAATTGCCTGTGATTATTAGAGAAGCACTTGTTTCCAGTCGCTGTTGGAGCAGTCTCTCAGCTAAACACTGTGGTTAACCCTCTTTATATTACAGTAATTTTACACATGTCAGAAATGCCAATAAAACACAAACAGGTAGCTACAAGCTTCTGTCTAATTTATCACATGCTGTATCCACAGTGTAAAAGGTGTTTTTCCCTGTGAGGGCTGAAAACTGGGAAGCTGAGGACATTTAAAGAGGAGCTTGTGTTGTCTGGGAGGGATGTGCTTTTAAATTGGAAATGTTGGTAACTGAGACCTCTGAAGATATGCAGGAGTTTATGTGCCCATAGATTGTCAACTTCCATTAGAAAAAGATTTTGTTATATCTAAAAGTCTCTAAATTCAGCAGATAATCCCTTCACGATCTCATCTGAAAGACCCATTCTATCTTTGAGCCAGCAAAGGTATTATTAGATTTTTCAACCCAAACTGAAATCCTGCATTAGGTGATTTAAACTTCTTTATAGGCACAATTCCTAGAAATTAAATATCAAGTAGTTTGCATGGTCAGATGATTTGCAAAAGTCAGAGACAGGAACTGTGAGATGTAGAAGACCATCTGGAAGAGTGTGAAAGGCTTAGGGGCATCAAGAGTCCTTGGGGCTGTTGGAGTGAAGGGAGACATTGCAGGGAGGGGGAGATTTGACCACTGCATCCTGATTTTCACACCACCTGCCCACATGTCAGTGCTGGATCAGGGGTTTTACACTGCTCATCCTCACAAAAACTCCACCTGCACGAATTGCACCTCAGGGAGCTCCTTCAGACCCCCTGACACCAGTGGTGAGTTATGACCCAAAGCCTTGACCAAGTTTTCATAAATTGTCCTCAAGATCCTGGTGATAAAACCCCCCAGTTTAAACCATCACAGCCCAAGAATTATAAAAGCAACAAAAAAAAAAAAATCAGCAAAACAGTTATAATATACAAAGGATGTATTTCACCTGAGGACATACTGATGTCTCCCAGCCACCCTCCCTCAGCATCTCTGGACTGTGACATTTTACTCCCTCATTCACAAATAAATTAAGAATCAGCACCGTGCACAGGATGTTAAAAGCAGCTCTGCTGAGAAGAGATTCCTCTGTGAAATTTCCCTGCCAACTCACAACTGCAACCCAAACACTGAGAGCACTGGTAGACAGCAGTGCCATGGCCTGGCTAGATAAACTAAGATTAAATGGAAACCAGTGACTTGAAGCTAATGGGACTTGGAGTCACTGCTTAAATGGCAGAGGCCCTCAGCAACCTGAAGATTGAACTGGAGGACTGATATTGATTCCTTAAAATGAATACCAGTAATAAAAAATAAAATATAAAAAAAAAAGTGTACAAGCAACGAGACAGGATAGGAAGCGGGGGTGGAGCAGATGGGGGATATGGTGGAGAGAGACCATCTTGAGCAGGAACAGGCAGTTCTGAGGAAGGGGAAAGCTAAATTATCCATCTTCAGCCAGTCTGTGATGTCTGATAGATGTTTCATGAGAGTTATGCAACTCAGTAATTGCTGTTATTTTTTTTTCTTTTGGTTCCACGCTGATTTCTATTAAACCATTCAGCAAATGCAAATTTCAGAGCCGCTTGTCCAATTAGTCACAACATTTCACGGGTATCTCTGCTAGTGAGCAGAGCCTTCAGCCTTTGCTCATCCTCAGCAAGGCTTTTACCTCCTAAAACAAGGCCTTGTGCTTCCCAGGGCAAAGCTGCTAGGATCTGCCTTTGACATTTCACCATGCACAAGCACTCTGCTTAGTGTCGGGGTCAATTTCAAAAAAGATGGGCCCTGTAATTGATACTCGTCATAGAAAATGGGCAAATTATCCACCAATCTAACTTTTGACAGATGAAACAAACATCTTTGTTTATAACACTTAGAGAAATATTATATTTTCTGGGAAAGGGAAATAAGAAATTAGTATTTTTCTACTTTAACTAATTTAGATGTGGCTGTCACCAATATGCTGTGTTCCTCCTGAAAGCTGAAATAAACCCTTGCTAATTCTAACTGCCAAAAAAACCCCATCCCAAAACCCTTTTTTTTCAGATGCTTGAAAGCAAAATATTTTTTTTTAAAAGGAACTGTTCAATAGAACATATTAAAACAGCACTATTAAGTCTGATAGCAGCATGCAATTCAATCTTTTTTTGCAGGTAGATATTGCACACAAGAATGATGACTTAATTGGCATAAAGAGAATGTCTAATCTATTGTAAGTTTTAATAATTCCTAGTTTATTTAATTGAGCAGTGAACATTAATTTCTTTATTCTACTTTTATGATGCATGATACCGTAGAAATGGCATTTTATGATATTCCAATTTCTGCCATCTGTACTGTTTGTAATGTACCTGACCTCAATTTATTTATCTGTAGAACAAAAGGAATGGTTCTGCTTCTTTTCTCCTTTTTCTAAAAAGTAATATTCCACTGATGAGAGTGTTATATAGGAATCACTCTTGAAGAATTTTTTTGTACATTTGCATTTTAATTATGAAAATATCACCGTGATTATTTGCAATTATTCCAGGACAGGATTATTCTCACAAGCTCGTTGGATACATGAAATGCGAGGGATGTGAAGTACACCTTCCTTCACAAAAACTCCTCAACATAATTTCCAGTAGTTGATCACAGGATAAAATTTATGCCTCCATTACTACCTGACTCAGATTTGTTCCTTTTCACACCACAAGAATGTGGAAGTTGTCCCTGCCCATGGCAAGGGGTGGGAACTGGATCATCTTTAAGGTCCCTTCCAACCCAACCCATTCCATGATTCTGTGATCATTCTGTGAAGAATGACCTGAGACAGAAACTTGCATTTCTTAGGGACACAAAGCCAGGGGCTCAGCTTTACACAGAAGATGTTAATACACAAACTTTGTGTCTGCATTGATGTTTTGCTCTGGGATTTCATGGAAACCTGCACACTAAAGTAGACGAAGACTTGGAGTTCGGTCAGTGTCTCCTTCCAGGGTTCAAAATGTAGGAAATTGTGTTTTCTTGAGTAAAATGCTTTGTTCAATTTTTTTCCCTTTCTTTCCAGTTGAAAGAAAAAATTGTGAATAACATTCAAACCATTTTAGTAAGAAAAAGTAATTTCTTTTCCCAGGGTAACACAACACTCTAAAGCAAGCTTTCACCATAACATTTCATGGAAAAAGTGGTCCCATTTTACAGTTATCTGATTTCTTGGGGTTCAGGACAGACAGAAAGATAATTGCTTGTGTTTCACACCTCATCCACAGAGCAGGAAGGACAGTGCTCACTTAATCAGCTGCAATTTAACACTCATCTTTCAGTTTACTGAGCTGTCCTGTATTTACTCCACCCTAGTCAACTCCAGCTTCAGAAACATAATTTTAGTTTCTTCCTGAACCTTCTAGTGTGCTCATCACTTCAAAAATTAACTACTTTGTAAATATTAATTAACTTACCCTTGCTGGGAGGCAACATGTGTCCATTCTACCAAGGGGGAGCTGAAACACAAAGAGATAAAAATCAAGTAAATACAAATAATAAGGATTGTCCGGCCTGAAACACCTAGGATATTTTTTTAGGGTATTTATCCCTATATCTTGGATTGTTTCTTTTTCCAAGCACAGACTCAGTGGCTTTGGCTGCTACAGACTCCTGCCAGTCACCACGTGGGATGTGAAGGTGAGAGACCTGGAGGTGAGGGATGCTCAATTAATGAACATCTGTGCAAAGTTTGGTTTAAATGACTTGCTGGGCATCACCTAATTGAAGGCAGAGAAAGAAATCTCATTTATTCCCTGCCTCACCATGAGGATGTGCCCCCTTCCTGCTGTCCCTGGGCTTGCTCAGCCTGACTGCTGACAGAAAAAGAGGATAAAGTCTGACAGACAACCTCCTCTGAATGCAGCCATGGTGTATTCCCAGAATTCCATCATACTTGTGGATTAAAACAGAATATTGCTGGAAAAAAAAAATGTATGTGCTTAAGTAATTAAAAATTGTCCCATAGTTTAGACTAACATGATAACAGAAATTTGGCTGTGCAGGTAGCAGAGAGTCAGATATTTTAACTACAAGTTTTGCCTGATTTTGCCATGGTAAAGATGGGCTGTCAGTAATGCTCTGTCTGCCCTGTGATTTCCTCCTTGGCAGTCACTCATCACACTCCATTTCCCTCAGAAATATTGCTCAGCTGACAGGCTCTGCCATCCCTCCATTGTCCTATTTACTTTTCTTTGAACAATATTTAATTTGAGGAGTTGGCAGAGTGTGGACACCTATGAGCAAATCATCCTAAACTGCCTTCATCACCACCAGTGGGAAAGAGGCATTTCCCAGGGCTCAGTTAATCTCACATATTTCATGATTATGTGTGAGGATGTAATGAACTGGAGCTCAGCTGCACCCAGCAGTGTCATCTTTGACTGCAAGATTTACGTGTCCCCATTAGCCCAGATGAATGGGGGTGATTTGCAATCCTGGAAAAAAAAAAATCTGAAAACACAGCAATCCCCTGTGTCCCTGCATCCACATCCTTCAAATGGAGAGAGGGTTGGTATTTAGATAAACCAATATTTAGATAAACCAAGTAACTACAGGCACATCAGCCTGACAGTGGTTACGAGGAAAATAATGGTTGACACAAGATATAGCAGATAAAGACCTAAAACAAGATGCTATAAATCACATTTTCTTTTGAAAGTGATCCTATCAAGCTAATTTAATGCCTCCTTTCAGGAAATTGCACATTATTAAAGTGCACGCTGTCACTTTTGCAAACTGAGATTGCTACAAGGCATTTTTTATGCCATCACACACCATTTGGGCTAAAAATAAATAAATAAAAATCAGAATGATCTCTAACTCATAGTAAGAATATATAACAAGCAATAGAACAAGAGGAAACAGTATCGAGTTCTGCCAGAGGTTGGATAGTTGGAAAAAAATAGGTTTAGGTTGGATATTTGGGAAAAATCCTTCACAAGAAGGGTTGGCTTTGGCACAGCTGCCCAGGGCAGTGCTGGAGTCCCCATCCCTGGAGGGATTTAAACCTGTGTGGATGGTGGGGATGTGGCACTTGGGGACAGGGGTCAGTGGTGGCCTTGGCAGTACTGGGGAATGGCTGGAGTTGATGATCTCACAGAGTTTTTCCAACCTCAATAATTCTATTACCCTGTGATTCAAATGGGACAGAATTAGTTCAGACTTTGTTTCTCAGCTGGTTCAGAAACACTCAGCATAGAAAATGTTACTCTTGAAAGGATGTACTTTGGCAAAAAGGCCAGAATCCAAAAAAAGTCCTTTTTAAACAGGTACACTGGGCAAGTGTGTCACATTCACATTCTCTGGAAAAATCCCTTCACCCAGGATTTTCTCCTGGGAAGCTAAAAAGCCTCAGAGAAAAGGAAAACAATTCTTATCTCATTTGCTTCTCCTGTGTTGTGCTCATGTGCAATGTGTTTGAAGATTGTTCACCCACAGGTGATTGTTCCATTGGATTCTGCTGGGAGTTGTTTTCACTCTTTGGCCAATCAGGGCCAAGCTGTGTCAGGACTCTGGAGAGAGTCAGGAGTTTTCATTATTATCTTTTTAGCCTTCTGTAAGTGTCCTTTCTGTATTCTTTAGTATAGTTTAGCATAGTATTCTTTAATACAATATAGTATCATAAAATAATAAATTAGCCTTCTGAGAACATGGAGTCAGACTCATCATTCCATACTGCCATGGGGCTTCCAGCAAATACAAATGTTCCAGTGTGCAAAGCCTGGTGAGTCCTGCCTAAAATACTGAGTGAAGAATGCAGAAACCATCCTGGTTTTAAAATCCTACCAGGTAATAACTTAAAATACCTTAAAAAGATTAACTACTGATGACAGTGTAGCTATTCTGGCTTAAATCAGATGATGATGTCCTTCGTGGATAAGTCTCTGATTCTCTTCAAAACACACCTGGCTGGAACTATATTTTGTTATTTTTTTTTCTCACAGGAAAAAAAAAATGTTTGTTTGTTTTCCAAAGAAAGCTTTGTTTGATTTAAAGTTTGACAACAGGAAGATCAGTTACTCAGTGTAACCCGTCAAAGCCTCAGTATATATTTTTCTTATTGTGAGTGGATATAAATTTAACATTTTAGGAAACTCTAGTTATTGGACTTTCCTCCCTAAATTACATGATCTAGTTATTGGACTTTCCTCACTAAATTATTTGCTAAGAAAATATTTATGAAATATTGTAACAAATACTTTTTCTCTCAAAGTCAACACTGACAATTTTCTAGCCAAGTCTGCTTGAAATTTGAAAATGTCTAATTCAAAGCAGGTAATGTTTTAAAAACATTTGTCTTGTATATATTTAAGGTGGAACTGACAGGAGAGAGGGGGGATTTTATTTAAGGACACAGCATCAAAATAAAGAATTTTGCTGTCAGTTATAGAAAGATGCAGTAGGAAGATGTGGAGCACAGAAATCTTTCCAGCCTTAGATATATTCTATAAACTGAACCCTTCACCTCTAGCTCTTAAAATATTATGGCAAATTTATTCTTCATTTCTATGACAGAGGTGTTCACATGGTGCATCATTTGAATAATATCTTGTCCTTCTTCAGTACAAATATCATCCAGGCTCTGTCCAACAGGGCCAGAGCTTGTCAGACAGAGGCCAGAGCTGCCAGGGGCTGTTTTGGGCACGGAGCATCACAAGTCATCTCTAACTGAGCTGGGAACACAGGAGCCTCCTCAATTTGCTCTGAAGTGTTTTAAAATACAGAAACCTGATGGTTGCCAGGCTTCATTTTCTCCACCTGTCTGCATTTCCCCCCTGTTTGACATTTAACAGTGTTGATGTCAAGGTGCTCTGTGTTTCAGGAGTTATTCTTAAATGTTCCAACTTGAACACAGACAGGAGCTCATTGGTAACACAAATCTCTGATTTCCTTCTTATTTTTATGCTCAGAGCCATCAGCCCTGTGCCTTGTACTTGTGGCATGCTTGAGAGAGTTAAGTTTAAATGCCTGCAGCAAGGCCTCAGAGTGGAATCAGAAGTCTTGGTGGAGCCACAGTGAAATAATAAAAAGATACACACCAGAACAGCTGTAGCCAGTATTAAACACTCAGACATCAATTATTGATGAAATCTGCTCCTTGTGCCTGCATGAGAATGCTTTTTAGGATCTTATTATTTAGAATTCTTAGTAAGGCTTTGTCAAATAAATCCAGCTTCCTGCAGTCTGAGTGCCTCAGAAGCTTTAGCTTGTTTAATGTTTGGGGGTTTTTTAGCTTATCCAAACTCACTGACTCAAATAATCACAGCCTAAGCTGTGAATACAGCACCATATTCACAGAACCAACAAATCATGGAATGGTTTGGGTTGGAAGGGACCTTAAAGATCAGTTTGTTTCACCCCATGGGCAGGGACAATTTCCAACATCCCAGGGTGCTCCAAGCCCCGTCCAACCTGGTCTTGGGCACTTCCAGGGATCCAGGGGCAGCCACAGCTTCTCTGGGCACCCTCTGTCTCACCGTTCTCCCAGTCAAGAGTTTCCACAGAATATGCAATTTAAATATACCCTGCTTCAGCCAAAGCCATTCCCTCCCACCCTGTCACTCCAGGCCCTTGCCCAAAGTCCCTCTCCAGCTCTCTCAGAGCCCCTTTGGGCACTGGAAGTTGCTGGAAGCTCTTCCCAGAACCTTCTCTTCTCCTTCTTCTTTGCTTCAAGAAGCTCTTTCCAGAACCTTCTCTTCTCCTTCTTCTTTGCTTCAAAAGATAATCTCACCAATTGGTGTGTACAAGCCTACAACTTGTAAAAAATTAAATATACACACAAAATTGTGGATTCATCTGGGCCAGATTCTGCATTACTCCAGTTGAATTCCAGTGATTTCCCCTTTCCTCTGGAGAGGAGCACAACAATGGGCCTGAGTCGCTTCCCAAGCAGTTTCACGTTTGAAGAAGCCAAAAGGCACCAGGCTCACGGAGCTGGTGATGCTTCACAGGCCCTCATTGAGCACTCACTGCCAGTGAAAAAGGCAGAGCAAGCACTTGGAACCTGCTCTGCACGCCAGGGATCTCTGCCATGGAGTCCTTCAGCTGCTCCCACGCAGCAGCTCCCACGCCCTCACTGCAGGGCTCCCTCGGCATCATCTCTGTGAGTCACCCGGGCGCTGCAGCTCCTTCCGCAGCCGAGCATTGCCAGGCCCCTGTCCATGGTGCTGAAGGAAAATCTGGGCTAGCATTTGCAATTTTACACCGAAAAGATAAAAAAACAAAAACCCAAAAAACTCCCCCCCCCAAAAAAAAAACCAAAAAACAAACAAACAAAAAAGAAAAAAACAAACCCAGAACAACCCAAAACCAAACCAAAACAACAACAACAACAACAAAAAAACCCAAAAACCTAAAAAAGAAACCAAAAAACCCCCCAAAACAAACAAACAAAACCAACAACAACCAAACAAACACAAATTTAAAAACCCCCAAACCGACCCCAAAAAAACTCCATTAAAACAACAACAGCATTTCAAAGAGGTAATCATCTGGCACTGATTCATTTTTAGACTGGTTGAGGTAAAGAAAGATTTCCCTTCCCTTCTTTTAAACAAAGCAAAACAAAAAGACCCTGTGGAAAGCATGTTCTTACTAGTACAAATTTCAACTGGGGTCAAATCACTACTGTTGGAGAAAATAGATGTATAAGAAAATCTTTATTCAGTATCAGTGCATTGTAAGCTAAGCTAACTTATGACTGAAGGGTCATTTCGGCAAAATAATTATAATCAATTATAATAGACGATATTCTGAATTGTCTCCTGTTTCATTTCTGCACATCAGGAATATAAAGTCACTTTAATGTTACTGCACAGGGCAAGAATCCACAGTTCTGAGGTACTGGTGTTACAAAATGATACATGTTTTCTTACCAGAACCTCAGACAAAGATAATTACAATAAAAGATACTTGTGACAATTTAAAGAAAAAAATTAATATAAACTCCTGATAAAATTCTTCACAAGGGGCCTCACCACTGGTGATATGACTCACTGCTTCAGTATTATCCATATTTTACTGGTGTCTAATCTGCCAATATATGGATTTTAATACAGAATTAACTGCAGATAGAAGATTTTGCATAGCATACTTATGAAGTTCCTATTCATTGATATACATTCATGACCTCAGGAGTGAAGCTCCTGCAATTCCTGCACCACTTATTGTCGAGTTTAAATTGGTTTCTGGAGCTTCCACGGGGAGAGAGCTTCTGTGCTCAAGTGGCCTCCTACAGACACGGTGCCAGATCAGGCAGGTTAATGAGACAGGCAGCCAGAAGTGAGAATAAAGAGAATAAAGGCAGAGCAAACAGGTTAACAAACCCTCCCTGAGCTCTGTGCTGCTCCTGGGCCCTCCCCAGCCCCAGCCCCTGGGGCACTGCAGGCAGAGATTTCATCTCAATCAGGCAGCAGGAAAAACTTCCACACCTGATCGTGGAAATCAGCCCCAAAACTCCCTCATTCAGTGCAGAATTGCTGAGTATCTGAGTAAATTCTCTCAGTTTATCTGAGGTAAATTCATCTCCCTCACTTGATCCCAAAAATCAGCCCCAAAACTCCCCCATTCAGTGCAGAATTACTGAGTATCTGAGTAATTTCTCTGAGTTTATCTCCTCTACTTGATCCCAAAAATCAACCCCAAAATTCAGTGCAGAATTTCTGAGTATTTTGTAGAGAATTCCTGAGTAAACCATTCAGTGGAGAATTTCTGAGAATTTTGTAGAGGTCAGGTAAACTCAGCTCACCCACTTGATCCCAAAAATCAACCCCAAAACTCCCCCATTCAGTGCAGAATTTCTGAATATCTGAGTAATTTGTCTCAATTTATCTGAGATCATGTAAAATGATCAGGTAAACTCAGCTCCCTTACTTGACCCCAAAAATCAATCCCAAAATTCCCCCATTGAGTGCAGAATTTCTGGGTATTTTGTAGAGGTCAGATATGTTGTATTGCAGCAAATGCATGATATTTGTACAAGATAAACTCATCTCTCCCACTTGATCCCAAAAATCAACCCCAAAACTCAGTGCAGAATTCCTGAGTATTTTGTAGAGGTCTTGAGTATTTTGTAGAGAATTCCTGAGTAACCCACTCAGTGGAGAATTTCTGAGTATTTTGTAGAGGTCAGATAAACTCAGCTCACCCACTTGATCCCAAAAATCAACCCCAAAACTCCCTCACTCAGTGCAGAATTTCTGAGTATTTTGTAGAGGTCAGATATGTTGTATTCGAGGTCAGATATGTTGTATTCACTAAATGCATTATATTCTTACAAGACAAATGCAGCTCCCCCACTTGATCCCAAAAATCAACCCCAAAACTTGCCCATTCAGTGGAGAAGTTCTGGGTGTTTTGAAGAGATCAGAAAAACTCAACTCCCACATTTCCTTTCCAACCATGGTCTGGTTTCCTTCTGCATCTCCACCGCCAGTTCCCACCTCTGCCACAATTCTGTTTATTTTTTAAGCATTTTGGGAGAAGATTACTTGTACCTCCAAATGCAACCTGACTCAAGGAATTATGCTAAATGCTCAAATATTGCCTTTATTCCCTAGTTGCAGTAAACAACCCAATCAAACAACCCATAAAACAATCCAGTTTTATCCTGCACAGCACACACGCTTTGCACCATGGTCTGCAAGCAAGTTTTGGGAGTCTCACAAAGGCACAAATCTAAAAGTGGAGAAATTCAAGTGTCTGTAACAAACACACCAGCACTTCAGGGTCTATCTGTGAGAATTGAAAGCCCAGGGAAAAAAAGGATTTCTGGGCAAAGGAAGCTGTTGCTAAGAGGGGAATGCTGAGTGCTTGGTTCCCACAGTAACACTCGTGCCACGCATGGCACAATTTCAGTTCAGACAACACACAAGTCCCCATGACATAAAACATGGAAATTAATCTCTCTCATCAAAGCCTACTCTGAGAAATCACACTTTGAGAGAAGTAAATAAAAATTTACATCTCCCCAAATCCCAAAAGAGCCAAAGTGAGGGAGGGCAACAATCCAGTGGAAATAGCTGGGAAAAGTGTCCCAAAAGTGAATGGAATTTTATTTCCTCCTACTCTCCATTGCTGGCCCACAGTGTGGAGCCCCTGAGGTGTTTTCCTGGGCTATCCCAGCCCAGTTTCTCCCTGCAGCCAGGCAGCAAACTGAGCTCAGGGGTTTAACAAAGGCCTCAGGTCACTGCTGGGTGCAGCCTGACAGGATAAAGCAGAGCCAGCTGTCAGCCCTTCTCTCAAGTGTTAAGAAAATTAATCCACAAACACCAGAGGTTTATGTCCAAAAAGGAGACATGAGAGTCCTTTCTGGCTTTATTTGAATAAAGGAGAGGCCATGGGGCATTCCCCTGGGATCTCTCCAATTTTTGGAGGACACAGCCTCCTTTTTATCCCAATTTCCCATCTGCATTTCCCTTCTCTCCTTCCCCATTTCTGAGCTCCTTGAGAGGTTCAGACTTCCCAGATCACCTGATACCAAAGATTTCCCTCTAATGTACAACCCTCCCTTTTAATTTTTCATTCTTATGGAATTTAGGGGTTTTTCTTCCCCATTGTTTCTTTCATCTCTCAATGTTTAATTTTGTTTATCAGCAAACCTAAAGTTTATTTGTAAAAGCAAATATCTTCTTCCATTCATCAATCAGTGGAATCCTTCCCATTGTTTATTTTATCTCCCAATGCTGGTTTTATCTACCAGCAGACCCACAGGTTGTTTGTAAAGCCAAATTTGCCATTCCTCTCAAAGGGAAATCCCCACAGAGCGGGTCATCCAGAAAGAACATTTTGCTTCTGACAAATAAGGCCTTGGGGAAGGGTCTGGGATGGCCCTGCTTTTGGACAATCCTAATTCACACAGCTGAGACGCAGAGCTGCACATCCCCACCCTACAGCACCTGGGGCAGAGGCTCCCCAGCCAGCTTGGAATAGGCAGAGATTGCCTGGGAAAAGTGGTGGGGAGAAGGAGATGATCCCTGGGGAAAGGGAAATTTGCATCTAGAACAGAGCCAGGATGGGGAAAGATAAGGGAGGGAGCACAGAGTGCAGGGAAGGGAATCTGAGAGGTGCAGGCGATGAAGCAAATGGGAAGGGAGCTTCTCTGAGGAGAGTTTCCAGTCAGAAAACCATCAGTGATGGATGGAAAACAAGCCTGGATTCAAGGAACCAGCTGTGATTGAGCAGCTGCCTTTGTCCACTGCACTTACTGGGGTTTTTATGACTATCCTGTGTCGCAGACATCTTTTTATGAAAATCCTTTCTTCAGGATTTTTCCTTCTGAGAAGCTGAGAGGCCTCAGGAACAAAATGGAAACAATGGTTATCTGCTGCTGTGGAATGCAACAGGTGGATTTTTGGTTAGCCCATCTTAGATGTTTATAATTAATGTCCAATCACAGCCCAGCTAGCTCGGCTCTCTGTCCGAGACACAAACATTTGTTATTCATTTCTTTCTATTCTATTCTTAGCCAGCCTTCTGAGAACCTTTTCTTCTATTCTTTTAGTATAATTTTAATTTAATACATATCATAAAATAATAAATCAAGACTTCTGAAATATGGAGTCAAATCCTCATCTCTTCCCTTATCCTCGGACCCCTGTGAACACCATCACAATCCTGTTTTCTCACGACATTTGTGCATTTTAGTTCAGAAATATTATGGCATAATGAATCTTGACTTTTACAGTTCTTTTAATCTCCTTATAAAATATTGCTGTAGAGACAAGTCATGTCTTTTCTGTGTTGAAACCCTGGATAACTTTTCCAGCCATTGTAAAATGCTGCTTATCAGGGATTTACCTGCTCAGAAAAATTCTGTGGGGCCATTTTACAGCTCCTGGTTTCAGCTGCAGCTCAGGCACAACCAGTTTGGTTATCTCCCAGTCGTGTTCTGTGGCACAGGACAGATAACATCTCAAAAAACAACACAGGCAATCAGAGGCCTGGACCCATCTGAATAGTCTGAGGTGAGGATCAATGAGAATTCTGAAACCATTAAAAGCTTTGTGAGATGGATGCACTCAGCACAAACTTTCTCTTGCAGAAATGTGTGATAAAGGATAAAGCTTGTGGGATCTCAGCACCTCAGGACTGAGGTGCCGAGCCACTGAGACCACCCTTGGGGGGCTCGGGAGTCCTGGAATGTTCCAGAAGTGTCTGGTGGCTGGACTTTGACCCTACACAGGAGACGACACCTGTATGAGGATAGGAGGGTTTCACCGGGGTGAATGGTGAAGGGATTAGTTAATTAGAGGGTGAGACTCAGGGTTTAGGATTTCTGTACAGGGGGGTTTAGAGAAGTAAGATGGAGGAATTGGGGCGTGTCCTGTCCTTCTTCTTCTTCTTCTTCTCCTCCATCTTCTGTGGTGATGGTGGCACTTTGGGATTGGTCATTACTAAAAGTGCACCGGGCAATAAGAATAGAAAGGATTGGGGAAAAATGATAAATATTGTACACGTAACCATGGGTATAAAGATAGGTGACTGTCCGGAGGGCAGGGAGTGTGCTCATGGCTGGCTGCTGAGCAGAGCTCTGTCGGGCTGAGAGAAAATCTTTTAGATAAACAATTAATAAACACAGAGACCGAAAGAAGAACTGAAGCCTCTTCTCGTCCTTTGATACACGGGCTGCCCCAAGGCCACCCCGGGCCTTTCCAGGCCCTTCAAACAGCCGAAAACCGGACAACGATGATGTTAATATAAATAATGATGCTTCCTCCTGAACACAAAATGCTGAGGAGGTATAAGAAAAAAAAAATCATAAAATAATCAGCACTGAAGTATTTCTTTAAGAAGGAACAGAGCTTTCAATAGCTTGATTGCAAACCTAAAATCCCACAGCTTTGGAAGGAATAAGAAGAAAGTGAAAGCAGAAAATGAAAGAGCAAGGTGCTCAGTAGGATTGAATTAATAATGTAGAAAAACCTCCCAAGTAAGAAACACCAATCCTGAAAGGAAAAATAAAATGTCACTGCAATCTAAAATACTTCATCAATAATAGATGCAATTGACTCTGAATGAGGTCTGTTGGCTCGTTTCTTTTGCTGTAGAAGTGCTGTAAATGCAGGTTACCTCCTGCAAGCTGCCCTTGTCACACACAAGAGAGAGATTCTGCTGCTCTGCTCCAACAATCTGAGGAGTCTCTGAAGAGCCTGCCATCACCCCTGAGCCCCAAAATAAAATAAGATAAAATAAAAAAAAATAAAATAAAATACAAAAATAAAAAAGAAAAAATAATATAAAATAAAAATAAAATTAAATTAAAACTAAAAATATAAAATGAAAAATAAAATATAATAATAAAATAAACAAAATTAAAAATGAAAAATAAATATATAAAAATAAAAAAACAAATAAAATAAAAATTAATATAAAATAAAACAAAAAACAATTTAAAAATTAAAAAATATAAATAAAAATTTTAAAAAATAAAATAATAAATTATAATAATAAAATAAAAAAACAAATAAAATATAAAAATTAATAAAATAAAAATACAAACCATTAAAATAATAAAAATAAAAAAAGAAATAAAATAAAAGATAAAATAAATAAAAGATAAAATAAAAAATAAAATAAAAATAAAATAATTAAATAAAATTTAAAAAATAAAATAAAATAAAAAATAAATAAAATAAAATGAAATAAAAAATGAAATAAAAATAAAATAAAAAATTAAAAATAAAATAAAAAATTAAAAATAAAAATAAGTAAAAAAATTTTAAAAATTATAAAAATATAATAAAATAAAAAAATAAAAAAAAATAAAATAAAAAGTAAAAAATAAAATTAAATTTAAAAAATAAAATTAAATGAAATAAAATTAATGAATGTGAATCCCTCCCTTGGAAGGACCCTTACCTTGCCCACAACCACAGGCAGGAACCCCCTCCTCTTATCTGGGGAAGCCCCAGGGGAACAATTAAACTGAATGGGAGGCTCAGCTCCCCATAAATCTCTGTATTGATCTGAGCCAAGGCCCAGGGAAGCCGAGGTCAGCGTGCCCTGTGCAGTGGGACATCCCCACATCAGCTGCAGCCTTTCCATGTCTCCTTTGAAGTTTCATTGATGCTCCCTATTTTAATCAGCTGCACCAGAGCAATAAGCCGTGATGAGATGGGCATTATCAGGAGAAAATTTAGAATGCCCAACACATGATGCTCTACAGGTCAATTAACAAACCATATTCCCAGGCAGAGGTTTTTGGGAGTAAAACCAGGATAAATTATAAATTTCAGGCTTTAGAGCTGCCCTGGTAATTTTCTCTCTCTTTCTCTGCCCCCCCACCAAGTTTGGAAGGCATTTGAGAAGGAGACTAAGGGGAAAAAAAGTAATTTAAGGAGTTTTTCTTCACATTTTTATAAAACCAAGGCAGTAGTTTCTGAAATGGGAACAAACACCAGTTTTTTACAGTTATATTTGAGTCTGAAAGCAGATTTGTGCTCCATCTTTCCAGAGTGAGGGAAGGGAATAAAAGATCCTTGGGCCTGGCTGTGCACAATTAAATGGTTGGGGACAGGAGCCAAGCTAATTTATAAATCATCCCAGATTCACTCTGGCCAATACAATCCCAGTGTGAAAACCTTTATCCATGAAATCAGGATACATATACTGTTTAATTTCAGACTGAGACTTGAAAATTTCCCACAATCCACCAAATTTGAAGCTGAAAGATGGAACAGGTTCTCTGTGAAGGATGGTGACCACAGAGCACAGCCCTTGCAGGAGGGGAGTTGCAGGTGTTTTGTGTTGGATTTGTGGCATAATATTGGTAGATGTGATATCTGGAAAAATCAAGACAAAACTAAACATATATCAGGGTGCTCTTTTTTTGTTTTTCCTTTTTTAAATCTTTCTGAGTGGTTTCTATTGACTTGTTCTTTACTGGAAAAAAAACCCCACTACAGATAATTTATTTTTTCATAAAGTTCTTAGGAATCACACAACAAAACTTAGCTGAGGAAATCGATGGTGTTAAAGTAAGATGCAGTAACAATAAATGTCTCAAAATGCAGCACACAAGAGTACAAACAATACTTTTCCTGATGAAATATCTCTAGAAAATTAACAGAGATTACTGGTTTTCCTGTGAGTATCTGTGTGCATGTAGACTTAGACTAATTCAGAATTTTTTTCTTACCATCAACCTGTTCAAGGAGGTTCAGTGAGAGTCTCCAATATTTGTGTTACAATGGTTTAGGTCTCTTTTAGACTGAAAATTTATATGAAACTTTTACAGACATGTAAATTTTTTAAAAAATTTTTTTCTTCTTTTATTTGCAGCATATATTTACAGAAAGTGGGATGGGAAACCCTTCATCAGTCTGGATAAGCACAATATGCTCATCTGACTGCAATTTCACCATGAAAAGTCCTTAGGATGATATAAAAAGGGGTGAAGAGAGACATTGAAGATCAAACCCCCATGTTCCCTACATTCTTCCTTAAGATCTATTAAGATTTAAATGATCAAGGCTCCATACACTTTTACATCTCTCTAAAATTTAACATCAAATAAGTTTTGTTGAAATAAACGCATATCTAAAGTTATTTTAACCCATTTCTTCACTTATTTCCAATTAATTAGTCATAGAACTTCAAGATGACAATACCTGATCATGTCCTGTTTTATTTCAGGATATGTTTTTTGAGGCTTCTTTCCAGAGTGTTTTTGTTTTCCAGTGCAAAATTATTTTTCTCTTCCTCCTTCCAAAGATACTAATTTGAAAATTTTCAAGGTACAAAGTGTAATTGCTTTCACACAAATTCTGTCACAGAGATATAGACTGTAACACATTTTCATGATTTTTTAAAAAGCAAAGAAATTTTTAAAGGATGGATTTGTGCAAAAAAATCAAATCCCACGCCTAGAATTTTAGTGGGTGAAATAGCAATCCAAGTCCCCTTCAATCAGGAGAGATGCTTCCAGTTTTTCAGGCTGAGGTGATGGAAGTTTATTCATAAAAGAGAAAGAAAAGGTAGAAGTGGATAATTCAAAACAGAAAAGAAGATATAAGGAAATAATGAAAGAGAAAAGGCAACTGGAAGGGTTTATACAATACAATTTTTGTGACTCCAGGAAATAGCTGTGATTTATGAACTTCTATCACTCCTTCCCACAGACAAGTCTTTCATGTGTCCATGCAAAATAGGAGCTCAGATATAAACTGGGGTTTTTTTCCTACAATCACTTTACAAAGTCACCGTTGTAGGTAAAAGGAAAAAGCAAGATTATTTCTAAGAGCAGCAGAAACTCTTGAAGATGCACACCCTGAAAAAAGCAAAAATCTCTTCCTGTGGGCTGTGTCTCATGTTCAGTGCACAATAAAGCTGATGTGTGAGATACCTGCAGCTCACCCTGTGCCCTCAGGCAGGGAATTTTCCCACTGATCCACACAAACACAAACCTGTGCTTTAAACTGCTCCCAGTGACAGGCAGCTCCCACAGCGTGTGGGGGATTTTTGAGACATCACTTCCAGCAAAGGGAGATCACAAATCTTTGCCCTTTGCTCCTCAAATACAGAAAATTGTGTGAGCAGCCAAGTCAGGTTAGATCAGGGCACTGGGGAAAGCTGGAGGAGCTTTTCTTCCCAGGATAAATAAATGACTCAGTGAAAACTCCAGAGGTGTTTGAGCCCCCAGCTGTGCCCTCTGCAGTTCCACAGCTCTGTCTGAAGGAACAGAACCTCAGATGCACATGGACTTCACCCAGCTCTGTGACAAACTCAGTGATCTTAATTTATTCCACAATTATGGAACAAATAATGGATCTTCCAGGGCCTAATAATGATGGAACTTGTGCATGACAAAGAGCAGAGGGTGCCTGGGAGCTCCTGCAGGTTCCAGGCCGTGTAAAGCTCAGGGCAAGCTGAGGAAACCAGGGCCTGGTGTTCAGCAGAGCCGGACTGGGCTTCCACACAGCCAAAACCCGACCAAAACCAAAGATTAACCCACTAAAAACTGCATCTGGGTTCATATATATATATATATATGTAAAATAAGATATTTATTTAGGTTGGCAAAGATCATCCAGTCCAACCATTCCCCAGCACAGCCAAGGCCACTCCTAACCCATGTCCCCAAGTGCCACATCTACACATTTTTTGAACATTTCCAAGCACGGTGAGTCCATCACTTCCCTGGGCAGCCTCTTCCAATTTCTGACAACTCTTTCTGTGAAGATTTTTTTCCCCAATATCCAACTTGACCCTCCCCTGGCCCAGCCTGAGGCCGTTCCCTCTGCTCCTGTCCCTGTTCCCTGGGAGCAGAGCCCGACACCCCTGGCTGCAGTTCCACAGCTCTGTCTGAAGGAACAGAACCTCAGATGCATGAGGGCTTCACCTACCTCTGTGACAAACTCAGTGATCTTAATTTATTCCACAATTATGGAACAAATAATGGATCTTCCAGGGCCTAATAATGATGGAACTTGTGCGTGACAAAGAGCAGAGGGTGCCTGGGAGCTCCTGCAGGTTCCAGGCTGTGTAAAGCTCAGTGCAAGCTGAGGAAACCAGGGCCTGGTGTTCAGCAGAGCCAGACTGGGCTTTCACACAGCCAAAACCCGACCAAAACCAAATATTAACCCACTAAAAACTGCATCTGGGTTCATATATATATATGTATGTAAAATAAGAGATTTATTTAGGTCGGCAAAGATCATCCAGTCCAACAATTTCCCCAGCACAGCCAAGGCCACCACTGACCCACTTCCCCAAGTGCCACATCCACACATTTTTTAATATTTCCAAGCATGGTGAGCCCACCATTTCCCTGGGCAGCCTGTTCCAGTGCCTGACAACCCTATCTGTGAGGATTTTTTCCCCAATATCCAACCTGATCCTCCCCTGGCCCAGCCTGAGGCCATTCCCTCTGCTCCTGTCCCTGTTCCCTGGGAGCAGAGCCCGACACCCCTGGCTGCAGTTCCACAGCTCTGTCTGAAGGAACAGAACCTCAGATGCACAAGGGCTTCACCTACCTCTGTGACAAACTCAGTGATCTTAATTTATTCCACAATTATGGACCCAATAATGGATCTTCCAGGGACTCATTAATGATGGAATTTGTGTGTGACAAGCAGCAGAGGGGCCCTGGGAGCTCCTGCAGGTTCCAGGCTGTGTAAAGCTCAGTGCAAGCTGAGGAAACCAGGGCCTGGTGTTCAGCAGAGCTAGACTGGGCTTCCACGCAGCCAGAACTAACCAAACCCAAATATTAACCCACTAAAAACTGTGTCTGCATTCATATATATATATATATATATGTAAAATAATAGATTTATTTAGGTTGGCAAAGATCATCGAATCCAACCATTCCCCTAGCACAGCCAAGGCCACTCCTAACCCATGTCCCCAGGTGTCATATCCACACATTTTTTGAACATTTCCAAGCATGGTGAGCCCACCACTTCCCTGAGGAGCCCCTTCCAATGCCTGACAACCCCATCTGTGAGGATTTTTTTCCCCAATATTCAATCTAAAGCTCCCCTGGCCCAGCCTGAGGCCATTCCTTCTGCTCCTGTCCCTGTTCCCTGGGAGCAGATCCCAATTTCCCCCTGGCTGTCCTCTCCTGTCAGGAGCTGTGCAGACCCATAAGGGCCCCCCTGAGCCTCCTTTGCTCCAGGCTGAGCCCCTTCCCAGCTCCCTCAGCTCCTTCAGACCCTTCCCAGCTCCACTCCCTCGTCTGGACATGCTCCAGCTCCTCAGTGTCTGCCTTGGACCGAAGGAACCAATTTTCTGTATGTATACATAAATACACATACACAGACATATATATATAAATTCAGGCATTGGGATCTGCAGAGATCTCAAAAAACTCATCCCATCCCATCCAAAGGTCTTGTGTGACATTCATGCAACATCCCAGCTAAATAAATGCAACAGCTTCTTCCTGGGGTGTAGATTTCTGCTTGTCAGACTTTTGGTCATTTCTCTGTATCCTGGAAATTTTTGTGCAGGCACACCTAGAGTACACGTAATTAAAAACAGTCACAGTTATAGAAAAATAGTCAAAAGGGTTGTGAGAAATTAAGATTTAAAAGTGGACTTTTGTTTTCATTTATACTCCTGCTAAGCATCCAATTCTATGGTTCACTGAGGAAACAGAACCATAAAGATAATTTCATATGAACTCCTCAAAATGCAGGCCAAAGAACCTTTTTTTTAAAATAATTTCTGCATGAAATATTTCAGGAAAAGAAAATAGATCAAACACATCCTCCAAGCAGAGTCATTACCTCTGAATATTCTAGGAGGCTTTGGAAACCCTACTTTATCTTTCTTCCTTGTGTTTAATTTTTAGTGAGCTGGGATAAAGCAGGTAAGTATAAACATTTCACATTCTGCAGTGATTCCACTCTTTTCAAGCCCATTATTATTCAGGACTTACCAAACAACACTGGAACTTTCAAATTTTGCCCAAAGGGGGAAGATAAGATTGGGTACCAGCTACTCACCTATGACACCTCAACTAACATTATCAAAAGGAGGAAACATTCCTCAAGTAATTAAATATTTATTCCTTTAAAGGTATAACTAGAGCACGAAAATACATTTCTACCTCCCACAGCTTTTATCAAGCTGTCAAGTTCTCCATAACTTGGTGTTAACTGAGTCATAAAGGGAAAAATATCTAAAGCAGGAGAAATGTGTGAACCCTTGCTTGAGGATGCACTTGGTCATTCAGTGAGAAACAGAAATAAAATCTTGGTTATTCCTGATCTGTGCAGGTGCAGCTCAGCAGCAAATCAGGGTGTGCTCAACTTCCAAGGAGGTGCCTGAATTCCTGCTAGGATGATGTGGGAAAATGTTCCTGCCCTTGGACATAGCTTCAGACCTGACCTTTCCCTTCTGGGCAAGCTCCTGTTGAAGTTTCAACCAACAAACTTCATCCTTTTGGTCTCTTCCAGCTTCCTTCCTTCTCCACACACTTATTCATCATCTGACAAATTAAATGAACAGCCCAGTCTGGTCTCAGGGGTTGTTTATAAAAGCAACTGAGTGTATTTATAAAATGAGTGAAAGGAGATACATTGACTTATTTCCATTGCAAGCCTTTAACTCACATTCATACCAGAGGGTTCATTTAAAAAGAAAACCCAAACCTACTAAATTTTTGCTTGAAAATCTGACTGAAATCTGCATTTTTATATAGAGAAATGTCATTTTAGGTCTATAAATATCCATCCTCTGTATTAAAATTGAGTTTGAGACAGACACAGGAACCTTGCTTTGGCCAGCTGTCTTTGAGATACAGAACAAAGCACCAGATATAAAAATATCCATTGTATTTTTGTTTTCATGGGACTATTTCCCTCTGGGTTTCCACACCTTGGTCCACCTTCTTCTAAGGTGTAAAAGAACTGAACTATAGATCAGCATTTCATCCTCTGAGGGCAGTGTAGTAGGAAATTACTGGATAAAAGTGAATCTCTGCAGATGCTTTATTCCCCACTCCCTTGTTGTCTAAGCATTTCATTTGTTCAGATTTAAACCTATGAAAACTGTCCTTCCTATGGAGCCAGGCACTTAAATTTATTTAACTGAGTTTATTTAAGTGAGTTCAATAATGAGATTGAGATCAGTGGGAATGAAGGATTAAAAAGTGCAATGTCTGAGTAACGGACTAAGTTATTTTGCTACACCTCAAACCTCTATTCCTTTGTATTTACGACCTCCTCAGTAGCTCCTTGACCTAAAATACAGATTTAGCTATGATAACTCTTCACTTTTAGATTCTCATTTTAATAAATAAACAAGTAAGGGGGAAAAAAGAACTTAGGAAAATTATTTTGAAAGTTATCTACAGGCTTTCTGTGTTCTCTGACTTTTTAATTCAGGAACTGTCTCCTTGCTGAAGGTGTGCATTATAAATTGAAATACCTTCATGGTAATTTTCTCATGGTTTATAAAAATGGGAAGTTTACCAAATGGGAATTTTATCAAAATGAAAAGCCAAAAATTTTCTCTAGCCTTCTTCTCATGGCCCCAGGTGAAAAGCTACGGACATTTCTGACTGACTTTAGTACCTTGGGTGTCCAATTCTCACAGGGAAAATACAATACCTGGCATATGAATAACAGGAAGAGTGACCACAGAATTTAAAACCACCAACAGAAACTGTCCCCAGCTCAGGGAGGCCTCTCTGACCTTCACGTTGGTCTTCAAAACAGTCATTTGCTGTATATTTATCAGCTGGAAGGAAACTACTTAAAAATAACTAAGTTCTGTCATTAAGAAATATATAAATATATTCACTTCTCTTGCATTTCAGGTACAACTTGAACATTTTCCAGGTACACAGGAAGATGTGTGACACCCACACATCTTGGTTGAGAACCAAGGTGATAGTCGTGAGAAAGGGCTGCAGATTTCTGAGCAAGGTGTGGAGTTCCCTTTTTTCAATGGAGGAATGTCTCTAGAGAACATTTAAAAATCCACATTATTTTTTTACGCCTACCCTTTATACTACACTCAAAATTCTTATAGACCTGTAAGATTTGCAAGATTTCAGGATGGAAGTTCTGTGGGATTAGTTCTTGATTGATGCAGTTAATGAAATTATCATTGCGGCAATTATGACATTATTAAAAAGAATTCCAAAATTTACTTATTTTAAGAATTTTTAAATTTTTTTTAAATATTGAACTTGCTGTTGAACCGTTCACTTTGTAACACTGGATTTTTGAGTTCTAAGGGCCAGTGGTTACTTTTTGCTTATTTAGATTTAGTGCTTATTTTTGCTTATTTAGATTCATAGAATCATGGAATGATTTGGGTTGGAAGGGACCTTAAAGAACATATAGTCCAAAACTGCTGGTGCCTTACCTGATTTAGTCTCTCCTTGCATGACAGCAATTCCAGATTTTGTAATGCTTCTCATGTTTCCATGTACTTTTCCATCTTCTTGTTTCAGGTGAGTGGATAAAAATTGCATGAACAATTCAAGCACAGGCACCCAATATTTTCCTCTGTCAAACCTGTCCCCATCCTGTTGGCTTTACTGCACGAGCTGGGCACTGAACTGGCACATCCTGGCTGGGTCCTGGCCCATTTTTTCATATGTATTATTTTATCATTTATCAACACTATTATTGTGTGACCATGAAGGTATTTAGAGAATAAATGGACAAAAGGCAAACAATCCATCCCAAAGTAGGACTCTAATGGCCATGGACTAATTTTCCCGAAATCCCTCTGGATTCTTCCCTCACTGACTGATTTTCCTGGAGCATTTCAGACCCAGTGGCTTTCCTGAGTGAGTGGCTGGTCCCAGACTCCTTTCCCTCTTTTCTTCATCCATGGAGACCCCAGCACTGCAGAGTCCACATGTGCTTTCCTCTAAACTTTTCCAAATTTGAGATGCATTTTAGAGCAACAGCATCATTTTAAAGCAACCATTGAGTTAATCCATCAGAACTTCAGAGGAAACACTTCTGAAGAAGAGCTATTACTTTTCTTCATGGTAAATTGCCTATTTTCCTTTTTCATGCAGCATGCCAGGACATTTTTACTTGTCTGTTATTTGCTATTTTTGTCTTTAGACTCTGTATCTGCCTTTTGTCTCTGTAGCCTCATTTGTAAAGATCCCAATTACTTTTAGGGGGTTAATTGTTACCACAAGCAATGTCAGCCTATGTCAGACTCCAGGGCTTTGTAGGGAAAGCTCTGCAAGGACTTCCCCACATCTCAAATATTTTGGTGATGCCCACACTCTCCAGCTCTGATTGGGGAGCTGCTTTTATTACACAGCACAACTAAAGAAAGCAAAAATAGTAATTTCCTAAAAGACCTCTGAGAGTACATTTCTTTACATAGACTGTGTAGGAGGGCAATAGAACAAAATTTGGTGCTTTGCTATTCTGAGGAATAATCAGCGTATCTGAGACAACATCCAAACATCTCTCAAAAACTCTGCAAGGGCTACACTTGTCACTATTGCTGGAGCTCAGTGTTTATCACAGTGTTTCAAATCCCCTGTGAGGCCACAAATGTTCCCTTAACTTGATTATCTAATTACAAGGAAAATTACTAGATGCTCATTGTTGTCTTTGAAATATACACCCAGACTTTTTGATAATGGTTATAAAGGCTCTGTAATTATGTAAGTGTTGGTGTCAAAAGGGAATAAAAGTAGATATTTGTGCAGTGGACTTTGTACAGGTCTGTAAAGCATGGCACAATAGGAGATTCCAAGATTGTGAAGTGCCAACCTTACAAGTGAATAAATTGAATTATCTTTATGATTGTTCTGAGGTGTTGCATTTAAACAAATAATTTCATGACACATATGTCTCATATGTATTGAGGGTTAAATCTGTCTCGGATTTAAACTCTGGTTTTGACTCACTGACCATGTTTGGCTTATTCTGGTTATTAAAAAATGAGAAAATTCACAAAAATTAAGAATAAGAAATGAAGCACAAAGCAGTATTAGTAACTCTATACATCAACTATGATTCAGGAGATACCTGTGCATTAAAGGAGACGAGCCAGATTGAGGATTCCAAGGTTAAATGAGTTTATTGAGTTAGTGGTTACAATGGTATGTCAGATACCTGTAATCCAAGCTACACCTACATATTTGCCTCTAAATTCTCACACTGTCAGTTTCCGTGTCTCTAAACATTCCACCACCAGGTCTTCTATTACTAATATAATAATAATAATAATAATCAGAATAATAATCAGAATATAAAAGGCAATGTCAATCACCATATTGTGCTTCATACTCCACCATAAGGAATTCAATTGGCAAAAGTAAACCTCTGGTCATATTAATGGGATTAATTGAAATGTGAGCAGTCATAACACTACTAGAATATAAAGAACAAAATCTGGTTCAAAAGAAGCATTTTTAAGATGAATTAGTTTGAATCTGTTTTAAAAATTCACATACTATAATGAAGATGACTTAAAAGTTATATCATTTAATTATTGGGCCACACATTGAAGCATATTGGCTAGTACATTTTTGCACTGCAACAGAAGCAATACAAGCTTTATGGTCTACCATTACAATTCCTTTTTTTTTTTTTATTTTTCACTTAATATACCTGCCAACCTAATGTTTCTTGCATGCATAAAAATTTCGGGGTTTAGACTTGAATTTATCATTTATTCCACACGTATACCCCCGTGACGCAAATTCTTTGGCCAATTTAATGCTATAATTTAGTTTAAAAAGGAAGCTTGGAGTTAAGTCCACTTAACATCAGAAGGCAATGCCCTGAATTTTGGGCACTGCAGAGAGTTATTTACTGGAATAGAGTCTCAGGTCGCATGCAAATTGTCACTTTGTCCCCCCCACCCCATGCCAGACGCACACAAGTCGGCAGGTACGCATACAAAAAAGAATATAAAACCCTCCTGGTAAAGCTCAGTGGTTTAGAATGAATCCATAGCTTTAAATTCACTTAAGGCCTGTACAGGGGAAATATGTTTCTTCTGGGACCCTCTCCTCACTCTTGTCTGATATTCTTCTGGTTTTTCTCTCTTTACTAGAGGTTTCTTCTCGGGGGCCTTCATCTTCCAAGATACAACTGGAGAGTTCACTGCAGCAGTGCCATAGACCTTCTGGTATTTAGTAGAAGCCACATATGATGCTTTCACTGTAAGGACCACAGCGTTCATCAGGTTTTTAGCTGCCTGGATGAGAGAAGTGGCACTGTCCAGCTGCAAACACAGAAAACAAAATGAAATATAGCAAGGTTACTCCAAAACAAAATACAGCAAGGTTATTCCATGGCTGGATCACTGGGACATTTCCTCACTGGAGCCTGGATCCTGCCAGATCTCATTAAAGATGGAACAAATCCTCTTCCTCAGGGTACCCTGGAGTATCCAGCACTGGCAACACCATGCACTGAACAGTAAAGGTAAGACTGTGGTACCTCACATTAAAATTTTAATAAGCTAAAGGAAAACCTTGTCTTGTCTGGGTTTTCTTTTTTTGCCTGTTTGTGAGTTTTTTGGTTGTTGATTCTTTTTCTACCGTTTAAGAAGTTTTCTGTTTTCTCACAAAGCCCCCTTTACTTCTTACTTAAACCTTTACAAATTTACTATTACATGTCAGCTGCAAAACAGGTCAACAGGGATTTTTCCCAAGTGTTCCAGTTTGTTCTAATTATTCCTGTTAGCCCAGGATAACACCCCCAGTGATGTCTACAGCAACAGTGTGAGGCCAGCACTGAGCTTGTTAAAGAATCCCATCTGAAAAGATGAAAGGAGCTTCTGAAACCCCTACAGAAATGAAAAGATGAGACAGTTAACTGCGGGTTTTGGCAGCTCCTGCAATGTGTGAGTTACTCCTGGTCTCAAGGAACGTTACTTTGTGGTTGCCAGGCTTTTTGTGCCTTTGTGCTTCTCCCATGCACGAACCTGCCTGAGGTTCCTGGGTGTCCTCAGGTTCTAAGAGCCCTCAAGGACTTGCTGAGCTTCAAAACACTGGGACTTCCATTCAGCAAGCTTCCACCACACACTGAACTGAAGCACACACCCCTGGCCAAAATGTTCAAAAGGATTTCAACATATAATGGGGACTTCCAAGGCAATGCCTCAATGCTCCACAATGTGAATCAGGAACTTGCCAGATCCAAGTGGATATTCTGAAAGTAATAAATACTAAAAATATGCTCCTAAGGACTGTAGCTAGCCAGGTTACTACTTATGATGTTCAATTATCCCTTTCCTTAAATACTCAAGAATGTAATACATATTTTTTTGTGATAAAGCTTTTCAGATATACCATGGAAGCTGCTTCAATTACTTATGCCTTTCCCAGACTGTAGGAATGATATGGAATATAATATTATTTTACCTCTTTGATTCCACCCCACATGTTGTTCCGTAAATTTTCAGCTATTTTTAATTAGTACAAATGGCCTGTGTCACTCCAAACCTTTCCTGCTCCCTGTTTTGGGAGCACATGGCTGTGTAATATAAATGCTGAGCAGGGCAAGCAGCACAAACAGTCACAGGGCAATAACAAAAGCCACACCATACTTCACCTCAAGCATTTTGCATCATTAACAGAAGAGTTCAGGAGAAATCTCCTTCTGAAGGGTCAGTGACTGATGTGAACAAAAACAGACATTACAGAAAGCCTGTGTTTGAAACCACATTAATCTATACTTACCTGGGATGTTTTATTTCCTCTGCTCTGACCTTAAACTCATAATAGTTCATCAAACACATAAACAGCTACATATAGTGAGGTGAAAACAAAAAAAAAAGCATTTTTATGACATTCACGCACGTGGTGCCATTCCCTGAAATGCACAGTTAATTGCCTGCCCCGAGTAAATATTTTTCCCTGGGACTAATTTGTATTTCTGTTAGTAAAAGAAATGAAGTTAAAAGATGGAAAATTACATTACATGGCAGAAACATGACTGTTCAATAGGGAGTAATGAAATATAATCCAGTCTAGTGTTATTCTATAACCACACTGCTGCATGATTTATAAGGCAATCTGTATGTTTGTTGGCAAATAACAGATCACACTCTATTAAATTAGGATATTCTAATTTACTACAGAGATCTACAATCAAGCATTATTCATTGTTAAATGATTCTTTTTGAAACACTGGTGGATTGATATTGAATATAAAGTGATACCATCAAATAGTGTTTACTTCATAATCAGTGTGGATAAACTGACTGGATTGAGCCTCTATTGCACAGTCCTGAATGAATTCTGGTTGCTGAAGGTTTCCAACAGCTTCACGTTTTACACTACAAGGAGCTGTTTTACATATATTAAGAAACAGAATAATTAAAGAAAGCATTTTAAAATGAGAGGGAACCAAAATTAGATGTTTAAACCCATACACAGTTCAATCTACACCTCTGAACACAGCAATCAGTAATTTTATGGACTGTAGTGATGAGGGCATGCAGAATCTTCCATTCTTCACAATCAGATGCAGGCTGCAATGACACCTTTTAGGAAACCAGGGTTTGTATTTGAATACCATTTTAACTCTCTTCAGTTTCAATGTGCTGTTAGAGTGGATAAAAGCTCCCTGTTTTCACCATTAATAATCACATTTTAAGATGCAGATACTCAGTCTTTAATCCTAACATCCACTTATCCTGAAAAACACTTCCAAATCTTGGAACCAGAAAAGAGACATAAAACCCCACCAGAGGCTGTGAGTGTTCTGCAAAATCTGCTGGTGGTCATTCCATGCATCCAATTTGGCCACCTAAGCACTTCCCATGATTTTCTTACAGCCTCCAGCTCCTTGCTTGTGTTATGGCTCAGCAAAGAAGAATTAAACTGAATGAGCATCATCCCAATTAACATTTAGATCTTCCCACACCGCTGTGCTGCTCCAGCTTGAAGCTGTGCTTTGCCACACAGAGCTGGAATGAGGCAGCAGTGAATCAAGCCCTGAGTGTGTTAATTCCTTACAAAATCTGGGCACAGAAACCTGTGCACTTTTCCAAATGTTATGTTAATTTAAAAAAAAAAAAATCATAAGAAGGAAAATTAACATCTCAAATAAAAGCACCACTAGGAAAATTACTTCACAGTACAGAAGGCAACCTTTACTCCCTGCAATACACAAAGAATTATAGATATAATGATGGATTTTGGCCCTAACAGCCAACAGAGCCTTTGACTTGCTGCAAGAAGTAATGGTGTTCTGCTGCTTAGACCTCTTTAAAAATATGTTTGCCTGATTTTAGGAAAAAAATAAAATTCTCTCTACCATAAATGATAAACTTAGGTGACTGTCCCACAAGACTCAGTAAATGCTGAGGAAAATTCAAATTTCATAAAGAACCTAAAAATAACTGCAGTGGACGCGGTCACTCAGAATTATTAAGATTGGAAAAGATCTGCCAAGAATAAAATTCCAGGGTTTTCTTCCCCCTAGAGAAGATCCTTCAGGTTTTGAGGAGTTTTTGAGCTGCATATCAGCTGTCCTTCAATTTTCCTCCCCTATTCGCAGAATTTTCCAGAATCTTGAGATAATCAAGATTTCTCGCTTCTTTTACACATAATCTAAGTAAAATAACCAGCAATTGCACTAACAAAATAGCTGAAGAAATTGGAGGGAATAAAGCTGGAAATTTTTGTCCTTAACAGTAAAGCAATGAAAAGAGATGTTCTCCCTGCATTGTCACACTGCTGCAATGGGGAAGAACTATAATTTATATTTTATAAAGGAGAAAATCTAACTTCCAGAGATGTCTTCATATTTATAATAATAAATATCCATAAAAAATAAGGGAAATTGACAAAAACCCCCAAACCAATCTGTATTTCTAATGAGTAAGTACAGATTACTTACTGGAATCTGTACTTCCAATAAGTAAGTAAGACTTACTCCAAAAAGTAAGTCTTTAAAATTACAGAATGGGTATTTTTAAAAGTGCTGGTTGTTTAAAAATGTTCTATGTTATTACTGCTGACTTTAATAAACCTTGAAAAGTGGGTGAAGGCATCAAAAGAATTGTAGATAGTTTCCAGTCTCTAAAAATTTGAGCAATGAAAATAAAATGACCTGTGAAATTATGGGCCAGCTCAGCTGACAGCACTCCCAAATGAAATGATGCAATGTCTGTGGCAGACTCCAAAAATAGAGGAAAGAAATGCAGTTAGTGGTAAACAAAGAGTTGTGTGGGTTAAAATATTTTCAAAGTAGCGTACATCATATTTTGGTATGATTAAACTTTGAGTTGCTTAAAATAGTGCTGTGGGTATAATTGGATCTTTGAAAGGTCTTTTGCTTAGTAATACATGACAGTTTGATTAAAAACTCAGTTGACACAAAACTAACAAGACACATACACAGAAGGATTCCAGATTCTCCAGCAGCTGTTTCCAGAAGTAGATATTCACATACACACACACAAAAAAAATTAAAATATCAGTGATCAGCAGTGAATTTCACAGTGGGGTCTTGGAGAAACCATTTGGAGGCTTCACAATATTAATATTTGTACTAAAAACTTGGAAAGGAAGTCAATCATTTGATGAAATTTGCAGATAACAATTGGGAAAGTGTCAAGTCATTAGATTGATACCTAATTAGCTGCTAAAAGCCACAAATGTAGATTTAATTCTGGCCAGATCTACAGCAGATGATTGCTAATTACCCAATAAGGAACTTTATTCTCTGCAGGATCCCAGGCAATCACTCCTTGAGTACACAAAAAGGAGGAGACTGATTAAACAGGTTCAATTGTCACATTCAGTTTATTGTCTGCCCACAGTCATGGGATGCTGAGTCCTCTTCTCAATGCAAGAGCAATATTGAGGAACTTGGAAAAAGCTTTAAAAAAACTCAGTAACAAAATACATCTTTTATGGGAAAGACTCAGCCAGCTCTGTTTTTTCCCACTTTCAAGTGAAAGACTAAAGAAATGAGTTTTTACTGATTGAAATCAGCAAGTACATGGTAACAAAGCTGATTATATTTAAAGTTCCACAAGTGAGACAAAGATAAAACAAAACTTAAAGGCTGAGAGGCGAAGCAGGTCATTTTAGTTATTAATTAACTGAAATTATTTATTTAGCAGTTATATTAATTAATCACAAGGACTCATGAAAGATTGATTCTATTTCTTGAAATTGTAAAATCAATATTGGATGGTTTTGCTTAATATGTATTAACTAGTGGGCATTTTTAGTGCACATCAATTCAGGGAGCCTGGGCATCAGTTATGCAGGAAGGCTGATAACAGCCCCTACTGACCTTGAAAGGTAGGAAAACAAAAAATTAGCATGAGGAGCTATTGATAAATAGAGTTTGTCTGGTTCTCTTTGTACAGATTGGGAGGAGAAAATATAATTTCTTTTACTAATTGAAATAAAACCTGTAGCTCCTCAAATACTCTTGGATAAGACTTGATTGGTACACCTTTAGCAGGTGACTTAGGCACTGCCAAGCCCTTAAGGATTCTGTGAATTCTGGGTGAATTCCTTCTTTCTTCTTTCCAAATGAAATTCACACTTTTCTGGACAAGGTACAGTTGCTCTTACCCCACCCCAAAGGTCAATCAACAGTCTCCAGAGAAAATAAGGCTGCAATTATGCAATTATGAACCTGGATGGTAAATCAGGAGTATGGATTTCTCAGCTCGCATTCTTATGCAACAGAACATTTTCCTCTCAGCTGCGCTTAACAGTAAATCCATACCTGCAAGAGGTATGCCAGAAAAAGATCTTATGTATAAAATTATATCTCACATTTCTGTGGCACATTTCATGCATAAAACATGACCCTGTTAGAGAGAGCCAATGCAAGAATGGCCTGTTTGCTATTCAGACGCTCCCTTGCCTTTGGAAGGAGACATCTGCTCTTTACCAGCACCATGAGGGGATGTTTCAGTCAGGCACTTCAAAATCTCACAGGGCTCTTGCTAGCTGCAGCCCATTTGGAGAAAACTATCCAAAATACTTGAAAATCTCCCTCTCTCTCAAAAGAAGTCTTTATCTGGAATGCAATGTGCTCATAATAATGTTAAAAATGGATCTGTAGCCACACAGAGAAAATTGTATTGTACTTGTCCTTTCCTAGCTATTTGTTTTCACATTTGACTGCAATTAACTTACTCCTTTACACATGATGAATATTTAATTCATTCTGGGGATAGTTGTGTTTTATAGGTGCCCAATCCACGGAATAACCACCCTCATCTGCATTTTTTCAATTACAGGTAAGAAACCCAGGGGATTCCCAAGCCCATTTGGTTGTATTTAACAAAGGCTGCCACATCCAAGGACGGCAGAAAGCACAAAAATACAGCAATAACTGTGGATTTCTTCTGTCTTCTATGGACTACAGTCACTTTAAAACACATTACCAACTGCTGTATGCTAATTTGCAAAAGCAGAAACAAATAAAAATACTCCCAGAACTGACATTCCCAGTAAAAGGTAAACAGCCAGAATAGAAGTGCATTTCTACATTTGCTTTACTTATTCCAAGTAAATATTTTAGTGTTTCAGAAGCAAAGGGATAAATGGCAAAATGATATCCTAATTCATTTGCTTTGAGAAGAACACTTAATGGGAAAGCTCATATTTTAACAACTGAAATGGTGAAATGACAAAAAGACAATTGGAAACACCTGAAAGTTAACTAATTAGCTAATTATTTTTCTGGAAAATAATTATTGCTAGTGTCTCTCTAGCCTGCAGGTCCCAAAGGTGGAAAACACATTATTGAATTTTTGATAGATACTATTTTTTTTCTATTTAACAAATGCATTTACAGTGAATAAATTATTTCTCCAATACTATTGCTATGAAAAAAAGTTACAATAATTCATCTAGTTACCAAATATAACATAGGTTATTTCCTCAGTATTTAACATTTAATTAATATCTTGTTCCATTCATTTCAGAATTTAATGGGGGAAATTATTTTGACCCATAACTAAATCTCTCAGAAACATTTAATTTTCTTTTTCTACTCATTATTTGCCATTTCGCAGGAGAAAAAAGCTGCCAAACCAGTACCACAATTTTTACCCCTCACCAGAACCTCTGTAAGGACAAGCAATCCTATACCACATTGAATTTTTAAAATTTAAAATTCAATTGCTTTAGCAGTCTTTTTCATGCTACAGCATTGTCTCAGAACTTTCAGAGTCTGCTGCTGAATTAAAGCATTTCACAACAATGCATGCCAAAATATCTGGAAAAACACTATAGAGGACAAGGAAGAAATCCTCAGTGAATAAAGCTAAAGGAGTTTTGTAGATGGGGACAGAAAATTTGGTTGTTTATAACACACGTTCTCTTTGTTAAGGATGAATGTGGAGGATGAAACACTTTCTGCATCAACTCACAACTGAGAAACAAGGGAATGAATCTCCTGCCAGGATATTTTGTAATATTTTTCTTCCAAATCCTCCTCATTCTGCAGAGGAGGAATGTCTGGAGGAAGATGGCAAGGGTGGAATGTCCTGGACAAAGAGCAGGAGTGTCCAATGGCAATCACAATTCCAACGCCCCCCAAAGCAAACTTGGCACAACCAACATTTACAACCTCAAAATTCAAAATTCTGCCCCATGGAATTTGCTCTGAGCCTTTGGATGATTAACAGGAAATAGAATTTTGTATGACTGATTTAAACCTAATGTTCAACAAGATAAAAAGTCTGGAGCAAGATGAAGTCCAAACTCTATCTGATGGGAGAGGCAAACTCCAGCTATAACTAAATTTTTTATATTGCCTTGAGGATTCCTGAAGAAAGTTAAGAGTAGGAAGTCTGTTAAAACTCAGTATCAAGCCCAATAACAAAGCAATTTACACCAATTTACACAGGGATTCACATGGCTGAAGTGCACCCAAGACACAACATGGTCTGAACCTGAGGTCACACAAAAGCAAGGGCAGGTCTCTGTCAAAAGCATCAGTACACATTTCCATTGTCATATCCAATTGCAGCTAAATCTGAACAAAAGAGGAAATAAATGATCTTTGACTAATCTGTGCTAGATCTCCCTGCTCCCAGCTGGAGTTCTGACTTGTAATTTGAAGATAGAAATATATTTTAAAAGCCAAAAAAAATCTAATGCTCTTTCAATCTGAGTTTAATCTGTCCTTTATCTAGAGAACAGGTACAATAAAAAGAAAAAAACCTTTCTTTCTAACAATCTTACCTGAAATGAGTCCAAATCATGTCTGGTTGGCTGGAAATTGTACTCAGTGATAAAATGCAGGAGACTTTGGATACAAAAAAATCAATAAAGCACAGAAACACTCTATGATTTACATGAGTAAATGTGTTATCTCCTGCTATTCCTCCTGATTCTGTCTCAAAGAAAAAAAATGAAAAGCAGCACAAAGCAGGACTTAAGACTACAATGCTGAGAAATGGGCTATTTCCCCAAATTCCTTTTTAATTTGTACCAGTGTCAGACTGATATCTGAATGTGATTTATCCCCACATCTTCAGCTGTGAGGATCTGCCAGTTTTTGAGGCAAATCTGCTCCTCCAGCTCCTTTCCTATCTCTAAAATCAGGATTGCCAGGTCAGCACAGGGACACTTTGAAGATAAGTGCTCCATAGGCACAGCTGGTTTTGCTCAGGAAAAAGCTTGGAAACAACGCATCAAACACATCAGAATTAATAAAATAAAATAAAATAAAATAAAATAAAATAAAATAAAATAAAATAAAATAAAATAAAATAAAATAAAATAAAATAAAATAAAATCTTGTTGTAGAATGGAAGATGATACCAGGACAACTACTCCTTGCTTGCTAAAGTTTGCCTGCTGTTTTTCATTTGTATTTTCTGTCTTGTAGAAGCAGACAAAGGTTTCAGCCACTCAAGATATTGATCATTTTTGAGGTGCTAGAAGGATTTTACTCCCTCGGAGCTGAGGGTCCTTCCAGTGTTGATCAACTCAATCCATGAAAACATTCCTTTCTCTGTTTGGTTCCCTGAGCACTCTCCAGGACTTTACAACAGTGTGCAATGAAATTAAAAAAAAAAAAAGAAAAAAAAAATCAAAACCACCACAGTCTTCAAGGGGAATCGCTATTTCAGTCAGATAGAGATGGCTTAATCATATATAACAAAAAAAAAAAATTTAATGGAAATTCTACAATTTTATACCAAATAAATTATTCACTCGTAACTGTTTTATTTATTTGGCCAAGTCAATCAATGGTTAAACAACATTCAGTAAGTAATGAGAGTTCCCTACTAGAAGTTTGGTCAATTACCGAACAAACAATTTGTAAATGCATCTGTTCATTACATTTTTAACTTTAGCTAACACTAAATGTCATTAAAAACCATTAAAACAGGTAGTAATTACCTGTTCTTAGTGCAAGCAAATGAAACCAGAACAGAACAAAAACATTTGTAAAGGCCATTGCAATTCCCAGGGAAAGAACAAGTAAAGATGACAGCAAATTGAGAATAAATTGGAATGAATAAAATCTTGCTCTGAATTCTAAGAGCTCATTTTTATTACTCATGTTTCATTATGCAAATATACTTTAAGGATGAAAAGAACCTTTTGAGGTCATCTAGTGCAATGTCCTGTTGAACATTTGAATTACATGAGGTTGTTCTGGATTTTGCTGAAATTCGGGAACGTCCATGGATGGATAATTTCACATCTCTGGGCTGGAGAACTCCACCCTGCACTTGAATTTCACTAGCCTCCAGTTAAAACATTTTTTTGCCTTATATCTAATTGGTATTTCCCATGTGAAAACTTTTTTTTACTGTTTTTCCTGTCCCTATGTCCATGCAACTGCCAGCTCTGGATCTGGTTCTTCCAAACCATTCTCAGAGGTAGTTGTAGGCAACAGTATTTTCTCTAAACCTTCTTTGTACATAAACAAATGTATCTATTATCTGTGCAGATGATGCTGGCAATCTCATTTTCTAAAAGAGCCCATTTTCTAAAAGAGACATTTCTAAAAGAGCAAGTGTCTTATCCAAATGGGGGAAAAAAAGAGTAATTGTAGAAAAGGAGGGAAAAAAATCTTTTTCTGACAAACTTTTAATAGCTCACTCAAATTGTTGAAGTCCAGTACGACTCTCTTCAGGAAATACTCGTGTTAGGGATTACAAATTTTCCTGGAGTCCCTTTTCCTTTGCAGTTCTGTATTTCAGGCAGCATTTTCCCTGAGTAACAAATGCAGAAGTGCTGATATCCTCAATGACTCAAATAATCCAAATGGTTCCTGTGCTTTGCACCTCAGGACAACCACCCCTCCACAAAACAAATTATTCAACCACACCTCCAGATAATCCAGAATTTATGTAAAGGAGATGAAGGTATAGACTTCAGAAGTATTGTGAAATGAAAAGGCATTTGCAGAGGCTTTTTTCATATAAATTTCTTATTTAAATAGTGTACATTAGTCATGATTAGCCACACACTTGACTGATGCACTTAGCTGGCATCAGAAAAATTCAAACTGAGTGTCTTTAAATATCAGTCATGGCTGGTGTCACTTGAAGCCCCAGAATTTTTTCAGATGCCTCTCACTGACCAATTTCCCTTGGAATGAAAGCAGGAAAAACAGGGCTGTTCCTAAAATCCACTCATTTGGTGAGTTTGGTGACCGAGTCAAAGTGTTCAGAGTTTTCATTTCTACAAATTAAGTCTTGCACTCAATCCACCCAATTCCAGGTTCTGGACCAAAAGGTTTCAGATTCCTTTTCTGCTTGGTGAAGGAAACCACGGAGCACTCGAGATCTTCCATGGGTTCTTTCTCTACAGAGATGGGCCAGAGCACTTCGCCTTTAAAACTCAGTTTAGAGAACTTAAATTGCATTAGAATCCTAAAAATAATACAGTGAATCTAGGCAGGTGCTCAACATCTGCAAAGAAAAATTAGCTTTCTTGGATTTGGCCTGGTGGTCCAAGAATTCAGACAACTTAATGAATGTTTTTGTGACTGCTTTTCTTAATTCTCTTTTGGTCCCCAAAAGTGTCAAATGGGCAAAACCCACAAACTACATCACATACAAATCTCTCCAACCTCCAGAACCCAAAGAGATCAGGGCACCAAGACAGAAAATTTACATAGAAAAATGCTCCTTAATAAGCAAGTTGAACACTTCTGTTCAGGAAAAAATTAGGCATCAGCTCAGTTCACAGAAAGTTGAATTTACTTCCATATCAATATAAACCCTTAAAAGAAGCCCAAGGCTAAACTTTCTGATTCTGTACACACAGTTTAATTCACCTGCTTACGCCTGTGTATTTTTTAAGATATTACCAATCTAGGCAGTTGCCAGTGTCTACCTGGAATAAAAATCTCTGCCCCCTGGAAATGGCTCTTGAGTTTCACACTAAGGAGGGCTGGAGTGAAAATCTCAGATGCAGATGTTTACACTGGGCTAGATGAGTCACTATTCACACAGCAACAGAGATGAGAGCAAAAACCTCCTCATAATTCAATTAAAATCTTTCTGAATAATAAAATAATCAGTTTCCATTACACCAGAGACCTCCTCTCATCTTTTTGCACAGCTTGAGTGGGGCAGCGTCCCACTGTTACTGCAGGATTTATTTCTAATTCTATCTTTTTCAAATCATACTTAACTTGGGTGAAGTCTTTCTCCTGTTGTTTTTTTTGGGGGGGGGGGGGGGGGGATGGCAGAATTTGTGGTTCACTTGTTTTTTGGGGGTTGTTTTGTTGGTTTTGGTGTTATTTTAATTTGGCCATCCAAGGTGGAAATTGGAATATCAAATGCAAGGCAGAGAAACACTGGTCTTGAACATTAACTGAGTATCTTAGTAGTGTACTATTTTAAAAATAGTAAACTGACTAAAAGTTTTAAGTTTTGTTTCTTTACATTTTACATAGAAAAAATAGTTATAAAGAAAAAATAAGTATTCTAAAAAAATATTTTAATTCTCACTACTTTTTTCTTTTAGTTACTATTCATAAAATTTTCTTTAAACGATTTTAAAATTTTAAACCTACTTTAGCTATCTCACAATGAGAAATAAGTACATAAGCAATTTACCAACACTAAAACCCACCACACTCATCAACACATTAATTAAGGAATCTCCAAATTAAAAAAACCCTTACATTACCAAACCAAAACCACGAGTCATGAAGGAGTATGTGGTGTTTGAAACTCATTGTGATTCTATAGATCCTTTCTGCATTGACTGTGGCTCAGCACTATTTGTAGAAAGGAAATAATGACAATATTTATTTCTGTTTTCAGTTTTACCAGGGTACATCATGCGTTTGCTTTGAGACACTCAGATGGGACTGATAAAAATCCAAGGGATTATGATTAAAGAGAATCATTATTTAATGTCTTTGAGTGCAACTGTCCCAGGATCAGAAAGTCCAGAGTGTTGAGGCAGCCCTGGTTTCCTCCATCACCACACCCAGTTCAAGTGTAAATGTGTGCAAATTTGTGTTGTAAATTCAAACAAGATGAGGCTGAGGTTTAAAAGGACTCAAATCAACATGAAGAGTCCTCCAGAATGCTGTGCACTGTCATTGTGACTTCTGCTGAAAGAAGATTAAATCCACACAATTTGTGTTGAGGCAATGGTGCTAAACCAGCCCAAAACTGCAGGAAGAGAGGGCAGGGGGAGAAGCATCTCTGTGCCAGCTGACACGGTTTGGGAACAGATGGAGCATTTCACAGCTCTCCCTCACTTCTCACAGAGAACAAGAAGGTAAGAACCAACCCACAAAGTTTTAATTCAACTTGTAAGATAAACCAGCTTGGCAAACAGAGAAAAATTGGGAATTTCAAATAGCTGCTTTAATCATACTGAAAAAAAAATCCTTGATCCCTGTAGATGATCTCACATCATTAAACTATTGCTCACCTTTTGCCATTGTGACAGAAATAAATCTTCCGTCTAAATGTTGATCTCTTTAAATATATAGGTGTAAATAGATTAGTTATTATATTGGGTTTGGTTTGAGATGATTTTATACAACGTGCTTGTAAGTATAAATTTTTTAAAAACGATGCATCAAAAATTAACTTTCAGTTTGCTAATAATTTATGAAGATTTAACTCATTTGAATTAGCATGTATTGGAAGAAATTTCTCAGATACTTGCTTAAAAAGGTTTCATATTAAACACTAAATAAAATCAGCTGAAATCTAGGCCTTATAACATTTTAATTTAATGTAATGTACTTGTAAATAATATTAAACAAACTTCATAATTTAGTGAACACACATTTAAGCCAAAGCTGTAAATGTAGGAATCTGTGCACTTTGGACATTTTAATATTTTTTTTTTTTTAAATCATAGCTGCCAGTAAAATAATTTAACAGGGGAATTAGCTCAGTAAATGTAACATGAGTTTATTTATTCTCCCAAAGTTAAGCTATTCAGCCAAACTCACAGCCTGGGGTTACCTGGACCAAAATTTGTTATTAGAATCTGCACAGACAGATTTCAGGTTAATTATTGCAACAGTTCATGTAATTTGGAATATCTTCCCCTCTACAAACTCCCCACTATACAGAAGTCAGCCAACTGCTAATTTGCTCATCTTACAAGACAACTTTAGAATGCAAATGTCTCTGGATTCAAAGTAATCCACTGACATCTCTGTTCCACGATATCCCCTCAGAGCTGATCGCTGTCTCTAATTCACCATCCTTATTGAATGACACCCATTCTGACTTTCTTTTCCCAATAATTACACCAGTCTTAAAAAGAGCTTCTCCATGCCACCAAAATGCTTTTGTATCATTCAAGTGAGATTAGGGCACTGTACAGTTGCTCTTTGTGCTTTATCAATTCTGTGCAAAAACTGAAGTCTCCTGCATTATGCAAGAATAATTATGTGAGAAGGCAATTTGATAAACTCATCAGCAAAGGATGTGCTTAGGATCTAAATTAAATTTTACCTCCAAGCATTTGCCTCTGAAAAGAACAAACTTCAAATCATCTTTAAGAGCAGCAATTCCCATGAAGTTTTCCCAGTGAAACATTAAGAGAATGACTAACCTGTTCTTTCCTTTTACTTTCCTGAAAAGATTAAAGTTTGCTGGGGAAGCTAAATTTGCCAGGCAAGTTCATGGCTTTGCAAAGGAAGATTTGAAGTTTTCAGTGTCTGGTTTACTAAAGGAATAAGCCGTAGTAATAAAACACCTTGTGCACATTATTCAAAGCTAGAAAAGCCTGTCAGGGACACATTTTTATATTCTTTGTCATTATTTTCCTCTTTGACAGGGAGGGAAACAACCATTTGTGAAAGTTTTGGTAGGTAGCTTTATAAACAAGACTCTCACCCTCCCTGAACTCCATTTAGCTTGGATACAAATTCCTGGGCTTGGATACAAAGAGCATCCCTGAGTCATCAGGAGGAATGTCTGTGCATCACTATGGACCAATTCCCAGCAATGCCACTGACCAGAAGATGGAATGGTCTGCACCCTCACCCAATGGCTCACCCAGTCACCTGAAAACAGCAGTATTTCACCCATCAGCCTATGAACCCCCTCTGCTGCACTCTCCTCCTGTGATTTATCCAGGACATGGTGCTGCCTTTTAGTGCCTCTCACTGGGATATGACCAGACCCCACACAAAGCTGGTAAAGAACTTTAAATGAACAAGAACAGCAAGATTTACAGTATCCCTAGGGCCCAGAATCTTCATATGATCCTTCTTCTGCCCTTTAGTATGAGAGCTCTGACATCTTGACAGCTTTAATAGAAACCCAGGAGGCAGAACAAGAAAGGAAGATCTTCGTAGTCCGTCTTGTCTTTTTTAATATGCTGAGGGATATTAAAACAGTGAAGCAGTAATACTTGGGACTGAGGGAAAGAGGTAACAAGACAATGCTTTAAAGTAAAATTGTAACATTTAGGTAGTGAGACAAAAACACACCAAGAAATTCAGTCAGCAGCATCCCTGCCCATCTCAAGTTCTTATCAAAGAAAAAAAAGAATCAAATGCTTTGATTTATAATTTCAAAGTCTAAGCCTGAGTTACATCTCTTCTGGGTTTTCTGCTTAATGTTATGTCTTCCACAATTTACCTTTGAATTTTATTTCATCTATGAAAAAGGTTTTATAATTGGCTTATTGTCAATACACAGCTGCATATATATTCTGGATAAAGTGAATAAAAACAGTAATAAAGAATATTAAAAAAAAAGAAATCCTGTGCCATATAAACGGCCATTATCCACAGTTAATAATGATAAATATATAAATAACACCATCTATCTTTAATCATAAAGAACTTCAGAAAATTATGGCCCAGCACCATAATTAAATACTGTAATTAAATTAATGGAAGTTCAGCAACTGAGTTCAAGGGGACCAGAGCCTGCTTTTGCACAGGGCAAGATAAACATTGAAGGATCAGTTTAACCATCAGCCAATGGGCCACCTGTGCAGGGAAATTGTTTTGCAGGTGAATTTAACTCTGGGACTTCTGGACAGGGAGGAAACGCTTCTCCACAGGTGGCTGAGACAACACATGCAATTAACTCTCTGAGTCCTATGGTTAATTGAAAAATAAAAAAAGAGAAACTATCAAACAAATCCCCCATTCTCATGTGTCTTCCCTCCACCCCCAGAGCTGCAAAGACAAAGATTGGACAGGAGGTTACTCACCGTTGAGGAGTCACCGCTTCCCGTCTCAAGCGTAGCTCCCTCAGCACAGGTGGGTGGGTGGGTGGAAAGTTGACTAGCCCTGCCCCCATCTATGACATCACACTCTACCTCATAAAAGGTAGTGAAAGTGCTCTGAACTCCAGTCTGATTTCCGAGAGATACAGAAAAGAGATAGTGAGAGAGAGAGCAAGAGAAATATTGTGCCGTAGCGTAGAGCGAGGAGAGAGGGAACGTGTGCTGAAGGAGCTATGCTTGGCCAAGGACACAGGGCCTCCTCCACGGTGAGTAACCCCACTGGCTGGGGTTCCTCTCACTCCTTCCCACAGCACAGGCCTTGCTCATTCAAGAGGGGAACGTTTTTGGCACCTTTTGATGACAACCAGTGAGGACAGAAAGCTCTACCCCAATTAAACACTGGCTGACATCACATCGGGCATGAATTTGGTCAAGAGATTCCTTATTTCATGTGTGGTTTTGTACAGCCAAACTGCACAAAAACATCCACACCAGCGCAAGCAGCTAAAATTTCAGTGATTGCAACAGGAATTATACTTGTGTCGCCCCATGTGGGATAAACATCCAATTCACACCTGTGGATTGACCCTTGAGTAGAGTAATCCAGGGGTTGGGCCTCCTACACCAATGCATGAGGGAGGGCAGGAACAGAATTATGGTTTTCTTGCACTGAAAATGAGAACTGACAAACTGTGCTGAAAGAACAAGTGAGGGAAGTATAAAAATTCTGGGCATATATTTATTTACAGAGCACACTTTCAAGTTCCAGAAAATAGCAATAAAATTGCAAAGAGGTGATGTTTTTAAAAATACACATTTTTAGACAATGACAGCCGTACAGGCTGAGGCACATTTTTTTTTTTTTTTCAAACAACATCCCAAGGACTGATACTGGAGGACTTAAAATGGGATATTCAGTCTACTTTATTGTAAATGATATTTTTATCATCCAAATTCTTGAAAAGCAGGTTTGGGAGTAAATATAATTGCTTATATTATCCACTGGGATTTTCTTAATAACTTAGCTGTAGACTAAAATTGAAAAATAGTGTATTTTTTTTTTTCTGCTGCTACACCTAACTCCATTAAATAAAACTGGTTAGAGAATGGGGGACTTATTCAGTGCCAGTAAACACTGCTAGTGTAAGAGCCTGCCTTTTGGAAGAGGAAAAATAAATACTCCCTAAATGTCTTTTGAGGGTATGTATTAGAAGCACATGGAGTTAATACTGATGCTTTCCCTCAGGCTTTTTTGGTGCTACAAGGTTCATGTGAATTATAATCTAATAATGATTAGTATTTCTGTCTTAATAATGAATTATGTGCATTCTCTGCTCTGTCAGTGTGTACTTTGTTTTTCCCTCCTTTCTCTGACTGAAAAAAGGAAGTGTGTGACTCATGTCTAGTACCAGTCACTCCACCTGACAACAGAGTCAAGCATTTTCCTTCTTAACCTTCAAAACTTTTATCACCGTGCTTATCCTGCAGTATCTGCAGATGTTGCTTTAAAGCAGTGCATTTGTGGGATTAAAAACTCAAAAAAATGGGTGCCCAGTGGGCGAAATGAAGAGTTATTGTGGCTGTTAGAGATGAGATGTAACTGCAGGAACACAATGCAAAACTAGGCTGCAGCTGAGGAATGCTCAATGTGACAGTGCTGTTCATAATTTAACTGCTTTCTCTGTACTTCATCTCTTGATTACAAACTATTTGCATGTTTTGAAGACAGGAGGAAAACCTCCTCTGGTCCCCTGTATTGCATTGACTCCTTATTAATATTTATGTTTAATGGCCTGATAAAGAGAAAAGAAAAATCCAATTTTTAAAGGCTTTTATGGTAAAAAGTACCAAGTAGTATTCAGTGAATTCATAACTTAGGTAACCTATGGCTTGACTACTGCACCACAGTTGTTTTTGCCAAATAAAGTAGGAACATATTTCAAACTCCTATGGCCACCAGTCCTGATGGAGTCTATGTGAGGTTGCCCCATCTGATAAAGAGAAGGATGTTTAGAGGATATAACCTTAAATATCAGAAAAATTACACATGTAACAGCAGTTCTAAGATCTTGTAAAGAGAGTTTAGAGAGGTAAAGAGGTAAATTGTCTTTTATTGGGATGAAACATATGGAAAAAGCAGAATTAAATCCTGGAAGACTGAGTATGGCAAAGGATATTCTCCAGTAAAAAGAGAAGAAATATGGAGAAATATGGAAAATTCCAATAATGTGATATAAACAGTTCAATATATTGGGTGGCAGATTATACTCCAGATGGTATTTTGGGGCTAATTCTACTTAAATCTGAAATCTTGTTTTGACCTACTTAGTATGATATCTGTAGCTGATAAAGAGAATATAAAGTGAAGAACAAAGTTAAGAGATGTGCACATTGACCTAAACACATTACTGAATAAAGCAGAGAAAGAGTACACCTCATGAAATTATTTTTAAATGTATGTACGCTCAAGCAAGTGTATAAATCTTCAAAATGTTTCAAGGAACACAAGATTAATTAAATGAGTGTATGGAAATGCAAAGAAACAGTAAATGAAGACTTTAATATCAATTATTTTCTTAAGAGATGTAAGTTAAGCCTAGCAACATAAGAAAAATATATAAATGCTGGTCAAGTAATTGATTTAATCACTTGCACCCAGCACCAGAAATCAGTTTAAAGTAGGGGTCCATGTTTAGCCTGACATCAAAGATCTGATGGAAAAATATCCCAATGTGCTTTCTTTCTTGCTCCAAAGGATGAACACGTGGTGGGAAAGGCAGCACCACAAAAGCACCTCTGGGTGCTGTCTGGGGAGTTTGAGCTCAGAAAACCAACCCTGCAGAAGCATCACCCAGACTGGCACAGACACAGAAGGTGAAACAGGATGGATTCAAAGGAATTGAAAAGAAAGCTGGAAAAGGCCATGTAAAAATGCCAAAGTGACACAAATCATAAAAATCTGAGAGCTTTACACAGACACACCTCTGACCCAAAGAGAGCCAGCTGCTCTGGGGCATCAGCATGATGGATAAGGGGGAAAATCCTTTTTGTACATTATCTGTCAGAGTTAAGGAATGATGAAATATGGAACATCCCACCTGACACTGAGTAAAGCTGTAACTTCTCTAACTTTTTGACAATGGAAATGTTGAATATAACCAGTTGCAGGTATAAAAAGGGGATGAAAATGTTTCTGCAGTCTTTTGGTTCAGATATTGATGCTCTAATCCAGTTTTACAGAATTTTAATTTGGTCTTTGATGAGATTTAGCACACATTACTTGTATATTTCATCTCAGTTTCCAGACACACTATTGCCTACCTGGGAACCCAGTTCACAAGGTTTTGATGAGGTATTAGTCAGAATCAGAAAGAACTGATGTTAAAGGAAAGCTTTTGGGAATATCGAACAGTAAGAGGTTAGGATTGATTTTTCTGATACTCGATAGTTTCTTTTACTTTGATTTCATATCAATGTCTTAATTACATTGTAGAAAACAAACCCTTTTTGTTGAAGCAGCTGCTTATCAGCCATGTGAGATTAGATGTGATAACAGAACTATTCTTCCTGTGCTTCTATGAGGTACATAAATAATAATTGTAATAATAATATCACCCAAGTGTGGAAGAAAATATTTCAGAGGTTAAAGACAGAAGGCTACTTTTAACCCTCCTCACTCAGTTACCTCTCTTCCTAAACGCCATTATGACCTCCCTCCCTCATTTAATGGAAACACATCTCTTTTCTGGATTTTATGAAAAACTTTGTTGTAAGCTGTTCTGTTCAGTATTTGCAGTTGATTTTGCTCAGGTTGGAAAAACCTGCTGATGTTTTCCCTTGAGTGCACATCTTTTTGTCTGGGAATAGTTCTTTGTATGTGTTACTTGTCTGCAACTCTGGTTGTCAAGAAACACAATTACAGTCAAAGTCAGTGATGAGTCTGAACTTTAGCTGTTATTCTTTTAATATCTGCAAAAGCACCATCTGATAGCACTTTACAAGTGGGATTTAGCGTCACCACTTTCCAACTCAAGGAGTTAAATAATTGCAAGAGCTACAAGATGTACTTCTGTATAAGAAACACAACACAACATCTCCTATTTTGAGTTAAATCTGTCATTGTGGAAATTCAGTCCCCTGTAATTCCATGTGCAAGAAACAAACCTCATTTTCATTTATGGCCTTGGGATGAACCTATTAGCAAATCTGTGCTGTGCATTAGGAGCTGAGAATGCCCCGGGGGAAAGGAATTCTTATTTAATACAAAATGTGGATGCTTGGTCCCAAACCATCTCTGTAAAGGCAATAAGATGGGAAAACAAGTGAACATAAAATAGCACCAAAGCCCTCTCTTTCTTTATAGTAATTCTTACAGGAATAGTCCTTTGGGACCATATCTTAGGGTGTGTTAGAATGGTCTTTGAGCCCTTCTAATTACTGTAGGGCTGCTGTAATTTGTGTATCACAAAGCCATTAAATTCCCATTTTCTTCCCAGCTCATTCAGCATGGCCTGGAATAGGAAAACAGGCTGAAGTGAAGCTGTAACCACTGTAGCAGGTGAGCCTTGAATTTTGAGTGGCTACTATTTTTAAAGCAAATGCAGTATGCAATGAAGCACATACAATAGTATTTCTTTCAATTCTCCAACCTTTTTCTATGGTCATATTTGGTTCAAGCCTCAGTCTTGACTCTGTAACATTTTACATGGTTTTCAAGGAATTAAATGGCTTCATATTGTTTGGGGTCAGAAATGCTTTTCTTTGCAGAAAATTGTTCTAATGAGAAATTTCATTAAATTTAATCTTCACAAATGCATGAATATTAGTCACTTGATAAAGCACAAGAGCATGTTCCCCAGAGCCAAAATGCTTCTCAACAAGGATAAAAGTCTGACCTGTCTAAATTTAAACCTACTGAACGCAGACATATAGATGGTGTGTGTGCTTCTTGTCTCCATGAATATATTATAATGAAGACAAGTGCAGTGTAATTTTGCTTTGCAAATTAAATTCTAGATAACATCTTTCCATTTATGCAGGATATATCGTTTCATATTTATGTGTGTTTACACATGCATTCATACAAACTGAGGTATTTTCGTAGCCCTAAACATAGTCCTAAATATAAAAATTGGAGCTTCAAAAGAAGTGAGATTATTGTACAAAAAATACTTTCTTGTTGGATTTTTCAGCTGTGTCTTGAGCTTTGTTCACCTGCTTTTCCTGACATAAACTCTGTCTGCCACCATCCACCTTCTTTGAATACACTAAGGAAAACAGATTAACCTTTCCAGAGGCTTCTGCACAGCTTTTCCTGTGGGTCACAGTTATGATCCCCCTGATGCCCAAAGCTCAGGCTGTGCACTATCATCCAATCCAGCACCTTTGGCAAAGGCAAAACCCTGAGAATTCCCTGACTCAGGAGCAAGATCCTGCAGGATCTTTCACTCGGCTGAATCAAAACTCTGTAAAATTGTCACTTAAAAGAGAACTCTGGAGGACTCCTGTATAACTTTTAACTTGAAATGAGCTGATGATCAATATTAGACCTTCTCAGCTGCTACACTGTCTGCTCCAGGCCTGGATCCCTCCAAGGAATCCAAGCATAAACCCTCTGAGCTCCTTGTCCATGCTCCCCTCACTGGGATGCAACAGGTAAGCTACATAAAATAAAGTAAATTCCTATTATCGTCAAATATTTGGGCGAGGCATTGCACACAGCTTTAAAGTCACTACAGGTACATCTATTTGTCTCTTTTATTTTTTTTTATTCATCTTTAAGATGTTTCATAGGATAATTAGGAATTCTTCACTGTTTTAACTTTGAGAAAGCCCTAAGACAGAGCTTCTGTAAAATACATCATATGTAATGAATAGATGACCATGAGGGATTTTATCAGCACTCATTTTGATTAACCTGCATAACTCACTGGTGCCTTTGTCCTTTAGGAGTAGTAAATTGACTCAGTTGTCAGGATGATAAATTTTTTATGTTACCACATCATCAGGTTGTCCCTTCATGGACAGTGTACTGAGGGACATTCTGTGCCAGCAGGAGTTGTAGACTCCTAAATTAATCAGCTCAAACAAATTTGCTCCAGATAAAGGTTTATCCAAACCTGTATAAGTATGTATGCTGCACATGGCCATGTATTTTGGAACTGAATGCACTTCTCTGGCTGCATTTCACCCTCACACACATCAGTCTGTCTGCATACATTCAAACACTTAGGCAGGGGTTACTTAAATGTGTCTCCAACCCAACTGTCCAGTTAAAACATATTTCTGTATTTTTCATGTTTGTTATATCTCCCAAAGCGGATGACATGAGCTACTTGAATATACCCTATAGATCCAGATCTCACTTTCACAACCCAGCCCCAGCCCTCCTGTCCTGGAAGCTGTCTTTTCACAATGCCAAAATAAAGACCTCGAGTTTTTTATTTCCTCTACTTGCTTCTTCTATTAGGCAAGTAAAAATTATTGTGGAATTAACACATTTTATGGTCCTGACTTTATCTCAGTCCTTTCCCAACACTGCAATTCTTTGATTTCATACTCTTATCTTGCTTTTGGGTTGGCGTTCTTTCCCTGAATGTTTCATATCTCCTATTTCTTTGGCTTACTTCCTTATTATTTCCTAAGTGCTGTTCTTTACCCTCTGCTTCCACAGAATCACAGGATCAGCTAGGTTGGAACAGACCTCTGAGCTCATGGAGTCCATGCCATGGCCCAGCGCCACCATGGCACTGAGTGCCTTGTCCAGTCTTTCCTTAAACCCTTCCAGGGACTGTGACTCCACCACCTCCCTGAGCAGCCCATTCCAATGTCTAATCACCTTTTCTATGAAGATATCCTTCCTAATGTCCAACCTAAACCTCCTCTGGCACAGCTTAAGACTGTGTCCTCATACTGTGGCTGGTTGTCTGGAGCTGGGGAGAGCCCCCTTGCTCCCCTGCTGCCCATGGTGCTCTGGATGCAGCTCATGGATTGTGCGGTTTCTGGGCTGCCAGTGCACATTGCTGGGTCACGTGGAGCTTTTCATCAACCAACAACCCCAAGTTCTTCTTATTTTTCTTCTTCTCAGGTCTGCTCTCAGCCCTTTCTCCTCCCGGCCTGTGTTTGTGTCAGGGATTGCCCTGACCCAGCTGCAGGACCCTGCACTTGGCCTTGCTGAACTTCATGAGCTCCTGCAGAGCCCCCTCTCCAGCCTGTCCCGGCCCCTCTGGATGACATCTCTCCCCTCCAGCGTGCCAGTGGCACCGCACAGCTCAGTGCTGTCACAAAACAAGCGCTGAGGGTGCACCTGATCCCAGAGTCGATGTCAGTGACAAAGATGTTAAACAGGGCCAGTCCCACCACCAGCCCTGAGGAACACACTCATCCTGGTGTCCACCTGGACAGCGAGCCCTTCACTACAACTCTTGGAGTGTGACCAATCAGCCAGCTCCTTATCCACTTCTCTGCAGTTTAGAGACAAGGACATGTGAGCCAGTTGTTCCATTTCTATGGTAAATTTATAGCAAAACTCATTTTGTCACTAGCTGAGTAACCTTTTTGCACTCCTGAGAATCTTGATAAGAAGGAGCTCAACAGTTTTGTCAATTTGCCAACTGTCCCTTCAGGAACGCTTCTTTCACATAATCCTCAATTCTTGCCTGGTTCAGGAGTATGAAATTGCTCTGTTTACCAAACTCCTAATCAACACTTTTCCCATTCTCTTAAGCATTTTAAATGCAAAGGTTGTCTCTGATTGCCAACTTTAAAACAGAGGAAGACACCCCAGAAAGGCTTTCTGTTTCAGGGAATTGAACCACCCCACCAGTGGCTGTTAAGGGCTCTTAATCCAAATTCAATGAGAGATGGCCTTGCTCACTTTTAATAACAGGTGAACTTCAAACTACCTGATTTTTCTTTGAGTCTATAGAATCAAAGACTTGATATTTTACTGCCCACATGATACCAACTTGCTTTTGCAGTATGAGGTAGTTTAGAGTGATTCAGCCTTAATTAAAAGTAGGATATTTAAGCCATTTTTATAAGATGTAAAATTGATAGGGGAACTGCTGGTGAGCTCATCTGAACTGCTGGATGCTCACTGTTATTCTCTGATAAATAATGAGGCTCATTCATATTTGATGAGGACTGGCTCTTTCTGGTTATCTTACTCTTATCACTGATCACAAATAAACATGTAATTAATTTGCAGTATATGCAGTATTTGTTCATCCTTTTATGTTCACCCTCCCAGTGCAGGTGTTTTGTCAATTTTCATCATGTCCCACCCAAAACTAATGGGATTGCTCCAGCCCTTTCACCATCCTGTTCCTGCTAAATTCCTCCTTTCAATTCCTCATTTCAATTCACCAAGCAAGAACTCCTTGATAAACTCACAATCTTACCTACACTGTCTTGTATCTTCAGCAAAATATAGGAATCCTTCTCTGGGTATCACAGTTGATCCTATTGTGTCAAGATAAACAGGACTTGGAAAATAACTGGGAACTGGATCCAGGTCAAGTGTGTGTTTGGGGTGTGCTTTAGCTACTGATTCCACACTTTTGGACAGTGTTCAAAGGCACGTGGCTGCTACTCTGGATGACACTGCACATCTGTCTGGTTCAGAAGTTTGAGACTCTGGCAAATTTTCCGATAATACAGCTGATTTTATCAGTAGGGCTCTAAATCAAACCTGAACATGATAAGGAGCTGCCTTGGATAAGGGATTTTCTTAAATTCCGCTCAATTTAATCCTACAGGAAAAACTGTGGCAAATCTACTAACACAAACCAGAACTTTAAAAAATGCAAGCTCACAGCCTAAATGGATAGTTGGTAAATGAGCTGATCAGCTTCTGAGCAGAAGTAAAGAGAACAAGTGGATATTTACTCTAGGATAGGAAATAAATACATAGATTTGTTTTATTGTCATTCTCTTGCTAACAAGAGGCAGACAGGAATGCTGGAAAAATAAGCAGCCCTAGAGTTAGAAGTCTATTTTTTTAATCTAAATAAGAAATATCATTAAAAGCAACTGAACAAAAGTAGCTCCCACAAAAAGGCAAGGCCATCAGCAAGAGTTAAGTATATGTAAATGGGATTTACTTCTCTGAGAGCAGTGTACTCTCAGCACCTCAGAGGAATCATTCCAATACAATACTGCAAGTGATTATGAAGCAAATATACATTACCTTAAATAAACCAAAGCAAGAGACAAAGCAAATTATTTTGAAGTGCTTTTACTCTGTAACTTCATTAAAGGAGGTTGTCTATTCTCAGAGGGGAACTAGAAATTGAATATTGAAATCTAAAATTACAGAAATGTAAATCTGTTTATGGATCAAGGTCAAAGAGAGTTCTGTTATGAACAAGGCTATCATCTACACAGTTGGAAATATTTTTAAAATATTTTTAAATTTTTGATATTAGTTTGTTTTTTTCTTTTATCTAACATCCTCCTCACTGCTTTTGCTTATTTTCTTCCCAAATTTTTGCTTATTTTTGTATTTCCAGGGCTCCTCACCGAACAACTTGTATCAGGGTTTTTCGTTATTTTACTTTTCACAACTCCATTGGAATTAAGAGTCTCACCTTGGAACATAAAGGGCCAAGTCAACAGAAGGTCTAAATTGCTAAATTGTCCCTGCATTCTAAATAAAAACGTGGGATTAGCTGATGTGTGCTAACTCCCTATTGCAGGTCTTACTTAACCGTAAAAATAACTCTGCTATCTGCATGGAGGGAGTCTGATGGGAAAGATCAAAGGAGAAAAAAGCAGAGGGGAAAAGGAATGGGAGGAAGAAAAGGGAAAACAACAGAGGGTTCTTTACTGAAATAATTCACAATTCAGGACTGTGACATTTTCTTACTTTTTGATCTGTTTTCCTATTTGCAGCAAAGTCACTGATGCCAAAAAGGACCCTTCTTTTGCTATGCTAGAATCATACCAATCTATAGAGGAAAAAAGCAAACAAGATCAGCTTTATGCTTATTTTCAGAGGTAAACCATACTGAACTACTGAATCTTGGGGGGAAAAAAGGAAATAGAAGTTTCATCAAAAGACATACGGCACATTAAATGTTATGTACACAGTATTTTTGAAGTTGTTGCAACATATTTTTCTCTAACAAAACTGTAAGAACTGTGGGGTGGCTTTCATCTGTCTTTTAGTTTTTAATTGGTTTTATGTCTCTTTCCTTTATATATAACTATGCATACACCCACACAAAGATTCAAACATACATATGCATACATTCATTTCATTTATAAATATTGATTAATACTCTTAATAATGAAAAAAATCAAGCAGAGATCCTACTCCCCATAATAGTTCTGAATTGCAAGTCATCTTTTGGATCGCTCTGAATTGTCTGGTGGTTCTTTGTAAACACAGTAGTAAGTTACAACATTGAAATAATTGTCATGGTGCTTGATATTTACATCAAAACACTTCAATATATCACAATCACAGAAACTTACTTCTGTACTCATAGGTTGGGAAGCTTGAGTTCTGCATTTCTCTAGTACTTCTAACATTGTACTGTATGCAAGTTGCCAAATAATGGTATTTCATTTTAGTACAAATAAAATACTGCTTATTTGTAATTGGCTATCCAAGAGAGAATGAAGAAGAAGATGGAAGCAGAAGCAGCAAGTAGACAAGCAGATGTGGATGTGCACTTGGATACCAGACCTCTGGATAGCAAAGGAGCATACAGTACCCAGCACCCTGAAGATCAACAGCTCAGAAAACACGGTCAGGAAAGCTCTGCACTGACTGATCACAAGATAACGCTCTCACAAAGGGATGCACAGGAGTCCAGCTCACTACACCTCCTCCTGCTCAGAGCACCAGCAGAAGAAGCAAGCTGGGCAATCTTCACATTTTCAGTTTTACCGAGTCTTTGGAACAGACCCAAATAATTTCTGTGGTTGAAGCTCATTTTGCCTTTGAGACTGACTGTGAAAAACCCCACCAAACAGAAACACAATGGTGATGGAGCCTGGGAAGCAGCCAACAATGCCAGACTGGAATGATGAACTCAAGCAGTTTGGCCACTGATAATTCCACAACGGATGGGGATGTTCCAGGAACGAGGAGATGCGCAAGGCTCACAATGGCTTATTCAGCATCCACAAACACTGAATAAAGAGACTCCAAAAAAGAAACACACACAACCACAAAAGCCAAGCCAGGAGAAGCACTGATTCGGGGGGTTGTTTTAGAGAGATGAACATGACAACTCAATGGGAATGAAAGGCTGGACCCAGATGGCAGGAGGTAAGAAAAGATCATGGCAATTATGATGCAGCATAGCTGTCAGTGATACAAGGACAGATCACGCCGCTGCTGTCAGGAAAATGGAAGAGGATTTTTCATTGCTGTGGGAAGATCAAGGCATTAAAATTACATACGTACATACGTCAAGAAGTGAAGACCAATTGCAGGACAGATACAGGAACCTTTAAGCAGCTCCTTTTAGGATTGTGTATATGACTTCAGAATGTCTGATCCAAGAAAGCCTGGCAAATGTTTAAGACCTTCTATAGCGCTTTGCAAAGAAAAAAAAAATAAAGTTATGTGACTGAGAACATTTTCTGTGACTTCTGATATGTTTGAGGAAGGCCAGTGATGCCACTGGGGAATCTCATGGATGGAATGAAGGGCACAAGTTTGTTCTAATAATCTTCGTACTTGATTGGGCTTAAACAATGAAAGGGTGCTTTTTCAAAACCATGTCTGGAAACAATTTGTTTTGAGCATCTTGGGTCTCAAAAATCACTATTGTTTTGAAACCACTCAGGAGAGTGGAATATGTTACAAATTTGCATACATATGGTCTGTACTTGAGTTAGAGGATAACAAAGGTGTCATGGGGCTAAACTAGTGTCAAAGAAAAAATAAAAAATCACAAAGAGCAGCCATTGCCTCTTTGTGGTTCTAGCATACTCCCAGAGGCTCAAAGGCCAACACAGGAGAAGGAAAAAAATATTTCAAAAATGTAAAAAACTCATTGCTTACAATATTACTGCCACCTGTCTTTATTTCTGCAAAAGGTTGCATGTAAGAAGGCTGAAGTGTTCATAACTGGGTGTTATTAGAGTATATAATCACTGCGCTTCCAATAGGACTTGAAAACAGCATATATGTCAAAATTTAAATTTATTTTGCTGGCCTTCCAGAGTCGTTTGCTAAACCTAGTGTGCATTGGAACCTGAGTGAGTGAATCCCATTAGTCATCACCATCTTAACAATATGCACATCATAGAGAGTTGGCTTCTGCACAGAGGAAGGAAATTACCAGTACTAACAAAGGAAAGAAGATTTATAACGAGCAAATATACAAAAACTCCAAATAATTCTAATATTCACAGCTTGGCAATGACTTTCTAGGCTATGAAATTACTTTTCTTTTGGAGGAATGAAGATTCTACAAGGTTAGTATAAACAAAGGGTAATTGGAAAATCAAATTGCTCTACACAAGTTATTGTAAGGCCTGGAATAATGGTGATAGAATAAAAAATAAAAAAAATAAAAAATAAAAAAAGAAAACCAAAAAAAACCAAAACTTGTTTATGATTCAGTGGACTTTTGTTTTGCACATTATTGCAATCAAAACTTCTCCCTTTCAAGCGCTACATGGGAAACAAATGGCTAAACACAAATCCCGGCTTACCCCTGACACAATGAGCTCTCCTCCCAGGTTCTGAACTTCTGCCTTCACTTTGCTGCAGATATTGAGCTGGTGGCAGTACAGGGCAATGCGCTGCAGGTAGGCCAGCAGATCCTGCTTGCAGGCTGAGTCTGGGCACTGCAGACAACACAAATGCTGGTTAGATGGAGCTGGGCTCACGAGATTAGAGACAGGTAATCAGACAGTGGCAGTGTGTGCGTATTAGGAGGATTTATTCCACTTTATCTTTACATGAGGTACTAGATAAAACCTGAAAACTCAAATTCTACCTTTCATTAAACTCAAAATTTATGACTTGCAACCTAAAGATGCACTCTACCTTTCTGAAAAACGAGAAACCTCTTTATCAGCATTATGAAAATAATAATTTTAAATTATGCTCCGCAATTTATGGAATTGCACTGAACACCCAAAATGTCAGGTTTAACTTGAAACCCCAGGTTGCCTGTTGGACATCCCAGTTAACATCCAGAATGGAGCAGTTAATGTCCAGATAAACCCAGTTCTGAGTGGTTGCCCCCAGTGCCAGCTGCGGTGTGCCTGGCAGCTCCCCTGGCATTTGTGCAGACATCCTGAGGATTGGATCAGGTGTGCTGGATGCTGTGAGGGTTTTTCACAATCAACAGAACCAGAAAGGGGCCCAGTACAATTTATTCATAGTCTCTGGGACTCTTAATAGAAACTGCATCATCCCTCACAATACCAACAGCATAACAAGCAACAGCCTTGTAGTTAATATTCCAATCTTGCCTCAGGAGAGCAGGCCTCAGTAATTCACTCTGATGAAACAGAGCTAAAAGGGCCCACTGCTAACAGCATGTCTCCAATAAATACTCTTTGGGGCTACCCAGCAAAGTCTGAGTGACAATTCTCCTGCATGGCTTGGGGACAAAGATTCCAAATATGCCTTTTTATCACCTTACAGAGCTTATGTTCAAATAAAAAAATAAATATTATCAGAACATTTCAAGAAAAACTGATAGAATTAAATGCACATGAGTCAACAACATCACAGCTCCAACCCTGAGATCACTGCCCTGGCCCCAGCAGCTCATGCTGGCAGGGAATGTGCTCATGGTGAAGTAGTTGGAAATATTATTGTCTATAACCTCAAATGGAGTCATTTGGCTTTTTTCTTGCCCTTTAAAATTAGTAATAAACAAAGCTGGAGCTTCACTATAGAGCCTCTCTTCCTCAGTTGCCACAACTTTCAGGCATTAATCCCTAAAAGAACTCTTCTCCCTACTGATGCCAATTTAATATAAAAATATTTACTCAGTTCTTGAAGTCTCTGAACTGAAAGAAGTGAATTTAAAGCAATACTTCTGAAGAGTAGTCAAGGCTTTAAAGACAAATACCTTGGAGTGAAAAAAATCTAAGGGCTCTTTCATTGGAACAATAATTAAAAATGCAGCTGTCCACAAGAAGTTTATATTGCTCAAGGGTCCCCAGAGTTCTGTGAAATATCATTAAAGTGTAAGCATTTTTACAAATACTTCATTCTCAAAATAATTTAACTGTTTATTTTTAGGGTTACAGTCCTCTGAAATTTAAAATATGACTCAAGTCAAGGCACTCTTAGCATAACAAGGCTCCTTCTGTTTCTTTCTTTAAAATATTCCACCTCTGCAAACACTGCAGACCAGGAATTTCATCAGCTGACAGATGGATTTCTTCTTTCTGATATTAAAATGAACAGATGCTACATTTGAAGGACTGGAATGGGTTAACTACAGGAAAAATGCTTGCTGCTGCTGAAGACCTAAACCCAACATTTCTGAGGCTACAGGAAAATGGAAGCTTTGGGGTTTTTTTGCCACTCTGGCCCATATTCCATGGCAAGGTGTTTCACACTGTCACACTCTTACTTGAAGCAGAAAATGACATTCATATTTTGAAGAGAAAGACTAGAGGCAAGGAAGTTAGCTGTTCCTACTTCCAGAAAATTTTCTCTTGATGACAATGAAATGAGAAACTATAGGAAATTTACACAGGGAAAAACATTGAAGTTTAATTTGTCTTAATCCTAAATTATCTATGTAGGACCTGGATTGGAATTTGGCTCTTGACTTTTAATACGTTGCTCCCTCTTGCTTTCCAGATGAATAAATAAATCTGAAAATCTATATACAGCAAGGTCCTCTGTCCAGCTGTGACATGAATTTGGTAAAGGAGCGAGGACATGCACAACACACTGAGACAAACCAGAAAATAGGGAGTCAGAGAATATTGAAGGAGTAAAGAGCCAAATCAAGGGAAAATTGCTGGAAGAACGAGCTGAACAGAATCCAAAGATTCTTACTTGAAGAAGAAAATTATATTCTTATTTTGAAGGGAAAAACTAGAGGCAAGGAAGTTACCAGTTCCCACTTCCAGCAAATTTTCTCTTGGTGACAATGAAATGAAAGAAACTATAGGAAATTTAGAAAGGGAAAAACAGTGTAGTTTAATTTGTCTAAATCCAAAATTAGCTATGTAGGACCTGGGTTTGAATTTGGCTCTTGACTTTTAATACATTGCTTCCTCTTACTCTCCAGATGAATAGATAAATCTGAAAATATACATACAGCAAGGTCCATGTCCAGCTGTGACATGAATTTGGTAAAGGAAGTGGGGACACAGACCCCACAACACACTGAGGCAAACCAGAAAATAGGGAGTCAGAGAACCTTGGAGGAGTAAAGAGCCAAATCAAGGGAAAATTGCTGGAAGAATGAGCTGAACAGAATCCAAACATTCCTAGGGACTTGGCAAGGGAAATGGAGCATCCAAATCCTTCCTGCTTTTTTTGCAGCAAAGCCATTTTGGAGGTGATGATCTCACAGGTCTTTTCCAACCTGAAGGAGGCTTTGTCTAATTCTATCAGGCCCAGAAGTGAGGCCATTTCTGAAATTTGGAGAAACTCATTTATGAATATCCTGCTCTGCAAAATGCTGATGGGTCTAGAAGAACCAATGGGAAGATCAGATCAAAGCCTCTCAACAGGTAATTTTCTGGTAAAACAGACTTTTCCTGCAAAAGCCAGCTCATCCATAGAGTTCCAGCTCGTTTTGGGGTACCTGATCAGCTACTGCCCGCGCCAGTTTGTCCATCCTGGATCCTGCCTCTGCAATCTTCTTGGCTGCATTAATGACATCGGATGTGTTCTTCAGGGGGCCCTTCCCTCTGTGGAACACAAGACAATCACCCACAATCTCAACAAATCATGAAAAGCAACACTTCTTGTGACCCTGTTTACTGCTCATTTTTAAAATAGTAACACAAATGTCTTCTTAATTTATTACAATTTTGCCTTTTAAGTACTTTGTAGTACAGCTTGATTAAGAAATCTTTCTGCTGTATTTCCTCTCCCTCACAAAATGCCTCACTGGCAATTTAGTCTGATGGTTCCTTCAAGCACATGAGCTGCACTTAATAGTATATGCATTTTTAAGCGCTCATTAAGCCAATGTTGATCCTGGAATACACAACTATTTCAAAATGATGTGATTCCCAAGCCAGTGCTAAATATTCAGCTCATCATGTCTAAGGCAAGAATGTCACATTTTAGAAAACTTTTCTTTTTAGAAGATTTTTTGTTGGAAAATAAAGAGAGGTGAAGCATAATCATTCTGTTACACACTTGAATGTTACACTTAAAACATGTCTACTTAGCTTCAGGCCTGATCTTTCACCATATTTTTAAGATGATGTACAAAATTCTGGTTTTAGTCATTAAAGCTACCAAAATGTATTAAGACAGAAGGTCTCTACAGACTTCTGTGAGTTTTCATCAGACTCAAAACTTTAAACCTGGTTGTACCAGTAAAATTGCTGCTGCTCCTGAGAAAGTCTCAACTGGAAGTGAGTTCATTTTCCATTTTTTTTTTTAATGTGGAAAATGACAATATGGTCAAACTTTTTCTTTTTTTTTAATTGAAGAGAAAGCATTTTTTCTAAGCACAACACTGCATTATTTTTGGAATTTTTTAAAAATCTATAATGGCAAGATGGCAAGAATTACATGCTGAAACATATTTCCATTTTAATCTTCTTTCCAGACTTTCATTACCAGTTTAAGCAGATGAAATACAAGTATCCCACTTCTGATGAACTTAAACTGCAGCAAAAGTACTTCTTGGTGACCTCATGTGCTTCTACATTAATTACATGAGCAGCTCTGACTGTCACGAACTCCCTGCATTTGAAAAATTATTTGGTTCTTACACTGCTGAGGTTACAGCCAACCAAAAAGGTGTGAAAGGCTTGTTTCTGTTTTAATGGAATATATTAAACAACTTGTTATTGAATCTGATGCAGATTGAGGTGCACTTTGATTTTTTTTTTATTTACTTCAAATGTGTCAGTAATCTTTATCTCAGTCTCAAATTAGTTTTGTTCTTTTGATGCTAGAAAATACAATTATCAAACTGCCAATTTCATGCTCAATATATCAAAGGTTGTCCAGGAGGTTGCAGAAACTGTGAATAATCTGGGCTGTTGCTTCAAAACATAATTTCTTCCTTCCATGAAACAATGACACTGTTTGGGCAGTTTTCACCCTATGTTTTGTTGACAGAAGGATCAGAGACACCAAGACAACACAAATAAAAGTAACACAGAATTCTGTAAAATATCCTCTCCATCCATTTCCACCTCTTGCCACCATCCCAGGTTGCTGCAAGCCCCAACCAACTGAGCTTGAACACTTCCAGGGATGGGGCAACACAAAGAGATGAATAAATGAATGTTTGATTTTAATCTTGGAAAAAAAAAAATAACCAGGAAGATTTTAATCCTGTTTTGTGCAATCACATTTTGATAAATACCATTTAAACTTTTGAACCCACTTAAAAAATAAACACTGAACAAAATTTAATTTACTACAGTGATCTGGAATTCAAAGAATCTTGTAAACCTTTCTCCCTGGTGTGATTAACAACATGGCCATAATAAAAGACAATAATTCTATTTACATTGTATCATTAATGAATGGCCTCTGCAATTAGAGAAGAATAAGGCATCAATAGAGAAAATAAATGAAAGCAAAAAAAAGAAATCATTACTGACAGACTCCCACGAAGCATTAGATCAAACCAGTTTCATTTCATTTGGTTTTTTTTTTTTTGAAGGAAGCTCAATGTTTAAATGATATAAATAGTTCTGCCATTATTTTTGATTGACACAAATTGTGCTGAAATGTTGAAAGTTCAGAGAGGCACATGCACTTAGATGGGTGCTAAAGGAAATGTCACTGGAGTGTCTGTAAGGTCACAGACTAACTTTACAAAATGATCTGCAAATAAAAGAGACTTACAAATAGCACAAAATCTTCATGTCATTAATCCCACTTGGACAAACACCCAGGGCAGTGTGTATGATGAGCATTCCTTGGCTTTGCATCCCCAAAACCACAGCAAATCATCCCAAAAGGCTACAAAGCAAGCAGAAAAGGGGAGATGTTGCCCACCTGAGCGGCTCAGCTGGGGCTCTCTTGTCCTTACCTGGTGAAATCTGTCATTTCCATCATGATCATGCACATCTGCTTGGCCAGCACAATGATGTCATTGCCGCTGTCGTCCCACTTGGCCACCTCTGCATCCAGCTTGCTCTTCTCCTGGTGGAATATCTCCACCTGCTCAGCAATCTTTGCCTTCTCCTCCTGGGGCAGCTGGGCCATGATAGCCTGGAGAAAATACAGCAGTTGGGCATGAAGAAAAGGAGGATACAAAATGGATCCTTCCAGCGGTCCCACCCAACAGCTTGAGTTTCTTTTTATGGGAGCTGAAGATACCAAGTAAAATCCTGTAGGCATCTGATTTCTGTCAGGACATGTAAAAGCACATTCACAGCACGTTTATGCCTCTTCTTGCACTTTCAAGATGATAAAGTTTCTATTTATGATGTCGTGATTATTCACCAGTTGACAAAGGAGGATTGAATCGCAATTTTGGGGAAGAATAAAACCAGCGACGTTTATGGGAAAAGGCAGACTGAACTGCTGTGTCACTCCTAGTCTCATCCTCTGTCAGAAACAGAGGATTTCAGATTAACACAGCACTAAAATAAGCTATGACAAACAAGACAATGCATTTGAAGTGAATTATAACAAGTGTATCTTTTAATGATACTTAGTGTTCAAATTTTCTATTGGAAGAAATGCAAAAAGGCACTGGACAGGTTGGTACTGATCTGCCTCAGCATGGACAAAGCACCAAGTTCCTGCTCCCCCCAAAAAACTCCCTAAAACATTATAATAATTACTTCTGAAGATCAAATGGACACTTTGAATAATGATTTCCAAGTTAAGCTTTTATTTGGCTCTAGGGGATCTGAAGACCACATTATGCATTTAATGGGGTGTGACACATATTTAAGTGTCATTACATTTTTTTCTTGTTTATGTCACTTTCAATCAGCTGAAGTCTTTTTCCACATATTCTTAAAATGCTCTTGGCTTCTAAAAATTCGTAATTGACCTTATCCCAAACTGAAATTAAAAAGGGTTATAAACAGTAGATCAGAAAATGAGAAATTTGCAAGTTAATCAAATTAAAATTCAAGATGAGTTTTAATTAGGCCTTATCAATGTAACTCAGCAGTTTCAAATGTGAGCATATTAGTCTTTGCACAGAAAAATGCAGTGTAAGTCAAGCTAATAAATAAATATATAAAATGCACATAAAACAACAGAACTGAGGAATTAACTGAAATTAAGAGAATATGATAGGATTAGTGATATTTGGGAAGTTTATCTTGCCTGTGGGTTCTCAAGTGCCTGCTTCACCTGCACACTCTTTAAACTGGTAAACAGTGCTTTAATAATTCTGTTCCAGCTGCTGATGTGCTTTCAAAGCAGCCATATCCTACAGCAAATGCAGCCTGTAAATTCCACTTTTATTTCTACTGAAGACCAACACAAGTCTTTCTGCTAAAACACTCCCAGCCTTGTGGAGTAAGCATATTAAACAAATCCATTACGTGGCATGAATAAAAGTATTTTGCATCTTTTGCACAGAAAAGTTTCAGAAAAAATTCAGTTCTGCTCAGCACTCCAGACTGGGGACTGGGCAGCTTCTGCTTAGCATTGGTTCCCTTTTAGGTTTTTATGATTTGTTGTTTCCTGTGCCACATTGCAATCTGTATTATTCAGGATCTGTCTTTATGATATATTATGTTTATACAGCGTGTAGCTGATCAAAGCAGAAGGATTTAAGCACAGCAGTAATAATAACCACAGTAAATGTAGTAGAATTTAAGAATCCTAAGTCCCCAGGTGAACTCCATTCTTAGTAAGAAAAATTACTGCAGTCTTTACTTGGGTTTCAGATCAAGAAAGGATGACATTCTACCCAGTCCTAAATGTAACCAAAGAGATGAGAAAGGTTGTGAAATCTGACAAAATAGTCTGTACTGTATCTCAGTTCTGTTAGACCTGAGATTTGCTTTAATAGTCAATACTTTGACTATCTCAAACAGGAGTTTATGCCCTTTAAAATATCAAAATCACGAAAGATATTCAACTACATCCAGAACAGTTCTGTCACCAGTCTCACAGTAAGGAATCCAGGTATTTTTTGCCTTAGGGATGTCATGATAAAACTCCCATTTTTCTGATACATGGTTTTCTGATGTGGTTTATTTACCACCTATGTTCAGTATTCAGGGAAATAATTTTAAGACAAAAAGAAATCTCTGCCCATTTTACTGGATCCGTGCCTTGCATTTCTCCCACACCTCTGAGTAAGCTGCTTTCAGATTTCTGTTACTCCACTGTTTCTTTGCAGGGTGTAAATCCTTTGTGTCAGGCCCCAACCCACAGCAGCTGAAAACTGTCCTGGTCCCCTGAGCTTTCACAGCATCTTCGCCTGCTGCTCTTTGGGCTCTCAGCCCTACAAATCCTCTTCCAGACTCCAAGGTAAGAAATCCCCATTCCAGTTATCAACTTTTGCTGGTGTTAGAATTTGTGGGGAAGATGCTTTTTATTTAGTCCATAGCTTCACTTCCAGCACATCAGAACAAATCAGACTTGTGTGAAACATCAATGAAAATAAATCAGATAAATTCCCAGTTTCCTGATGGTTCTCTCCTGGAAAATGTTAAAATGCTTTTCTTTAAAAAACTCTTTCTTTCAAATCAAATATATCATCATGACGCATAAAATTATAGTCTGATTATGTTTTTTTAAATAATCTGAGCTGAGAAGACTATTCAGTAAAAAGCAAACATTCATCAGAGGGTGGCATAATTCTGAGTGTTAACAGGAATATTCCTGAGTGTTAACAGACTTCACTTCCCCAGCACCTGTGACCCCTGAAGCACTCATCAGCTTAATTTGCAATCCCCATGCACAGGCTGAGGTCGCAAATCACAGTGACTGGAGTTTATCATGATGTAATTACCCTGGTAAAATTACATTGACTCAGTAGCAAATGTCTTCAATTACAATTAAATTACAGGGACTACTCAGTAGCTTAAACAGATCTTCCTGACAGGTTTGCACACTGGGAAACATGACTAATGTAAGATTTCTCTGGATACAGCACATGGTGCACTGATGGGATTTTTTAATTTTTTTTTTTAATTTGCTGACGACTCCCACATTTTCATCACATTCCAAACCTGCAAAGCCTCCTCTTACAGCACTAGCTGGAGCAAGCAGCTGATACTAGGCAGCACAAAAGCCTCAAGACCATTCAATAAATGCTACTCAAATAGGTTTGACATGAGAAAAATCCTCAACAGCTCTGTCAGCTTGGTCCCATCCTTTCCTAAACAACCCTGAGGGCTGGAAATCACTCTCTGAGGCAGAGATTGCATTGGTCCCCACTGGGCACACGGGTGGGTTTGTACTCACCCGCGCGCTCTGGCCAGCAATGAGCTGGTCATCCTCCGTCTGCACGCTCGTCCGGCTGCGCACGTCGTAATCCTCCTGCTCGAAGTCTGAGTCGTCCTCCAGCTCCTCAGGGGTCTGCAGGGACACACAAAAGCCACAGAGAGGAGATGACCAGCTGGAAAAGGACACAGAGCAAGTCCCCCGCACAGTGAGATCTTATTTCATTGACTACCAGCCCAGGAAATGCTGTTCTGTTCTCCTCTGAAATGAATTTGTCTGCCCCAGCAGTCAGGGACTGAAATTGAATTGTCTTAAAAATTAAATTGTTTCAACCCCTAGTTTTCTTTACAAATGGCATTTGTCATTACCCTGCCACAACTTTTCTTGCTGCAATTTCTCTTAACTCTGTTAACATGATGAATGCAGTTCCAGGAGCAAATATCCTTTGGAAACACTAACAACTGGAATGCAGTATTTTAAAATGATGTTATTTCATATATAAATGGTCACTAACACTATTATATTACTGGAAACTACATGTAATCTTCAAAAGAGAAAGAAAATACCTGGGAAAAAGCAACTCACATCCTGGAAGAAAAATTTATCAAAGCAAATAAAAGATTTCCCATTGAAAGAAATTGTAAATTATGTCAAATGGTTTTGAAACAAACATGAAATTTATAATCTGTGTAATGTTGGTTCACATGGTCCTTTTCATATACAGAGCTTTGGAATTTGACTCATACTCCTGCTGAGACATTGATGTCTTCAATGCTAATGCTACAGATGAAGAGAAAGTTTCTTGGAAGATTTACTAAATCAAGTTACGTATTTTCAGGCTTCAGATTGTTTAAGATGTTGGAAGGAGGGAGAAAAAAATAATTGATGGATCTGTTCATTTGGGGTTTTTCACCATGTAGCCAAAAGTTCTGAGAAAAAAAGTCCTTATTTATATACAGAGAGACAGTCTTCTTAAAATCAGTATTAGTATGATATTTAATATAGAGGGTGCAAAAAAGTAGAATCTTTAGAAAGAAGATTATATTCCATTTTATGGTTGAATAGTATCTGGTAAAACAGCCTAAGTTCTGTATGTACCAGTCATGACAAAGGTATGAAGAAAAAGAAAAGAAAAAGAAAACCACAGTAACTGCAGAGAAATCCTCACTTTCCTGGACACCCTTCGCCCCCCGTGACAGCCTGGGAGGCCAAGGCACTGCAGAAGAAATCATCCAGGCTGGCATTTGGTGCTCGGAGGCAATGTCAGGTTTCCCAGCAGAGGTGCTAATCACTGCCAGTTGTCATTACAGCTCTGTCTGGGGCTGCTCAGGCACCAGGAACGGCTCCAAACCCTCTGACAGAGCACACAGGAATCTTGTGGTGGCATTTCTGTTCCAGCCTGGCTCCAACACCAAGCGCACATCCCTGTTTGTAGCTGCACAGTGAAGTGCACAGGATGGGGAGGGTAAAACACAGACATCTTGGTGGGACTGTGAGAGCATGAATTAAATATGGGCTTTGGTGCTGAGCTGGAGGAAGAAATAAACCAGGTGTGACAGTGTGGTAATGAACCTGTGTGGGATCTCAGCACCTCAGTCCTGAGGTGCCGAGTCACCGAGACCACCCTTGGGGGGCTCGGGAGTCCTGGAATGTTGCCAGAAGTGTCTGGTGGCTGGACTTTGATCCTACACAGGAGACGACACCTGTATGAGGATAGGAGGGTTTCACCGGGGTGAATGGTGAAGGGATTAGTTAATTAGAGAGTGAGACACAGGGTTTAGGATTTCTGTACAGGGGGGTTTAGAGAAGTAAGATGGAGGAATTGGGGCGTGTCCTGTCCTTCTTCTTCTTCTTCTTCTTCTTCTTCTTCTTCTTCTTCTCCTCCATCTTCTGTGGTGATGGTGGCACTTTGGGATTGGTCATTACTGAAAGTGCACCGGACAATAAGAATAAAAGGTATTGGGGAAAAATGATAAATATTGTACACGTAACCATGGGTATAAAGATAGGTGACTGTCCGGAGGGCAGGGGAGTGTGCTCATGGCTGGCTGCTGAGCAGAGCTCTGTCAGGCCGAAAGAAAATCTTTTAGATAAACAATTAATAAACATAGAGATCGAAAGAAGAACTGAAGCCTCTTCTCGTCCTTTGATACGCGGGCTGCCCCAAGGCCACTCCGGGCCCTTCCAGGCCCTCCAAACAGCTGGAAACCAGACAAACCTGCACCTCTGAAGAGAGGCATGCACAGAGAGTGTGTCTGACAGGACAGGCAGGAGAGGAAGTTCAGATGAAAAATGAATTTACCTTCTCTGCTGTCACAGGTAAAATAGAAGGATTGGTACCCATCCAATGGTCTTGTTTTCCAATCACCTTTAATCTCTTTGTTATCTCTGCTCAGCTGCCCGAGGGCAGGATGAGACCTTAAAATCTGCCATAAACGAGCAAGGTACAAAGAGAATCCTACAACTCCCTGAGCAAAGAGTGTTCTCTATCACAAGGCTCAGCTTTTCATCTGCCCAGGCTTTGCTGTTCAGAACAAGAACAGGGTGCAGAGCTTCAATAAACCAGATGGCTCTTCCCCATCCTCCAAGTCCACTCAACGAGTTTCACTGGTCATTGTAAAGCCAGTACCCTTTCACATCACAAATACACTCCTGTTAGTTTCTTCTGTCTCCACTTTTATAAATCAGATTATAAAACATAATGTGCAGTCCTTTCCAAGGCCTTTCATAGTCAAACTTGAAGTAAAGATGTAATATTCAAAATATTACATCTCAACACGGTAACCAGTAAGGACATGAGGCTGCCTCTTAAAAAGAAAAAAAATATTCTGAAAATTCGACGCAAGGACTTATTCTTGAAGAAATATCCAGAAAAAAAAATGTATTGCTGTTACTGACATTCATGATCTTGAAATCTGTGGCCTTTAAAAGACTGAAATTTAATGGGTATAAATGTTGAACTTGGAGAAAATGTAGTGCAAACCAAAAGGGCAAGTAATGCAACTGTTAGCAATATACTACAAGCACAAGACATCTTCCTATTCCCCTCTGTACAAGTGAGATCTAATTCAAAGTGATCTTTCAGATTCACTCTTTTCATGTTTTCAAGTGTGGTGAATTTTACACTCTCATTTTCTTCCCCAAGCAGCTGCATTTTGCATTAAGATGAAAAAGTAAGGTTAAGTTTTATCTGTTTTCTGCCATTTTGAGCATTTCCATGCTTTTCACCACTGCACCTTTGCCTTGTCTCAGCTGATCCCCTGGAGATGCAGCCTATATAAAATAAAGTCTCCCTTTTGTTTAGACACAAAGGTACCAAAAAAAAATATTATATTGAATTTGACTTAAAGGACTACTCTTAGCAAGGCCTTCTAATACACCAGAATGACTCTAATTTTTGTGCACAACTAACAGGACCTTGATATTTAAAACCTTGTTTCCAAGACAACAGAGTCTGAGATTCCATTTCTCTGAGCTGGAAGATAGAAAGGCTGATTCTGTCTTGCAGACACCTGGATTTATGGTTACACAAACATAGGAATCACAGATCTGAGGGTGGAGACAGCTTCCAAACAGAGCTGACAGCCACCAATGGCAGAGGAAGCTCAAGTAATATTCAAAACTAATGGGTTTTATGCACTGATTGATTTCAGCAGGAAAATGGACCATTTTCATAATTTTTAATCTGTTTTGTAGCACAATCCATAAGAGTTCCCAAGATTTTTTTTTTCAAATACAGTATCTCTACTGCACACAACATTCATCTAACTCAGAGGAAGTTTTCCAGTGAAGAAGAATCTTTCACAATCCCAGATAAATCACACAATAAATATATGCTTTCCTCTTTTGAGATGCATGTTTTATTTCTAATATGAATGTGGTGACTTTCAACTTCCAGGCCAATATATATTGGAATATATATATATATATATTTTAATATCTCTCTGGCTGTTTGATTGAAAAGCTTGCTGTGAACAAAATATCTTCCATCTATGCCATTTTTTTAATCTTTTGTGACTGCAGTATGAAAATGTGAATTATCCAAGTATAAGGAATCAAATGGCATATATATGCAGATTTGTAAATACTGTTTGTTTCATATTTCACCAACTCAAATGTACTTGATGAAGATAGAAACCCCAGTTTGCTATGCACTTAAAAATTGTAAGATGCAACTACAAGAATTTCAGCACTGTGAACACCAAGTCAAGCTAACCTTGTAACGAGAGCAAAGACTGAGGAGATGAAAAGATACTCCTCCATTTTTTACAATGAAAATTCCCTCTAATTTTAGAAGGAGAGAAAAAAAAAAAGCAGACTTCACAAGGTGCTTTTAAATCCAACTCCACGCTATTCTGTAGATTTGTTTTGTACCACTGCAAGCAGCACCTGAGAGCCTCAATCAGAGACCCTCTCTCACTGCAGCTCTTCAGTTGTTTGGTGATTTACAGTAAAATCCAACACTTCAAATCCAATCTGAGGAGCGGCAGGCACTCAATGGAAACACTGGACCCCACAACAGCCTTTAGAGATAGGATGTTTCAAAAGATGATGGGATTCTGCACCAAATCTGGTTTTCCAGAGGACACAAAATGCTGCAGTAATTTGGATTTTACACCAATGGCTGCCCCAGAGATGATGGTGGCTAAACCTGACAAGTCTGGCAGAGGAGAAGAGCATTAATACACCCCACAGTCACTTTGGCTGAGGTCTTCTCCCAAGGAGAAGAAAAATCCCTTAATTACATAATGGAATAGAAATGGAGTTATTATTAGAATGAAATATCCTGAATTGGAAGGAGCTCACAAGGACCATCAAAGTCCAGCTCCTGGTCCTGCACAGGACATCCCCAAGAGTCACAACTTGTTCCTGAGAGCATTATCCAAATGATGAATTCTGAATTATCCTGAATTCTGTCAGGTGTGAGAGACTGAAATGGTTAATGGCTTAAACACTGTTAAAAAAGGACTTAGCCATTATGGCAAAACTATATAAAGAAGCTGTGAGCACCAAAGCCCTGTTCAAATGTGCCTCCTGAGGGGAACTGGGCTGTAAGTTAAGCCACCTGATGTTTTCAACTTAATCCTTCCTTCCTTCCTTCCTTCCTTCCTTCCTTCCTTCCTTCCTTCCTTCCTTCCTTCCTTCCTTCCTTCCTTCCTTCCTTCCGCCACTTCCTTCCTTCCTTCCGCCACTTCCTTCCTTCCTTCCGCCACTTCCTTCCTTCCGCCACTTCCTTCCTTCCGCCACTTCCTTCCGCCACTTCCTTCCGCCACTTCCTTCCTTCCTTCCTTCCTTCCTTCCTTCCTTCCTTCCTTCCTTCCTTCCTTCCTTCCTTCCTTCCTTCCTTCCTTCCTTCCTTCCTTCCTTCCTTCCGCCACTTCCTTCCTTCCTTCCGCCACTTCCTTCCTTCCTTCCTTCCTTCCGCCACTTCCTTCCTTCCGCCACTTCCTTCCTTCCGCCACTTCCTTCCTTCCTTCCTTCCGCCACTTCCTTCCGCCACTTCCTTCCTTCCTTCCGCCACTTCCTTCCTTCCTTCCGCCACTTCCTTCCGCCACTTCCTTCCACCACTTCCTTCCTTCCTTCCGCCACTTCCTTCCTTCCTTCCGCCACTTCCTTCCGCCACTTCCTTCCTTCCTTCTCTCTCTCTACCTCACACTACTGTCAAATAAAATCCAGCTTCAGCATATGGTCTTGTTTGCACCATAACACAGGCAGATTTTAATAACACTAACAATTTTAATAACCAGAACTCAACACTTGGTGCAGTGACCACTTCCCTGGGGACCCTAATCCAGTGTCCAACCGCCCTCTGGGTGAGGAACCTTTTCCTGATATCCATCCTAAACCTCCCCTGGCACAGCTCCAACCATTCCCAGTCTTCCATAAGAATAAGAAAAGTTGCCATTGTGAGTCCTCCTGAGTGTAGAGAGGGTTTCTGACCAATAACTGAGGGAATTTCATAGGCAGCTATGAAAACACAAAGTGCAATTTCATCCCTACGCAGTAATAGGGAAGGTGTTGGAATGAAGTTTTTATTTTCTATTTTATTTCTAGGTTCTATAATTATACTCTTAAATTCATTTATACTACTTCTTAACTAGTGAAAGAGATCTTTTTATCTGTATAGATAATAATAGTAGTCCTCAATGAAAAAATTAGTCTCCTTTCTCCTCCAGAGGGACAATAAATTCTCCCCTTTTGAGGGAAAAAGAGAAGAACAGAGACTATCCAGCCTTTCTTTCAGCTTACTAAAAGTAATAACACCAACCAAAATTAATTTAAAAAGTGGCTTTATTTACTCTCTGGAATGAGGGCACTCATCTCAGATAAATTCAATCTTTCACAGCTTGCACACAAACAATCACTGCCAGAAAATAATTGTGTCAGATGCTCCTAAAAGTTTGCAAGATTGGATTTTTTTCCTTTTTTTGCAATTCTGAAAAAGTTTTACTACCTGAATTAAAGGGTGCATAATATTTGACAGAGTATTAGATTAAAATATTCTAAAGGCTTTTATAGCCTCACCCTTTAATTATACATCCCATTTCAGTGTGAGATGTTCAGATGGAAACGTTAAAGAGTATCTCAAAGTGAAACTAATTTTGTTTTCTACAGCAAATAAGGTTCTGATTCAGCAAACTCTGGTCTGTGTAAGCTTATATATGTGGATTTTTCCAGTTAACTCACATGGATAATGAGTCCATTTATGTGCTTTAGTTCTCTGCCTGGGTAAGGAGTATTACATTGAGCTCCATAAATAAGTTAATTGTCTGAAGGCAAAAATAAATCTTCCTAATCTGGGCAAACAGAATAGATTAACTCATATCATACAATGGGTGGAATGTCATAGTGATGTAATGGCAAAAGTAACTTGGGATTTTCCTAAGGAGACTGAGAATTCTGAATGCTGATCAGCTCTCCAGGTACACAGAACTGTCAGGCAGTGACAAAGGAAGTGATCAGACCTTCAAAATTCAAAATTTAATCTTAAAAACCTCTCACCAGGATGGACATCTCATGGCAAACTCTTGGGGATAACTTTGATGTGTAGAGGGTTGCTGGAAGATGGAGCTCTGTGTAGAGGACGGAAAAACCTGGGTTTGTAGGAGATCCCACCTGATGATTGAGTCTGTGCCACAATCACAGTTTGAAATTACTAGAAAAGATTAAAGTGTGCTAGGCAGTTGTTCTTGTCCTAAGAAAATTTGGAAATCGTTGTTACTGAGGAACTGGAAAATCAAAGGGAAAACAGATGCAGATCTTTCATTTCCCAGAACTGTAGAATGCTGGAATGGTTTGGGTTGGAAGGGACCTTAAAGCCCATCCAGTGCCACCCCTTCCACTGTCCCAGGGTGCTCCAAGCCCCATCCAGCCTGGCCTTGGGCACTTCCAGGGATCCAGGGGCAGCCACAGCTGCTCTGGGCACCCTGGGCCAGGGCCTGCCCACCCTCAAAGGGAAGTAATTCAAGCAAAAATTTCCCTCCCCTTCCCTTTCCCTTCCCTGCCAATCCTCTAACACACCCAGAGAACAGGATGGCTTTGCCCCCACCACAAGCCAGGACAATAATTCACACCACCTGGGATAAGCACTGGGTATGAGAATGGAATTTATGTTTGGCAGTTATAAAATTAAGCCTGTCAAAAGCTTTTTCTGTAAATGTTAATACATAGTGGCAGATGACTAAAATGGAGCTATTCTGGAGTGTTCCAACTGCCTGAAGTCTTACATCAGTGCCATAATACACTCACAACCACAAGTGCACACTACCTGTTTGCTCAAAGGGATCAGTTGACATTTCAGCCCTGTTATTTGCCTCAACAGCTTCCTCTGTGATTTTCTCCATAGCTTTACATGTACATGGCTTTTATTAGGGCAGATTCAAGGCAATTTGGGTTTCAAATGACAGTTTCAGTTGCTGAAGAGATGTCCAAACCAGGTTTGGTTTGCTGTTTTTCTTTTTTAAATCTTTATCTGCTGACTGAAGTGAAAACTAACACACACCTACTATCACAATAATGATGTTGTTATGTGGTGTCTTTTATTTGTTTATTTATTTTATTAAAAGATGTCTAAACAAATTGAATCAACTGGTTAGTCAACACTGAAATGACACATTTTTTACCTTGGTAAACATTCAAAACCATCCCTACAGCAGCAAGATAATTTATTAATTTAGATTTTAACCAGACCTACCTCACATCCCAAGCAGCACACATACATTGGGAAAAAACCCCAAATAAACAAAAAATCCACACAAAGTTCGAAGAGCTTGGCATATTAATCCTATTACTATGGAAACAGTAATGGAGTTTGCAGCTATTGGCAGTTGTGATCAAATCTTCTAGCTGATTACCATACTAATTGTGATTCATCCACTAAATAACCTCTTTATTTACTAATTCTTTTGTTGTTGGATAGATACTTCTGTTTCATGCATGTTTCAATGTCAAGCTTTTCTGTTGCGGTGTGTTGCAATGTCCTGTTTTACCTTCTCCCTTCCCCCTCGCCCCTCGCTGAGTGTGCCCTGTCAATCAGGCTAACATACCAGCAAGGCGTCGTGTGATAGGTGTCCCTAGTCCCTTGAGACCCTGCCCCTTCACCTGGTTGGTGGCTCACCTGTCCCCTCCCCTTCCCCTGTCCTGAGCTTAAAATGTTAATGAGACCATGTGGCCTCCATTCTGTTAGCAGCAGTGGCCCGGTGCAGACATCTCTGTACCCATGGAATAAACATCTGGCAACCTTCTAGCAGAATCCACTCCCTTTCTCTCCACCATCGCCAGAAGCTCTCTCTCCTGAGGTAAAATGGAGTCCTGACAAGCCTGGACTTGCCCCGCTGCACTCTCCAGCAGCCAAGGTATCTCTGGGGTAAAACACCACAGTGCTGCCTTTGGCCCAGCAGCGAGGGTCAGAACTGGCCCAGGCACCATCTAACTGGTTATATTGGGATTCATATTCCAATATACTTTTCAATGCCAACCTGGTGCCTGTTTCAATGTCAATCTTTTCTGCCTTACTACAACACGAGGCTGATTCCAAGGAGCTTCTGCATTCCCCTTACCCATGAGCCCTCCCTGTAAACCCCAAAACTCTTCAGTCCCCAGGTGTTTGGCATACCCTGATCATGAGGACAGCTTTCCTGATGTCCCGGACGCCGTCGTAGACCAGGCGGGAGGCGTCGATGAACTCGTTCTCCTCGAAGGGCTGGGGCACGTTGGCGCTCAGGGCTTCGATGGCCACCTCCACTTGCTCAGCGAAACGTGGCATCACTGCATTGGACACAAGGAGAGGCAGCAGGGTCAGATTTGTGTTCTCTCAGGAACAATTTGCTCTGGGGCATGGATAGTTTCCAGGAGGTGCAGCACATGCTGTGCTAGAAATTCCACAGGGAGCTCACGGATGGGTTTGTACCCACCCTGCACGTGGGCACTTTATCTGACAGCATGGAAATACCCATCCCTATATCCATCCCTACATTCTCTCCTCCAACTGTGCAACAAAAATTAGAAACCTTCCTTCCAAACCTGTGATTTACTAACTTTTAAAAGGCTGCGAGATACCTGAGCAGGCAGTAAAGTTCATTTAACAGCTTTACAACCTGTAAAGAGCACAGCAAATATTTGTATCAAGTGATCAAAACAAGCTGTAGCCATTATGCCTGCTAATTTACATAATTTACACTCTAGCTCATACTAAATAATATTAATTGTATAAGAGACAAAATGCAAAATCAAGGATATACTTTTGTGAAGACACCTAAATGAATCTTCTGTTTCTTCACTATCACCATGTATATAACACAAAACACAGCCACAGATACTGGCTAAAAATATTATAAACTGTGGTACGAACTTATTTAATATACAATCTAAAGCTATTATTTACTTTGGTAAATGGTTTCAGAGCATTGCTTGAAGTAGCAAGAGACTTTTCTTCAAATTTCATTGCAGATTCCTTTGAAGGCATAATCACTTTCTGCACATTGTGTTTGCAGGAAAAGAATTCTTCCCTAAATCAGTCCTCTAATAGCTCAAACCCAAATGCTACAAACATGAACATCAGGTCCCACTGATTATACTGCATTCCTGGACGTGTTTGCTCATCTTAAAAATTTAACAATAATATTGAAGGACTATGCTCATAGAGGACAAACATAATCAATGTTTCATTAGAAACCTAGATAAAAATATGTAGTTGAATTAATTCTTAAGAATTTAGGGAACTAGGGTCAAGTTTAAGATTTATAGATACCCATCTTTTCCACATATTCATATTACTTTTATTCTAGCATTTAGGTATCCAGATCATGTATCACTGACTTTACTATTTTGGCAATGTAATTAGAAGAACAGGAAATGATGATTCCCACGACAGTTATTGCCTTTTTTTGTTGTAAAATATTACCTTTTTTGCCCATCTTTTCCCTAAACCCTATTTTTGGTACACTTATTGGTAACCTGAACCCAGCTGATGAATACAAAGGGGAATTTTCAGTGTTTTTTTCATCAAGAGCAGGGACATTCTTTCCTAGGAACTTCTATTCTGATAGAAAACGATATTTTCTTCTTAACTAAATGTTCTTAAATTTATTTTACAGAATCTGAATTAAAGTAAAACCACAAAAACACATGATTTAAGAATAGTTTACATTTTGAAGAAGTGGCAGCAACCATGAGCTCAAGCTTTCTGTTTCTGGCATTTAAATATTACGCATTGGATGCAAATGAGGAAACCTTTAAAGGGATACAGGGATTCAAATATAGTTTATACATCACTAAATATATATGTGTATATATATCAGTTAACATAGACAGATGAAAGAACAGATTTGTGTTTTCCATGCAGATAACGTTCACTAAGTTCCTGGGATACACTGGAAAAACAGGAAAAAGTGGCAGCAACAATAGACTTTAAAAAAGTAAACATTAACAAAACATTGCAAAAGTAAACATTAACAAAACATTGCCAGGCAGAGGGGAAACATTTTAATTAGAAAAGGAGTTTAAGAGAGATGAAAGTTTTGGAAAGCGTATTTAATAAATGCATATATCAAATTACCTTAATTAATAGAACACTTGAAAGTGTAGTAGGAGACTAATATGATTGCATAAGGAAGTCTCAAGCCTGAATATCAAAAAGCAATCATTAAAAATACAATCTAAACAAGTAAACCTAAAGAATTTATTCTGAGTTGTTGGGATAAAACAAATAACGCTAGAGATGCAATAATGAAAACAATTTTTAAAAAGGAGGTAAACAACACTAGTATTTAGGGTTAAAATAAATTTAACCTTAAATTTCAGATTATAATTTCTTAACTAGCAGAGGTGGTCAGGTATTTGATATAATTGATAGTAGGTGCAACAGGCCTGAATTAGGAATGGGCAGTTTGAAGAACATCTATATAAGCATAAGGAAATTTAGCTTTTACATATGTGTTCAAGTTAGCAGAGTATAGTAAAATTTACCCTAGATTTAAAAAAAAAAAAAATGAAAGCAATTTGTGAACCTTTTTCAGTGACCCCAAGAAAAACATTAGTGGTGGAAATTCCAGGAATTTGGGGAAAAAAAAAAAAAGAAACATCTGTGTATTTTAGATGAAGGTATATAATCTTCATATAAACGTCCTTGTAAAGGTAGAGAAGAGAAGAAGGAAGGTTTATACTATATTCAACATAGTTTTAGTACCCAGAAATAAAATCAAACTTGACATGGAGCGATTAATGTTTAATTATCTGTAAATAATCAGCAGATGCTGGACAGGCAACAGATTTGTGGCAGTAAGTTGCACCAAGCTTTTAGAATATTTCCCTTGACAGGGCAGAGATGGGGGAGCAGGTACAACACAGCTGGGTTTGTCATGGCCACATGTGACATTCTCAGAACAAAACAAGGGAAATTTAAATTAAAATGGTTGTAAGGTGGGAAGTTACACTTTATTCATATTCCTGAACACAAGGTATTAATGCCTGACCACATTTATTACCTCCACTGGCTGTGGAAGCTTCTCTGATCTGTTCTGATTTTGCAGACCTGGCTATAATTTAGTCCCTAATTTAAAATATGACAGGTAAACATTATCTGCTGTTTCAAAATGGGAATAGATATTAAAATACTTTATGAGTGCTTGCTTGCCAATGATATTATTTCATCAGTGCTCACTTTTGATTGGGCAAGCAAGGAGAAAACACCTTTAACAGGGGGCTATTACTTATTGCTTCTTTAAGCATATGTTGCCATTTAATGCAGGAAGTCTTTGAAAATTAAGAAATTTATTATTCTCCAGTTAAGCTTATTGAGCTCCATGAAAAAAAAAAAAAAAAAACAAACCTCTAGTCTTTCTTCTCTATTATTTACCACACAAAGAAAGATATTCCTGTGCCAAAGGTGAAAGAACCACAAGTAAAATTCAGGCAAAGGCGTTCATCAGAATCTGGAGTTAAAACTTGCAAATGTATCAGACAGAGAATGATTCATTTATTATGCACAGAGAAATTGGCTATGAATTTTAGATTCAGAAGCAAATCAGTACTTCTGGGGCAAAATTAAACATTGGTTTCTTAGTTTGAGCTGTGGCTTTGAAAACAGCCACACATATGCTTAGACTGAAAAACGTGGTCCATTAAAATCTCTCAGCCTAACTGCATGAATTAATTAGGCACCTGCATAAATGTTGACAGAATCAGGTCCCAAGTTAATAACAACACTTCTAATTCACTGACTTTGTCATTCCAACAAAATAAAGATTTGAAATCCTTTCTGTGGATGAGTTTCCAATGGCACTGAAAGCAAGACCAATGCCAACAAAATCTAGGTTGAAAGGCTGCTGGAGAAAAATTTGGAATCAGAAAGTTGAAATTATTTCCATTTTATCAACTGATCAATTCTTTTGAATTATACTTTTTTATCTTTTGGCTGATGTATACTAGAAACCCAGCATATCACCATGTGTGAATTCAGGCCTTGATCAAACTTGTATTTTTTTTGTGAACCCCTCTGTTCCACAAAGAAAATATTTTCTCTAAAGCTCTTGTTTTTCTCCCACCCACCCATATCTCCTACATATTAAAATTATCAAGTAATTACCTGTTTCCTAAAAATATAATTCCTGCTGACTTTTTCTCCTATGGCACTCAGTCTGTACTGCGATTTTTGTACTTAGAAACATCACTGCAAACTTTGTTTAGTGATATGGGAACAATAAGATCGCTGATAGACAGAAAAATGTTAGGTTACATAATAAAATTATTGAGATAGAAATTAAAAAATGTTTGGGCGTTCTTGTTCGTAGCATTAGAACAAAAAGTTTCATTAATATGCAAGATTAAATGAATGCCTTGCTGATTTATTGTACTTTTATGGCCTTATTATTTAGGAACTTGAATTCCTCAGAATCTTAAGTAGATGTGAATGTTCAGAAATGTGGAAAGGGATAATTAAGACACACAAAAAAAGCAATAAAGGTCAAGCACTCTTCCTGTGCACAGTTTCTAATTCTTAGTAGCATCAATGGGAGTGAGGAAATTTGTCTGGTTTTGTCTCACATCATACAACTGGAAGTTTTAAATCTTTCCTTATACCAGACAGAGAACAGGAGATGCTTCCATGAGAAAATTAATCACACTTATCCTACTTTAAAGACTCAGGTTCAGCTGGATAAAATTCTGATTTTCCTCTGCCACGGAGCAGAGAGGGAGGTCTATGGCTGTCACCCTGGTTTTTTAAGATTTTCTAAGCTTTCTGATGTTGACATTCTTGTAGCGAATTTTCTCACACATTTTCTCATAAATAACTCATTGTTTTGCATTCCTTTATGGAGGAGGAGAGAGTTGAAGGGCTGTTGGTTTGTCCAGTGTCATTGGAGAGGTGGCACTGTCACCCTGCAATCCACTGTCGCTTTTGGAAAACTATAAATGTTGGAGTCAGAAAACAAACTTCCTGTTTTTCTTCACCTTAAGAACAGTGATGTGAGCTTGTGTTCTTTTGTGTCCTATAGCAACATTGGGCTTAGACCAGATTTCTGCTTTAGACAACCAAGTTTAGGCACAAACCAACCCCATTTGCACCAAATCCTGGCACATTTTTGGCTCTGAATCAGGCTGAGCACAACGTGGCTCCTTTCCATCCCAATCTCACTGGAACTGAAGGGTTCCCAGGAATATCGCCTCAATTTTTAGCCAGAAGACAATTTTTGAAAAGCACCAGCAGAGCTATTTCTTGGATCTTCATTTTGAAAAGACAAGCACCCACTTGAGTCTTTTCAGAATCCAAGGATTTGGATCCAAGGGAAGAGCCCTTCTCAAAGTCCAGGGGTTGTTCCTCAGAGCCAGACTGTCCTCAGAAATATCAGATATTTGAGCAGCAGAGAAGTGACTGCTCTCCTGTACCCACTGCACCAACTGTGCCCTCAAACCTTTGTATTTGCTTAGGCATTTCCATCCATCCTTAAGAAAATTTATTTTCCTTATGCCATGTTGAGAGAGACACATCATTTAAGGTGCCAATCACCTTATCTATGTAGCCCTTAAATAGCTTTAAAAATCTGCTCATTTGTGGGAAAGATTATTCAAGAATGACATGGCACTCTAAAGGTTTGCTAAAAGTTTCAGAGTCCCTGAAAATGTCTGTGCTTCTCCTAAACATCACAGTTGTTCATGTCACATAAATCAAGAACATTATCTAGAATGACAGGCAGGATTTTAAACTTAAGGTTATCAGGGAGACTAAAAAGAAAAAAACCTATGAATGATCCACTATACTAAGAAAAAAAAAATGCTCTCTCAGAAAAAAAGCTCAGCCATTATCCAGATTTAAGAGATTTTAGTATTAAACATTCACAAAGTTACAGCTTAAACATTTCAGGCCAGTAGATGAAATTTCTTCTGTTAGTTTTTGTGTTTGCATGGCTTGTTTCTTGTTTTCTTTTTGTTTTGTTTTAATTTTTAATTTACTTAACTGAAGAAAGAATGGAGTCTACTGGGAAATTCAAGTATTTAAACTAGGTATTTAAAAGATCATTCCCAAGGGATATCTGACATCCTCTGCCAAAGACAGCACAGTTTCTCTGTTTCATTTGACAGATGAATAAGGAATGAAATATGATACCTTATTTAGTTCAAAGTGTTTGTCAAAGTCTGTTTCTAAAAGAACTGCACATTCCTTATCAGAAGATTCTAAATACTTCACAGAATGTTTTTAAGTCCTGATCTCATATAATTCACATTTCAGTCATGACTATTATAGTGCTAATTGCCAAGAAAAAGCTTTATAAAAGTCTACTGAAACATTACATAACATATAGAATCACAGAAATGTCTGGGTTGGAAAAGATCCCTCAGATCAAGGAGTCCAATCCTTAACCCAGCCCTGCCAAGGCCACCACTGCCCATGTCCCCAAGTGCCACATCCATAGGGCTTTTAAATCCTTCAAAGGATGGGGACTCCAAACTGCCCTGGGCAGCTGTGCCAGGGCTGGACAAGCCTTTGGCTGAAGAAAACTTCCCAAATATCCAATTTAATTCTTCCCTGGCCCAGCCTGAGGCCGTTCCCTCTCCTCCTGTCCCTGTTCCCTGGCTGTCCCCTCCTGTCAGGAGCTGTGCAGAGCCACAAGGGCCCCCCTTGTCCGGTTTCCGGCTGTTTGGAGGGCCTGGAAAGGCCCGGGGTGGCCTTGGGGCAGCCCGCGTATCAAAGGACAAGACGAGGCTTCAGTTCTTCTTTCGGTCTCTGTGTTTATTAATTGTTTATCTAAAAGATTTTCTCTCGGCCCGACAGAGCTCTGCTCAGCAGCCAGCCATGAGCACACTGTGCCGCCCTCCATACAGACACCTATCTTTATACCCAAAGTTACGTGTACAATATTTATCATTTTTCCCCAATACCATTTATTCTTATTGCCCAGTGCACTTTTAGTAATGACCAATCCCAAAGTGCCACCATCACCACAGAAGATGGAGGAGAAGAAGAAGAAGAAGAAGGACAGGACACGCCCCAATTCCTCCATCTTACTTCTCTAAACCCCCCTGTACAGAAATCCTAAACCCTGTGTTTCACTCTCTAATTAACTAATCCCTTCACCATTCACCCCGGTGAAATCCTCCTATCCTCATACAGGTGTCGTCTCCTGTGTAGGATCAAAGTCCAGCCACCAGACACTTCTGGCAACATTCCAGGACTGCCGAGCCCCCCAAGGGTGGTCTCGGTGGCACCTCAGTCCTGAGGTGCTGAGATCTCACACCCCCTGATCCCTCTTTGCTCCAGGCTGAGCCCCTTCCCAGCTCCCTCAGCCCCTCCTGGTGCTCCAGACCCTTCCCCAGCTCTGTTTTGGGTAACAAACCCTGTGTCTCACACTGGTGAAATGGTTAAAAGTCAGCTGTAAAATAATGAATGATGAATATCCACACCCTACAGCAGTTTGCAGTGAACACAAGACTTTCAGGAAGAATCAGCCTTCACTGCCGAACATTGATCTAGCCATGGCCCATAAAAACAAAATTCTCAAGGCTTCCTTGAATTTATGGCCAAGTCCTGACCCTCTGGCCCACCTAAGTCTTCTGGCACTTCCCAGAAAGCTCCAACTTTATCTGTGGGTTTATGCAACCCAGCAGATTGATGTGGGAATGGAAGAAATGGGTTTGCTCATGTGCAGCCCAGGTGAGATGGACATTACAGAAATCAACGGCACGTCTGGAGCTATGGTACCAAGGGTTGGGAGACAGGGGCACACAAACTAGAGGGGAAAACTCATCTTCAAACTTTGTTCTGACTGACCTGCATTGACAGAAAGATAAATGTCAGGGCAGAAGCCAGGTAAGAGCTGTTTGCATCCTGGAAAGCACAGGAGGCCACTGACTAAGGACAGGTCCACCCCAAAATGGACAGAGGAGGATCACAAATGTCTTTTGTGTCTCACCAGTTTCAGCTGTCTCCCTCTACCTGTGCAAGATTCCACACAGTGAGTACCCCTAAAATATTATTCCTGCCAAACAGAACCCTTCAGGGTAACATTTCAAATGAAAGCAAGCTCTTCAGAAAATTCCCTCACGAAAGCAGTTTTGTGCTGTTGGACACCGAGCACGTTATGTAAAAAGCAAACCACCCCTCCTGGCTCAGCTAGAAGTTTGTGTATCAATATGTAGGTGTGTGTAGGCAAGGGGATGCAAGGAATACCAGTGCTTTTATTTTAAAACATTATTGTACAGTTGACACTTGTATTCACAAAACATTCTGTTGGGGTTGGTGGATGGATATTGACTCCATTTCTCTGCCTATATTTTCTAGACCTGGAAAATTTCTTCCTACTTACAACACCACCCTCCTAATTTAAAAAAATGGCTTTTAAAAAGATGAAATGTTTTTGAGAACAGATTTGAAAAGTGACTAAATAATACTGGTTTATGAAAATGGACATTTCTATTATATTAACCCACTTTTCATTATACAAGGTGTCTGGCACATCCAAAATAAATTACTCTGATATTTTTTAAACTCTCACTGAGTTAATTCACAGCTAAACCTTGAATTTTCTTTGATTATGTAATCCTTATCTTGACTTTCTTCCATTTCTGGAAGATCTTTAGGTTGTGGAGAACAAGTGGAAATATCTCCTCGGGGTTTTCAGTGAATATCCTCCTGTAAGCACAGCCTAACATCTTCAGCACGGATGTGAGGCTGCTGAGCATGGAAAAAATATGATTTCTGCTGCCCATTACAATGCCACTGTTTTTCTGAGATGATGAATTTGCTCAGAACCTTTCTGTCCATGCAGATAATATTGATTTAATTGTTCCATTTACATAGAGAAATTAAATAAAAATATCTTTTAGTCTGTCTTTTTCTCCCAACCAGCATTTTCCTTTTGGCAAATGTTGCTGCTGCCTATTCCCCTGTTAATGAATGCACCAACCGCGGTGCTGGCCCTGGAGTGACACAAGATTTCCCTTTCTGCTTGCTGAGAAATGATCACTTGTGCTCTGCCTTGCCACCAGCTCTTAATCCATCAAAGGCTTTAACACTCACCCCATGGTTACCTGGTTGCCAAACACCTGTGGGTGCACATGTTAGGGAAAGCCTTTGAAAATCTACATCAATTAGGTTATATTCTCCTTTAGCACTCTATTCCATTTTTAAAAGCGGAGAAAAAGAACTAGCATTTCAGCTTTGAGCTACATGGTGATTTATTCATCTCTTATGTCTCATTTTAATTGCTTTATAATGCATTTTAGATGATTTCTTAGTGTATGCCTCTGTATATTGATCAGAGTTTCTCTGGTTAGAAATTCTTTGGATCAAACCAACAATCTTGGATGTTCTCTGGTCCTTTTGTAAAATACCTTTTCTTTAATAATGCATTATATTTTTCTTTTGTTGGTGGCACCTTGACCTTTGCATTTCAGTTTAGCAAAACTTTAAAGAAAATACTACAGTACTTCGCAGAATAAAAGTCATAATTTGATCAGAACTCCTGGATAAATGATTTCATGTACTCAGGATGATGGTACCCATAAGTTTTACTATTACTACCTGAACTCCCATAAAACATGAATTTAACATCATTTATTTTTTAAATAGGCTCCATTTCACATCTTTTAGCTCTCCCTCAGATTCAATATGGGTTTTTTTTGATTACAGCTATGCTTAAATTCATCTTCTTGCTCCTACATTTTGTTTCCCTTCATATCACTGCTGAAAAATCCATCTTTTCCACATTTTTAGTATTAGGTTTGATAACATCACTGAGCTGCCTTTTGCTAGTGATAAATATCTTTAAAGTTTGCCCTACTCACACTGATAAAACTCTCACAAGGCTTATTGCTGAATTGCCAGTAGTGCTGATTTTCAACTTCAGCCCATTCTGATAAAGACAAAATACAACAAAATTGTGTCAAAACAGAAGTCGGAGTGACCTACTTAAAACCAGTGAGTTACAAAGTTACTGGGATATTTTTAAGACATGCTAAAAAGCTGAAACTCCAATTTCAGTGTGAATCAGACAATTTCAAATTTCCAGTGTCCCTCATAGGAGTAACCCCAGTAGTATGGTACTTGCTGTTCCAGGATGGCTTCAGACAGCCCAGTGCAAACTGGAGCAAAACCACAAAAACAAATTTTTGGGAAGTTTTCACAGCCTTTCCCAGGCAGTTCTGGTCCTACTTGTTCTGCTCTTATCCCTTTCATTTCCCATTCACTTACTTTCTGCAATTTCTAATCCAGTTTTCCCAGTTTAAATCCAACTCTTGGCCTTTCAATAATGTCATGGCTTTTTCTCCTTCCTGACCCTGAAAGATCTTGGAAAATAGGATTTGGTCTCATTGCCTGTTCCTTAATTTCAATTATTTTTATTTATTTAGAAGCACAGGCTTCTTGCCTTCCGTTTTTACAGATTTTGAAGTAACTTCTGAGTACATTTCAGTCTCCTCCTTGTTGAAGGCAATGGGAAAGTCTCAGCTGGGCTTGGTCACTCTGGGTACACAGCAGGATGAGGAACCTCACTATTCAAACTAATTCTGAGCAGAATTATATAATTGTAATTCTGCTCTGTTTCCTCTTACTTCCTTCCCTTTCTTTTTGCCTTTATCCTTGTGTTTAACTTTTTCTTTCTTCTCTTTTCCCTTCCACCCTTCTCTCCTTTTTCCCCTCCATGGACAACTTGTAACAGGATGATTTCACAGCTTTCCACAAATCTGAATACCAATATAACACTTAACAGAGGCACCCTAAAATAACTCAACCAAACAAAAAAAACCACAAAGAAACAACCAAAAACCACCCCAAAGCCAATCAACAACAAAAAAAAATTGAACTTTGAAGCTCTGGTTTACTCCTGCACAAGTAACATCCACTAAAATCTACGAGTTTGGTGTTTGTTCCCAGCAAGCCCCATCAGCTCTGTGGTTTTATAGGTTTCATCTTGGATTTGTAAGAAAATCAGCAAGCAAAAGCTAAGTTTTTGTTATGGTTTTTAAAGGAAAAGTTCTCTATTTTAAAAGGACTTTAACCAGTCTGTCACTCCCTAAAACTGCTGCCAGAGAAAAGAATTCAGCCTCTATCAAGTACTTGGCTTTAAAGGCATTTTGTTAGACAGGCACAGGCAGCAAAGCACTGAAACACTAAAAACCCCGCCCCATATATTCCAATGGCTGTGAATTAAAACAACAAACTAAGAAAACTTGGAGGTGAGACTGGTTATTGAAGCAATGTTTGCAGTTTCCATTTCTCAGAAACTATCAACATCATTTTCATGAGAGATTAATTTTTCTCCCCCCTAAATAAAACCAAACCAAACCAAACTAAACCAAACCAAACCATTATCAAGCTGCTTGTCCTTCCAAAACACTGCATCCATATTTCTCCACTGTGGATCCAACCCAATAGTCAGAAATCTGTGGAAGAATAGGTTTAACAGAGGTTTTCCTTTTCTGAGTGGACAATTAAAAGCAAATAATAATTATAAGAGAAAGGTAATCTGTTTATTTCTTTGCCATCATCATTTAACTAAATTTATCCCAGCTTCCAAAAGTACTTAATTTAAAATTAAATTAAGGTCTGTTAAAAAAAAAACCAAAACAAACAATTAAACAAAAAAAAAAAAAAGGAAGGAATAAAAATGAAAACAGTGAGATGTCCATGATTGTGCTTCTCATAAAGATTTTGATGTCCATCTGTGGGTGGAACCTGAATCCAAATCAATGCAAATCAATCACTGTGATATTCACATGCCCTCTGAACAGAGAGAAGCTGTGAGAGAAGCAGAGAATGATCAAAACAATTCTTATCTCATTTGCTGCTCCTGTGCCTGTGCTCACGTGGAATGTGTTCTGGAGGTTGTTTACCCAATGGTTGCTTGATTGGATTCGGGTGGAATTGTTTATGTTAATTAGCCAATCAGATCCAAGCTGTGTCCTGACTGTTGGGAGAAAGTCGCGAGTTTTCTTTTAGCATTATTTAGAGTATATTATAATTTAGTATAATAAAGTAATTAATTAGCCTTCTGATATCATGGAGTTCTGTGCATCATTCTTCCCTGCCTCGGGGGATCCTGGTAAATTTGATAAATCCCTGCCATCATTCCTGAGTGTTTGATCAGTCTGGGAAGAACTCGAGGTGAGGAACTGAAAGAATATTGAAATAAATGTATGGATTCATAAATACCCAGACCAGGGAATCACTGAGGTTGGAAAACACCTCTCAGACCATGGAGTCCAACAATTCCCCCAGCCCCACATCCATGGAGCTTTGAACACTCCAAGGATGGGGACTCCAGAATGGCACAGGGGGACTAAATCCCATTTTAATCACTTTATTCTAAGGTGATGAAAGGAGTCAGTTAATTCTACTTTTAAGCATACAGAAATCATAATCAATGCCTTTGTAAATGGCCTGAAAAGCTGCAGATGGAAATTGTGCTCTAATATTAATGATCCACATTCACAACTGGCAGAAATTGTTTAACCTTGATCAGCTTCATTGAATTTGGGCCCATTCTGTCCCCTGAACTACTGCTACACAATTTGTTCATGATACAAAGCTCTTAATATTGTAAACATAATATTTTAAATTATTTTTTAATGCTCACAAGTTTATTTACACTTTATAAAATAAAAAAAAATAATAAAAACTTTGACTTGGAGGAACAGGGACTTGTTCTTAATTATTGAACCCCAACATTAACACATTGATGTTTTCAAGTTGCACTCAGTCCAGAGTTTATAGCACTTAGTTATAATTCAAATGATACCAAAAAGTGAATTAAATATGGAATTTAAGTATTTGATGTGCATATTATTGATTTATATAATGTCATTTTATACCTGCCTGTTAAAAAAATTAATAATAAAATTTATAGAATGTTGGATCACAAATTTTAGCTAAATATAAAGCTCAGACATACATTTTGTTTTGTTTAATATAGAAATATTAATGGTAGGAAGAATTCTTCATAGCTCCTCTTCAACCAAAAAACAGCTTTAACAGAAGAGAGCAACAAAATATTTTACCATGTCAAACTGGCAAGATTATTTTCCTTTCTGTGTATTCATAAAACCAGGTCATAAACTTTTAAAAAGGAGTTAAATTTACAGTACTTATTCCAGTGATCTCTTGTTGGGTAGTAAAAATAGGCTGACATTAAGCTGAGGGCTACAATACCAGGAGTAATATTTAATCATCCCCTAATCAGTTTTTAGCTTATTTTGTTGATTCCTGTTCTCAAAGCGAACCCAGAGACTGCAGAGCTAGAGCAGTTTTTGCTTTTCCATCTCAGAGGGCAATTCTTGGGCTTTTGGCTCAAAAGTCACATTTGAAGTGTCCTGAACTGGTGCAATTTTCATTTGTTCCTTCTAAAATAATCAAAAAAAAAATCAACCTCAGGTGAACAAGTGCAAAGAGGCAGGGGAGGATCAGCTCAGACACCTCCAGACACAACAATTTGTGCACCTTTATCCCACCAGGGCACCTGATCAGTGTGTGGAGACCCAGCCTGTGAAGCCAATGAAATTTGGAGCGTGATTCACCCAAAACCAGCCAAACCTGCTGCTTCAGGTGAGAGCAGCCCTGAATTACTGAGAGCACTGATATAAAGGGCTTTAAAATGGCCAGCACAGACCTAATCACCCACACTGAGACGAATCCAATCCCTGCTCTGGCAAGGCAAAAACAGATTGGAAAAAGAAAAAAGAATATTTCTTCTCGCCCTATCAATCTTGCAGACTTTTCTACTTTTATATAATCTATGTATTTTTATACAATCTAGCAGAATTTTATGTTTTTTTCAATCAGGTGGTGCATTTTCAGTTGCTCATATGTATTTTTCAATGAAAAGTTGTTTTGTTTAGCAACACTTCAGTCATCAGCAAGTACATTCACCTGCACAGACCAAAGAGTAATGTTTGCAGTGATTTTCTGCAGATGTATAATGCATAATCAATCAGCTCAGAAGAAAAGGCTGTGTATTATTTATTCAAATCATAGAAACTTTGATGTAGTGGCCTAGTCTTGATGTGTTACTGAATTTCTTCTCTTATATGGCTCCTGTCAGTGTGACTTCTGCAACAGCACTGAGTGGAGAATAAAAAACACACTCCCAGCCATGAATTTATTTGTTTGTATCTTCTTTTCCAGAACAGATCTCAGAGAACCACCTGAAAGTTTTAAATGACTAAATAAGAGTATTTCAATAATTCTTCCAGCATTGCACCAAACTCCCCTGTCACGATAGGACACAAAAATAAAACAGTGTGGACATGCAGCTTTCTCAAGGTAAAAAAGAGAGTTTTTAATTTTTGACTCTAACATTTCTAGATTTTTAAAAGTGACAGTGGATTGGAGGGTGAAAGTGCCACCTTTCCAATGACACTGGACGAACCAACAGTCTATTAAATTTCTCTTCTTCCATAAAAGAATGTAAAACAATAAGTTATTTACATAAAGTGGGTGAGAAAGTTTGTTACAAGAATGTAAATATTAGAAGGCTTAGAAAAACTTAAAAAACAGGGTGACACTTGTTGAGAAGGATTGACACAAAGGTCTCACAGATATGTGAATGAAGAAGATTTTTGAATGTAGAGTCTGACGAAGGAATAGAGATGGATGCAAGTTTTGATATAGAAGAAAAGAATTGCTGAGCCAGTCTCACTGGATAACCAAGGAGCCAAAGGCTGTGTTAGTGAGAAGGGGTTTTATGGCTCAGAGCAAAGGATAAACCCACCCCAAACAAGAAGATGTTTTTACCAAGCAGAAAGAGAGCACAGGCAAACAAGGCAGCAAATGCTGCAAGTAGAAAAAAGGTCTCAAAATTTTCCACTGCAAGAAAACTGAAAAACAACTTCTGGCTTAAACTGTAATGCACTGACTTTTAGTGCCTGGAGAACAGTAACATGAATATGGTAATGACAGTAGTTATGATAGGCCATAGATAAAAGTTAAGGTATGGATTGGTTCTACTGTATGAAGATGCTCAGCACAGAAAAGTCTATAATGCATTGTAACCTAAACTCAGGGTGTCCAGGCCTGCCTGCAGCTGGAGCTGACAGCTGTGGGCACAGCTCTGTCACACATGATCCTGGAATGCTGTAACTCTTGGATGTAATAAACTGCACTTTGGAGAGCTGCCTGGAGTCCTGCATCCCTCATTTCAGCTCTTACAGACACTCACCAGTTTCAGAGAGCAGTTTTGTAGCTTCCAGCACCTTCTCAGTGTACACGCCGGTCTCGTAGTTCTCCATCTCGGCGTTGATGATGTGGATCACTCTGGCTGCGCGGCCCCGGATGGCGCCCGCGGTCCGGTCCAGCGTGTCCACGTCCCCCTCTTGCAGGGCAATCACACACTTGTTCACATCCTCCAGGATGTGGTTCTCTGCAATTCAGGTTAAAAAGACACCTGGTTCGATTGCGCTCTTCCTCACAGCAGAGCTTACTCATTTGGGCAAATGTCAGTTTATTAAAAAATGGATTATCTACCTTTATCCGGGCTGTAAAACAAAAGCTCTTCTGTGATATTGTCACATAACAGTAAAAATCTGTGTGATATTTATCTTTAGTAGGGACTGGGCTGTGTGTCCCAACCTGTAATTCCTTAAAAACAACTCACATGAATTTCAAACATCACACTGAATGTTATCATAATGAAATTGTGATTAAAATGAATGCAAAAAGGAAAGCAGTCAAATATTTTGCAGATTCTCTAATAAACAGTTGGGCAATTTTCTGAAGGTGAATTTACACTCTCCCATAAATTTTTATTACATTTGGCTCATTTTTGCCTAAGTAAGTCAGGAAAAAAAAAATCACATTGAAAAGACAACAGCAAATGGCCTTTGCAGATAGCACAAAACCTGGGCATGAGCAGTTCACCTCCCTCACTCCATCTATGCCAGAGAATAAGCTGGGGATTTCTAATAACACACCCTTATCATTATGGGTGACTTTGCATAATCTGAAGCAAGAGATGGCAACAGTGACTCTGCTCAGAGCAGGTGATACCAAGCACCTTAATTGCATTCTTGGGAGATGCATTGTTATTTTTCTGGCTCTGGATCAGGCCATCTCCTCTCATGTGCTACAGCATCAGAGTTTATGTAGTTTTCTCACATACAAACTATATGAAAGCATGAAGAAGACTCTGACTAGGTCAGATATTATTCTCTGCAGTCAGTAGAGTCAAAAATAATTTTACTAAGACAATGACTGAATTTCATATTTGACCAAACCCAATCTGAGAAACTCAGTGACTCTAAACAGCAACTTGATTTTCTGCTAGAGACACATCTGACACAAAAAGGAAATGCTGTTCTTTGTAGTAGTAGTAAAACAGGATTAATCAGTTCACCAACTGTTTTTTGTTAATTATCCGTTGCCACTAGAAAGAATGACTCACTAATCTTCACAGTTATAAATTCTGAGGTTGGATCATTTGAGGGTTTCAGAAATGTTTTACATGATGTCGCATTTTACACTGCAACAACTTTGGATGGAAACTGAAAGTCCCCTGAGCTGTGAATTTGAATAACTTGCAAGGCAAAATTCTTTGTTTAAAACACTCCCTACTCAGAATAAAGAAGCAGTGCCTTGTTATAATTTTTCTTTGCTGTTTCCATTTCACCATCACCAATTTGCTTTTACCATGGCACAAACAAATTTTGCCCAACAAGAAGCAATATATGAATTTGTGAAGTGCATTTGGAATATGAAATAACTTCTTGAAATTATGGTCAGCTTTCTTCTGGTAGCCTCCATATTATTAAAATATACCATCAAATGTGACAGTCAATATGAAGAGGAGGACGAGGTGTCATTTTAGGAGGTACATTTAACCAGTTAGTGGCACTTTGAATGCTTCACTGGTTTAACATCAAAAAATAAAAATACTCTTTGTAAGCTGAGGTTTCCAAGCTTTACAGCAAGAGCAACAGGCTTTCTGATTCCTCATGTTTAACAGAGATGTCTGTGCAAAGAATTAGGAAAAAGGAATCTAAACTTTACAGAAATAATAATTCTCAGCTGCCTTGGAAAGTTTAGATCTAAGGCAAAACTCTGGTTGAAGGAATTAAGATTTGAGAAAAAGAAAAAAAAAAACCTATCAACCATTCCAATGACTTCTGGTTTGTGGACACAAGCACTTGGAATAAGCAAAGTCCTCAAACAAAGCAGAAAATGGCCATTTGAGCCAAATTTCCAACTCCAGCACATGGGCTGGATCTGCAGTCTACAGCCTGGTCGTCCCTTTCTCTCAGAACTAGTTCTGCCAGACAGAGTTTGTCAGCTTCAAATCTCAAATAAAAATCAATGTGCTCCTATATTCTGAAGTGCCCTACTGTTCAGAGAGCTCATTTTCATTTTCTTGCAATGGCTTGTAGGAAATACTTGCAGGGCTGTTGAACAGAGGAGTGTAATTAACTAAACCAAATAATTTCTCTGTTAATAAGGGTAACAGGATACAACCAAACAAGATAAAGAGGGCAAGAAAAGAAAGGATTATTTTAAATTTTAAATATTGTTTTTCTTTCAATATTTTTTCCTCATAAACGTCTTTTAGAAAATTTAAGAAATACCAAGGAAAATAACATTTTGGCCAGACTGTCTCATGAAGTTTGGCTCTTCTGAGACATCTGAGTAAGGAAAGCTCTCTTAGCACACTCTATGTCCTTATTCACAACACTGAAATTCACACTTCTAAGCAAAAAAAGAAAATGAGTTTTCTGCAGCAGAAATTAACCCAAGCCATGCACCACTTTGCCACTACAGCACTCACTGGGTATGATCACATAATAACAACCACTCTGCCACAAGCTGGAGCACTTTACCAGGAGGATGGAGGAAAGACTGACCCAGGGTCAGTGTCCTTCTCTTCTCCATCCCTTCTTTACCCTCCCCACCCAAACCATCCTGCGATTCTCTAAAGTTCTCCTTTCACACAGCTGTGCAAGGATTCCAACAATTTCTACAAATACTCTCAGCCTGTAACAGGTCTGGAACACATTTTTAGAAGGTGGGCAAAATCCTACTTTGTGCCTGAGTTGGAACAAACATTCTTTAGGAATAGAAGCACAAATAGGTGCTATTTTATGGGAGGTGAAGAGGGATTGCTACCAGGGATTAATTAACACGGCGTGGTTGGTCCTACTGAGTACAGACGATCAGCACTCCAATACACACAGACTAATGGATTAATGATGCTTTCGTAATTATAGCTTTTATCTGCTCTGACCCAATGCTTTCATTTAGCAGTATATTTTTGGAAAAGTACCTGAAACAGAGAGGAAATCATCCACTGAAGTGATGTCGTCGACGGCCTCGGTGAGAACGCGCACCTGTTTCTCCCACTGGTCCTTGAACACGTCCATGTTGTCCTGGGCTACTTTGCTCTGGGGCCTGGCAGCCAATGTCAGTGCAGCGTTAATTACCTGTTAATCAAAGCCATTTGTTAGAGGAGGAGTGGTAATTTTTATCTTTTTTTTTTTCCACAGGAAAGAGCAAATAGATTATGGACTGTGTTAAAAATACAGCATACAACCCATTTGGTATGAAGGGTCTCAAGATATGGGTGTGTTTTTCACAGTTCATGGAAATCAGGCAACAATCTCACCACAAAGACAAGGCCATGCTCTTCTTCTAATGCTTTTAAGTGCTAAAAGACTCCTCAAGTAGGTTTTAGCAGGAACCTTCACTCACCTGTGGGCACAGACTATCAATCTGTGTGGCTGCCATACGCACTAACTTCACTCCTTCCTCGTTATTGGAGATTGAGCAGGCCAGATTTGCAACCTGCAATGAAATCACGAAACCATCAGGATGAGAACCAAGTTTTAGGCAAGAGAGCCATTTTATCCCTTTCTCTGTTCTTACCAAGCTTTTTCCTGAAATGAAAGGATTTTTTACAAGAGGAATAATACATCTCCTGTGCTGGTGAACAGAAACCCTTGTAGATTATTTCCTTACTAGAAAACTGAACTACCCATCTTCTTTAGATTGTTCTCAGAATCTTCCTTCACTGTCAAGTGTTTCGAATCCTACTCTATAGCTTGAAAATTATCTGCTGAGAAGTTATATACAGAATACAGAATATCCAGATATTTATCTGTACATTTTCTCTTCTCAGTTTCTTTTTGCTCTTATGAACTACATTCATTATTAATACAGGCAATCAGGCTCATCCATACACTCTGAGCTTGGCAAAAGGAAAGGTTTTTGATGTCCTAGCACATAGAATCATACTTTTCAACCCATAATCAAAACTTATACCTTCACTGAGAGTGGGAAGTTACATATCTCTCAAATATCTTCATTGTTTCTGTGCATATTAAAATAACTTTAATTTTCATGTGGACTTCTTTTTTGTTTTTCTGCCCTGCAGTAAAATATCCATTAGTAACAGTAAAGTAACTTAGAGATGTGAAATAACTCTGTTGAAACCTTGTTCTGTAATATACATCTGAAGATCTCATTCAAAGATCTTTAAATCCACATTTACTTGCCCTGGCACAGCTTTGGGAAGTGTGAAGCTCTAAGACTGAAGGCTATTTGGATAAGATAAAGACTTGGAGAGGCATCTGAATGAGATCTAGAAATCAGACCACGTCTCCAGACACAGCAGAGCTGTGGCTTGGATTCAAGTGGGGGAGCATGTTCTCCCAGATTTTCCAAAAAATCCATTCCCAAATCTTTGTGCCAACTCCGTGAATGTGCCCTGGGTTTTCCAAACAGAAATTCATGTCCCAGTGCACACTGTGATATTTAAATCACCAAGGTACATTTTGGGATGGGGGAACACAGGATATTTTTTAATCATCCAAAATTATAGCTCTTTATTCTAATCTTCATTAAAACAAACATATAAAATTTTAAATATGCTTCCTTGATATTATTCACTGTGCCTGAAGGCACAGCTATCAGTTGGAAATGATTCATGAATTAGTTCAAATGCCCCCATCTTCCCAATTTTCCTCCAGTCTCCCCTTGTGGTATTAATCTGTTCTCATCTGCAGAGCACACCCTGCCTTAGCCCTGATCCATCTGTTCTGCATAGATCCCATTTCCCTTCCAGTTCTGAGCAGCGTGGTTTGCATAAATCACAGCGCCGAAGCCCAGGCAAGGAAAGAACCCAAGGCTTCAAAGAGTCTTGCAGGCATTTCCTAATCAAGATTTTATCATAATGTTGTGATTTTTATTTTCATTTCATGATGAGACAAATGAGTTGGTCTGTTTGTTAACAGCCTTACAGCCCTCCTGTCAAAAACCTTCTCCTGAGATGACATCTTCCAATTAATTTACCATTTTCTGTAGTCACTTCTTTGCACACATCAAACACAACCCTTTCATCTTCACCAGAAACAAGAACTAAGCAGGATAATATTTAGAATTCATTAGCATGAGTGGAAATTACAGACTTTAAAAACTAGTAAATGATATTAAGTTTAGCAAGAGCCACCTTCCTGTATTGGAACTAAGTGGCTTTCCAGACTGCCCTCACATTTTCTGATTAACACAATGGGAACTTGTCCCAAGTCTTCAGATGTAACATTTACATTTTTGCAGAAAGAAATATGTGATGAAGGTTTCTGGGTGTCATGAAATGGCCATCAAACTATAAAGCAGGTTTTGAGTTCCTCTGGAAGGGAGCAATGCAGATATAATCACAGAAATAAATTTTATTTCTTCTCTGTGTCTGTTAATTATTCTTTAAATAGAATCTGATAGACAATATTTGGATCTTGCAAAGTGCTCCGTTTTTCCAAGAAAGATACAGACACAATCAGAGAAATATTTTTTCCCTTTTTTGTAAAACAGACTTCAGTACATTGTTTTTGGTGTTACTATCAACACAAGAGTACAAATGTAATTATTGCTCCATTAAATATATATATCAAAGAGCATTACAGTTATCTGTTTAAAAGAAATAATGCTACACATCATGTATAACCCTCAGTTTGATAGTTTCTGTGGAATTTTTCAAGCCTTGCATAAATCCAGCCCTGCATCATCAGCAGTCAGGCAGCAATTCTATTGCACAATCCAGCAGGGAGTGTGCCAGCCTGCACCACAGCAAGATCTGATTATGTCAAATAAACACAGAGATAAGCAATTTCCACAATGGCAGATGCAATCTGGATAAAATTGAATTCAGCTCTACAAACCTATGACTTTACCCAAAACTTAATTTTTAAAAGATGGCAAGAAATAGCCTTTACTTGCTCCAGCCTGATTTTCACTGCATAAGCATGGATCTGTGAAACAACACAAGCTTTAGGTGCTCAATCACCAGATAACTCACTTTTTAATTACTTTGATTGACTTTGTTATCAAATAAACAGTCACCATCAGTTATTATTCTTGCCACAGCAAGGTCCACATGCATGCTCTTACTTGATAGAAACCACAAGGCAATTCCCTTTGCTTAAGCTGATTATAAATTCAGCAACTTCAGATATTTTTCCTACCTAAAACTATGAATAAAAAAATTAATATACAATTGCACCCCACTTAGCTGAGATATCTGAATTAATTCCCAAACTGATCCCTTTGGACAATGGATAAAAAAGGGAGGGCCCTTCCAGGGGCTGTTCCAGGTGCCTGCTTGGCTCACCCTCTAGATGTGTCTGGTTTGTTACAGCTGCCCCTGGTGGCTGTTCAAAAAGGTATCAGTGAAATCAAAAGTGTTTTACTGGTGAATTATAACTTGATTGTCATGGCTGTATTTAATAGAACAGGTTTTGTGAAGAACAGAGACACTTTTGAGCATGGGAATTTTATTAATGTGTCACTCCTGGGCTGGATGGAGCAGAGAGCTTGGAAAGGAAATAAAAAAGCTGTGTATTAGTGCAGCTGCCAATTTAGCAGAACTTTAATTTGAAGCCTTTACCTTTGCACCTCAAATGCTCTGACTCTGCCAAAGCATTGAGGGGGAAGTTTCCTGAGAGGCTATGGAAGCAAGCAGGTAGTTAATTTATTTTTCTTTTCTTTTATTGTTTACTAAGTTCCTTGAGAACACTGAACTCAATGAGTGCCTAAACAGAATTTAGGACTGTATTGAGATCAATGTGAACTGGCTCCAGAGTATTTATATCAAGGAACACATTTTAAACACCAAAATCAATGAACTGTGAATCATTCTCAAAAACACATGGAGAACTTAATAACAGTGAAACTGCTGTGTAGATGAACATTATTGTCCAGAATTTCAGGTCTGCTAAGCTGCTTTTTTTTTGCCATAAAAACAATTGCTGAACACCTTAAACCCGCCCTGCAAGAGCACAGAGAGGTAATGAGCAAGAAGATAAACAGCCAGCTCCAGGGATGCTGTATTTTTCTGTAATCACCAAATCCACTGAACCTCTCCTCAAACTGGGGATGGGAAAAAGCAGGAACCAACTCCTCCATATGAATTTCTATCAGTGGCACTGACAGCCCAAGATGCATTTCTGCACTGTGCCATAATCTGTCTTAAATCATGCAAGGAGTTCCATTAGTTTCAGTTATTTAAAATACACACAGCACCAGTTCCTATAAAATTTATCTGTCTGTATTATTTTTGTATTTCAGCCTCAGTTTCCTGCTGGATAGCAGATTAGGGTGGGGAATGATTTTGTTTCTAATGCAAATTTTTATTACTCTTTGTGTGATCTTAGGACAGGAAAATTTAATTTCTGCCACAAAATTGCACTTCAAACTACAAAAGCAATCAAGGATCTTTCATATCAATTTACTTCATTTTTTACACTGATTAAAATCAGGTGTAGGAACCTTTTATTGTGGCTTTAAATGAGACTATTTCCATTTTTGACTTGAGCCCTTTGTATTATTAAAGGTAACCATGACTATCAAGATATATTGTGCTCTTCTGACTACCAAAACCCATTGTCTTCTGTTTCAAAATTAAATTCAAAGATTTAACATGGCCATTTGGAATTCAGCCTAAGTGAAAAGGTCCAAGAGAAAAATCTACTGCTTTGAGCAAAAATATAAAAAAAGGGAGCAGCATAAGCTACAGCAAAAGAGCAAAAGCAACACAAAAGCTGCCGAATATCCTATTTTTTAACACTTTCTTTTTATTCTTTTTTTCTCACCATAAATTGCTTAGAGGAAATAATACTGAAAAGGCTCTGTTCAGCTTCCCCAGTCATTTTACCATTCAAAGGTAGAAAATGGAATCTATTTCTATCTCAGTTTCTTCGTTTTCCATATTTTTTGTAAACATTTAAGATTTCTTGTTAAATAGTTTTATTCACATTTTTATATTTATGTAATTTATGTTTTCACTGCAACTAGTGGATGTAATATGACAAAAAAATGCAAGAAATTATTCTTTATTTAGGAAAATGCAGAGTAACTTACACAAACCCAAGCCACTGCTAAACTGATATGTCTACACCACACATTTGAGAAGCTGAAACTTTTTGAGTGATTCAGCTTGAGTTGAAGGTGGTTTAAGGCAGAGACTCCTGCAGCACTCACAGGGGACCAAAGCCAAGCAAACAATCAATTACCATGTTCAGCTGATGAGACGTAATTTGCTGAGCTGTGGTATCTCAACTATTTGTAATTATTTATCCATTCACTTAGTAATTTATCCAGATATTGCTTCAATCTCTGAATCCTTAAAAATTCTGACATATATTAATGGTGGTACTGCTGTAGGCAGCCCAGTGATATTCATGGAGCCACAAATAAGAGATTTTTTTCCTAAAGGAGAGCAGAGTTGAAGCCAAGTTACCCAAGATCTTCAACTTATTTATCCTCGCTGCACTCACTCAAGCATTCTATGATGAGCAAAACTCTATTTATCACTGGACAGGATGTTTTTGCCCATACACAAACGAGTGCCAAAAAAATCAAAATGTCACTGAGAGCACACATTGCAGCAGATTCCTGTTCCTCACCATGCTCTGCAGGGCCAGCTTGTACTGCCATGGAAATATTAGACTGTGGCTTCTCCCTCCCAGCCCATTCCATATGGCATGGGGAGAACCTCATACTGGATAATATGGCCAATTTCCCCTCTTTTATATTAACCAGTCACTTCTCTAAATAAGAGATGGATTTTTAAGTTCAGCTGTACATATATTTCACATCTGTTAAAGAATCTAACTGCATGCAAAGCAGTAAAAGAAGGCATTTCTTTTATAAATAAATAATGACCTGATTTAACAAGTTTGATGTTTGCTTTGAAAATTGCTAGCACCAAACCCTGAACATATTTACCATGAACTGCTCAGCCATTTACAATATGTATCTAAGGATATTGGCACCAGCAGGATGTTGGAAAGCTGCAGAGCACGTCAAGCACAACAGCTGAGTGTTTTATTTCATGTCTTATGTGCTGCCCACTGAACCTATGAAAACTTTTCACTCTCAAAAGGTCAACAGCATTTTCTCTCTGTTCTTACTACAGGAATGAGGCTTTTCCACACACTCCAACTCCTTTCAGACTTGCTCTGTATCAGATTTAGTTGGAAGAGCTTTAAAAGATTTCTGCTTTTGGAAATATTCCAAGTACCTCAGACTTCAATGAATTCAGCAGGTCTTCATCTGAGATTTCTGAAGGAAACCTCATGTGTACAGAAAACTCAACTCTAAATGAAAAGTTCCTAATTTTAGACTATTTCAATGAAGTGTTGCTAAATCATTCTGAACCTCCTTCATTTTCCAGGACAATTCTTGTGCATGACACAATTATGGCCAATAGGATAGAATAAAAGGGAGATCAAAATTGAAGTACCTTGAAAAGTCCTTCTACTTAACTATTTTCATAACTGAAAAGAAACCAACATTGGCTCATTTTCAATTATAGAGCTGCCAGTGAAGAACAGAAAAAAAAGGTATCATATTATGTTTGATCTTTTACTTTTCAGATCAGACAATAATAATGATTTCAGATATAAATAAAAAAATCATGGAAGTAAATACCATCTCTTATTTTCTTTGCTTTCTCTTTATATATGAAATTTTATCACAAAACTCTGTCTTCTTGAAACAGGGCAAGTTTTTATACCATATTGGTGAGCCTCAAGTGTGATAAATGTGCCTGACTGCAAACTCCTTACTGTGTCTAAAGACTTTCTAGAAGAAGAGTGGGACAATCTCTGATTTTAAACAATCTTTCTAGGCCATTGTGATTTCTAATCGTGAATTCTCTATGGAAAACAGGAGAAAGCAAATTGATTAAAGAAAAAAAGCAGGTGATTGTCTCAGGGCATTTCTCCAATTTCAACCTGAAGAAAATAATTGTGGAAATTACTTCAGTTTCAGTTTTATTTTTGTTTGTTTGTTTTTCTTTTTCCGTTTTATTCAGGATTTCAGTTTTACTTTATTTTAATTTGTAAAATTATTCAAGCAATGCTGTTGGACACTTGCAGTGGACACTGCCCAGAACTATCAACTGCATCCTCAGCGGGAACCAATGGCCCTGACAGCAACTGCCCCTGCTCCTACCTGAAGATCCAATCTCACAATTAAAAATCCAGGCCCACCTCTGTCAGGAATTCTCTGTTCCACTGAATCTCCAAACAGCTTGAAATTCAGGGACTTTAAAGAAGTGGGTGTGGATGTTGATCTCCAAAGCTGAAGCCAGTGGAAATTCTTTGTGCTGTGTCACACTCACATTTTCTGAAAAATCCCCTTGCCCAGGATTTCTCTCCTGGGAAGCTGAGAAGCCTCAGAGAAAAAGGAAAACAATTCTTATAATTTGCTTCTCTTGTGTTTTGCTGCTTTGGAATGTGGTTGGAAATTGTTTATCCAGCATGTGAATTGTTTTTACTTATTGGCCAATTAGGGGCCAAGTTGTGCCGGACTCTGAAGAGAGAGTCACAAGTTTTTGAGCAGTATCTTTTAGCCTTCTGTCTGCATCCTTTCTGTATTCTTTAGTAAAGCTTTATTATGGCATTCTTTAATATAATATAGTAACATAAAATAATAAATTACCCTTCTAAGAACATGGAGTCAGATTCATCATTTCCTCCCTTCAATGGGTGCCTCAGAAAATACCACAGTGCTCTGACTGAAAACTCCCTCAGGAATATGGATGATCCTCCCTTGTTTTCTTAAGGGTGTGTTTGTGAGCCATTCAGCTGGAATAGAGCTAAATGATAGAAGCAGTGGGGAGCCCAGAGATGAGGGCAGCAGGAAAGGGGTTCCCTCCTGAGGCTCACTCCCCCAGGACCCTCAGCATCCTCCCTTCAACGATTTGCTCACTACCTTGACATAATTTCTGAATTTTCCCTCTATTCATGTGCACCCACTGCTGAAGAAATAAACAGCAAACAGCTGGAGTAAGCCAAGAAGAAGAGCAGGACTTAGTTAAGACCAGATTTGTATTTTGATTTTAAGTGGCCTTGAGCAATGTAGCATTGCACTGATGGAACACAGTGAGTCTTTCTCCTACAAGAAAGCAGCTTGTAAAGATGCAGGGGATCTGCTCCCTGCTGTTCATCTATCCAGGTGGATCATGCAGTAGACAACCTGCTCTAAAACTGTGTCAGTCTCGAGTGCTGAGTCTAGATAGTCTAGCTAAAAGTGATTAATTTCATTTACTGACTTTGTGAGTTACAGGTAAAACTGCATTTTACATCACATTGGTACAACTTTGTTTCCTTTCACAGAAAGCAAAAGTAAAAATGCCCAACTACAAGAGGCCAGAGACCCATCTCAGTGCTTTTTCACCTCTGTTAGCAGGATTGGGTTCCTTTTCTATTTAATTTGATAACAGGTAAAGGATTTCAGACACTATTCCTCCATTACTGGTCTATTCACAGTGGAACAGAGTGCAGAGGAACACAACAAAAATGACAGCACCGGCTCTGAAATGTCAGGGACACATTGTCACACACAGAGAACCTTTCTCCAACAGTAACTGTTAAGTTCCAAAGTGTGAAAAATGGCCAAAACAATTTCTTAGTCTGGTACATCAACAAAACTCAGGAAGTTTTGTGTATTAATCCTTTCTGGTCAATTTGCAGCCAAGGCCTCTGCTACTAAAACTCATCATGAATTATGAGCAATGGATCCTGAAATATCCAAGGAGCAAGAGGGCAGCTGGTGTCCTATGGAAAGAAGATTTACAACTCTGCAATGTGTGTGAGTCGATCCCATAAAGCAATTTTGACAACATATCCCTGGCAGTGCTGTAATTAATAGATATTAATAGCAAGCAGTAACCAAAGCAATCCATCTATCTAATAACAGTCCACTATTTTGGCAAAGTGCTCAGTGACCCTGGGACATGGATGCATGCCTGACTAGGCTGTGATAATTAAATGTTAGTTATATTATCAAGGAGCTGCATTTTGACAGCTGTTGAAGAAAAAGAGGGGACTATGTTGGAACTCAGAAAAGTTCAAGACATTACCAGAAGCTCTGAAGGCATTAACAGTGTGATATCAGACACCCCAGGGTATAAACAAAGCACAAATTATAATCACTGATCCCTACAGAAACATAACTTGCAGGTTGGGTAGAACCAACTTCATTTAGCTGACCAGTGTGGATGGAGCTGGACTTGGCAGGGGATGCAAAGAACAAGAAGGGCTTGTAGAGGTGCAGCAGCCAGAAAAGGAAGGTCACAGAAAGTGCATCCCCCCTGATAAGCAAGACTGGCAAACTGGAAACAGTTTGAACAGAAGAAATTGAGGTACCCAAAAACTTTTTTGCCTCAATGTTCAATAGCAACCTCTCTTCCCAGAGGAGGGACTGGGGGAGCAAAATCCCTCCTGCTGACAGAGAAATGAGGCTGGAGACCAGCTGAGGAACCCAAATGAGCACAAGTCCATGGGGTCCAATGAGATGCACTCCAGTGTCACCATGATATTTTATGAAAAATCCCTTGGCATGGATTTTTCTCCTGAGGAGCTGAGAAACCTCAGAAAAGAAACGTAAACGATAATTATCTGATGGTCTGGAATGTGGTCTGGAGGTTGCTCACCAACAGGTGAATCTTTGATTGGTTCCATGTGAATTGTTTTTACTTAATCACCAATCACAGCCAGCTGTGTCAGACTCTCTGGTCAGTCACAGGTTTTCATTATTCATTCTTGTCTAACCTTCTGATGTATCCTTACTCTTTCTTTAGTGTAGTTTTAGTGAATAATTTCCATGATATGATATGATATGATATGATATGATTTGATACGATATAAGATATACGATATACAAAATATAATATAATATAATATAATATAATATAATATAATATAATATAATATAATATAATATAATATAACATAACATAACATAACATAACATAACATAACATAACATAATATAATATAATATAATAGCAGCTTTCTGAGAACTTGGAGTCAAATTCTCATCTCTCACCTCATCCTCGGTACCCTCACAACACCACAACACCCCAGAGTGCTGAGGGAATTGGCTGCTGCAGTTCCCAAGGCACTTTCCATCATATTCAACGAGTCATGGCAGCCAGGGCAAGTCCCAGGTTGTTGCCCAGGAAAAAGGGCAACACTACTCCCATCTTTAAAAAGTGGTATTTGAAAGGCTCACAAAATCTCATTCAGAGAAAGACTGATTTTACAGGAACCAAATTTTTGTCCATGAATAATTTATGAAATGTTTTTACAATCATTTAGTAATGGCTCAACAGGAATGCAAAACTAAGTCATGTGCCCAGAGCCAGAATGTGTAGACAAGGCAACAGAACTGGATGTTCCCTTTCCCATTCCTCCTGTCAGCTTTAACCCTGGCATGGAGAGAGCTCATCTTGGCTCAAAGCATCATTTAGTTTACTTGCCTGCTTAGCAGCCCTTTTTTCTGCTAATAAATTGCTTTTTCTTTTGGAAAAGTGATATTTATGCTAATAATCCTTACAGTAAGAGTGTCTGACACTAAAAAACAAACACCCAGAGTACTTTGCAGAAAAGCTCTATGTTGATATGAGGTATTTTCCAATATATTTTACTACAAAAAACTCATCAATCCATTATTCCTGACTTTTTGTCATGTCATGTCCATCCTTTTGGCATGACCAGAAAAACAGATTTCTTAAATATAATTGCTTTCCAGCAGCATCATTTATACCAGTAAGGTAAACACAGACCTGAGCACCTGCACAGACTCATCCCCTTTTTTCAACTAAAAATATAATCCTAGGCAGAGTTTTACCCTAAAATACCTCTTCTATATCACACATGGTCTCTCTCATATCTACTAAAAAGATGTTGGCCAAAAATATGGCACTGAGAAACCTCCATGTGCTCTTAAAGATAAGACAATGAGATGAGAAAAAACTGCTTTTATATTAAGGTCTCTCTCCTCATCTGAAATGGGGAATGCATAAAAAAATCCCCACAGTAATAATTATTCAATGCACTGGCATGCATATCCTCAAATTATAATTTCTCCTAATTTAAGAACGTATTCTTAAGGGGTTTTGCATAGAATTTTGGTTTTGTTATATTAAAATGGAAATTCTCATCTTAGTTGTGAACTCAATCATGTTTATTTGACTAAAACCTGTTGGAGCCAGTTTTACATTTTTGTCCCAGTTGTCACATGTTTGCAGTTATGTGTATGAAAGCTGATTACCTTTGCAAAGGATCATAATTAGCTGAAAAACACCCAAAGCCATTTCACCAAAACCCAGATTATTTATTGTGTATTACAGTGATGGTTTTTTACTTTTTTTGTGGCTCCTCAAAAAAAAAAAAAAAGTCATGTGAAAGCAGCTAACAAACAACTAATTTTAATAATAGGATTTTATATCAAGAGCTCTTCATGTGACTTTCAGCATTAAACAAACAATGGAAACAAACATGTATTTAAGAAATCAATACTGATATCAAAATTCTAACCAGAACTGCAGACACCTTTAATTCACTGTGCTTTGATTAATATTCTCCTGGCATGCAGAGATGACAATAATACGTTAATTGTCTCTGCTGTTAGTTTTAAAGGCAATAGCACTGCGAATTTGGGATTTTTGGAAATTGCCATTTGAAATTCAAGGGCCAGCAGGTCCATGATGAAGTTGCAGAGAGTCTGTACAACAGTCCTCATTAGTAATTATTTAAGGTTTTGAATAATTTAATTCAAAGGAACAGAGAAGCCTCAGTGAAAATTAAATTCAATGAAAAATTAAAATTTAAGGAAAATTAAATTTCACTGAAAACAGGCAACTGTTTTGAGGACACAAACCTTATTATCCTCCTGATGCCTCACTGAGGAAGAGTTTAACTCATGGTCCACACTGGGGAATCTGAGGAGCTGAGAAATTTCTTAAAATCTGTGGGAAAAGCTTCACTTGGATGTGACACTTGACCACAAACTACAAATCTCTAAGAAACCATGATTCATCCTGACTGGTGTTTACAGAGCTGCCTCTCTGAGAGAAGAAAATCCTTTTGCCAAAAACCCACAGCAAGAACTGCACACCTGAAGAACTCTGGCCGGGAACAGGAGAGTTTGGGTACACGAGGACAGGCTTGGAGGTGGAAGATGTTCCAATTTGCTTCCACAGGGCCTCCTGACCATTGGGATGATCTGAAATTTATATTTTTAACATCAGCCTGGACGTCTGGAACCCTTGACTGGGCCAAGGAGGAGCTCCAGCACTTTGGTTTCAGGTTTTTGTAAGAACCTTTTAGTAAATCACTTTAAAATTAGCCCCAGGGGAAGGAATGATGAGAGTACATTTTCCCCCTGTGTTATAGGGAAGTTATCTTTCATCACCGGTCATTATTCAGTTTTCCAGGAACAGTTTTTAGATTAAATGATTTCTGAGATGTCAACTTGAAACAGGAAAAAAAAAATGAAGGGGAAAAAAAAAAAGAAAGAAAATGCAAAGACATATACAATAAAATGGAGCATTATTAAATCTTCTCTCATTCTGCTTTGAGAATTGATAATTTCACTCAATAATATGTCCAGGTTAGGTGAGGGATGCTACCTGTATTTATTTTTTTTTTAACCCACAGGTTGCCCATCTGTGAAGTAAGTGAGGAATAACCCTCTGTCCTTCTTTTGGAGCAGACAAATCAATTTATTTCAATGTTGGGAGCACTGTGGCAAATTCTGATCAGTTTTTACAGAAACCACAGAACATCCATGTCTCTGCATGGACATTAATACAATCCTACCCCAAGCTATGGAAATTGGAGCTGAAAGGAAAGCTGGCTCCTGTCTGAGAGCAGCATCGGCAGCGCCTGAGCCACTGCTGGCAGGTGTGTGCTTCACTGAGAGCCTGCACTGACAGCAGCTGTGTGGGATCTCAGGATCTGAGTCCTGGGATGCCGGGCCCCCGAGACCACCCTTGGGGGGCCCGGGAGTCCTGGAATGTTGCCAGAAGTGTCTGGTGGCTGGACTTTGACCCTACACAGGAGACGACACCTTTATGAAGATAAGAGGGCCTCACCGGGGTGAAGGGCGAAAAGATTAGCTAATTAGAGGGTGAGAAACAGGGTTTAGGATTTATGTACAGGGGGGTTTAGAGGAGTAAGATGGAGGAATTGGGGCGTGTCCTGTCCTTCTTCTTCTTCCTCCTCTCCTCCATCTTCTTTGGCCATGGTGGCACCTTTGGATTGGTTATTACTGAGAGTACACCGAGTTATAAGAATAGATGGTATTGGGGAAAAATGATAAATATTGTACACGTAACAATGGGTATAAAGATACGTGGCGGTCCGGGGGACGGCACAGTGTGCTCATGGCTGGCTGCTGAGCAAATCTCTGGTGGCTGAAAGAACATCTTTTAGATAAACAATTAATAAACATAAAAACCGAAAGAAGAACTGAAGCCTCTTCTCGTCCTTTGATACGCGGGCTGCCCCAAGGCCACTCCGGGCCTTTCCAGGCCCCTCAAACAGCCGAGATAAACTGGACACAGCTGGATGGATTTCTGTACATGGAACATTTAATTAGGGAAAACAAACAGCAGCAGTGTGAGATGAGGTCGGATTTACTGCACCAACTGCAAGGAGTGTGTGCTCCACTCTGTGCTCAGGGCCCATTCAAATGGCTATGAAGAGATTGAGTAATGACAGCAACAGGAAAATAAAAAAAACTCAACTCAATAAACATCTCTGCACATTTCTCCTTTGCAGACTCTCTGTGAGCTAAACTAAATCTGGTCTGTTCAAATTTGTGAGTGAAGAGAACAAGGAAAAATCTACCTGCTGTACAGCAAGATTATTTGCATCCATTTGGATTATTTTTGCTTATAGTAAATGGACATAACTTTAGGACCTTAAAAAAACCCCAACAACAAACCAAAAACCTCTTAAGAGGGGATATACCAAGAAGATACCACGAGTGGAGATGACATTTTAAACTAAAAAAAGTTTTGACGCCTCTTCATACTCTTTTTGCATGTGCATTTTTGTGCTTGGAACATGACCCAAAGATTATTGGTTGAGTCTAAAAATTAATCTTTTAAATTAAATTGCCACATGTTACCCAGGTTCTTACAATATCTTTATGTGCTTGGAAGATGAAAGAAAAAATAAAACTGAAACATATCTTTGAAGGATTTTTCTTTCTCTCAGAGAACATCTTTGTATCATCAGAACAGGTGACATGCTCTGATGTGTTTGATGTGTTATTGCTGTCTGTAATAGCTCAGACTCCCCAAACAATGCAAAAATAATGATGGAAGTTTGATCACTACTCATGTTATCTGAAGTGGATTGCAGTCAACTCAATTCTGAAAATCAATCCTGTTCTTAGAGTGAGGAACAGCAATAGAAGCCCTGAACACATGAAAAAAGTTAGCAAATTTTAAATATGAATTCTTTAGGTTACGTGTGTGGGAGCAAGAGATAAAGGGAGGTCAAACACAACTAGAAATAAACAATTCAGCACTTCCACAGTAAAGGTTCTGTTCATTGTCTCACTCAATAATTCTCAATCCAGACACAAACCCCATCCAGCCTCACACAAAATGATGGAGCCTCTTCACTCAATCCATGCCCTGGGACAAAGCTGGAGATCCTCAGCTCAGGTGGAACAGAAAAACTGCAGTGATTTACCTCAGCCCTGGCTCCCAGAACACACTCTGCTCTGTGAATTGCACCTTTGAATAAAATGAATTCCACAATCAATCCACCAACAATACAAATGGTTCCTGTGCTTTCACTTCTCCATCTGCACAATGGCATTCCAGAATGTTCAAGGCACTCTATGTAGAAGTGTCTCTGTAGTGCCACTCCATGTATTGAAATGAATAATAAAATAGTATTTCCTAAATGTGACAATTGATCACCAAAGCTTTTCTTTCACTGGCATGAACAGGGCATGATTTGCTGGCCAAAGAGTATGTCATAGTCTGTATAAAAAATGTACATACCATTGCTACCATAAATAACGGGTAATGTATTACAGATATTAATCAATCCTGCATCCTTTTATTCTTCTAAACCTCAACTCTTTAATGGTTAATGTGCTATGTATTCACTGAACAGCCATCAGCACACATTTGCACTACCACAAACTGGAATTTATTCATCTGTCTGCACAGAGGGGTTTGTTAGTTATTGGGGGTCAGTGAACACAGCTTATAAACTGATATTGAACAGGAGGAACTGCATTAGAATGAGGTCAAAATAACAATCAGCCAAAGAGTCAGGTGAGTATTTTTTGCTTCAGCTCTTAAATATACTTTTTTTTTCTACTGTCAGAAAGCTAACAATATATATCCATATATGTGTGTGTGTGTATTTAAAATCTTTACTTTCTTGCCATTCTGGTTTTGTTTAGCTCTTTAAAGCCCTCGACAGCGGCTGTGCAACAGGGGTTCCTCCCAGTAACTACAGGTCCCAAAAGGCAGCAGGTGCTCCAACCTGTCACTACTAAAAGCTTTAATCCTACTTTTTCCTCTGTTTTTCTCCAAAAATATATTTCTGATATATCAAATTATTGATTCTTTCTGTGTGTTTTGTATCACAGGATCACCTGCCACAGGAGAATGAATCCTGATTTATGGTGGTGTGAGTGACAGGAGAAATGAGCTCAGTGGTTTTGGGGTAACAGCTGTGGAAAATGTTTATTTGTGGAAGCTCAAGGAAATCAATTCCATTTCTGAGGCAATGGAAATAGAACTTACCCTAGGCAACTCCCACCTGAGAAACCACCTTTTCTGAGGGAATGACAGACAAATTGTCTGCAGGATATTAACAACAACATTACACTGCAGTCTTAAGAAACTCATCAAGAAATGAGGTAAAATCACCAGAACTGAGTGGTGACACAAAAGTGATATCTGAAAAATATCCCACCACATACACCAGTAGCTATGCAGCCATTCAGGATTATGTAAATATTAAAACTTAAAAAAAAAAAAAATTCAGTTCATCAATTGAGGTCAAAAATTCCTCAATTTTTGTTTCCTAGCTGTCAAAACCCAGTATAAATAAAGGCAAATGGGCCTGTGCTGAGGATATTTGAACATTTGATATTTGATGCTGAGAAAACACTGGTGTATTTAAGATCAGCATTACTCATTTCAGAAGTTCACAGAGGAACAGCTGATTTTCACATTCTGTTATTCCCAGTTTAGACAAGCATTCAATTTGAGAAGGGAGCACAGAGGTGATTTAAATTTAATATCTCGATCTCATTTCAAGAGAAAGGCTTAAATGCAAACACGGTCAAGTTGAAAGTCTTAATGTTCTACTTGAATTCACATGATTTATGGCAGGGGAAAATAAAAACCCTGCAGTGTTTCAACAGCCTGAGAAATGCTGGTTTCATCTACATGGGCTAGAGCAACCCAAATTCAAACTACAGACACTCAAAGTAACATTTGACACTCAAAAAGTAACATTTAACACTCCAGCTGAGATTCGACACTGGCATTCAAACAAACATTCCAGCCAGGAATAAATCTGCCTTTGAAAAATCCTAAATATGAAATAGGGCAGGTACTGCATTCATCTCCATCTAGATGAATAATATATATATAATTAGACATACAGGACTGAACTTATGCTCGTCCCCTGGATTTACACACTGCAATTGAAGCCCATCTTCAGTCCTCAGTCAAATGCCAAATATGCTGCTGAGCGGGCTCAAGTGGAAGCTCTTTCTCCTAAGAAATGCTGTTCAAATCGGAATTTAGATGCCCAAATAGACTAGTGAAAGCTTCTCAAGTATTTTGAAGCGTTTTTATCCATTTCCAGAATCACTCATTGGCTTTAGCGAGCTGTTCTTGATGTTAGAAGTGCACTGGTGTATTAACCAAAATCCCATTTTTCCTTTAATAAATGGCTCTTTTCCTCGAGGCACTGAAGTCTCTACTGCCCAGATCTCTATATATTCACATCAGGATATGCAAGGTGAGTGTGTAAGGGCAAAATGTGACAACCTTGTGCTCCTTCCTCAGTGAGACTCATACCCAGATTGATGATATTGCTTTGCTGACCAAAATCTGTATATGACACCACAGATTTCCATAAAACTCCCTAAATAAGGGTGAAAACAGAACAAATGGCAACACCACGAGCTTCAAGCAGCTCCCTGGGAGTTTTTTATAAGCTGTCTAATCCTTACTTGCAGAACAGGAAGTAAATTTATTAAATTAAATAACTAAACATTTATTAAACAGCAAAATAAACTCTCTCATTTTGTTTGCTCTGAGGGAAAAACTTTCCTTTATACACTGGATAAGCCAATTAGAAAAGAATTCCCACCCAACCCTGGTAAGTAGTATCCTATCCAATTCATGAGGATTTTGGAGTTGATGTTTCTTTTCTGGACTGCAGGCTGTTTTCAAACTAGGAGAATAATCCTCCTTAATATTTACTGGTGGCCCAGCTGCTGCTATCAAGCAGTTTTCTGCTTTTAAGAAGTTAAAACCTCATGTCCACTGTAAAAAGGTAGATAATAATCTGCCTGGCCTGAACTGGGAGAGCATTTTAACTTGGCAGTGAAGTCTCTATCTGCATTAGTCTGTTAACAAAATAAAACAAAAAAAAATCTCACTAGGATGAACCAGAGACAATAAGAATTGGAATATTTTTCCTGCTGCTGCACTATTTTTTCCAAGCTAATTCCACATGTCAGGAGGTAATGAAGGGCAATGTAATTCCAAAACAGAGGCTCATCTTCTGTCTATAATACTATAAATTTGAAACTCAGTTGCTGTAAGAGATTAAAAAATTGTGTGCCCAAAATGCATTCATTTTTCTGCAACTTCATCCAGTTAACAAACCCCATACAATTATTGTTTACTCAGGCTCTCGGGTTACTCATGCTTTCTGCAGCCAAAGGAACACTTGGGTTTCTCACTCTGCCTTAGCAGTAAAATCTGGCTCCAGCAGCTCAGAGCAATTTGTAGGAAACCAAATTTGCAGAGTCTCAATCTGCTTCTGCTCTCACAGCACAAACGAGAGAGCCAAGGGAAAAACCTCTGTACCAAAGGGTCTCAGCTGGTGACATTTCCCAGCAGGTAAAAGTCTTTGTCCTCTCCCATTCCACCTTCCCAACAGCAGTGGTGTCTCCTTGATTCTGGAATTTGGTGGGAAGAAGAGTTAGTATTTATCCATCCTTGTAAAACAACCTAATTTTTAGACATCTTGGACTATTTCCATGCTTTTCCTGTGGGTGCACAGCTTTAACCTCTGCAAACAGGTTCCAGAGCACTTTTCACTTCTCCCCACTGCCTTTTGTAGCGAAGTTTAAACACTATGCAGAAAAACCTTTGAAATTTAATAAAATCAGCAAAGGTTTTGTTCCAAACCCAAACACAATCAATTGCACATAATTCTGAACCTCCTTCAAAGGGCGTGTGAAATAAAGCAGTCATTCCTTTGGCAAAACTCAGGCTAAAGCAGATAAAAGTGCTAAAGCAAGGGAATTCTAGTTCCTGAAAATCAAAGCAATCCTATCTAACCATTTATGTCTTAAAAAGGAGAATGTGTCAGCATTTGCTAAATGGTGTATTTCTTCAACAGTGAGCAAAATTTATTTAAAGAGAGTAATTACACACAATCCTTTATGCTGATGGTATATGATCCTGCTTTAAACTGCTACAGGGTTCAGAAATTCGAACATATCTACTTTTTCGAATAGTATTAGATTATTTTTGTAAAAAATAAAGAAAATCTATATTCCTTCAACCTAAGTAAAACACAGGATTTCCTTTCTGTCTGAAATCATAGATCACACGTCTCAGTCTGTGGACTTCCAGGTGGAAAGAATGACGGAATGGTTTGTGTAGGAAGGGACCTTAAAGATCATCCCCTGCCATGGGGAGGGACAATTTCCACTCTCCCAGCCCTGTCCAGCCTGGCCTTGGGCACTGCCAGGGATCCAGGGGCTGCTCTGGGCACCTGTGCCAGGGCCTGCCCACCCTCACAGGGAAAATCAGCACAGAAAACTGAAAATGAAAATTTATTTCCTTCACTCCTGGGCAGCTGCGGCTCTCTAAGCACACACACAAAAAAAAAAATGACATAAAGAAATAACCAAGATCATAATGTCAGCCTGCTATTGCATTTTCCCCCTAATGCATGCATTAAATACTTATCAGGATCAACTTTATTTTCTCTATTATTCATAGGCTGTTTTTTACCAAACTCTCAATTAATTTTTTTTTTTTTTACCCAGAACAGTCTGGTGGTTTTTCTACCAGAGTTTATGAGCTGTTTACAAAAGAACCCTGACATTTCCACATTTCAGCTTAAGGAAGGAAGTGAAGAATATATCAGCTAAACAAAACTGAGGGGGATGAGTAAAATAGTTCCAACAGCAATTAGTCAGGGCATTATGTTTGATATTACACACTACTGCAGGAAACACGACCAAGTTTCTAAAATATGCAAGAATTCCCACACAATTTCAAAAGATGTTACTAATACAGTAATTTATCCTGTGTTTTTCCTCCAGATCATTATTGTAATTGAGGTAGAAAATATATATGGCTGAGGGTTGCAATTGATTATAAACATATATGACAAATTCAGGAAAATTTTTTCATAACAAGAGAATAAAAACAAAGAAATTGTGCCAGACATATGATCTGTATATGAAATATATGCCAAAAATATAGCTGTTTAAATAATTTTTGTTTTCTGCCTGGTGGCTGCAAAGAAAAATAATAAAAAAAATTGTGTCAGGTTGATATCAAGTAAATTCCTATTGGCCAAATCCAATATGTTGCAAATATATTGATCTAAAAGTGTATTTCTTACCAGGAAAATATTCATAGGAGATATTTCACACAGCTTCTCTCAAGTCTCAGGTTTTTCCAGAATAATTCAAATCTATATTTATGCAATATGCATTTCTGTATTTAACATTCCCAATGTAGATTTGTTTAGAGGTGTCAGGAGATTTTTTGTGCAGTTTTATGGATTCATTCAGCAGCTTCTGAGTTGCTCCAACTGTTATTTTTACATAAACCCACTGCTTTTACCTGCCAGCTTTACCTTTTATTATCAAGGCTCTTTTCTTAGTGTTTAGGTTAGCATCTAACATCAACCCAAACATTTAATGAGCTGTCTTATTTTTCAGTGCTCTTTTCATTGAAAATTTCTGCCTGTTTTTCATGGAACTGACATTTTGGTGCACCATCCTGCCAGTTTTCAGCCCCATATAATCTCATGCTGCAAATGCAGGTATATTTATCAAACCATTATCATCAATTACCCGAGAGCTCCAGCTTCTGAGATATTTTATGCATTCCTGAGATTTTTCAGGGCACTGACATGATACATGGCAGTATGTTGTAAAATGGTTAAAACAGCATAACCAAAAAATGAGGTGTGGGGAAAAAAAAAATCAGATTAAATACCACCTGCTAGTGCCCTTTTCATGATCATCCTGCCTGTGCACATTTCAGCAAACAGTTTTCTGGGAAGGAACTTTTCATTTCAAGGCCAGAATCACAAGAGTCTCCAGGCACAAAGTGATTTCCACAAATGATTAAACACTATCCCTTCAGATTATCCATGGGATCCCAGCAGATCTTCCCTTACAGTGTAACTCTCTCCTGCAACAAGGGAAGTAAAGAACTGCTTTAAAAAGAGATATTATTCTATACCTGCATCGTTAAATATGAGAATTCCATTGAATTATCTCAGCTCCTGCATGAGCTCTCTGATCCTCCTTTATTCAGAATTACAGATATAACTGCAAGGCCAAAAGGCTTGGACTGAATTCACTGAGGAACTGCCAAAGAAACCTGGATTTCCTCGCTGCCCATCAGACCAAGTGACTGCAGAGCAGGGAAAAGATTAAGCAGAAATAGAAATTCTATTTCCTGATCAATCAGAAGGAATTATAACAATCCTGACAGGTTACCAGCACAGATAATAATCTATTGTAAGACTCATATTTGTAGGAGCAGTTTTAAAACCTAAACAAACCAGATCAGAACTAAAGCATCAAGACAGGAGCAGATAAAGATGTTGAAGAAATAGTGATAATTTAAGAAAATACAATGAATTGTTAAAACAAACCATTGAAAAACTTCACTATGTGTAAAAAGAGGAGCAGAAACTGAGAGGCAAAAAAAGCTCCCAGGAAGTTTGGGGAAATAGGACATTATAAATGTTTTATAAATGCATCTAAGGTAAGTGCTTGGGAGGAAAAAAGAACCTCACATTCTGGTAGGATTTTAAAAATGAAATTTAGAAAATTTGTGCTCATTGTAGGAATAAAATTCTGGAATTGCTGTCCAATTACTCTGATGTAGCGCTTGAAATTTTCTGGATTTTGCAGATTAGAAATTGGCATGGAATTAGAAATTAGATTATTGAATATTTAGAGAATTTGAATGATTATTTACTTTGTCACACTTTGTTTGCCTGACATTCATCCTATTATAATCAGGGTTTTAACTGCCTCCTGTTTAGGCTTTTGGTTTGTTTGTTTGTTATTTCAGTCTTGTTTGTCTTTACAGGCAGCCTCCTCCACCTTCCTAGAAAGGATTCTGCTCTGCTGCTAAGTGCAGCATCTCATATATCCTATGAGAAAAATTTAATTATTTGAAATTTTAATTCTGCCCTGTCTTCTACCACAAGGAAAGGCTCTCTTAGACATCAAGATGAAAAAATAATAATGATAATTATCATAAGCATGACAGAGTTGCAGAATGAGGCACAAACATGAAATTTAATTTAACCAGAAGAACTTCTTGAAGATTATTATTTATATAACAAAGATGTATTCTTCACTTTGTAATAAAGTTGCTTATGAAATAAAAGTAGAGTTTCAAGTCACAGAACAGTTCCTTTATTTCTCTCTCCTCCACGCCTTCTATGAATCATCTCAATAAAGACTAAATAAGTCTTGTAAGATTCAGATTTCCATTTCTTTATGCACACAAATATAGCAGGGCTTTTTTTATTTTCAAATCTGTATTACAACAAAAAATGTCATGCTTAGACAAGACATGGAGAATAACACACAAGGGCTTGGTTTTATTTCTTATAGTACTGAAGAAAAATTCACACAGGAAGAATGAAAACAAGTATAAAAATCTGGGCAGAAAAAGCTGTAGTGAAAAGGATCAGCGAGTAAAAAAATAGATTTCTGCCTCCCTACTATAATAACTTCAATTGAAAGCATCTACATTATTTAGTTGCATAAAGTTGTTTTTGTCCTTTTTTTGAAAAGACTGAAAAACAAAGATGCCATCTAAACTAGACTTAATAGTGTGCTTACATCTGACAAAGGAAAATCAGTTTTCCAAGGTCTTTGTAATCAGATCATGCTATTTGCTTGTATCTCTGTGTGTGTAACATTTGGAGTTGGTATAATTGAAGAAATCAGAATAAAAGCCCTTGTACAAAGCACATGATCATTTCCTAGCAGCCCAAAGGAAGCAAACATTCAAAAATGTTGCTGTGCTACCTCAGTTTGTTTTTTAAAATAAAAGTATTTTAAAATACAAGCATATAAAATACAACAGATTTTGCTCAACTTTAAAGAATGTGTCAAACATTTTTAAAAATATGATTCAATGATTATATATATATATATATCTATATATATATCTGTATCTCTATATATCTATATTTAATATTCAAACTCCCAATCAGTGTTAGCTGAGTGCATTCACACTCCCACCCAACAAATGGGACAGGAGCCAAAAGGATGGAGCCGAAATTCATGTACGAAAAATGAATCTAGGACGTGGAAAGGTGTAATAATAATCATCTCTAAAGACAAAAAACTGCTGAAAAAGGGTAAGAAAATGTTAATGAGACCTTTGTCCCTCCCTCAGAAGCCAAGGGTTCTTTTTAACTGCTTTTAGTAACTCCTGTCTTTTACATTTTAATAGACATATAAACTCCTAGTGTTTATTTTTCCGGAGGGGATTGCATCCCTCAGTTTTGCAGTGGAGTATCCGAGTTCCTCCTGGAATTCTCTGTTAGAAAATAAAGATTTGGAGCTGGTAGCTATTGGTCTTAGAATCAGCCTAAAAAGAAGGGTAAATCCCAAAGAAATGGGGGCACCAGGAGCTGAAAATAACAGAACAGGGAGACCAAAGGGAAAACCTGCTTGAAATGGCAGCACCACTTTTCAGGTGCCAATGTTCCAAGCCCTGTTTGTCCTCAGTGAAAATGACAGTGAAAACTACAAATATGACTTTAGAATCTTTTAATAATAAAATCCATGTGCACTCCTAACAATGTTATTTTCACTTCCTCTTCTTGGTTGGAAGAAAATCTAAGTTTTCCAAGCATTTCATCCCTCTGGTTCTCACTAAAATCAATGGAAATCTCTTCCAATCCCACAAAACCTCTATAAAAACTTCCCTCCTCAGCTATTGCAATTGCAGCTGGCACTTGTTAGCTTGGTCTAGAAGCATAAGAAGTTCTTGGAAGTTTATTTTATGGTAATAAAACCAGTTTAGCTATTTAAATGCTGCAAGTAGAGGTCAGCCAAGATGCAGCACGTCCCATCTGTTGTGTTACAGCTACATGCCAACAGAGCTTTCCACGCACACAAGATGGAAACAGGAGCATCTCTGACACACACTGCAAACTAAAATAAGCTTGGGGAGCTCAAGCAGGTGAAGATCCAACTGACCACGGGCAGTGGCTCCAGGATGTTTTTATTTTGCTGCAGCTTTAAAGAAAATATCAGGGAAACATAACTTCAGCCTGCATGAGGTGGGAAATGCTGGTGCTCCCCTAAGGCACAGGAGCCACCGGTTGTCTCACTTGCAAAGAGACTTGATATGTTGGTGTTATTACAAGGGAAGGATTTGATGTAAATGAAGCATTTCAAGCTCTCACCAGAAGGCAATTACATGCACACAACATCCCCTCTGCAAGAAACTGAAGGCAGATTTCGAAGAACACCACAGGAAAGAGCAGCATCCTCTGTGGGAAAAGCTTTGGCCACAGACATGAATTTTGTTATTCCAGAGGTTTCACCACATGTAACACATCATGAGCTGTCTGAAAGACATTTTTTTGCCCTTAATTGTCCGGGATCCACATCCAGAGTTGGAAGGGACCCACAAGGATCATCAAACCCAACCCTTGGCTCAGCACAGACACCCACCAATCCCACCCTGGGCATCCCTGGGAGTGGTGTCCAAACTCTCCTGGAGCTCTGGCAGATTTGGGGCTGTGCCCATTCCCTGGGGAGCCTGGGCAGTGCCAGCACCCTCTGGGGGAAGAACCTTTCCTGATATCCAACATAACTCCCCCTGATGCTCCAGCCCTCCCTGGGGTCCTGTCCCTGTCACAGAGAGCAGAGATTGGAGCTGCAGACGCCGATGGGGTCTCACCCATCTCCTCAGACACAACAGACCAGGTGACAGCAGCTGCTCCTCACCCGGCCTCTCTTCCAGAGCCTTCTCCACCTCCACAGCTCTTCCCCTCGATGATTTCTAACAGCTTTCTACGTTAAATATCAGAAAGCATCCAAGGGAGAGCTGCAAAGAGGGCAGATCCCTACAAAGATCCACAAGGGAGAAAGGGATCCTCAGTCAATGCATCCCATGTACTTTGCCAGATTCCTCTACTTCGGTATGACAATAAACTAAAATTCTAAAATTCCATCTCCTTACTGTGCTGTCCCAGGGGGTACAGACAATAGCCATCTAAAAGGTTACGGGCAAAATTTGGGCAAAATTAACTTTGTCTTGTATGTTAGCAAGGTTCTAGCTATTTAAAATTATTTCTGGAAGTCTACTATGTTTACTTTTACTGGCTTAAATATAGTAAAGAGTAGGCTGCACCTAATGGTTTCTAAATGCTCAAAGTTTTGGGCTCACTTGTATTTAGATTACTATTTTAAGTGACATGCAAATAACAAGTCAACCAAAAGTCAAAAGATATGATGGATAAAATGCAGAAATTGGAACAAGGAGTCTGAAAATCTCACTGATAGAAATCACAATGATCAGATCCTTTTTCTCCATCTGCCACAGGTTCACTAATAGGATATTGCCTACAAAGTGGAGATCATATTAATGATTAAATTAAAAAAGCATTCTGAGTTAAAAAAAAAACAAAAACAACAAATCAACAAAACAAAAACAAAACCCCAAAAACAAACCAAACCAAACAAAAAACCCAACCAATTAACCAAACGAAAAAGCCCCCAAAAAAACCCAAAAAAAACCGCCCCAAAAAAATCCCAGAAGAAAACACTCCAAACCCCCCAAACTGATTCAAGACAGACATTTGGTTCTCTGGAGCACAAAAAAGTGTTTGAGGCAAGAAGCATCTCCCAAAGAGAACCTGAGCTGTTGTAGTTCCAACTTCAGTCAAGGCCTGGATTTAGTCCTGGTTGATGAACACTGACATTGTGTCTGTGAAGACGGATGAAGATTTATCATTTTATCCCAAGTAAACATCTTGTTTTACATGTTCACCAACAGCGTGCAAAATGCCAGCCATTTGGGTCAAATATTAAAAAAAAAGGAAGGAATAAAAATTGCTATTCTGCTTTGAAGCTGTTGGAAAGAATTCTCCTCTACAAAAGAAAAGACTTTATGAAAGCAGGTAACAACAAAGAATGGGATTGGACTCAGCAAAAACACTGGGGGAAGGATCTTTTTGTGTTTCTAACTGTGATGCATAAAAATGATGAATCATTCTGGTGATTGCTACCAATTTTGGGTATGTTTGGGTAACACCTCATTCATTTGCAAATCAGGAAATTTCAAAAATGGGGACAGAAATGCAAGTTCCTCAGCAGAATTCTGAGTTTTATTAGAAATAAGACTAAAATAAAAGATGGATTATGGCCATGATAAGGATGAGAAAGGAGGTAACTTTTGCAGCAAAAGGCAAAGACAGAAAGCTGTAAGGTAAGACCAAGGTAAAACTGCACTTGCCCATTTGCTCTGCAGAGCTCCTGCTGCTGCCTGGCTTTGTGCCATCTCATTCTCTGGGCACATTTCAGGTGGGAAAACTGCTATCAGCGACTTTCAGCAATGAAAATATATGGTGTGACTCAGGACTGCCTCTCTAATGCAAAAAGGGATGGAAAAGGGGGAAAAAAAGGATAGATTTTTACCTGGGGTGGAAGGGGGAAATAATGAATACTAGAATATTATAGTACATTTGAAAGATTCATTAACCTCAATTTTTAATTGAGCAGACAGTAAATAAAGGACTGACTGGAAATAATCAGATTAAATTAATGATTTATGGTCTTAAAGCTTTTATCTGTTAGGCTTTTGAAAATCATCTGTCAGAAATGAGTGTAATTAATACTTACATTGATGTAGAACCTTCTGTATAATGCTGCCAGTGATCTGTTCCTCCTATTTATTTATTTACCAGGATCCATTGAAATGGGCAGAGACTACAGGAATACTGAGATATTTGTGTGCAAGCCAAGGTACAAAATTTCATCTGCTCTTGCATAGACTAGGAGTGTGAAGTGTTGCAGCTTCCTGTTTGTGTTATTTAAGTGTTTTACTTTCTTTAAACCAGTGGGTGTTATGATAATTCAGTGATTAGCTGGAATACCATGCATGATTAGAGTTTAATATTAATAGTGTAAGATTGCATTGCAATATATAATATTGTGTGTATATATATATATATATATATGTATATATGTATGTATGTATGTATGCATGTATAATATATATAATACTGTATTATAATTAATATAGTACAATATTGTAAGAACTGTGGTCAGTAGCAGCTATTCCTCTCTACACTTCAATTTTTAGAATATAAACCAACAAAACCACCAAACTCTTTTGTTCAAAGGGATGTTCTTTGACACTGTTGTCACCTGAGGGGGGTCCCACAAAGCCTCAGGGATTTTCCTCTCCTGAATAAACTCCACAACTATATTAGGATCCCAATAAGAATAATAATCCCTGTGAGGACTGAGTCAAATAAAGGATCATTATTGCTTCTTTCTTATTTCCCCCCTCCTATTTAAAAATCTTTGTTTTATTGTTAATACACAATGCTGAATGCCTCCATGTTCCTTCTGACACTGCAGCAAGAACAATTCCTGTAACACAAAAGTACCCATGGCACTTTCAGTCATGTCACAAAAGTGGTTTCAGACCTTATGGCTGCTCTTACCTGTTTCCATGGCCATGATAAATCCCAATCTTGATATTTCCAAATGCCCTGATGCTCTGGACAGCGCAAATTGTGTTTTGGGAAGGCAACAGCTCATGTGCTGCATGCTCTGCATAGCTACAATCAAAACTGTCCTTATTTCATTACAACTAAAAGAAAACCTGGAGCCCATTGATGGGTGCCACAAAGGGAAGGAATATGAAATTATAGACTAGCAGGGGACAGCAGCACCTCTATTTCTGGCTCTGTGATAAAAAGTTCTCACTACAAAGCAGTGGCTCTGTCACCCAGCTATAGTGACCCCATGATTAGGGAGATTCAGTTACTCATCCTTCACAAGCAAGACCTGAATCCTCCAAACCTTTGGGCTGCAGGAAGTGCAGCTCTTGATAAAATCTGGACTTTTTCTCCCCCCTCTATCTCGTGCTTTTTCAAGCATAACATATTGTAAGGAGATTAAGGCTTACAGAGCCACTTCTCCCCAACTTTTGAAGTCTTGGGAGCACTTCAGGATCATGAAAACAGGAGTTTTATAACCTGTGTACTGGGAAACTAAACTTACTGTCGAGATTATGCTTTCATGCTAAAATCCTTTTTAAAGCTACTTAAAAGTTCCTTAAGAAGTTGTCCTCAGGCTGAAGTTGCTGCTGCCTGCTCTGAGGCCATAAGAAAAACTTTCTGGGACTTTGAAGAAAATCCACTTAATTGTTTTATTTGATTTTCAGAAGGCCAAGCCTGGAAATAAAGCAGTGAAACCAATGATTTTTTCAGGCTAAGCGATGGAGTCAGTCCTCCTTTATTGCCATCAATATTTCATAAAATATTTTCTAGTGAAGTCTGATCCACACACTTGTTCAAATGTTATTCTAGAAGAATAGTGAGGTGGTTTGTTTTATCTTTGAAAATTTCATTAAGGTAAGAAAATAATTTTTAAACAACAGGGAGTTTTGTTATTAGGCTTCTGGTATTTTACTCAGTAATATCTAGATATTTTCTGAATGAGTTTGCTGCTCTTTTATTTCATGAGGCTTTCCAACACGTCTTCTCCTTCACAACTGAGCACAACTTTTCACCTCGGATAATTCTGACTAAGAATACTTTCTTTCTGGATCCATATCTATGTGGCATGATGAATTTTCTTCTTGAATCCATGGGCTGTCAATAAGTTAAAAAAATATATATGAGAAAAAAAAAAAAATCTAGCCCCACATGTGCTTGACATCCAGCAGCAGCACTGCAAGCAGGTATGAATAAATTCACTGAAAATTCACCCTCAAACCTGTTCTTACCCCAGGAGCTCTCCCAGATCACAATTTCTCACAGCCTGCTCTGTGTCCATCCATATCATCATCCTGATTTCTCCTAAAATTTCCCTCATGCAATTCCGTAGCAAAAGCTTCCAGCAAGAGATGAATATTTTGTCCAAATAACAACTGTCCTGGGGGAAACAAAGACATGGTTTATCTGACTCCACTGCTTATCTTCAGGATCTGCTTTGACAGAAAAAGAGTTTAAAGCTGCCCAGGCCTCTCCAGGCTGAGAATATTGGTGTCAAAACACAACAACAACAACAGTTACTGAGCCAATCAAAATGGCCAAAGGTGCTTTTTATTCCTGAAAACACCTGGAATTCTAGGAAAGCACGCAAAAGAAGCAATGTGGGAAATGCCTAGGACTGGTTTACCATAAACACATTGCTTGTTAGCATCCACCCAATGGGATAGAGAGGAAAAAAACAGGGTAAAATCCACTCTGACCCACACATTGCACCAGCTGACACAACAGAGACACTCCAGTGCAATTCCAGTATCCCTTGATGCTGGGATTTAGATGCATATTTTGGTCTGGATTAATAAATTAACAAATCAATTTTATTACTCAATGGGCTCTATTTGAGTATTTGACACATGTATTTTGCTTGCAAAATCTTTTTACATCAAAACTGCTGCAACTTTTGTTCAAGATCATGACATTTCTAGATAAAGGATTGCAATTTCTTCTTCTGCATCAGTTCAAAACTCCATCATTTAACATGCTGTTCTGTGCTCAAATCTTTGATATTTTCTCTGGATATCTACTCATTTTTTGAGCAGGTCTGAATGCACTCCAATATTTCTGACTCACTATTTCCTTGTAAATGATATTTTTTCAGTTTCCTCAGAAGTACTTACAGTTTTTACTGAACTTTCTGACTTTTTATGTAGTTCTCCCCTTCAATTTCTGCCCTGAAATGGCTCAATTGTTAATGACATATTCCCTTTCTCTACAGTAATTAGAGCTATTTCTTTAATTTCCTATTTTGTTGTTACTTTGGAAAAACATTTTAGATTCCTGCATTTCACCCTTTCATTCCCCACCATTCCCATTATTTCTCTTACACTTTGTGCTCTAGGACAGGCTATTTAATTAAGCTCTTACAGTGTAAGATGCTCATGTAAAAGCACAGTACTAATAATTAATGATTGAAATGTAACCCTGCTAATTAATATATCACAGAACAAAGGCCAAGATGCTAAACTTTTTACAGAATAATAAAATGTTAAACTGTCTTCAGCAGCAAAAATTGATCCAACACGCAGGTTTGAGGAGACACATTGAGGTACTCATTTTAAAAAGGCACAAGAAAAAAAAGAAAACATCAGTTCTGGTTAGGGCACAAATAAAACACTGTACCAAACAGGATATGAGAATAAAAAATAAAGAATGAGGTCAATTAGATGGGGCTGTGTAGAAAAAAATCCTTTCAGAACATCCAGCATGCCAGATGTTGTACTGCACCATGGTCTACTAAAGTTACAAATTCAAACAACTGGTTTGGAGGAGCTAAATCCTTAATTTATGCAACCAGTTCATTAACAAAAGTACCAAGTGCTCTTGATTGTATTATTAACAAGTTATAAATCACAGAGACTGGGGTGTGATCAGATTGTAGGCACAAATGGATACTAGAGCTTGTAGGAGTCCTGTTATTTTGGGAAAATATGAATCACACAGCACAGAGCATGATCAGACTGAAGTGAGTCCCCTGCTCAGAGGGTGTTATTCACTACAAGAACATTTTTTAAATATTACTGATTAAAAAGGGAGTAATTTAATTTTATCTATTTCAAAGAGGCCTAAAATAAGCACTGTTGAAAGTTAATTATCAAAAAACAAAATCAGGTAACTGGAAAATATTGGGAAATTATTACCAATAAATTTTGCTGCAAGGAGATAGCTAAGTATTTCTCATGAAAATAAGTAACAGAGAACAGATAGAAATGTAAGAAGATTACAGAAAAAATGTGAAGAAGTGGCTGCATCACGTTTTTGTTGATAGGAAATCCTCCAGCATTTTTTCCAATGAATAAAACCACATGATAAATCATTTGTTAACAAATAATGACCTCCAGGAAATCAGATAACAGAACCGGCCCAGCACTGGCTTTATGTTTAGAGACCCAAAGCTAAAAATGCTTTCAAGTTGGCATGGGGGATTCTGCAGAAATTTCCCAGTTTTGTATTTTTTCAAATTTAATTTTTAATCTTGTAGTCTCCTGGGAAGGGAGAAAACCATCACCATTACCCACAAGTTCTCAACTTCATGTAGCACTTGATTCTTATTTACATTACAGAAATATGTGTGAACAAATAAAATTATCCTTCAATCCTTTTGGTGTTGCTGTGAAATGTAAGAGTGCAGCAGTCTAAGAAAAAAGGGACAAATGAATAGAAAATGATTATTCAAGGGAATGCTCATAGTCTCACTGCCTCTGGTGTGATTGACAGCTTACTCAGGTGTTGATAGGTAGGAAGAAATTTTGGGGACAGAGTTATATTGCCAAAGCAGCCATGAGATAAGGAAGCTCCTCCCCCTTCCAGCCATCCCGGGTTCCTTGGTTTCACTGGAAATCTTCCAATGATTTCCAACTGTCCCAGTTGTTTCATTTCCCCCTGTTTCTGTGTCAGCAATGCAGTTCAGAGATCACAGGCTCTGCCACTGCTCCCTCACCAAGCCTGGGGGATGGAGCCTCACATCCTGAAGGCAGAGCTGGCTTCTGGACAAAACCAGTGCTGACCATGAGTATTTACCTCCTTCAATACTCACTGAGTATTTACCTCCTTCAATACTCACTATTTACCTCCTTTAATGCTCACTGAGTATTTACCTCCTTTAATGCTCACTGAGTATTTACCTCCTTCAATACTCACTATTTACCTCCTTCAATACTCACTGAGTATTTACCTCCTTTAATGCTCACTGAGTATTTACCTCCTTCAATGCTCACTGAGTATTTACCTCCTTTAATACTCACTGAGTATTTACCTCCTTTAATGCTCACTGAGTATTTACCTCCTTCAATACTCACTATTTACCTCCTTCAATACTCACTGAGTATTTACCTCCTTCAATACTCACTGAGTATTTACCTCCTTTAATGCTCACTGAGTATTTACCTCCTTCAATACTCACTATTTACCTCCTTCAATACTCACTGAGTATTTACCTCCTTTAATGCTCACTGAGTATTTACCTCCTTTAAGAACCTCCCTTCTCCAGAGACAGGACCACCAGAAGCTCTAAAAGCCACAAAGCATCAGCTGTTTCTGTGTCTCACCTTGTCTAAGGGGCTTTGACTCCATTTCAGCATTAATTGAGACCCCAGAAGATGAAGCTGGCATGGATCCCAGTGGAATACCAATATCCAGTGGTTAAAGTCAGTAAAAAAAGTAGGATAAAGAGTTCACCCACTACCAGAAAGTTTTATCCTGAAAGAATTGCAACTTATTTTGCCTCAAAGGCATTTACCCCTCCAAGAAGGAGAAAAAGACGTAAGATCTGGCTGCAGGAAGAACTCAGAAACTTCACTCCAAGAGTCCAAACTTCTCATTGTCTCACTGCAAATAAGTGGATTGTGGCTTTAGCTATGTCAGTGCACTCCTGGTGTTTACCAGGAATTAGGAACATCTGCTGCACACACAGGGAAGAAAGGTCTGGGGTGGAAATTAAAACTGAGCAAATGAAACACCAGGACACAAAGGTAGCTCACAGCTTTAATTTCAAATAAAATCTCTCAACTTGAATGAAGAGCTTGAATTAAACTAATCTATGACCTTCTTAACACTCCTTGATTAGAAGCAAGGATTACCACTTCCTAAATTGTACTTCTTATCTAGCTTAAATGTCAGCTAAAAGAAAAAAGCAGAATAAAAGCTGATCAGTCTGTAAGAGTAAACCCAGGGATGTACACATTTTTCAGGATGCAAGTTGGAAGCAGAAACTATGACAGAATATTGACACTTTTTCTCCATCATCAGAAGCCAACAGCTAGGTGTGTACTCTGATGAAGCAGCCGTGTGCACTTAAACAAAGAACAGAACATGTCAAGAATGTGGGAAAACTTCAGCAGGAACAGTCTTTGTTCCTTGAACTGAAGTTGCAGAAATAAATGAGCCAATTTTTTTTGCTTAGGCTTCTTCCTCGGGGTTCTGTCTGTCTTGAATTAAAATCTGTCGGCTCATGGATTGATACAATATTTACAGAAGCACAAAGAAAACAGTGCCAGCATTCCTTGTGAAGGCCACCAGGGCCTCCTGGAAGGTGAACTCCCAGCACTGCATGGACCTCAGGTGCATTGCAGAGTTACACAGATGATCCCCACTCCCTAGGAAAAAGTCCAGTTTTGCATTTCTTATCAAGCAAATACTCTTTGAGCTTCTCTGAGAGTTACTTGTGGAAAGAAAAAAAAAAATACTGTTTGGATATTAGTTCTGTAAATTGAGATTAAAGGCACTGTCCATCACCAGAGTAAAACCTTCCACAATTTTGCTCCTTTTCTCTCATTACCAACTGAGCTAAGAAGGAGTCACTGAGCAGGCCCAGCTGCTTATTTTGTGTGCATTGCTGACACAATGGGTTTTTCTCCTCTCCTGTCTTCAGCATGCAAACCTGTTTCCACATTTATGATGGGAAAGATTCCAATCAGTCTGAATTAGGGAGCTCCAAATAATTCAATTCTTAGAAAATGAAAGGCAATTTGAATTGTGTCTCATAAAGAAGTTCAAACTCTTTCTCTTCTTCTTCTTTTTTTTTTTTTTTTTGTAAAATTAAAAACCCCAAGCCCCTAACTGCCCAAAAGTAACCCCATTATCCTCTTCAAAGTGGCAATTACATGGAGAAAATTAATAAAGGCTCCTGCAAACTTAATGGATAGAGAGACTACATAACCAAAACCAGAATGGTGCTGTTAGATTTCATCTGCTATAAATTACCACCCAACTTTATGATATTATTGATGTGCTTTTACTATATCTACTTTAAATCCCCACAAACCATTGCCTAACTCAGTTCTTCTGCTGGCCAGGGGTTCTTACAAGTCAACTTTGATTATTTGTTGTGTTTCCAGAAATCTTTTAATTTTGTATGAGTTGAAACTGACAGATCCATGTGGGCTCCACAAAATTCTCCATAAAATCAATTCATGCAAAAGTGGTAAGGGACTTTTGAAAAGCTGATTTTTAAGTGCTTTAAATATGGTGCTTCATGAGTTCATACTGAAAAAGAAAACACCCCTTCATTCAAGTTTTGTTGGAAATAAGAAAAAAGCAACTGAGTTAAACTCTTGTAAATGTTCACTGACCACCAAAAAGCTGAAGTATTTCCATAAAAGTATTAAAATTCCTCAAAGTGAAACAACTACTAGAAATATCTTTTTATACCCATCCTTTTGAGAATGGGAAGTCTGATCCAATCCACTATAATTTGAATTCCAGCTGAACAGACGGCTACCATGGCTCTTAAGAATTTAATGGATGCTGAATTTCATCTACCAGGAAAACCTGTTAGATTTAATAATTTAATTTTCCAAGAAACAGTCCAGGGGATGACCATTAAACCAAAGAACCTCTAGTAAAGAGAACAATGAAAATTAATTAATTAGCCTCCTTACAGTGCTTTGATAGATGCATTGAACGAATCTGAGCTGATTTATCAGTCAGGTGCCTTTGTGTGGTAGATATTAGAATTATCTGTCATTAACCTTATGCTACTAATGAAGGTGCTTGGGTAGAAAAGTTAAATGGTCCCCAGGTCACATCTGAAGTTGGCATTACAACTCAGGAATTTACCTTCAGTCATTGGAAATAATTTCTTAAAAAACATGAAGGAATTAATGAGGTAAAGATCATGACCGGGAAAGGCACCATCATTTCTCTAACCTCAGTTTCAGAAGGCAGAAAAAAAATTGAGAAATGGCTGTGAAAAAAACATTGCAAGGAAAAGAGTTACCCATCCAAGCCTGAACTGGTACCATCCAAATTCTGTTTTATTATATTATAATGATTTATCCCCAGAATCTGTCTGACAATTTGATTTATTTTGTATGATTTACATTATAGTTAAGTGACACCTCACTCTGTTTCCAACAAAACCCATAGACAAATCTAGTTGTCAGTGAATGTCTCGAAAATGACAATCCATCTTTGTTGTTATTAATGTTATGGTAAGAGGTAGGGAAGGGAAAATATCATATAATGAAAATGGCTTTTGAGAGAAGATTTAAATATTCTGCAATATGGACTATAAAAGAAACTTAACCTCCTTAAGGCTCAAGCTGACAAAATATATTTTTTAAAATGTATTGGCTATGCAGAGGAAATTCTGCCATTTGTATTCAACAAATATCAAGAAGTACAATTTTTCCTCCCTCAGGATGAAAAAATGCAGGTTTCACATAAAGAAATACTAAAACACGTATTATTTTTTCCTGACCTTTTGACAGGCTGAACATTGAGCTTGGTAGGACATCCAAAAGATTCAGATTCAGATTTCAAAATTAATGATTAATACTACGGAATTTTCACAGCATTGAAGTGGCAGCGCCAAATTCCTCTACCACGAGCGAGTGCAACTCCACGCGTTTCAGCAGAGCTGTGTTTGCACATCTCAGCAAGCAGTTCTGGCCCCGTGCCTGGGAAAGCATCTCACATTTCACAGTCACTTGATTATGGCTCATCTTCAAACCACACTTTACTATTTGCAAGATACTTGACCCACAAAACCAGAGAAGTCCATCTGCTAAGGTTCCATTGTGCATCAGTAAGTAAAAAATGATGAAACTATTTGAAGTGCAAAAGTCTAGTATAAAAGGGACATAAATATATTCCAAATACGTATTTGCTTCTGCAGACTGATGAACTTGAAATTTGGGGTTAAAAATTTCACTTGCGCTAGAAATTTGTTTTTCAAGATGCTTTTTACCTGAATCAGAAATAGCTCTTACTACTAAAAGGGCAAGATGCACCTAAAGGAACCCATCTTGGAAAAAAATAAGAATGCACCCACAAGTCAGTACCAGCTGTCACAGATATACAGGATTCAATTAAGAATCTGCTTTCAATAGTCTGAAACAGCCTAAATGGAATAAAAATATTAGGTATTAGCCCTGAGACATCTATTGATACCAACATTGTTGTTTTTTGTGGAGTACAACTTTAACACATGTCAAAAATCATTAACCAATCTCCAGTTTGGTCTAAAATAAATATCTAATGTAATATTAGCTTTGTAAAACCAAGACTAAATAATTGAAACAGTGCATTATTTTTTGTTTCATAGAATCACAGAATGCCCTGGGGTTGGAAGGGACTTAAAATTCCATCCAGTCCCATCCCTGCCATGGGCTGGGACACCTTCCAGTAGCCCAGGTTGCTCCAAACCATGTCCAGCCTGGTCTTGGATATTTCCAGGGATGGAGCAGCTTTTATGGGGGCAGCAGGGTCTCACCATGACCACAGTAAAGAATTTCTTCCTAAGAATAAACCTAAATTCCCCCTCTGACAGTTTAACAGCATTACAGCTCTTTCTTCATCCCATTAAAGGTGTGGGTTTTTCTGGCAGGGAGTTTTTGGCTCTTTTTTTTTTTAACTACACCCCTAAAAGGTATTTTTCCTCCTTTTATGCCATTACCTCTTATAATATTTTTAAAATATCCACTTAGCTATTTTTAACTTTTTTTAATAATGCTATTAAACCTGTCATTGCAGCACTTTTCTGCAAATCTGTGGAGGATGTGAGTGCTATAACACTAACCCCACATATGTTCACTGCACATAAGCCTACAACTCCACTGCCACTATAATATAACTATGAACAAACATTGTGGAGGGGTTTTCCATTTGTTTGGGGTTTATTTCTGCTCTTTATACACCTACCAGCTATTTCTTTTTTTTCATTGCCACAGCTCCAGTCACAAGGAGGCAGCAATAAATCTTTGCATCTACACAGGGGCTGGCAGGGAAGGTTGCTGACAGCCCTGTGATCCTCTTGCAGGCAACAGCAATAAACCTCACTGGATTCACCATTAAACCTCACTGGATTCAGCATTAAACAGAAATTTCAGACCACCAAGACCTTCCTTTAGGCACCTACAAGTTAAGTGTTTTAGCAAACACCTGATTTCCAGGGCAGAATGAGGTACACGGCAAGAATGAGATGCTGCAGAACATTTGAACACACATCTACTGTAAAAAGACATCCAGGCACTTTTTTATCAGGGAAATATCCAGATTTAGTCAACATTAACCAAGGAATCCTTTATTCATTGCCTTAGCTCAGGTTCTACAGAATTAGGATGAGTCTTGTTTTAACAGAAGACATTGAGATGTGTAGCTCAGTACCTGTCAGGTCAGTAGCTCCCTAATTGCATTTCCCTTTGCTAAATAGCAGATTGTGTGACAAGAAAATATGTTGCAAAGGGGGCTACAAAGCCTTCAAAACATTGCTAGTGCAGAAAAATGCCACACAATGTTATGGAGCAAATCACCGAGTTATATTTTTCTTTAAAAACACAAGCACTTTTCATAGTTCTTGACCTGCTGGAGGGCAAACCAAAATGAACATTATCATAATTTTATTAGATGCCCATTCCATGAGTATCCAAGGTTTCAATCATTATACTTTATACTCCTCATGGTAGAATAAAGCTATTTCAATGTCATCCCTGAAGACTTGTAATTATCACTGGTTGACTTTACAGTGTGTTTTTTCAGAAATAGAAGATACTATAAATATATATATATATATGAACTACAGACTTTTCAAGACCATGTATGTTCTTAAGGCTGTGCCTTCTCTGTAGGTCCTTTTCCCAATTTCACTTCAGACTGACAATTAAGTCTAGAGCAGTCCTTGGCCAGGACCAGATTGTGAAGCACTGATTTGACTTTTTACTTAATAGACATTCAGCTCAATCGTACTATTAGTGAAGCTGAATTGAAATTTAATTCTTGCTGCTCCTGTCTTTTGACAAAGTGCTGCAAACACCATTTCTAACATGCTCAGTTGCTTTAATGAACCACTAAAACACAGCACGTTCCTCTGCCCCTCATCCAAACATTTCCGGGGCCAACACCAGTGTAAAGTTTACCAAAACTCCTGAAATAAGACCTCTAACATTTCTCCCAGTCTGTAACTTTTCCTGCCTCTCCTGAAGGTGCCAGAGGAAACCTGGCTGTGTCAATAATGTCACTTACTGTAACCCCTCTGGTTGCCCTGGATGGCTCAGCCCCTGCCAGGGGGCTCAGGGACCCTGGCACAGAGCCCAAGACATCCGTGCCTTTGATTTTGACCCATAGAAAAAAATTACCAACCTTATACGAAGAATTACAAGGCACAAAAGTTTAAATAGAATGATAGTTAGTTTGTCACAAGGTGAAAAGTAGAATTTTGGAGTTTTTAGAATGGGGGCTCAAAGTCCCAAGATAAAGGAATTTGGGTGTGTTTTGTCCTTCTGTCTCCTTCTTCTAGCCTCCATCTTCTAAGTGATGGTGGCACTTTTGGATTAGTTTAAAGTACGAATCCACTGTCTAACATTTAAGTGATAGGTATCGAGAAATTATTGTAAATTATAAACATGTAGTTCTTAGTATAAAAAATAACACTGCCTCTGAAGGCAGTCAGAGTATCTCAACCCAACCTGCCAGACAAACCTCGGCAGGTCAGAGAAAAAAATATTATAGATAACGGAAAAATAAACAACCTTTAATGTAGCCATGACGTTTTCTGAAAAATCCCTTTGCTAGGATTTTTTTTCTCCTGAGAAGCCTCAGAGGAAAAGAAAAACAATAATTATCTGCTGCGGAATGCAACAGGTGCAGCTTTGATTGGTCCATGTTGGTTGTTTCTAATTAATGGCCAATCACAGTCACTCTGAGAGCCACGAGCTTTTGTTATCATTCTTTTCTATTCCTTTCAAGCCTTCTGATGAAATCTTTTCTTCTATTCTTTTAGTATAGTTTTAATATTTTATATATATATCATAGAATAATAAATCAGCCTTCTGAAACATGGAATCAAGATTCTCGTCTCTGCGGGGAGAGGGAAGTGAACTTCTCCACATTTGAAAACCAAACCAAAAAAAATCCTAACTCCTTCTTCAGTTGCCAGGCTGAGAAGAAAACTCTCTGACACACGTCAAGGTGAGCCAAAGCCACAAAGACACCGAGCACTCACCTCCACCAGCTTGTTGGCGTGCTCACGGAAGACCTGAGCGTATTCCTTCACTTCCTTCTCGTTGCCGCTTTTGGCGGCCTCGATGAGAACCAGCAGAGGGACGTTGGTCTCCAGGAATGAGTCTGAGATGTGATCCATCACTGCCTTCCGGAGCTGGGACAAAGCACAGCACAGCAGTAAATAAATGACATTTATCAGCACACATTCCCACTTTTCATAGTGAAGCACTGATGTGCTTCGTCTCACGGTGTTATGTGGGAATTTGGATTCTTTTGCTTTCTTTTCTTCGATATTTGCAGCAAGCAAAATTAAAAACTTGAGGGCCCAGGCTCTGCAAAGCCCTCCTGGGATTTGTGCTGACATACAGCTAATCCTGCTGGCCTGAATGGATCTGTACAGAATGATGGCGATAACTCATGTAAGACACAGCAAATTGATGAGAATTGAAAGCTCCACACTACTTGAAAAAACAGTTCAGCTCACCAAAAAGGCAAATATGGATTAAGGAGCTTAACTCCAAGCAACCATTAAAAAATATTAGCCTGAATATTTCTAAGCCTTCTCTAATTCCTCCAGTGAATAGTATTCCATGCAATAATTAATATTTTGTGTAGCAGATGCCTTGTGCTTTGTATTCCCATTTGAATAGCTCCAAGAAGTATAAACAGAAAACCTTTTTAGCATTTTCCAGGCAGATTAGAAAACATATTCCAATTTATTCTAAAGGAAGAAAGAAACACTTTACAAGTTACTGAAGATTTAACACCTGTTAGTCCATATAAACAACTATTAGAAGCAATATTACTGTAAGAATGATGTCACTAACTTCTTTTCCACCTTGCTAATGACCACTAATTAATGTCAAACTTCTCCAAAATTTGAAAGACAGCCAGAAAAATGACTGAAATCTTAAATAATTCTTCCTGGAAGCTTAATTGCTCAGCGGGATTGTGGCTCAGAAACATCTTGATTATGTTTTCTCCAGCTTTTGGGTTGTTAAGAATGAAAAACTGTGGACTCAAACAGAAGCTGGGAGCTATTCAGCCTGGAGGCTTGGGTACCCATTAGTCTCCTTAAATCATGCATTTTTAGTTGGATGAAGCACCCAGAGAGGTAATTTTCTCTATTCTGAGCCCAGACAAGAAAGCTTTAGCTAGACAAGGTGCCATCAAAACACCCAATCACACCGAAAACCGGCCTATTGTCAGACATTGCAAACACACAATCCAAGATGCATTTGCTGTTTGATGACAGCAATTCTCAGCTCTATTTGAATAAGGAGAAAGCTAACTTTGAATATTTTTCTTTCATTCCCTGAGTGGTGCAGTAAAAACAAGCAAAGCAAAATAGCATATATGTGCTTGTAGGAGGCACTCATTTTATTTCCATCACAACTGAAGCAGTTAACGTATTAAGCAGTTCTCAATTCTCCTAAAAAATTAATTCGACTGAGATTCAACCTGGAAAGTTTGTTTTTTTTTTTCACTTTCACAATGATTAAAGGCACTCAGAATAGCAAACTCAGTAACACATACAAACAGGGGGAGGAAAGAAGACAAAAAGAAGAAAAGAATCATCTATCAGAGACCTGCCAACAGTTTGGAAGCTGGTGTGTGTTTGCTACCACCTATTCCATTTCCATCTTGTACTCTTTATTTTTTCCCCCATCAATCTGCTGCTCTCCACTTGCTGACTCTTATTTTATTCTTACATTAAAAGCTCTTTCAGACCATGCTTTGGGTCTGTTTGCACAGCATCTCACACAATGGGACCCCAATCCATGAATAGTTTTCACAGGTATCATCTCAATATAAATAACAATATTGTTCCAAATACATCAAAACATCGCAAGAAAAAAGAAGAAAAGATGTTCTAAGATGCTGAGTGTCAGAGAATAGTGCAGCAGCACAGCACCCTGCATTCTATGGTTGATAGATTTCCAGTCAGTATTTATAAAAATATTTTAATTTAAGAATTCAGACACACGGTGGGATTCTTGGGGTTGCTGTGTGAAGGACAACAAGAAGTTGGACACTGTAATCCTTGTGGGTCCCTTCCAACTCAGGATATTCTGTGATTTCCTATTAAATCAGGAGTTTCACCTACAGCCAGCATTAAGGGAGAAATACTGCTGGAAAATGTGCATCATGAATTTGCATAAATCTCCTCTGCAGAGATCCATTTCCCAGGGCTTGCTGGCAAACTCCAGATCAGATGCCTGATTTGTGTACCCACAGTTAGACTTTGATGCCCATTGTATCAAAAAAGGCCAAATGGTAGCACTTCCAAAGGAGCACACCAAGCTTTTAAAAATCCAAGGTGGCTTCCAGCTCATTCTCAGTGAAACATCCCTAAAAAATTCCACTTGCTCAGGCTCAGGATGTGCCAGTGAAAACCACTGCCCGCTGCACTAAAAAGACTTTACTTTAAATGCTAAATGAGCACCAAACCTTTCCTATTTTGTCCTGCCATGAGGAGGGATCTGTTCCAAAGCCTTGTATTTATTCAATGAACAAGAATTCAATTTTTAATCCAAGGTAATGTGCTGTTATGGATCAGGTTATAACAATATGCCCCATGGAATTGTAACAGCGGTCTCAGGATGTTCAAGTAAGCAGCTTATTTTCATCACTGTTAAATATCTTCAGCTTACAACCACATACCAGAAATCAATATAAAGGACAGCAAGAGCATCAGCTAACCAGCAATTTGGGGTTTACCATAGTAAATATAAGTAGAGCTCTTTCTGAATCAAAAGGAATGAATAAAATGGATATCTGGTTTCTAATGGTAACTGTGTGTTGTACTCTGAGGTTCATAACTGCAGCAGCTGAAAAAAAAAGAATCTGAATTCTGACTGTCACAGGTTTAATAAATACAAAATTAATACATTCTATTTTTCTTCTGCTGTGTTAATCATAGATGTCAGAAGAACATTTCTGGCCCCTCTTGTAAACAGGCACTATAATTTCTTCAGGAATTTGTTATCTGAGTTTTAGGACGTCCTTGCATTGAAGTTGAAAGGTAGAGTTAACAGGTTTTCTGTACGTAGGAGACCACAAATTTTGCCATCCTTCACCACAAGCTGTAAGGAAGGACTTGACAAAATCATTTGTTCAATGTGACAGCAGTATGAAGGCAAGACATTCATCCTAGAGCTCAAATGGATACATGACAAGGTAATATTAATGGCACAAGACAAGACATTTAGAAGTACTGGCTCACCATTGCCAGTCCATTTGATCCAATTAGGGCTATTCATCAAGGCAAATAACTGCTGGGAAAGCAGGGCTGGGTGTTCCTGTGCACACTGCAACAAAGTGCAGCCTAAGGGATGCCTTGTGCACCCAGAGACTTCAGCTTCACCCAGGCAGTGTCAGCTCAGAAGGGAACGGGAGAAGCTGTGACTTGAATCTGAAAGCAGCAAAAGCCTGTCATGTTTTATTCCAAAAGCAGCACCAGGGCTTTGCTCATGCACCTGTATTAACAAATGCCTCTGCAATGCCTTAATTTATGCTGAGTTCTGATGTAAATATTATGACACACACTATTACTTGTAAGACAACGCTTTAGGTTTTTTCCCCCCACAGGATTTTTAATTTAGAGATTAATTCAAAGCACAAATTCCACCACGTGAAACTCCATTTATTAGAGGAGGAAGCATGTTAAATTAAGGTCTTGCTTAATTCATTTTGTCAGAGAGAAAATTTTATTGATGCACATAAAGCTAACAGATAAATAAATTTGCCACATCAACAAAAAGTATAGAAGGAAAACATCAAGACCTGGAAATATTTCTGAAAGCATGAATGGTGCACAGGCAGATTTTATGCCTTTCCAGTTCAGTCAATTCCATCAGTTTATGGTGCACAGTCAAGTTGCTGTTTTTGATAGCATCATGCTCTACTGTTCTAAGCACTGTTTAGGGCACTTTTATCATTGTCAGTTCACAGCCATAATCGAGCTCAAAGAGGTTAAATGCCCACCAAAACGATGTTTTCCATGGCTATATAACAATTTTAGAACCAAAATGTCTCAGTGCTACTTACAGTCTAGCAGAGAATTAAATGTCTAATCCTGCCACAGGAAGGTAAAGCCACAGCAGGAGATTAATGACTCCAACAGATTGTTAAACTTTATAAAGCCTGGCAGTGCAGAGCTGCCTGTAACAAAAGTTTACCAAGGAGCACCTTATTCACCATTTTCCATTTAATGGGTGTTGCAACCCAGCTCCAGTTTGCACCTGCAGAGAGCTCCCCAACAGGCATCAATTCAGTAGAAAGGGATGAAAATAAAGCCTTCTCCACTGCAGCTAAGGTGTGTCACTATATGAATATGAATCCCAATATAACCAGTTAGATGGTGCCTAGGCCAGTTCTGACCTTCGCTGCTGGGCCACAGGCAGCTCTGCGGTGTTATACCTCAAAGATACCTTGGCTGGCGGCAGAGTGCAGCGGGGCACAAGACAGGACTCCGTTCTCCTCAGGGGAGAGCTTCTGGCGATGGTGAAGAAAAGAAGGGAGCGGATTCTGCTAGAAGGTAGCCAGATGTTTATTCCATGAGCACAGATATGTCTGCACTGGGCTACTGCTGATAACAGAATGGGACCGCATGGTCTCATTCACATTTTAAGCTCAGGACAGGGGAAGGGGAGGGGACAGGTGAGTCACCAACCAGGTGAAGGGGCAGGGTCTCCAGGTACTAGGGTCACCTATCACACGACGCCTTGCTGGTATGTTAGCCTGATTGACAGGGCACACTCAGCGAGGGGCGAGGGGGAAGGGAGAAGGTAAAACAGGATATTGCAACACACCACAACATGTCACCTCCAATATGCTGTGAAATTGAGTTCTGGAGAATAAGGCAGTGACCATTAGAGGCTGCTGCAGCTTGGTGCTAAAGAGAAAAGTCTCAGTCAATTCTGCAGAGTGTGTCACAAAGGATGTGACCAAAGAATGGTAACTTGGGGGATGGGGACAGCAACACCACCAGTTCTGTCTTGGCAGATTAAACAGCAAAAAACCTGATATTTAGAACATGTATCACACTTGGATACTCAAACTACAGATCTATGGAATATATTAAAATTAAGATTTGAGCCAGAGATAAATCAGGAAGAAACACTGTTATAAAGACAGGTAATTCTTACTAGAATGATGAAATGGGCTGGATCTCAAAGCCCATCCAGTTCCAACCTCTCTGCCATGGGCAGGGACACCTTCCACTGTTCCAGGGTGCTCCAAGCCCTGTCCAGCCTGGCCTTGGGCATTCCAGGGATCCAGGGGCAGCCACAGCTGCTCTGGGCACTGTGCCAGGGCCTCACCACCCTCACAGGAAACAATTTTTTCCCAAAATCTAATCTTAACCTGCTCTCTTTTAGTTTGAACTTCTCAATATATTTTCCATGTGTGAGCTTTCCTCTCTCTACAGATAAGCAGCCATAATCAGGAAAAGATTTGGGGTGAATTTGCAAACAGGAAGAAAGTTGAAGTGACAATTTTTGACCAATAATTTGGAAGAGTATAAGAAGCACACACAAAGAACATTCCTCCTAGGCATGGGCCACTACAAAGGATTCCTCAAAATGGTTCATGGCCCAAAGCATGGAAGGACCCAGTTACCAAGTGCTAAGGTAATTAATCCCCATTTATTTAAATTTGTTTGTTTGCTGGGGGTTTTTTTTGAGAGCCTAAGGTGGGTGGTTTATCAATTTTCATGACAGAAAAATTTTATACTGCCTTTTCAAAAAAATATTTTTCAGCAAGGGCAGGCTCAGGCTTGCTAGCAATATTAGTGCCGTTACATAAAAGCAGAGAAAAAAAAATATGTTTGGGGGAATGATAACCACATACCCCCAAACCTGTGAGGATTATCAGGGTATGAACTCTGTCTTTCATGTCTGGATAGAACAACAAAGACCCAACTCTAATGGCAGCGCTGGCATTCCATTAAATATTTATTATTTCTAAATATAAAGAATTATACAGGGGATTAACAGGTAGAGGACAGGACAGAGATCCCCATCAAAAATGTGGGAAAATCAGAGATACAGGTAGGAACTGAGCAGACAGTGCAAAGCATTAGGGAAGTCAAAATAACCCAGAAATGAAAAGACAGTGATTAACTTTTGCATTCTCCGTGACCTGAGAGGGGAGAATTGTGATAAAGTGAATGTGGGAGGATGAAATTGCAGAACAGGAAATTGCATGTAGGAACAAAGAAGGGGGGAAAAAAACCCTATAGGTTATGCCAGAAAAGAAAAAAGGGATAAGACTTTGAAAAATAACCTTGTGAAAACTGAAGAGGACTGAAAAGTATCGAAAACATCACCAAAACTGCAAATCTAAAGGGTCTGATGTAAAAGAGGTGGGACAAAGAAGAGGGTAATGAGGATGAACAGAGATAATGGATTAAAAATGCAAAGATTAAAGTAAAAACCACAATCTATTGTGTAGTTTCATTTACAAATCTCAGGCCCTGTTGAAATGACACTTAAATGAAGTAGAGCTTTGGAGCTTTATGGGTTTTTTTAATCAAATACATTATATAAATAAATAAAATGGCAGAAAAGCTGGTTTGGGGAGATTAAACAGCTATTTGGTCAAGATGAGGAAATTTTCTAGGATGACTCTTAATGAAGTTATGCTCACTGTGAGCAGTCAGATCCAGTAAGCCTCACAGGTTTAGTACAATAAATGTCACACGTGTCACACTTGCAGTGCCACCTAACCCAGCTGGCACAGGAAATATTGTCTTCGGCTTCTCCAAGACCTGGACACTGAGCCCAGTGGAAGCTGTGGCAGCTCTTGGGTAGACCTGTCTGTGGAAGTGCCAGACAATGGCTGAAACAAGATTAAAAATTGATTGTGTGCTGCAAAAATGGATTTCTCATCATCCTGTCCAAGAGTCACTCAAAGTCACCAGTGGATCCTGCCCCATGGACAGAGATGATTGATATCTGATACTATCAATTATCACCCATGCCTTTCAAAATGCCCCTCCAGCAGTGAGATCAGTCTGGGGTTTGTTCTTGGTTGGTTTTTTTTTGTCTTTTTTATCATTTCACTTATCCTTTGTTTTCTTCTCCTTTGCAGTAATTTTTACACAGTAAGAATTGCAAACAAACCTTTTAGATCTGGCTGCCTAATTACAAGTAGAACATAACAGTAAAGATATTTCATAACACTTAGAGTTAGTGAACAAAATTAATGTCAATTAAGAAACAAATGCAATATTGAAATACCACCTGGCAATTAAACTCCATGTGCTTTGCCACTACTCCTAAGCCATTAGGAAGATGGAATTAGAGAAGTCTTTGGAAAAGAATTATGTTTTCCTCCATGTTTACAGCACTCCCTACCTCATGCTACTGCACCAACATTTGCAGCTATTGTTATGAACCCAAACTTCTGTAAGTGCCTTTAGCTGATGTGACTACAGGTCATTCCTGAGATGATACTACAGAACAGTGAAAGCTTCTTCGTGTAAAACTATTATCAACAGAAGTCACTTGAAATACATTTCTGGTGGAGTTTTTGCCCTTTTTTTTGGTCTAGTTTGTGGATATTTTTATTTATAATGTAGCAACATTACACACTTCCATTGAGCTTCTCCCACGTTTACAGTGGGTTTTTATCAAAAAGTATTTAAAAAGCTCCACACTCATTCCTCTGCAGTGATTACAGAGGTAGGCATCTTCTAAGCACAAAGATTTGTTGGAATATCTGAGGTTTTATGAGGGCTCAGTATTTGAGGAATAATACACAAATTATGTCCAGTAATCTCTTCCAGTGCAATAGAGCTGTCACTGAGTTCTGCCTCCTAATTCTTCTCCAGGCTCTTTGAAAGGCCAACCCTCTGCTCACTTAAAGTGACTTCAGTTAAAAAAAAAAAAAATCAATCAAGTCCCTATTTCAAAAAGCAAAAGCACCCATGGTTACTACATTGAAGCTTTTGCATGAAAAAAAAAAAATCCATCATGAATATTATGTTGCAGCTCAAAATTTCCTTTGTTTGATGAAACTGTTACACACTGCAGCCTTACCCAAAACCACCAGATATGGGCATGGTTTCCTGAAATATGGCACCATATGTGCATCAGTAAACATTATGTGTAGAGTAAATTAAACCAAGCCTTATAATTAGGCAGTAAGGAAATTACTGCAGACCTGAAAGAGTAAATCAGCAGTATTAAAGCACTCTCCATTTCCTCTGGAGCACTTCAGAGCACCATAAAAACCTCAATGTCACAGTGATAAACACCTAGAAGTGCATTTTGAGGGAGACAAAGACACCAACATCCTTATTAATTGTAATTCAAATAACAGGGCATTTTCCTTTAATTCTTTAGATCTTAATTCTTTCCTTAATTCTTTAGTTTGAAAATTTTACTAAAAGTCATTTCCTGAAGTACATACATCACTTTTTTCTTTGAAATGGGAGCAGACAAAAAGTGGAAGCATTGATCAGCATGCCAGGGGCTCCCAGCTCTTTCAGACCACGTTGGTGACATTCAGAGTCCCTAATCCTGGGCCATAAATTCAGTGGAAGCTGTAGGAGCAGAGGACTTGGGGCATTGCTGCCTCTGCCTTCTAAGCCAGCATCACACCAGATCCAGCCTAACACCTTTGTACCTAGAAAACAACTACAAATCTAGAAAAGGACTACAAACAATGCAGTGCACCGCTATTAAATGAATACAAGGCATAAACATGTAGTCCTGGCACAGAAATAAATCTGTATTAGCATTTAATACAGATTTGGGAAGCCAGCTTCCACATTTCCATATTCAAGAGCACTGGAGTCACTGCAGGTGAAAATCAAACCTGTTGAGCAACAAGGGAAAGGTGCTGGGTTTCTCACAAGCAAGAGCTGATGCCACAGGTGGCCTTAAGTTCAAAGAGGTTTAGATTAATTTGTGGCTGGCTCCCTTTAAAAAATGCCAGCATTTTGTCCAGATGCATTTTCATGCAACAGAATGGGGCAATCTCAGCACTAACACTGCACTTCCCCTTGGAAACAGCCAAAAACTCCTCCTTGGTAATACAGCACAGACTCCTGTGGATCGTCTGGTTAAGGGTGACCTTGCTTCAACCCTGCTTTTGAAAATAAATCTTAATAAACATTCCTGCCAGACTAAATTCTGAAGTTACAGCCTCCTTGGATATTCTGCTGCTACTTCACACTTGCATGAAATTCTGCATTTTCAGAGCACTGCAGCAACTCTTACAAACTCTCAGTGTTATGTGAGCTAGGGAAGGTCTGTGACTATTTCATTCTCTGTTTTCTTCCCTTATTCAAATTATACAGATATTGATTTTTTTTTAAAGCCCCCTTCAGGATTTATAACTTTACCCAATGTCCTTTTGTTTGCAACAAAGGGCACATCAGAGAAGGAGAACAGAGTTCCCCAGCCCCCCAGAAATGCAGATTGCTGCAATATTGACTGGCTCTATGGACAGCTGGAAAGTCAAAGCACTCCTCACACAAACCCACATTTTGGGTCCCTCAATATGAAATCAGATTGTTCATGGCTCCCTATGCATTAAAGAGCTTTTACAAGACACATCCTGGAAGTGTGTCACCCTCCATCCAAGTGTGTCACCATCCAAGTCACCCTCCAGAGATGAAATCTCCAGTGACTGTCAGGGAGGCTGAGGGAAAACCACTTCTCTATATCTCCAGCTGATTTCTATAACTGACATCAGCTGGTGAGAATGTTCAGGGTTCTCTCTTTCCTCTTCCCCCTGGCCCCTCAGTACGAGTTTTTTATTTATTTGGGTGTGCTCTTCATTGTCTTTGGGAAGCTGAAAGAAGTTTGTTGTATTTGTAATAAATTGTATTTGTGTATGTAAGTTGTAAACTTAATGTATATTAAGTTTGATTAGAATTGGCTTCCCTGTTTTCCACTAAAGTTTGGGTGTTTTTTTTTCTTTTTGAGCCATTATGCTTCCCTTGGGCTTGTATCTTAATATTCAGATGTGAACCTCCTAAGGCTGGTACAACACAGAATACCTCAAGTGAGGCAGCTCCACCTTCAGAAGAAACTTTATTTTCGGAGCTTCAGATCATTCTTCTAAAACTGGACAGGAAGTCTTGCTTATCCTCACAGTCAGTTAATCATGATTTAGAGCACCAAGATTTAATTTCCAGGTGCTGCTGGCCCTTCCTACAGCGTTTGAAGTCATCTGGTCTGGGTGTGAGACAGCTTTGCTGCAATAACAGGATGATAAGATTTCCTCTTTTCTGTCTTTTCCTCAAAGCATTTACATTCTATAAAGAGACAAACTATGTATATCTTTGAGTAGAGAGATTTAATCCACAGGCTGAAAACTTATATAAGTGTCTATCTATAATATAATTGACATTGTATGGGTTAGCTGTGATAAAATCTGTTCCAACAGAACGCATTCTTTCAGTTTTAGGTGTCCCATCAGTGTAATTCCATGAGTTAATATTCATGCTTTTTATACCGAGAGTCCTCCTGGAGTCTACACCAATTTTTGGCAGGCTTCAAAGTGCTAAACTTTTTTTTTTTTACCCTAAATAGCATTCATAAGCAGTGATACAAATTAATCTACGTGGAAGTGAGTAACAGAAAGAGCAAACTGAGACACTGCTGCTCAAGGAACAAAGATGATAAATAAGCCTAAGAACATGCTGAAGCCTGGGATCTAGTTCAAACTGGAGTAACCCATATTAAATAAAGGACAGAAAATTGCAGGTCCTTTCAGAGGCCTATGAAGTTGATAAAAGCTGAGTATAATCAAGATGTTGTCCCCAAGGTCTTTGTTTTACCAAATTTGCACAAATAAATTACAGGAGGTATTTGTCTCATCAAACTTTAGGTTTTTGCAAGGTTGACCTGCAGCTTAATCCAGCTACTGAAACAGTATTATCTAATTAAGAGTATTTAGTGATCATTGTGGGTGCCTTCAAACTCAGGATATTCTGTGACTAAAAGGTAATATAATAACTGTAGATTGAAGGGAGGAATGTTAGAGAATATGGCTGATAACAGGCTGAGGAAAATCATGCCCAGAGTCCACCAAGTGTCTTACAAAGGAATTTGCCAGAGCCCATCTTAGCACAGGGGAATGCAAATGACTGATCAAATATAGATAAGGGTCATGTGAAGGGATGTACTTACTGCATTATACATAAAGAATTCATTAGAGGTGTAAAAAGGGCAAATATGACCTGGATTTTATTTTTTTTTTTAACTTTGGCTTCTGCAGAGTGTGTGCCTGGTAGAAAGACAGCACAGCATGGTCACTATTAATATTAATTCATGCTTAAATGGCCAAAACTGATCCTGAGTACCCCAAAGTACACTGATAGTGGCTGTTGGAAAAAACAACACAGAAAAGAAGCAATCAAAATCCTAACCCACCAGAAAGAGAGAAAACTCACCTAAACCAAATCAGAAATCTTGGAAAAACTTCTCTTACAGCTATCAGCCTACCAAGGAGTTCTCATTAAATCAGCAGTAACAAGGGCAAACCCCAGATTCACCCAAAATCTTTGTGGGAAATCATATGGAAAAACAAGCTCTGTGCCACTGTGGAAATCACATCAGGGGTTTATTTATGAATAGTAACCTGCCATGGTCATACAATACCAATGTTAGTGCCATACCAGATAGCAGAGGAGGGCAGAACCATACTCTGGGCTTTACATTCTGGGCTGGTGTTCTGATGGAATGATGCTCATCACAGAAAATCTGCCTTTTTTCATTTTTCAACCACATATTAATCAGTTGGCCAATTTTAAATTTACCTAACAGACAGAAAATGTCTTTAAGATGATGAATAGCTGGAGTTTGATGGAAAATTGTCTGGGTAGGAGAAGAGTGATCCAAATCAGCGTCCTGTGGAGGGAAATTTGTTTTGTGAAGTCAGAAGCTGGCTGGCTGTGCAAACCCAGGGCACACAGGGAATATTTCTCTGTCTGCTCTGGGGTGCCCTGACCCCCAGGGCAGCACTGACTGTAACCCTCATTCATGGAGAAAGTTTCCCAGACTTCAAGATAGACTGGAATCCACAAAAGTGTGAAATAGATTATAGAGAGCAGTGTAGGTGTGTCACTGGGTGAGGAATTGAGGTTTTGGGGTTTTTAGTGTGTTGTGGATGGCAGCAAGATGGAGGGCACAGGGTGATGTCCTGGGTTTCTCCTTCATGCTGCTTCTTGGGTTTGGGTGGCATTTTGTAATTGGGCAGAAAAGTCCCCATTGTGGGCTCTGTGGGATCAGTTATTGGGTTAAAAGGGAAAATAATCCAGGTGTCAGTTCTTAATTGGATAGTTCAGTCTTAAAAGACCTTGGAACAAGAGATTGTTGCCATTTTGTGCCTTCTAATGAAAGGCTGGAGAACTCACAGCACTGAGACTGTTCTACTGATAAGAAATAATGAACACCTGAGTCCCAACATGAATTACAGTCTCAAGCACCTTCAATCCAGACCCAGAGAAACCCACAACTGGTACCCCCAGTTCTTTCTCCAGCTTGTTCAAAATGAAAGGCTGATTCAGCCTGGGGAAGGGAAGGCTCCAGATCTTCTAGCACCTTTTAGTGACTAAAGGTGCTACACAAGAGCTGGACTTGTGGAAAGGGCATGGAGTGACAGGACTTTGACATTTGTAAATGGCTTTACACTCCCAGAGTGCACTGTTACAGAATCACAGAAATTTTAGTGTTGGAAGGGAGCTCTGGAGATCCTCCAGTCCAACCCCTGTCACGGCAGTGTCACCTGGAGCAGGTGACACAGGAATGTGTCCCGGTGGGTTTGGATGTCTCCAGAGAGGGAGACTCCAGGGCCTCCCTGAGCAGCTGTTCCAGTGCTCTGCCACCCTCAACATAAAGAAATTCTTGCTCATGCTGAGATGAAGCTTCTTGTTGTTTAGTTTATGGCCATGAGTCCTTGTCCTGTCACTGGGCACCACTGGAAAGAGTCTGGCACCCCACTGTGGCCCCCTGCCTTGCAAATATTTATATGGACTGATGAGATCCCTCTTATTCTCTTTTCCAGACTAAAAAATCCCAAATTCTAGAGTATCTCCTCGTAAGGGGGATGCTCCAGACCCTTCATCATCTTTGTGGCTTCTGCTGACCTTCTCCAGTAGCTCCTTGTTTAAATTGCACTGAAGAGCCTGGGTTAGATTTTAGGAAGAAATTCCATCCTGAGGGGATGGGCAGGCCCTGGACAGGGTGCCCAGAGCAGCTGTGGCTGCCCCTGGATCCCTGACGTGACCAAGGCCAGGCTGGATGGGGCTTGGAGCAACCTGGGACAGTGGGAGGTGTCCCTGCTGGATAGGGATGGGTTTTAGGGTCCCTTCCAACCCAAACCATGCTGAGATTTCATGAAAATCCAGTAAGGAATGGCAGCAGGAAGCCATGGGCTGGTGAGGTGTGTCTGCTTCCAAGAACCTGCTCAGTCTGACTCAGCTTGATGTTCTTACTGGCAGTTTATAGTAACACATATAATTAAATCTCTATAATAGTTTCCCAATTCCCAGGAGAGTTTAAATGATAAGTTTAAAAGATGTAATTCCATCAGAATAAGAAATATTGAAGTGACTGTGAATTGTGAGATAGAATTTTAGCACTGTGTGTTCCATCCACAATCATTACCCATGTCTGCATGTTATGCAGATAATGAAATCAAATCTCCCAAATAAAGAGCTAAGTGACCTGGGGAGAAAATGAAAAATCAGTCTTAGATGGGTGAATACTGAAGACTTGCAAGGGAGCCTGACTACGAATTGGGGAAAACAAAATTCTGTCTATTTATCTATATTTGTATTTTTCATCATCAAAACACCTCTTGTAGGTTATTTTCTGAAAAATCCTTTCCTTAGGATTTTTTCTCCTGAGAAGCCTCAGGAACAAAATGTAAACATTGGTTATCTGCTCCTGTGGAATGCAACAGGTGCATCTGGGATTGGTCTCATGTGGTTGTTTCTAATTAATGGCCAATCACAGTCAGCTGGCTCAGACTCTCTGTGCAAGACAAGCTTTTGTTATCATTCCTTCTTTTTCTATTCTTAGCTATCCTTCTCATGAAATTTTTAGTTCTATTCTTTTAGTACGGTTTTAATATAATATATATCATAAAAAAATAAATCAAGCCTTCTGAAACATGGAGTCAGATCCTCGGCTCTTCCCTCATCCTAACCCTGTGAACATGGTCACAGGTTATCTAGTTTTATGAGTTAACTTTAAACATCCAAAGTCTGAAAAGCAAGCTTTAACAGGGATTAATTAAGACAAAAGGCATGATGATATTCAAAGTTGGTTGTCTCTGCAATGATTTTGCCCAGAATAGAAAGACTGAAACAGTGGGACACTGTAACCTCCACTGTAATCTCATTTCCTCTGCATCTTCAGGCCTCCCTCCCCAGCCATCAAACCCAGCCCTCAGTGACACCCTCACACCCTGGAATTTAGCAGGGAAGCACAGGCAGGGCTGGGCAGCCACACTCAGGTACTCTGCTGATTATATTCATGTGATGAAGCACAGCATTGATCATGATTTACAGTCAGGATGCACATTGTTGAAAGCAGGCTCTATCTTCCTCTATGTTTGTGCAAAAGCCAGCACAATTATGATTTAATCTTGATTAGTTTACTAGCAACTGCCACAATTTAATAAACATTATACCTACGTGATTAACTTCCATAAATATCAGAAACTGCACTAAAAGCTTCATCTCCCAGCAGGAAAATACAATATCTGTGCTTCATGTTACCCACATCTAGAATTCCAACCTCTCTGAGGCTGAACATTCCAGGAGGGTGAACACACATGAGAAGCTTATTAAGACAGGTGCCATTTTTATATCACGTTTCAGAGTAAATTTGGCTTTAGGGATGAGTAATTCAGGCAACTGCTGAGAGCCTCACACAGAACTCACTCATGTGTTAGTCTGCTACTTCCTTGAAGCAGTGAGAACAGAGGTGGGAGGCAACACATGGTGCCAGCTCCACTGCAGAGCTGAGGATCCCACAAATCTGGAGGTCAGAACAGCAGAGATCTCTCTTCTGTCATTAGCTGAGCAGCAGATGTGATGCCAGGCTTTATATAGGAGACTCAGTGATTCATATTGTCTCTAGGTCCACTGCAATGGGTTTATTTGGCAAAATAAGCTCTGAGAAGATGATCTTCAAACACGTCTGCTAAAGGTTAGGAAGGAAGAGCTGAAGTGAGCTGAGTTTCAGCACTGATTTCAAAATGCCTACAGGGGCCACTCTCTCCAAAATTATCGTGCTGTAAATAGGTACCTGAAGATACATTGAAATCTTGACTTGGTTTGGCAGTTTTCTGGATTTGGGATCATTTTCAATGAGGCCAGGTAGAATTTTCATCATCATCATTATTATTATTAAATTTTTACAAAAAAATGTAGAACTGGCATCATCTCAAAAAGAGAAAAAAGACCTAAAAAGAGACAATCTGTCCTGCCTTAACTTGCAGGTATATAGAGAAACCTCTCCCTTTTGGTTGCCAATCTCCTTTCACTTCTTTTCCATCTCAAGCTTTTTGAATTAACCTTTCTTTCTTATCACAAAACACAATGATAAATGTAAGAGAAAAAAGCCAAAATGTATGATTTAAGCTAGGTTTTGCAGTTATTCATAAAATCATAGGATGGTTTGGGCTAGAAGGGGCATTGAAAGGTCACCTGGTTTATTTCCCTGAGCCATGGGCAGGGCCACCCTCAATGAGACCAGGCTGCTCAGACCCATCCAATCTGGCCTTGAGTGTTTACAGGGATGGGACATCCACCTCTCTGGCAAAATTGTTATTTATTATGACTTTCTGTATCTTTATTTAATACAGAACCTTGGAAGTTCTCTTTGAATATATTTTACTCTTACAATTTTTCATATTCTGCTCATCTTTCCTGTTACTCCAGTGAGAGTATTCAAATAAAACACAAATAAGCACATATGCCAGTGTTTTTATGACTGGGATTTTGAGCTGCCAAGGCAGGGAAGGTCTGGACAATCTGCCTCCCCTCCCACATGGAAAGACCATTGGGGGTTGCACTTGGAATGCATTTCCTTCTCCCTTTTTTTTTTTTGTCACAGGAAATGTTGCTACTTTCCTTAATGTCATGTGCAATGTAGAGCCATATCTAAATGAGGACACCAATTCTTCACACCTCCTAATGTGGAGAAACCAGCCTGAGGTTGGAAAACAATGATTTCCTTGGAAAAATCAGGAAATGTTATCAAAAGCAGGGCTCACCTGTCTCCGAAGGTCTCGTGTTTTCTTGGTCATCTTGTCAATGGCAATGTTGAGCGGGTCTCCCTTCTCCTTCCTTCCAGTCTGTTAAAAACACAAAATTTTAGAGTTAGAGAAAAATCCTCCAGGCAATATAAACTTAAAAAATAATGATAAGGATTCATCAAAGGAAATTATTGCAGCTGTTTTGTTTGCTACCATCAAGTTGTTATTTCCAAAGAAATGTTTTTAACATGTTTATGTGCAGGAGGCACAGAAGATGATTTTAGAACAATCCTAAAGTGATAAGAACAAAGATTAAGGTGACTCACCAGAGAGTTCAGAACTTTTCCACCAATAAATTATGTGCATATATTATAGCTAATACTCAAAAAAATCTGGCAAGACCTTTCACTATAAAATGAATATTAAGAGTTTCTAATCTCCATCCTGCCAAGCACTGGGAATGTTAAACATGATAATAAGCAGCAACACAGCTTGAGGACAGAAGGAAAATGGTCCCTACGCCTGTAACAGGAATCATATTGGCAGACATTAGGTTCAGTGTAAAGAAGAATTCCACTTAAAACACTTTCCTGCAGGAAGTCTCAAAGCAAAACTCCTCGCCAAGATTAAAAAGGGGGAAAAAAGCCTTTTGTGTCTCATAAGCAATGGGGGAAAAATATGGTTTGCAGGTTCAATGGCACAAAAAGCATTAAGTGACTTTGTTAGCTGTATTACCTTTCTCTTAAGAGAAAACTACTTCTCTAAAGATTTGTCACATCTTTTGCACATTGAACTCTGTTTGAAAGCTTTTCATCAAGAATCAAAATGATCTTCCATTCTTTCTGGCAGTACTCTTTCCTTCCCAAGGCTGTTTTCAAATGCTTCTATTTAGAATTGTTCCTTGCATATGATTAAGAGCGATTTTCTCCCTCCAGCTGAGCCTAATAGCACACGTTTGTGGGAGCTATTGAGAAGTCACTTTTGGGGTGGGATGGGGATTAAAGACAACCTTTCAATGGTACCCTCTCACACGTACAGCACAGTGATCAGCCCTCTCTGTTCCAGTCTTTGCTTTAGGCATTCAATCCAGGGAACGCCTGCTTCTGTTACTGCCTGTAATTCTAATTATGACACGAGGCCAAAGCTTTTATGAGCATTTAAAAATCTGTAAAAACCATCCCCTTCCTTTTATTTAGAAATTCAAACATAACAATATCAAGTGCCACCAGAATTTAATACAAAACATAAATTTACCTCTTAGCTTTCTAAAAAGGATCCATTACAAATTCTGGAGTTGTTCACACAAATTGACACCAGAAAACAGGGAGAGAAAGCATTTGCTATCACATCTGTGTCACCCACTGATATTTTTATCTCACTTTTCTTGTGTTCATCCTTTGACTGAGTTGTTCTGGTCCCCAGCTGAAGAACCTCATCTCTTTAGCCTGAGCAATGCCAGCACAGGCTTTTGGTTTTAGATGTCCCAAATTCAGTCCCTGGTATTTTGTTCAAGACAGCAGGTGTCCTATCTGCACACAATCGAGCCTGTTTTATAAGCTGAAGTTTCACAATAAAGCTGAGGAACAAAAGTTTGGTTCAGGAAGCCTCTCCTGATGCTGGAATGGTAGAGCAGGGACTGCCAGATGAGCCAGCCTCAGCCAGGTTCTGGTTTGTTAGAATACAGAGATACAGGCTAAGAAAACTTAGAAAAAAAAGGGAATTACCTCAGCTGTGTGCTGTGCAGCTGCTGAAACAAGCTTCCTTGGTGACATTCATGTTCTGGGATGCTCTATTTTCCCAGCCAAACAATTCAATTTATCTAATATTCTTTAAATTCTTCTCATTGTTTAAGCTTTAATGGACTGGCTGAGAAGGATCCATAACCACAGAAGACATGTTAAGACTTTTTTTTTTTTTTAGGGCAAAGATAACCTTTGTTTGGCACTTTTTCTTACCTTACTTTAAATAAAATCAGGGAATAATTTACTAAACAGGCCAAAATTCCTGTGAGACTAGCACAACGTGAATAATCGAAGAGCAAACACCAAGACACTTCAGACTACACAGGGATGGTATTTTACAGATGTCAAATAAAACAAGTGGTCCACAATTCCCCTTCACTGACCTCATGCAGGGCACCTATATTTTGCATTCACCACCAACATGGTGAGATCAAGGAATTAATGCCTGGCACCCACTCAGGGGGTCAGAAAGTTGTCCTTGAGCAGGAACTTGGGAATCCTTCCAGGGTAGTCAGCTATGGGATACAGTGACACTAAATAAATTAAGTGTTTGATAAACTACACCATTTAGAGGAAAAGGTTCCTAGGCATTGAAAAAAAGTAGAAATTTTGAGATTGACCTCAAAGTTGGTAATTTAGGTTCTTAATCTGGGTGTTTTTTTGTTTCATAGGTGGGAACTCTCAGTGAGAGCAGGCTCATGGCAGCCTAAATCCAGCACCCCTCCTAAACCTCCCTTCAAATTTATCTGGAAACTTTTCAACTCCAGTTTTAAATAAACAGTGTTTATATAAACAGTGGCCCTTAAGGTACATCCTATTGTGAAACACAAAACAACTGGGAACCCTTCTGTGACCCTTAGGCCACTTTTGCAACACAAACTGTCCGCATCCATCTGGCCAGGCCCTTGTCCTCCCACAGCAGAGCAAAGCCTGTTCCACATTTCTGTGTGCAAATGCCCAAATTGTGCCTCAGTGCTGCCTGAGATGCTAAATGGGATGTGCTGGAAAGCTAAAGCAAAACAAGAGATCCAGCTGAGCTCTCTCAATGGCAGTATTTCATTAACTCACACAAATATGGCTGAAATCTCCCGTTCTGCACCATTTTTATTTATGCACGGATTTTAACTGACCTTCACCTGTTACTTATAAAATGGCCTTTTAGTCTGTATACAAACTCCCTTCTTCAGCATATGATTTCAAAGAAATTTGTTTAGTAAATCACATTATTGAAGAATAACTAGCATGGCATGTGATGCTACATAGCTTCAGGCAGGTCTGTCAAACACCATCTGCTCTGTGCTGAAAATATAAGTTTATTAAAGTTTATTTATTTAAGTCCTTAAATACTCTTATTTTATTGTTGCTCTGTGATAAATTTTTGGCCTTCATTCCTAGAAGGGATAGAAAGGAATTTATTGGTTTCCTGAAAAAATGAAAAAGCTTGGTATTGAGCCATTTGCCATTTCTCTGTTAATCTTTCTCTGCGAAGAGAAGAAAGATATTTGGGATGAAAAGGGAGTAAAAATTGCTGCTGGCATTGGGTTAAAAGGAGAAGGAGGAGAAATGCACAGAACTCCTTGAATGCCAAAATATCTGCATTCAAGTTCCTATGGACAGAATTACATCTATTCATGGTGTAATGAGGAGAACTTTGCAACAGGAGAATATATTAATCAAGTCCCTGATTTCTTGTGACCATGAACAGCATTTACATACTCGAGATATTTTCAAACAATTTTCTCAGTCTGAGTTGCTTCCATTCTAATTTCCTTAGAGCTTTTCCCTGCCCATCTGATTTATTTTCAGTTCAGGATGAGCCAACTCCCACAGTGTCCGGTTTATCTCGGCTGCTTGAGGGGCCTGGAAAGGCCCGTGGTGGCCTTGGGGCAGCCCGCGTATCGAAGGACGAGAAGAGGCTTCAGTTCTTCTTTCGGTTTTTATGTTTATTAATTGTTTATCTAAAAGATGTTCTTTCAGCCGAACAGAGCTCTGCTCAGCAGCCAGCCATGAGCACACTGTCTGCCCTCCGGGGCAGCCACCTATCTTTATACCCATTGTTACGTGTACAATATTTATCATTTTTCCCCAATACCACTTATTCTTATTACTCGGTGCACTTTCAGTAATAACCAATCCCAAAGTGCCACCATCACCAAAGAAGATGGAGGAGAAGAAGAAGAAGAAGAAGGACAGGACACGCCCCAATTCCTCCATCTTACTCCTCTAAACCCCCCTGTACAGAAATCCTAAACCCTGTGTTTCACCCTCTAATTAACTAATCCCTTCACCATTCACCCCGGTGAAACCCTCCTATCCTCATACAGGTGTCGTCTCCTGTGTAGGGTCAAAGTCCAGCCACCAGACACTTCTGGAACATTCCAGGACTCCCGGGCCCCCCAAGGGTGGTCTCGGAGGCCCGGCATCTCAGGACTCAGATCCTGAGATCCCACACAACAGGATGTGACCAGGGGCTGTGCTGGCTGTAGACTGCCCCAGATCAGGAGAGGATCTTCCACTGCATTTCTACCCCCAGGCTGCAGGCCCCTCAATGTCAGATCCAGCTCCCTGAATATAACATTCAAGAGTTTTTAAGCCTGATTTGCCACCTGACATGAGAAGTTGCGTAGCTTCTCAACACAACCATGTCTGGTAGTGGAAGAATTTAAGGTACTGACTGTTCTGATACTCCAGAAAATGCCTATAGTCTCAACCAGTGCCAGCAGTATTACCTGAACAACAAAGAAAGAACACAGAAATTTATATCAAACAAAGTCTGAAAAGCCTTACAGGTAAAACTGCATGGTATTAAGGCTAAAATTTATTTATACAGGGAAACTCAACTTCATTTGGTTAGGAAATGAAATCAAATAAGAGCAAAATGCACTTAAGGACAGTGAGAAATTTCAGTATCGGCTGAATGACAGAAAGATCTCTGCTAAGGTATAGCACTGGTTTTCCTTTTTACAAAGACCTTTGCCTCTCCTTCCATTTTTCATTTTTACACTTTATATTGTTAGAGTAAAATATTAAACTCCCAAAATACGTATCACAACTATTAAGGACATTTACATCCCACAATTTGCTCATTACAGAACACTTTTGATCAGCATGAGGTACTTAACAGGACATTTCTCTACCCCTAGAGAATTCACAGAACCAAGACAAGGACAGTCAGGCCAATCAGCCCAGAGACTCGGTGCATTTTAGATGAGATATGCTCAACCTTGGAAGAAGATACTCCAGACTGGAACTGTACTGTTCGTTTTTTATAATTACAGATACCACTAACGAGGAAATCACAGAGCTCAAATTTCAGTGGATGAAACAGATGAAATTCCTACTACCAAAATTATTATGATAAGGACAGATGTTATGGTAATGAATATATTTGCACTGAAAAGTTAGGATCAGCTAGAGATGTTGGGGGAGCAAAGCCAATATTCTGAGCACGTAATTAGTAAAAAAATCCCAGATGAACAAGGCTGACAATGGTAAACTGTAAAAGAAGGGAATGCAATGCCAAGAATTACACAAAAAGTGGGGCAACTGCAGGCTGCAAAAGAATATCACAGACAAAACCCCAATGTGTATCACAAGTAAAGGTGAAATTCTTGGAGAACACTATTTTCCTTTAAAGTTCATAATTCAAGCTTATGCTTTCAATTAAACAGTAACAATATTAATAACAACAATCTATGTAAGATGTTTTGGAACCACCATTTTCAGACATTCCTCTTTTTCTCTCTGCTGCTTCAGATGTAAGCCAAAATATCTGACAGAGTCAAACTCCTCAAACATCAACAGTGTTGCATGTCCAAGTCACCCTCACTATTGTTTCAAGTAATTCAGCCTCCAGGAGACAGCTGGAAAGATTATCTATTGATCCAAAAGCTACCAAACACTGATCTATTGTTATATTTTCATCATCCCCTAGGTAGAGGGCTCCATTATTTACAGGTTATTCAGAACTTCAATATCACAATGTTTTATTAAGGTGTAAATTGCTGCTCAAAAATATATCTGTCCTAATATTTTATTTTAAATGTTGAACATCACTCCTTTAAAACTATGCCAATGTTCAGCAGTCCTTTTAAAAGTGATGAAGAGAAGCTTAGTACTAAACGGAAAAACATTTTGAACAACAGGCTGCTGCATCAGTGCTTTTAAGCAGAAATCTAGTTTTAAACATACCAATACATATTCCTCTTCCGATAAAAGACAATTTATTTTGGGTCAGGAAAAGGCTAAACAATATATTCCAGGAGAAGTAGAGACTAAATTTCACTGTAAGTTAAAAATTCTAGAAACTTTCTAAGGAGATGGGTCAGGAAAACAAGTTTACAAAATCTGTGTGGTTCCTCTGGAGATGAGCTGAAGAAGACTTCTTAAAATAATAAGCTTAAGGAAAGACTGAGTGTTAAGAAGTCTCTTGGGAATGTGGTATGAACATGAATTACTGTTGCACTCAGTTCAGTGATTTTATCATATTTTTTATTTGACTAAATAATTTTGGTTTTAGAATTTATTCCAAGGAAGTGCATTGGGGGTTCTGCAGTCACCCATTTTCCAGCTTCAATTTTGCTACAGAAACCCCCCCTGTGGAACTGAAACTTGTGCATTCCCATGTCCTCTTAATAACTCATTTATCTCATCAGGAGAACGGAAAAAAAAAGATAATTTTGTGTAGCCATAATGTTTTCTGAAAAATCTTCTCCTTAGGATTTTTTCTCCTGAGAAGTTGGGAGGCCTCAGGAACAAAATGTAAGCAATGGTTATCTGCTGCTGTGGAATGCAACAGGTGCATCTGTGATTGGTCTCATGGGGTTGTTTCTAATTAACAGCCAATCACAGTCAGCTGGCTCAGACTCTCTGTCCCAGACACAAGCCTTGTTATCATCCTTTCTTTTTCTATTCTTAGCCAGCCTTCTGATGAAATCCTTTCTTCTATTCTTTTAGTATAGTTTTAAATATAATATATATATTATAAAATAATAAATCAAGCCTTCTGAAACATGGAGTCAGATCCACGTCTCTTCCTCAACCTCAGACCCCTGTGAACACTGTCACAATTTTGTACAGAAAAGGTCCCGTAGTAAGGTTTTTAGAACTTTGTTTAGGTGGTTGCAAAGGAGGAAGGCTGAGTCACCACAGAGAAAGGAAAAGACAGAAATCATGGAATCACAGCATGGTTTGGGTTGGAAGGGGCATTAAAACTCATCCAGTTCCACCCCCTGCCATGGGCAGGGACACCGCCCACTAACCTAGGCTACTCCAAGCCCCATCTTGTTGTCATTTTATTGCAGGGGTTCCACGCTGGTGTCTCCTATCACAAAAGTTCCATGCCTTCTCAGTGTTTTCTCATGGTATCTCCTCACAGCACTGACTCTTTCTTCTGCTCAAAGCAGCCAACAGACTCCAGCTCCTTCTCAAGCAGCCACTCCTTTATAGCATTCTTTTTCTCACTGGTTACAGCTGTGGCCTGTTAAAGTCAGGCCTGCTCCTAATCTTTGATAATTGGCCCAGCTCCAGCTCCTTAGGGTTAAGATTACTTCCTACACTATCTTTATTTTCCTATATTCTATATCCCCTACACCACATCCAACCTGGCCTTGGGCACTTCCAGGGATCCAGGGGCAGCCACAGCTTCTTTGGGCACCTTGTGCCAGGGACCTGCCACCTTCACAGGGAATAATTTCATCCTAATACCTAAAGTAAACATCCTATCAGTGTGAGGCCATTCCCCCTTGTCCTGTCTCTCCACCACTTGTAAATATTCTCTCTCCCTTTCTCGTGCAGGTTCCCATCAGGCGCTGGAAGGCCACAGTGAGGTCACCCCAAAGCTTTCTCTTCTCCAGGGTGAACAAGCCCAAATCTCTTGGCCTTTCCCTCCCTCTGATCACCCTGGTGCCTCCTCTGCTCCAGCATCTCCCTCCTGTGCTGGGGCAGCTCTGCAGGTGGGGTCTCACAGAATCCCCCCTTTCCTGCTGCCCACCCTGCTCTGGATGCAGAGAAATCCCATCCTGGCCACTGAATTACAGCCCCTTCCTTCCACAGAATGCCCAGTTCTAAAACGCCACTCACTAAATAAGCTGCTCATAAATGTATCATACAGACTATAAGTTCTCTTTAAATAAAACAATTGCTCTCAGCAGTGTTTAATTACCTCGTGACCAGTGAATCTATCTGGTTCCAGGGGAGTGTGAATAATTACAGCTATGCAGAAAGCTGGGGAAGCCACATCCTTGCAATCTCAGATAGTAAATAAAGTCAATAAAAATAAAATGAACCATGAGCTGGACACCGTATCAGTGCCTGAGGTGTGCAAATCTTATCCTTGGCCTGCATCCAAGCAAGTTTTATCTAGGCCAGTACATAATTAAAACTAAGTATGTAATAAAATAAGGAAATAATAAAAACTGTACCCGTTAATGGTTGAAGAAGATTCTCTTGTTATATTTTATGTGTGTTTTTTTATGCAGGCCACATCACCACAATATCTGAATGCCTTCAAGTGGTGAATTGGTGAACTAAATGGTTTGTTTAATATCAGCCATGTGCAGTTTATTCTTTTAACCTCCCCAAAGTGGGAAAACTTGTATGAAGGGGAGTATTTTACTCTGTTTTGTGTCATTATTTTTCTTGTTTTGCATAATTCACTTTTTTAGCTGCTTCTTGTCTTTTGGCAATAACCAAAGATTTCCGAAATCATCATCAATGGCAGCAGTTGGATTTGAAACTCCAGTTAGGATTAAGGCTTGATCATCCTGGTTCCCAGGTGGCAGCTGCTATTATTGACCTGATATTTACCCATAATCATGTACTGGCAACTAAGCTTCCAAAAAAAAAAAAAAAAAACTAACAAAAAATAATTGGCTGAAGAATTTACATTTAAAATTATTAGAGGCTGCATAAAATGGAGTACTTTTTCACTCTTGAGAATGAAGGCAGAAACTTTTTGGGTTTGCTGATCTTTTTTTTTTTTTCAGTTGTAGAGGATACACTGAATATTTCTTTATTTCTGTGTATTTTTGAACAAGGGTTTCCAACATCACTGTGGTGAGGACATATTCCTGCTTTTCTAGCTGGAATTCATTCTCTTCCTTCTTTCTAGCCAAAACTGGATTTTACAGCATTCTGAGGCACTGAAAATTCAGAAAAGAAATCTGGTGGGACCTTCCTAAATGACAAAGCTTGTGTAATGTAACTTCCAAATCTCATTGATTTTTATTCCATAAAATACACGCATTGTTTGGAGGGTTTTTTGACAGGGGGTGAAAGCCATGCAGCAATAAGAAATTCTTCCCCCTGGCAAGAATATCCTGCCATCATTAAAGAGGTGTGCCATTTAATTAAATTCAGATTATAATGTAGCACTCTGTCATTCCAGAAAGCAGTGATAGTGCTCAGAGTAGGACCATCCCATTTAATTTTACCATTCTGAAATACTGAATCAAATCCAGTTATTTTAGCTCCTTCTATGTTCAAGATATAGTGACAGGCATTTTTAGAGCACCCATCTGTCTTGCATATTTATTTTAATACAGAGTACTTATCATCACTGGGGATTGCTTCTCTCCATTGACAGTGGAGGGGAGCTTGAAGCACTTGATGATTAATTCTTAGAAGAATACTGAGTTACATGAGATAAACTGCCTATTTTATAGCTGCAATGAGTGTCCAGCCCTCCTAAAGATCAGGCTGGAGATTTTATCTTGGACAAATGTGTGACTTGCATGATTTTCTTCCTGAGAATTAAAAATATAGCATTATAAAGGTTGTGCTTTTAAAAATTCTGCACAAGACATTCTTTTCCTCCTAGGATGGGATATTTAAAAAAAAAATCACCTTCTTCCCACTGTCTGAAAGAAAAACACTTCTTGATTTAGTTTTAACATTGAATCTTAACACTTTCAGGTCCTTTCCAAGCTGGCTGCCTGTCACAAGTGGGGCAATACTGATCCTCAGGGATCAATATTGGGCTCAATGGTGTTTAATGTTTTCAAATAGGCAAAAGAGAAGTGGGTGGGATGAAAAGGTCCAGAAAGGGGCCAGGAGGATGATCTGGGAATGCCATGAGAGGAAAGGCTGAGGGAAGTGGGTCACAGAAACGTCTCAACTTAATGAAGAAAACCAAAAAGCCCCTCCAGTTATATCTGTGTTTCTCTAATCAGGTAACAGATGGTGACATCACCCTAATTTGGAGCAGAAGTTTGCTGATAAGAGGGAAACAAGGGAATGCAGCTGCAGGAGCCAAGACTGATACCCTGAGAGAGGATTTTTGATATGTCCTGTGTCACTGCCATATTTTCTGAAAAATCACTTTGCCACGATTTCTTCTCCTGGGAAGATGAGAAGGCTCAGCTTCTCCATGCTTTGCTGCTCTGGAATGTGGCCTGGAGATTGTTTATTCAAATATGTAAATTATTTTTAATTAATGACCAATCACCATCAGCTGTGTCGGACTCTGAGGGGACAGTCACGAGTTTTTATTATTCATTCTTGTTAAGCCTTCTGATGTCTCTTTTCTCTTTCTTTAGTATAGTTTTAGTATAGCATGAATGGGATGGGATGGGATGGAATGGAATGGAATGGAATGGAATGGAATGGAATGGAATGGAATGGAATGGAATGGAATAGAATAGAATGGAATAGAATATCAGCCTTCTGAGAACATGGAGTCAAATTCTCACCTCATCCGAGGGACCCTCACAACACCACAATCCTGGAGAAACCTCTGGCAGTGTGTGTGTAATGTGATTTCTGTCCCTGGGAATGAATGCAGGAGTGCTGGCATGCAAGTCAACTTCCCATCCTCCTTTCTGTCCCTCTGTCCTTGAGAGATGATGTCTGTGAAGCTTCCCCTCACTCCTCCCCATTTCAGGGATGATTTTATAGCAATATGTGTAGAATTTTAATAGGGCAGAATATTTCTTGCACTTACAGAACATCTTTTCCTTTGCAATGCCTACTCAAAGAGGAAAACATCAGGGTTTTCATAGAAGAAACTGCACATTTCTATTCAGAAGATGCTGGTACAGAAAATTGATGCTGTTACGCTTAAATGCTTACAAAAAATAGAATTTTTGAAGAAAGAAATGTGAATGATGTAAACTGTTATAAAAACATCAGCCTCACTGAAGCCACACTAATTTACACCAGCTGAGAATCTCCCCACTCATCATTTAAGCAAAATCTTGCAGATGTTTCCATTTAGAAGGTCAGAAATGTTTACTCCAGAATTCAAAATTATTCTAATTTCTTCACAGACTTCTACTTGCAAAGGGTCCACTACAAACTCCTCATTTAACCACCAACTGCTTTGCAGCTGTAAATTGCAATCTGCTTTTAAATTGCTCCTGGATGCCTTCTCTTAATCTAAAATAATGAGAAAAAGGAGATAGTACACAATTTTTTCTTTCCATTCAGATATCAAAGCCTTTAGTGAAAGACTATGCAAATAAAAAATGTCAAAATTTACCTACTTAAATACAGGCTTTTGAGAAAAGTCTGTTCTATTATTTTAAGCATAATAATGTTCCTGAGTCATATATAGTTATTAACAAAACCTTGTGTCATGCATTTTATTAAAATTCTGTCAGTGAAAAAGTTGATGCAATACAGGCAACTAAAAAAGAGGAGGGGTAGAAAAGTAGAGAATGTCTTACAACACGTGATGAACAATAATTCATGCATCTAAACTCTGAAATATATTGACTAAATCTTTGGTATGTCACAGATTAGTGGAAATACTTAGAGCTCTTAGAGGAGGTGATCTCCATGTCTGGTATTTCTGTCAGTTTTATGTTTTATTCTCTTTTAAACAGCACCTGTAGCTCCTCTCTCCCTGGCTGGTTTTAGACTAAAGGGTGCATTAGGAGTCACAGGAATTAAAGGCAGGATTTCCTGAGATTTCTCAGCATTCCTTGAAATCATCCCTTCAGTATTTTCCAGCTCTCTCTTGGAGGAACAGAACCACATAACAATGTCTGATTACAAGCAAAGGCTTTTTTGTTTGTTTAGGTATTTAAGAAAAAGGCTCCATTTGGCAAAAGCATTTGTCTGCAATCTTGGCTTCCACAGCATGGACCTTTATGCATTTTATTTTTTTTTTAGCAAAGAAGCTTTTTAACCAAATCAGCACCTCTGACAAATGAAGTGACCACTGGAGGTTCATCAAAGCATTCACATTTACAGGTATAAAATGAATTTTTCTCATGAAAATATTAAAGCTCCAAGTCTGCCTTTCTATTTAGGCGCAGAATTACTGTTCAGGGCACAAAGACAAGTTTTACACAGAATTCAACCACCCCAAATGTCTCCTGTTTGTGCCCTGGAAGCACAGAACTCTTTTGGCTGCACTTCCAGTGCTTTGATTAACAAATATCACTGAAAAATAGGATTTCAACCGGTTGGCTGCATCTGTCACTATGCAGTAGACCTCTGGATGAGATGTGTATTGACTATTACATCTGCATTTCTTTCTTTTTAATTGCATTGTGCTTATATTCCTTGGGTGATCCATGAGGAAACAAGTGTTGTTTATGTCCAATCAAAAATGTGATCATCAAGGCAGGCAGCTGAAAGTCAGTGTCAATTCAATATTTCTGCTTATAACAAAGGACTAAATGTATCATCCAATGAATTCTTAGTTTTTTTCCCCTTATCTTGCCAGTTTCCTCCAGACCACCCAGGGAGGGTTTTTTCTCTGTGAATTCTCTTTAATAATCCAACTTCCTCTGAACACTTTATTACAGTACACAGTGAGACAAAATTTGGCATAATTTTGGGTGATGTTTCTTGCATCCAGTGAAACCACTGCTGCTTTCCAGAGCTGGACCCCACTTGGCACCTCCACAATTACCTGGGGATGTCTCAGACTGTCTGAGATCAGGGATGTGTGCTTGGAAAGAAGCACACTCGGTCTGGTTTTCACTCTGACACTCTCCTGTGAAAACCCCACTTTCAAGCAAACAATGAGTGTGGGTTTCAATTGCAAATGTACCATAACTTCGGCTCCTGTTTGGAATGAACGGAGACACAGCAAAGAAAAGAGCTCAATCCTCATTATGGTAATTAAGCTTTCACTTTGAGTGCAGGCGTCTTTGTGTGCACCATGCTCCTTGGAAGGACATCACAGCAGTGAGGCAACAGGGATGAAATAAAAGAAAATAAAATAAGAAAAAGAAAAGGAGTTTTTAAACTCCAACCCAACTTCCAAAAGAGTTCAAGGGCAAAGATCAGCTCTGTTTTCACAGAGCAAATCCACGGTCTATTCCTGCCACTGCCTCAGATCAATGTGTTAAGTGATACCATTCAAATTACTTGTCAGTTTAATCAGAGGAAGTGAAACACAATTACAGGGCATTAGTGGAAAAGCCAGCACAAAATAACAGAATGTCCATGTGGGATATCTGCAGCAAAAGCCTGTTGAAAATAACTCTGTGACATTTTCATCAACAGTCTTTTTTACAGAAAAAGAAACCTTTTGGAAATGCTATTACAAACTAATTAGGCATCAAATAATGCTGTACTTCTACAGAATGATTAGAGGCCTTATTTCCTCTTGTAGATATCAGAAATATTTTTGGCTTTTGTTTTGTTATTAGAATAAAATTACATACATAAAGACCTTTACTGAAGTGATAACTGGTACATTTACAAAGCCCCTCTGTGCTCTCTCCCAGGCCAGCAGGAGTTTTGCCATTATTTCCACTGAATGATCGGAGCATTCATTTTTCATGGACACTCCACATTTCCATTGAATAAAAGATTTTCTTTTGGAATCCTCAAGCAGATGACTTGGATTAAGTGGGTGAAATGGGAGCAGGGAAGGGTAAGGATGACTCCTTCTCCTGCTGAAGTCAGGGCTGCAAATTTGGTGAATTCCAAAGGACAAAGAAATGCAAACCTGCCCTGAAATCCCTGCCTGGAGTCCCCAGGTGGGATATGCCGGGGTGGGCGCTGTGCCTCGAGTCCCTCTGACTCTTTCACCCCAATCTACACCACAGCTCAGTTTCACTGGAATAGGTAAAAAGGTGCTCAGTTCAGAGGTGGACAGAAAATAGGGATTTGTGAATCCCCATTATAGGAGAGTAGACTGAAGCCCTACATGATCCTCAACCATTAAAATTAAAATATAGGAGGTAGAATAACCTCAATGTGCATTAGATTTTTCCCCCTCTTTTTTTTTTCTAATTCTAAAACCCCTATCAATGCATGCCTTCAGGACAGAACTGAAAAAAGCTGGGAAAAGCCTTTTCCTTCCAGACCTAATAGGAATTTCAAGATCCAAAAGAGATGGGGCCCAGACTTTACTCAGCAGTGAGTCTCCTGGAATGAAGTGACTTCACTTTTTTCAAGAACCACAATGCATAGCCCAGGTCTAGGTGCCCCTATGGTAAAATCACTTAAAATGATCATCTTGTAATACTGAGCTCAGAGACTCTGAGGTCTTTAATTGGATTTGGCCCTTTATCTTCTATATTCATGAGATAGTAATTAATTTGACCATCCCTGCCTGGTCCACAGGGTAATTGAATGAATAGCTCTGCACAGCACATAAATGCCTCCAAAAAGAGTTATTACTATGACTGTGCAGCGTGACAAGTTAACTCTGCCCCCTTGGTAATGATGCCATTGAAATTCCCAAGGAAAGTGCCACTGGAGCCCATCTCACAGCTAATGGGAAAGGAAGAAGGTGAATATTCAACATGTAAAACCACTGCACAGTTGGTACTCTGCCCTTTAAAATAGTGACAATTAAAAATGTTATCCTATTTTTCCAAGTTTCCTTGCCACACCTTCATCTTTTGGCACTACTAAAACCCTGAAAATACCTCAGAAGGGGTTAAAAGCAACTTAATTCTTTTGGTAGATTGCCACCAAGACTTCTTGTAAGAAATGAAGTGGAAAAAATGTTAAGGAATGTTAAATGAAATCACAGCAGACTGAAACCTGTGGTTCCAGTGCAAGACCTGAAATAAATGTGAAACAGATGCTAATTGGCACCACCTTCACTCTGATGCTCATAAATGAAACGAACGAGGCTTCAGAGGTGCCAGAGGAAGACCAGCCATCCAAAGAACATTAAAACAGGCTTGCATTTGGTTTGTCAGCTCCAAAGTTATTTATATCCTTCCAAGTCATCTAGATCCTTCTGAAAATTCATCCAATGAGACACACATGTGTACATTTTTAAAAGGAATGAAAGGCTGTGGAATTGAAATTCCTAAATTACCCTGGATGTGCCTTCCATTAGCAATCAGATTGGCTGTGGAGGTGAACTCCAGATCTGGGGCTGTACTGAGCTCTTCCCTGCAGGAGATTTTCCCCTGAGGAATGGGTAATGGTTTGTATCAAGACAAACAGGGCTGTTTGCAAGTCTCAGTGCAAGTCATGCACTGCCACAGCCATCTGCAGCTGCTTGGAGCCCCTTTTAATGACAAATGCTCGCAAAACTAATTGCACGTGGTAAAAGTGCTGACTGACCACCACATCTGGTTTGATGCTTTCCCTCCAAAGAACCTGAAGTTACAAATTGTCACAGATATCTTCTATGGAAAATCCTTTCCTTAGGATTTTTCCTCCTGAGAAGCTGAGAGGCCTCAGGAACAAAATGCAAACAATGATTATCTGCTGCTGTGGAATGCAACAGGTGCATCTGGGATTGGGCCATGTTGGATGTTTGTAATTAATGGCCAATCTCAGTCAGCTGGCTCAGACAGAGCCCGAATCACAAACCTTTGTCATCATTCCATTCTATTCTATTCTTAGCCAGCCTTCTGATGAAACCTTTTCTTCTATTTATTTAGTATAGTTTTAATGTAATATATATGATAAAATATTAAATCAGCCTTCTGAAACATGGACTCAGATCCTTGTCTCTTCCCTCATCCAAAACCCCTGTGAACACTGTCACAACAAACCAAACTTATTTTTAATATATAAGGATATCAAGCATTTTAGTGTTATTCCAGTAATTCAGCTTAATCCAGCTTTTAATTCAATCTTCTGTGACTTCAGTATCAATCTCAGTATTAATACAATGCAGCATTCCACATTTCCTATTTATTGCTCCATTCTTATATGCCACAACCGATGATACCACTGGCATTATCTTTGATATCATAATTGAATAAATGCCTACTGTAAAGATGAATTATTTCACTGAAATAAGAACAACTGAGGAACTTCTGCACATTCCACTTGGTCGTGATGTGCACCAAGAGGAGAACAACTGAATCCACAGCCTATGGGAACTTCACTTCTAATTCCCACTCCTGGTATCTAATAGACCACATTTTAGTGAAGTTTTCCTCAGTATGGCAATTAGTGTTAACGGTGAGTCAATCCCATGATGATCAAACACCTAAAGAAATTAAAAAAAAAAAACCAAAAAAACAAACTAAAGCTCAGCAGGAGAAGCTCTGTGGCTTTCCACACCACATGATGCTTTTCACTTCAAAACCACCACGTAAATTACTGAGAAAAAGTTACTGTGAATAAAATGGGCTGCACTGTGTTAAGTAATTATTTCTAAAGTGTGAAACGGGTAGGAAGTATCTCATCTCAAAGTAGTGCCATGATGCATATTACCTCTCCAGTATAAAGTGAACAGTCTTTTTTTTTTCCTCCTTTTTTCTTTATCTCGCAGGAGCAATCACAGGAATGAAAACTTTATTTTTCTAATGATTTTATATGTGGGAGAGAAGTGTAAAGACTCAACCTGTGAAACTCTGCTGTGCTCTACTATTTGTATTGTGTTAGGATTTTTGAGGAGAATTTTTAGAAGTTCATGAGCTGTCAGGAAATCACAGAATGATTAAGGTTGGAAAAGTCCAGCACTTCACTGCCATGCTCACCACTACAAACTCAGTAAAATATGAATATATTTGGGTGATATTCCTCATTTAAGAAATTGAGGATATTGTGATCTGTGTCAAAGACCAGCATTTCTGTGAGTGTTGAGGGATGCACCTCAGGGAAGATTTGATTTTGGAACAATGCAGGACACAGCTTGCACTGAGTTTGTCTTTCAATCCTGTTGTGCCACACACTCATTTTGCCCCTCAGTCCTGAAACCAGTGGTAAAAGAAAATAATTTTAATTGAAAAGTTCCCTCACAGCATATGGGTAGGAAAGTACCCTTCTTGCTTCTGAGAGAACAGAGGGGATTCTTGCCATTAATTAACACCTAGATGCATAACAACAGGCTGCAAGAAAAAAAGGCTGGGGGTTTTTACTGGTTTTAAGGTTTTTTTAACAACTATTATTAAAAATTGCAAGGATTGAGGAAAAGAAAGGGGAAAACCACGGAAAAATCAAAGAGGAGCTTTCCCCAAGACAAAAGGTGACACAAATTGGTCGTAATGACCTGGCTAAATACTGCTGTCTATTTAAAGAATAATTACACAGACATTAAAATATTTATGCAGCATTCATGTGAAATTCAGTCCAAGGTGAAAATCAAGAGATAGCAGAGATTAAATAAGAGAATCCTAGCTCAGATTTAACAGCTGAGAAGCAGGATTATTTTTCCTTCATATTTTTTCTTAATAATCTGTTTCAGCAACATCCAATCCAATCTTTCACTTTCTTTTGTTCATACACATAAAAGATTCATTACAAAAAGATCAGAAAGGGTATTACAGCGACCTTAGACGGTCACTGTGGTGAGAGAAGGACGAGAATCTTGTTTCTTGATCAGAAGGCTTGATTTATTTATATAAGATATATAATACATTGTAACTATACTAAAAGCAAGAAAAAGAGAAGTTGCAGAGAGCAGCTATGCTAAGAATAGAATAGAAGGAATGAATAACAAAGTTCTGTGTGCAGGGAATCTGTCCCTGAGCTGCTCCTGTGATTGGCCTTTAATGGTACACAAGGAAGATGAGCCAATCACAGGGGCACTGCTCCATTTCACAGCAGCTGATAACAATTGTTTACATTCTTCTTCTGGGGCCCTTTGCTTCCCAGAAGAAGGAGAAATCCCAAAGAAAGGATTTCTATGAAGAAATGTCTGCGACAAAAGGGTTATTTCCTGAAATTAAATATCACATTTATATTTTATATAATTTCCATATCCAAATTTTTCTTTGCAGGGCTGTGACTTCTGAGCACTCAGAGCCATTCAGTGACTGCCTGAGACAAAGAGCAAAAGTGCATCCACGCAGTGTGAACTCATTCTGGCATCGGTCCTGGAACTGTCTTTGAGGTCTGACCTTCAGCAGAACTCCACAGAACACAGATGGGCCGGCCAGGGCTGGCCACAGCAAAGTGTTTAACGAGTCAGGGCTGCACAGCACTTGGAAATGGCGCAGAACAGGCTCTAAACAGAGCAAGGGAGCTCTGCTGAGATATCTGAGATATCTGTGCATCCATGGCTTGTTCCCTGGCATCAGGAGGGGACGGACACGGCACTTGAGTATTAAGAGAGTTTGGGAATTATATGTTGTTAATTTTGAGTTTTAATAATTTATTATTAAATTTGTTCAAGAATAAATTTTGCAATTCAAAAATTTAATGCTTTAAATATTTTTATAAATGTGCACACTTACAAATACAGTAATTGTTGGCTGGGGTTAGCCTCTATTTTGAGGGAAAACGCCAAGTCATTCTGAAGTCTCCTTATGATGTAGGAAAATGACACAAAGTCATCAGGAAAGGCCACTTTGTCACATTCCCTGATGGCTGCACTCCTGCTGGGCATGGACAGGGAGTGGACAACCTCAGATCCTCAAAGCCATGACCACATCAGACTGATAAATTTAATTTTAATTTAATCAGACATAAATTTAATCTCACATGCTCATGCAAAACAAAAGGAATGGGTTTGTTTTGTTTTCAAAGTTAATATTTCATCAGCTTCTCTTTACACAGAGATCTGTCTTTAAAAAAATAATTGCCTTAAGTGCACAACAGTTTGTACACAATTGCAGATATTTTTAAACTCAAAAATGAGATTTCTTTTCTTAGATTGCTAAATCAAGAGAAGAGTGCCCATCAATCATTTAATATAGCTAAATTCTGGTAAAGAGTGCTTTTTTAAAAAAACAAAATGAGGCTGGTAGAACGATTGCCTATGCCAGCATTCACTTTGACTGATGAACTTCAGAGCAGTTTATTACAACAAATAGCATCTCCTAGTGAAATTCTCTCCTTCTAATATCATTCTGCTCTACAAAAACCTGGTTTTGACATCAGAAACAAATTGCAAAAACGTGCAGAAGAATGAGTTGTTGCCTCTGAAAGCTATTTCCAAAATACCACATAACTTCAAATTTTATCAAGACAAAAAGAAAGCCGGGTGACACGTATTTATTCATTTGTGTGTCTTTTGTAATTCCAATACACCATGTTTTACTATCAAACCATCAAAATAAATCAAAATAATAATTTTTTCTTGACTGGTATCATTAATATTTTCAATGCTAAGAAAGAGAGAGCCCAATATTATGGACTGTGTTAAATATCTTAATTCAACTGCCATTTTTCATTTACTGTCACTGCCCTCCTCAGCTGGGCAGGATAAGGTCAAGAAAAGGAAAGAGAGAGATCCCTCACCAGTTGCTGTCATGGGCAAAAGAGACTTAACTGGGAGGAAGTAGTTTAATTTATTACCAAGCAAGTCAGAATAGGAAAATCAGAAATAAAATCAAATCTCAAAGCACCCTCCCTGCACCCAGAGAAATTATTTAGAACATCAAAAAGTGATGTGGAAAAGTATTTTCTTCTGAATACAGAATTTTACAAAAACTTTTGGCTTCATATCCTCATGACTTCTGCCTTAAATTGACTTTTGAATTAGATTGACTTAACTAGTTTTGGTATGGCTGCTGATATTTTTTTATTATAAGAAAAGCATTATTAGAATTGGTTATTTCTGTAAACCTTGAACCCAGTGAGTTAAATGTGACCATGATTCTTCCCTTCTGTAATAAATCCTAATAACCCAACTGGATTTATAACAGCCTATTATACAGCACATTCATGAATATAGAGCAACTTTCAGTTTCCTGGACTAGAAATCATGATCATGTCTAATCTCCTGTGCCTGACAATAAGTTTATGATGTTTAGTGGAAAAGCTGACTGACTTCAGAGGTCACTGAAAGAGAGCACAAACTATTTTACACAGCACAGTTTTTAGGAAAAAAAAAAAAAAAAAAAAAAAAAACAAAATGAAACAACAACACACCAAGAAAACCCAAAAAAAACCCCAACCAAACAAAAAACCACCTTGTAGAAGGAATATAAAACAAATTCTGCTCTTGTTTCTTGTATTGCTCTACACTACGTGGATTTTATGGCCCTTTTTATTCCACAAATGTTATTCTGAAATAAATACATAAACTCAGAGATTTTTTTATTATTTTCTTGAGTATTTTGGGAATTTCAAAGCTCAGATTTTGAGGTTGGATGCCTCATCTCTGGGCAGGCCCCATTCAAGGTTGGACAGAGATTTGATCTAGGGAAAGATTTCGTGACTCACAGCAGAGGGATGGGAACAGATGATCTTTAAAGGTCCATTCTATGATTCATTTGGATTCTGAACTGTATTTTTGATTCAGTTTGGGTTTTTTTTTTCCTAAACAGAGCAACTGACGCTACTCAAAACTTGCCCTCGGTATTACCAGGATGAGAATTAATTCACCAGACTAAGAAACAAAATTTATATTTCTGAAAATGTCCCAGATTTTCTCTCTGCATTCTCCCCCTCTGTGGAGTGGATTTGAAATCCTGGTTGAGCTCTGCTGGGAGAAGATGCCCAACAGTGGCTGGATCAGCCGGGGAGTTCAGGGAATTGGAATGAGAATTTGGGCTCAGATCTGATCCCTCACCTCCAAACACCTTCGTGTTCAGATTCCAGCTGAACTGTAAATAAAACCTGCAACTTTGTGATTTCCTGCACTGATAGACACTATAAAAACTATTACTTTTTAAATTAATGCCTTGTATTGAACTGAGCACTGTAAAACCAACATTTAAATACAACAATCCTTTTAAAAGAATGCATTGAAAATGAACAGACCTGCTTACAGAGGGTGAAATTCTCTGTTTTGTAAATATGATCTGCAAATATTTATTTTTAAAAGCCAATAACCTAAACATTCTTCTGCCCAAGTCTTTATTTAAATGTCAATTACTATAGCACCAGAGAGCATTCCCACAGCTAAATGATGCTTCAACCAGCTTGCATTGATAAATGTTCTATGACCATTACAGACTATCTATAAAATACTTTTTATTCCATCCATTTGCAGGACTTGCATTGAACCAGCAAACCAGTGGAAGGGGAATAAACCCTCTAGTGATTCCTAGAATGCACTTTATAAATGTAGTACAGCAATTCTAACAAATTTTTATATTTACTATATTTTCAAAATTCCTGTTTGAGAGCCCTTGTGGGCTGATTCCTTCTTTACATCCCTTTCAGGTGGCATTAGCCCACTGCACTGAACTTAATAAAGATAAAATCCAGAGATACAATAATGGCAATATCAAGAGTTTCAAATAGACACATAAACCCAAAAGAATGCTGCCTAAAATAAAACATTTTAAGGCATTTTTATGGAGTTTTTATGTATTAAGCTACTGTGCTTCAAATATCTCCATCAGAAATTTCCTTTATTCAAACAAAATCAAGAATACTTTGTGTGAAACAAACATAGGAGAACTTAGAACTGAAATGTTAGGTGATGTGGAAACAGAAGAGCTACAGCTACAGCAACCACAAAACATAAATAATATTTACCATCCTCCTACTCCACCATCAAAGCCCTTCCCCGTTCTGGGGCAGTTGCCACCTACTCCCTCTGTATCACTTCAGCAAGGCTGCAAACACCACCCAACATTTCTTTTATGTTCCACAAACACATGCAAATCCTTATGCATATGTATGAGCGCAGAGACACGCCTCCAGAACGCATCCCAGCTCCCTCCACCAAGGTCAGCATCCTCCAACTGGCTGCTCCCAAGCCAAGGAGCCTGATTGGAATGGGCATTGAAGATTTGGAATAACATTGTCACAGAGGATCCTTTCAGCCTGCAGGGTTCAGTCCTTTGTATCTCCAGTTTGTTGATTCCTACATATTTTCTATTTTTTCCCTTGACCACAGGTTCAAGGTTTTCTCCTCTAAGTGGCAGTTCTGATGTTTACTGCTGAATTTCTGTCCATTTAAACAATCTCAGATGGACTGCCTGAGCTCATGTTGTTTTCTCACAACAGTCACAATTCTTTTTGTGTTCCTTTCTTTTCCCTCTTTCCATACAGCCACTAAATAACCTGGCTTTCCTCTGACAGGCTGCCATTGCTCTGCAGAACACCTGAGTGTGCTCAGGAATCTGCTCTGCTTCCAGAACAGCGGTTCTGTTCCCTGGGCTCAGGTGTACCCATGGCTCAATACATTTTCTTTACCTGCTGCTTCATCCAAGTCATCCTCGTTCACCCATGAAATAATTTCTGGACTTGAGGCACCTGAAGAGCCCGTGAGGCTCCTGTGGAGACACCTCCTGCTTTGTCAAGCTGGAAATGCAGCCCCTCAAAATATCCCACTTAAATTCTCTCCTCTGCCTCGTTCCATTTCTCCTCTGCTTCCATTTCTCTACTTCAGCTCTGCCCCAAATTTTTGTACCAATTGACTTTTCTGCCTTCACTCTCTCCTGCCATACAAGATCAACACAAAGACTCGTTTTGAACAGTGGGATTGAGTGTTGTGCCCTCACAGAGACACATGAATATCAAATCTGGAAAAGATAAGAAAAAATAAAAAAGAAACAACAAAAAAGGAACATTTCACAAGCCTAGGAAAATATAAAAACATTGAAATTCTGTATATTCTCTTTTTTTACCAGTGATTTAGCACAGTGATAACTACAACAGCTAATTGTATTTGTGCAAACTCAATAAAAGGAATTGAAACACAAAACGTTGCAAACTTAATGAAATAATAGCATCAGTCATCTCTGAAATCATTATCATACTTGAAAAACATAATAAAATTCAAGTGCATGAGATTTTCTTGGAAATTTCCCACACACTTTCTGAAGACATCTGTTCAAAGCAGAAATGTAGGGTAAATTTCTGGAGAGGGAAGAAAAGAACAGCAACAAAAAAGCTGAAATTTTCCTGATTTCCCCTATAGATTACACGATGCAGAGCAATTTCTTTGGGGCATTTTGTGACCTTTTCCGCTTGTCTGAGCCTCCCCAGTGCTCTGGGGTGCTCAGGAGAAGCCCTCAATCAGCTTCTCATGAGGAACAGAATGGACTTTTGGCTTTCTGTGTCTACAGACCCATCTTTAACTCATTCATCCCATTTAAATCCAGCGCTGGTGATGAAGGAACACCCCCAACACCCACAGGAACCTTTTGCTGATGTGTGGGATCTCAGGATCTCAGTCCTGAGGTGCCGAGTCACCGAGAGCACCCTTGGGGGGCTTGGGAGTCCTGGAATGTTCCAGAAGTGTCTGGTGGCTGGACTCTGATCCTACACAGGAGACGACACCTGTATGAGGATAGGAGGGTTTCACCGGGGTGAATGGTGAAGGGATTAGTTAATTAGAGGGTGAGACACAGGGTTTAGGATTTCTGTACAGGGGGGTTTAGAGAAGTAAGATGGAGGAATTGGGGCGTGTCCTGTCCTTCTTCTTCTTCTTCTTCTCCTCCATCTTCTGTGGTGATGGTGGCACTTTGGGATTGGTCATTACTAAAAGTGCACTGAGCAATAAGAGTAAAAAGTATTGAAGAAAAATGATAAATATTGTACACGTAACTTTGGGTATAAAGATAGGTGACTGTCCGGAGGGCAGCACAGTGTGCTCATGGCTGGCTGCTGAGCAGAGCTCTGTCGGGCCGAAAGAACATCTTTTAGATAAACAATTAATAAACATAAAAACCGAAAGAAGAACTGAAGCCTCTTCTCGTCCTTCGATACGCGGGCTGCCCCAAGGCCACCCCGGGCCTTTCCAGGCCCCTCAAACAGCCGAAAACCGGACACTGATGCACTGTGAACAAATTTCCTGTCAGTGCTGATATTGCACTGATCAAAACCCCACTAACCACGGCCACACTCACAAACACAGGCAAGAATTCAATTTAAATGTCATTTTAAATTCCCACTATTAGACTTTGTCACTGTTACTACCCTCATTTTTTTTTCCTTACTCCAAGGCTACTGAGCATCTTTATGTTCACAGATTTTAATTTTAATTGCACACTCAACTACCCTAAATTATTAGGCAATGTACCAAGGTAGTGGGAAATTTGCATTATGGTGTTTTCTCCATATGCTAAGCAGGTTACACTATATCACCCATATGTTAAATTCCTCTCTGCTGTGAGTAAAACCATTGAATATGCTCTTTGTATGCCTGTAACAGACTGCAGAACTGTTCAGATCTGCTGACAGCTTCAGCAGACCTTGAGGAACCAGCACCACTTGTACTGGGCACATTTTTTCTCCCAAGATTCTAAATATTAAATCACTGGGCATATATATTTGTATAAATTCTGTCTCAAAACTAACATTTCCACCAGTTCCATCAAATACTTAAAACTTCCTCACAATATCAGTAGCTGAAAATTTATGGAGTTTTCCCCTGCTTTTTTCCCAATATTGTACTTTTCCATATCTGCTTTAACTTCTTCTGAGTCAGTTCTGTCTCTATTTTCTCTCCTCTCTCTCTACTCACTGTTTCAACCTCACAAATTCCCAGCCAGTACTTCCCTGCCTTTCAAATCCACATATAATTCCTAGCTTTCCATTTATAATCCATGCTTTAACCCAGCCCCTCACAAAGAGCCTTGACCAGCTCAGCTTTTCTGGCCACACAGATATCTGAGATTCACTCGAGAGGAGAAAGGGTTGCAAAACCTCTCAGTGGTTCCTGCCTTAAAATTGCACGTTCAAATTGCAAGTCCAAATTTCAAGTAAAATCTTGTCCAGTGCCAGCTCTGAGATTCCGTTCTGGCAAAATGATCTGGTCTGATTTGGGGGCCAAAATATGGGACAAGGAACAGAAAGCATAGGGAGAAAATATTGAGGAGGGAACTCATACGCCACAAGGAAAGAAGCTCATGTCCTAAAACCATATTAATCCACAGGGTAAAATGGCTCTTTGGGAGGTGGTGGTGCCAAAACCTCATCCCAGCCAAGCTTTGGCCATGTCTGTGCCACAGCTGGGTCCAGGCAAACAAAATATTTCGAAAGGTTATATTACAAATATTCACTCCTTTATGTCTAATTCACGAACAAAATGAGACATGCTCTGCATTAAGTGTTTCAAGGGATACACAGATCCCAAAGGCTTTGGGATTGGGATCTGCCTTTGGGATTTTTCTGCAAATGCTTCTGCACAGCTGATGCTCAGGTGCAGAAAAAAACCAACATTAGCTTGTGTGGCCATGTCCTGCTGCAACCCCCACACCAAAGCAGGGCTCATGCCCTGCAGGAAGGAGGGGCAGCCAGATTAAATGAGAAGATCATAATTAGTAACAGAGATAACAGATTTTACCACCTTGGGAACAAAACCAAAAAAAATCCCCACAGTATTTAATAAGGAACATGAGATTTGAAGCTGCACTGAGGGAAATTTCATATTATAAAGAACATTTAAACACTGTAACATGATTCAGCAGAATGCTTCCACAGAGATTTTAAGGCTGTGGCATCGAAAAGCAGGCCATGGAGCAGAAAAGCTCTGAATCCACCTGCTGCCAGAGCCCACAGTGGGAATATCTGCCTGGAAAAGAGCACAATTTATCTGGGTCACCAAGGGCTGGGGACAGGAGGCACCTGAGAGCCTGGGTGTCACCAGCCCATGTGTGACAGTGGCCCCTTCAGAGGGGCAGGTTACACAAAACAAAACCTGAGATACAGATAAAGGAATGAGAAATAGAAAAGAAAAGCCAGCTCCGGATAAACTGCTCATTTTTCTTTCCATGCCTCACTAAGGTATTACAACCTGGTGGGCATGAAAACCAAATTTCTGTGTGGGGCTGAGCTGAGCAGGATTTTTTGTGCAACAAGAGACAGAAGAAAAGGGTTGGATGCCCACGGTGTCAGTTTATGATTTCTGAAGCAAAAAATCTCTGCTTCAGCATAGGAATCCTGTGGGGTGTTTGTTCTCTTTAGCCTCTGTTTACCTTCTCTGTTTATAAGCAGGAATATTTCATGCAGGTGTTTTGAAGATAAATGACACAAACAAAAATACTGGAATTGCAAAAATACTATTACCCTGGAATCTGCAGATATACTTTAGATAGCTGGAAGTGCCTAGAGTATTGGACAGGTGTCAAATAAATTGTAAGAAATATTTTAATAGATCATTCCACGTAAGCCAAAGTTTCATGGAAATGTAGTTTAGATAATAAAAAAAAAAACAACAAACCCTATCAGTTTGCCATTTATTGTGTGTGTGTGTGGGCTTGTAAATAACCATCCTAGCAAACCAAAGCAAACCTCTTTGGGTATATTTCCAAGAGAATAACACTATGGAAAAAAAAAAAATCACAGTTTTATTTCAGAAAACCAAAGGTGCCAAAGGGTCACCTCATTGAATATATTCTGCATGTGAAATGGTCACTAACAGGGATGAAAAAAGCAGGCAATACACCCAACTTAATGCACATAACATATTCCAGGCCTTAACTGCAATAGTTAATGCCTTTGAGAGTCCTCAGGGGCACAGCTGTCCAGCTCCATCAATTTTTACACATAATGCAGGTAATCAGTAATTCAAATGTTACACTGAGCTCATAGAGACAGAACAGATTAATGTAGATTAATGTAGGAAGTCTCACAGAAGCTCTACAGTCAGACATGAGAAGGTGTATTTATTTAAAATAGCAGAATCTTATTTCATATTAAAATAAAATTTAGGAAAATCCATAATTCAGCACAAAGTGATTGGTGCATTTAAGTGAATGCTTACAATTCCCAAGCTCTGTGGGAAAGGCTGTTACACAATGAAATGGGAGCTGCAGTTGTGTGGGCACCTGTGGGATCAGAGCAAAGATGAAGAAAATCCCTTTTATTGTGAGTTCTTGCAAATTTCCTTATTTAAATTACAGAGTTTATTCATACTCTGCAGACTTTCTGGGCAGGCAGAGGAATGAAATATGCATTGCACTGCTTATGCATGTTACCTAAACACTCTTTCCTTCTCATTACAGGATTCAGCTCAGCTCCAGAGGAGGAGAAAATTTATTTTGTTCTTCCAGAAAATTTATTTTGTTCTTTGAGAAAATTTATTTTGTTCTTCCTGTGTCCTGCTCATGAGTGTCAGATGGCACCAAGGCACAGTCAGGTAACTTCAACTCAGGCAAAAATTGAGAGGAGAAAAGGAAATCTTGGTTTAGGCAAGTTCTTCCATCACCACTGTTTGAGGCAGATACTTCCTTCTTTACACAGTTTCATTAACATAATATAATTATCCATGCTAGATAATGAGCTTTTAACCTACAACAATTCACTTAGAAATGACACAGAAAGGTTTTTTCCTGGGTCCATCTATGTTTCATGTCATCATTAATGACCTGGGTGATAGCACATGGAATATGCTTATTAAATTTGGAGGTGACACCGAGCTGAGAAGCACTGAAAGTGCTCAGGAGAGCAGAAAAAAACCTCCAAAATGATTCTGACAAATTGCACTTATGTTCTCAAAAATGGAAAAAAAAATAAAAAAAAGAGATGCTATTCCAACAGGGTCATGTGCAAGATGTTCACTCAGTCAGGAATAACAGCTACAAAACCCCGAGCAAGCAGCAGCTCCACAGAAACTCTGCAGGAGAGGCCCCACGGGCTCTTGCACACCACGGGAGGATCACGAGCCCCCAGTGTCACCCAGCTGCCACAAAGGCAGGTGCCCTCTGTGGAAAAGCCAGCAGCAGCCAGGAGAGCCTGTCCTCCCTGCCAGCAAGGTCTCAGCTTCAATACCTTCGTTTTGGTGCTGTGTACTCAGAAAATGTGGAAAGTTTAGGAGGGATCCAAAAGCAGCTACCAAGGATCAGCACAGGACTGCACCAGCAGGAGAAGCCTGGGCAGACTGGGCTTGGTAACTCGTTAAACTGCTGGGATGTGAGAAGTGAATCACAGAATTCCAGATCACAGGCTATCCTGAGTAGGGAGGGAGCCACAAGGATGGCTGAATCCAGCTCCCCAATAATCCCACCCTGTGCACCCCTGAGAGCAGGGATGTCCAAGGGGTGTCCAAACCCTCCTGGAGCTCTGGCCTGTGCCCATTCCTGGGGAGCCTGGGCAGTGCCAGCACCCTCTGGGGGAGGAACCTTTTCCTTGAGAACTCTTCAGAGCTGATGTGTCAGGGATGACCAAATGAATATTTCCTTAGAGCAAAGACATGGACCAGGTGATTTTTTAAATCCATTGCACTTCCATGGACTAAGCAGTCTAGCAATAAAGCAAGGCTATAGCTTGCCCAGCTATAACTGATAGAAAGAATCATGTAAAATGGAGCTGAGTGACTTTTTAACTCTTATTCAGAGGGGTTAATATTTCTTTAAGGAGACTGAGTTAGATGGGAACCTCCAAGTAAAGCATTCTTTACAAGGAGGCTCCAAAATAGGGTCAGGGCTGACTCAAAGCTTTAAAGGCAATGCCGAAGTCCCCATCCCACCATTTTGGTGAGAATCCAGCTCAGCTCCAGAGGATCCACAGATCAGCACACATTCTTAAACTCTGTCTATTCTCCAAAACCACTCAGCACTGAAGTCAAACTTTAGACTTCAAGTAGAATGTTTTAAAAATTAAAATAAAATAAGCCCCTAAAATAGCTCCTCTGTTGTATTCTATCCTTACTGGTTAAAGTGGAAGCTAAATGTTGGAAGTTTCTGCAAAAGATGATGTCCTATATATTGACTAAAACTCTATTTATTGTTTTCTTAGGGATTACATGCAACGTTGGAGAAATGCATCTTGTAGACTTGGTTTAGTAGTGGTGCATCATCTTAAAGGGTTTTTCCAACCTAAATGATTCTGTGATTCTACATTTCACCTATCAATATTTTTCTGTTTCTTGATATTTTGATTAAGATGAGTGGATTACACATTTCATATGAGGGTGTTTTATAATTCCCACTCTGTGAAATGTTTCAGCTTTATCAACTGTCAAGCAAAACTTAACTACACACAGATTTTACTCTGTTAGCCTTGACATGATGTTATCTAAACTGGTATTCTCTAAAATTCCAACAGAAAATATTGCAAAAGAAAATTGCAAGAAAGTAAATATATTTTTACAGTCTCCTGTAGTTGCTAAACTATTCTGTTTTGTAGGGAAACATCTGGAAAATTGACTTCAGAATGAAAAGTAAGGAGTGTGATGTATGTATAGAAAAGTGGATTTTTTTTTTTTTCAATTCCTGCAGTTGTTAGGCTAGAAATAAATAATGGAAATGGCTATAGGGGAAATTTCCCTGTATATATAAAAGTAATTATTTATATTTAATATTGTGCTACAGACACAGTTAGAGTGCAATATCCATTGTAACACCCACCACTGCTCCAGATTCTGATGGGCCCTCTTAGGTAATGTCACATTTGCAATCTCTGAGCGCAGCACTCAGGGAAAATCCAGTCAGCAGGAAACAATGAGGATGTGAATGTGCTTGTGAGCCATCCAAGGAACTGTCCTTGACAAGCACAAAGGAAAGCCAAACACCTGTCTGCCTATTATCCACCAGCAATCTCTTTTAATATCAAACATCTTTGCATTTCAATGGACACCTCAGTCTGTACAGCACTGAAAGAGAACAAACACTCCCAAACTACTGCATTTGTAAACGCCACATGATCGTGTTTTAAAAGCAGACCAGCAAAGGGAAAACATGCAATTTTGGTTTGGGCTCATAAATTAAAGATTTTATTCTAAGTCAAAATTTTATTATATCTGATCATCAACATGAGAAGATTTTACAAACAAAAAAAAAATAAAAGAAAAAATAAAAAACTTTTTTTTTTTAATCTATTGAGTCACTGACTTCAGAAATACTTGCCCATATGAGTAAGAGAGAAATTTTAAGGAAGGAATATTTTACTTAGTTGTGTCGTGGTTTTTGCTGGGAGAGAGATAATTTTCTAGAGTTTTGGATTTAGGATGAGAATGGTGTTGATAACACACTGATATTTTAGTTCTTGCTCAGCAGTGTTTATTCTAAATCAAGACCTTTCCAGTGTCCCATGCTCAGAGAGTAAACACATAAAAAACTGGGAGTGAGCAGGGCCAGGAGAGCTGACCTGAGGTGACCAAAGGGATTTCCCATGCATGGGACACCATCCCAGGGAATAGAATGGGGAGAGTTGGCTGGAGGGGCCAATCACTGCTTGGGGATGGGCTGGGCTTTGGTCAGTGGGTGACAACCCATTGCAATGTGCATAAATTGCTTTGTCCCGTATTGTCCATTACTATTATTATTATTATTATTAATTATTATTACTACTACTACTATTATTATTATTATTTCTACCCTTACTGTCTTAATAAACTGTCTTTACCTCAACCCCCAAAGTTTAATATTTTTCCCCAATTCTCTTCCCCATTCCAGCCAGCAGGAGTGGGGAAGGTGACAGCGAGTGGCTTGTGGTGCTCAGTTTCTGGCTGGGGTTAAACCCCAACAGCTCTTTGGGGATTGTTTTTACTTTGCAGGTTGAGTTTGATTTTCCATTCCACATCCTCATGTCCTCTCCTTGGTCTTGTGGGGCAGCCTGTGAATGCTGTGAACATTTTTTTCTCCTGAGCAAAGAGATTTTTACTCCCAATTGCTGAGGTACAGGTGGGGAGTAAATTGAGAGCAGGATGGGGTGAGCAGAGGGTGCCCAGAGAAGCTGTGGCTGCCCCTGGACCCCTGGAAATGTTCAAGGATAGACTGGATGGAGCTTGGAGCAATCTGAGCTAGAGGAAAGTGTCCCTGCCCATGGCAGGGGTTGGAATGAGAGGGGCTTTAAGGTCCCTTCCAACTCAAACCCCTCTGTGATGCCATGATGTGCAATATCTGGATTATTCATGAGCAAGAGTTGCAGGAAGCAATTGTATTTACTACCCCTCTCATAAACACTGTGCTCACACCAGGAGCTGTAGGATTTGAATGGCTTTTACCAGTACTTAACTCTGCTGTGCTCTGTATTTTATTCAGAAATAACTGGCAATGACCTTTCCCAACACACGAGATCTTCAGGACACGTTCCTAAACCCCATCCTCACTGATGCAGGTGGCATTCAAAGGGGTTTTAGCAGTGCAAAAAAATAGAATCATACAGTTCAGGCGCAGGGAAAGATGCACAAATGTATGCTCTGCACTCCCTAATAGGAGCAACAAGGTCTTCCCAATCCTGGAACAGAATTTTTGATCAAGTGCCTGGTGGCGAATTTGAAATACTAGCCTGGGGGCCCTGATGAGACATAATTCATTCCAGAACAAATCCAGCTTCCACATCCATTCCTCTAAAGTCATTATTGACCCAAGGGAAAATGCTGGCCTTAAGCAAGTTTTAATAAAGACTCTGGTGGAGTCGTTTCTGCAGCACTAAATGCGATAATGAGAAACAAGCCACTTAGCTGCAATAGAGCCAGGACCTGTATATAACCTGAAAGTCAGTTTGCTGAGGTTCTTGGGATTCCTTCCAGCGATGAAACAGGCATCCAAAAGAGATCTAATTACCTTGCACACTAATTTGTTACATAAAAATCAGTCAGGCTTAAATGGACCGATATTCTGCTTGTCCTATATGAGTGTAATTTATTTTAATACTGTTTCTGTGAAGTAAAAATATCCATAGACTAATCAAGTCTGGGTTGAAAATCAAGGTTTTTACTAAACCAATAAAAGTGTGAACATATAAATCTGGCCTTAAATATTGCTCTACTTTAGAACTTTTCTTCAGTTTATTTTAAACAAGAAATGTTTGCATTTATGACCACAGGACTTGATATAAAATAGCAAATTTTCCTGCAGACTCTGGCAGATTGAGAGTTTCTTATGGGATTACTGAAAGTTCTCTATGCATGAAGGAGGTAAAAAATCCTAGCATGCATTAGTTTTAAGTTAGATTTGTAGGGTTTTTAAAAAAAAAACTGTCCTTCACTCTGTCCCTTTCTAACCATCAACCTCAAAATAAAACCTTGCTAGACACAGTGGAAGTGATTTGAAAATTAAACTACAGTCTTGCTGGGGAGAGATGGAGAAAGGACCCTTTGTGTGACTGTTATGATCCTCAGCCTCCATCCCAGGCACAGCAAGCACAATCTTTTGTGCCTGTGGTTGATGTCTGGCATTCACTCACAGAGAGATGCTTTGTTTTTTTGGCTTCCAATTCTACAATCAAGTATTGAAGTTGTGAAAGTCAGCAGAGGAAAAACCAGAAATAGGCTCCTCTGCCCTGGTGCTTTGGTGATACAATTGATGGGAGGGAATAGGAGCACATAGAAGAGAGGCTGAGTGTAGCAATGCTTCGGGCAGGAGGGAAACTGGAGAATATTCCCATGAATAAACCATGCAGAGAACCCCTGGGCCAGCTCCTGCCCTCACCCAAAACAAGCTGTATGCAGGTATATCATAATGAAATTCACAAATTTACAAAGTTTTACAGGCCTGATCAAGTGCTTACCATGCACAGCAAAAATAAATAATTTAGCATTAATCAGGGGAAGATACAATTCCCAGCCAGACTGTCAAACCTAAAGCCAGTGTGCGGTACTTGCAGCCAACCTCCTCCTTTATTTCACACAAAAACAAGTTTGGGGTACTAATCCTTTTTAAGAAAATTCCTAAAATATTTTCTAAAGTTACAGGGGACTCAGTGTGTAACACAATCCTCCTGCTTTATAATCCAGGAGAATTGGCACTTACAGTTTTTTTTTAAATCATCCTTTAGGTACTGTTTGAGTTGAAATCCGATACTGTGTGGTAATTTCAATAAAAGTAATATTGCCTCACGTTTCTGTGAAACTCACAGCTATTTATAGGAACGAGATGCAGGGGTGGGGGCACAGCAAATATTCCTGGTTTGAATGGAGATGAAATGTCAGGAAGACTGGAGTTGCCATCTACTGGAATGTGCAACGAATGACAACTGCCATGCAAAACCCTGAATTTCAAGCATTAGTCACAGGAACAGTCCAGGTACTGCAAGGCTCCAGGACAAAAAAATACACAAAACCCCCAATCAAGTATTATAAAGTGAATCTCCAAAGACAAAGAATTATTCTTCACTCAGCTTTTGGGAAGTCAGAAGATGCATAAGGAGGCTGTGTCAGACCAATCTTATTTGCCCGTCTTTATCCATATTCAGCAATAGATTATATTTATCACTCCTCATCAGAACACTGATAATCGCACTTGCCAGCTTCAAAAGCACAAAAAGAATGTCAGAATCTGAAAAGGAGAGAATTATAAATTCTTCAAGTATGGGCATCTAATCACCACTGCATTTTTGAACCACCACTTTTTAATACAAGATAATATTTAGGAATGTCTCCAGCTGATGAAACACAGAAAAACATAACACAAATCTTCTTAGAGCTGCTTATCATCAAAGCCAGTCAGTCCATATTAATTCTGCTGTTCCAATAAAGTGTAGTAAGTTCATATCAGAAAAAAAAAGATATTAAAGTATTCACTCTTGTGCTTGTAGGTGATCTAAAGCAGAATTTTTGTTTCCTACATCTAGATCTTGCAAAAGACCGATTATTTAGCTAGGAAAGTATATACAGGAAGTCTTTACAGCTGGACAGACAGACAAACCAGAACTCTCCAGGGCAGTTCAGATGAGAAAAGAAAACAGAAATGTCCTGAAAGTGCTGTGACTGAAATGACACCAAAAGAGGAGGAGACTTGATGCTGATAGCAGCTGCAGCCCAGAAATTCAAGGTATTTGCAGACATCAACAGATCACGTCTCACCTCACAGCACCAGGATTTTCTGCAAGCAGTTTAATATTTTCTCATGTTTAGTAAGGATGTTTATTAGTCTCTTAATAAATGGAGAGTATGAAGTGACTGGAGAGAAGTATCTGACATGTGAACTGTGTTATTATGATTAATGGAGTTCACACATAAAGGGTTACTTCTCTGGAAAACGTCAGATTGAATAATTACTGGAATTACTCCCAAAGGGCTTTAGAAAATGTTCTGCCCAGTTTCAAGTCACGTTCTTATCACAGTTTTCTTTTGACTAGAGGGTGATCTTTAATTGTAGATTTAAGTAAAACAAGTACTGTAAGCAATTCATTAAACATTATGAAAAATGATGTATTTCTCTAACAGTCCTTGAAAGCAGCTTTCACTTTTTACCCTCATCTTTAGGCAATATAGAAAAATCAAATCAATAAATAAAATGGCTTTCTTCTGCCTTTGAAACAAAAAAGCACATTGTCCCTGTTTCCCTGCATCAGACTAGGTATAGAATATGCTAGAATTGATATATAGGAATATTACTGGCAATATTATTAAGATAAGTAGGGAAGAGATGATAGCATTATTTGGTCTCTTGGATTTCTTAAATCTAATCAGTATTTAATGGATACAACGGTGCCAGAAAATCCAGACAGACAGAGAACACAGCTCAGAAGCTTCTGAACGTGTTTCAGGGAAGCGTCCCAAGGTCAGCACTACTTTGCAGTGCTGCAGATGCTTCCAACAGGCTCCACTCCTGCAGAGTGAGGGCCAAGGAAAAGCAGCACAGACCAAAGGATAAAGGGATTTTCCTTGGGCTGAAGGCAGAGAAGCCAATACCACCCAACTTCATCCCACTGGCACTAGGGAAGCTTCTTCCCACTAAGTTTTCCATGTCTTCTGCTGCTCATTGCTCTCCTGACCCTCGTGGGAACAGCTTCAGGTGGGTTCTCCTGACTTGATGTCAGTGCATGGCCCAAGCTCAGCGGCACTATAGGCTGCAGAAACCTCACTGTACAAATCCCACACCTGGGAGCAGTAACACACTGAATTCTTATCTAACAGTTGCCCTGAACACCAGAACTGTGTTATTATGATATTCATTATGGTGTGGAGCCAGGCTGGGAGAGCTGTGGGTGCTCACCTGGAGCACAGAAGGCTCCAGACTGACCTCAGAGCCCCTTCACCCAAAGAGGCTGCAGGAGAGCTGGAGAGGGACTTGGGACAAGGTGTGGAGAGCCAGGCCAAGGGATGTGGCTTCCCAGTGCCAGAGGGCCGGGTTAGATGGGATATTGGGAATGAATCCTTGACTATGAGGGATAGGTTGTCCAGAGAAGCTGAGGCTGCTCCATCCCTGGAAGTGTCCAAGGCCAGGTTGGACAGGGCTGGGAGCAACCTGGGATAGTGGAAAATGTCATTTCCCATGGCAGAAGTTGGAATGAAATGATCTCTTTAAGGTCCTTTTCAATCCAAAATGCCTGTGATTCTCTGATCCAACAAAGGACAGTCCATTATGCAGGGACACAGGAAGAGACAATCCCTGAAATTAAGAACTGGAAACAATAACACCCAACAAAAATCAACAACTGCAGATGAAAGAAAAAATAGGGCACAAAACAAGTAAAACAATTAAGATACAATTAAAAGAAGCAAAGTGAGGGTCTGGACCTGCTTCCAGGATGGATTTTTAGCAGGTCTGGCACTCACTATTTTGCATTGCTGAATCACCTTTGTCCCCTGCCTGCCATGGGTACAGAACATCCCCTGCCAGCATTCACAGACCACACCAACCTTGAATGGGGGATCATTCAGGAGTTTCACACCAAATTTTTAGGATTGCTGCAAGGGACGTTACTGATGCAATCATGAAAAGTGGGTATTTGTCCACAGCCATGCGTGCATCACATAGCATCCACTTAAACACAAACACCTTTTCATGGACAAAAACACCTGAATAATGGGGAAAAAACTACAATATATCTTGAACCACGAGCATTTTACAGATACTGACCTTTGGTTTTGATTTAGAGGCTCTAACTAATAAAGCTTGGCTTTGCACCAAATCTGAAGAAGAAAATCAAGTACACTCTTGTCAAATCATAATTAATTTGCACTACAAAAAAAAAAGAGCAGAACTAAGCCAAGCATTCTTTAAAACTGGTCTCTAGAATTCAAAACACTCCATAAAATGTCCTATATCTTGAAAAACAGGGTGATATTTTCCTGCCTTTTCAAGTTGATTACGCATCTTTCCACTCATTTAAAATATAAATTGAGTTTTAGGAAACAATAAGCTCTTCATTTTACAGGAATATTAAAGATTCAGAAGTACAGCAGTAGGAGAGGGAATGTGATTATGAAACACGGCTGAAGTGAACCCTAAAGCTTTGTTGCTGTTTGCCCTCCAAATCTGCTGTTTCACCATTAAAAACATGGCAGGGTAATTTACATTCATGCTACTGAGCAGATTTTGAGAATGTATTTGGCATGTTCTTTCTAAAACCTTGGAAAATTCAGGATCTTTGGATTTGTTACTACAATTTGGTATGCCTCTATATATTTATTTAAAGCAACGGAGTAACACAAACTTTTGATTACTTTGTACGTTTCTTCACTCTAAGACATGAAAAATCTTCAAAATACACTGAAACAAAACCAAACAGGAGTTAGGAATGCCTATTTCAAAGATTGTCATTGGATCTCACAAAATTAAATTAGCTATTGAGCAAAGCTGAGTTTCTAAGATTACACATACACCACACACAAACCTCCTCCACCATATAAACTCTTCAGTAATGCCTTGAGAATTTTTAAGTTGGTTTAAAAAAAGAAGGTCAGGTTATTCTCTCTTTTTTTTAAGAAGGCATGACTATCTTTTGTTATGCCTTTAAATATGTCCTTCTGAGCACTCCTGACCCATGACTATTTCTCTTAGACATTACATCAGTTGCAAATAAAACGTAATGAAACCATAAATATTGCAGGTAGTCAACAAACCATCGTCTTTAGGCTTGCAAAAATCACACTGACTTTTCTCTGAAATATGAGTCTTCAACCTGGTTTCAGCATTATTAATTCTGTCTATTAGCTAATGATCCAGAGGCCCTCTAATCTCCCTGTAAGATGCAATACACGTGCAGGATTTCAATGCATTTTGTTCTGAGTTTTCCCTTCAGAATATGGGAATCATTGGTTGGACAGGGCTTGGAGCAATGTGGGATGGTGGAAGGTGTCCCTGCTCATGGCAGGGAATGGAGGGAGATGGTTTTGAGGTCCTTTCCAGCCCAAGCTATTCTCCAATTTTATGATTCTATTTTTCTATGGAGTCAGTTCAAATGGTGTTCTATGGAATGGGAGAGGACTCAATAAAAGTCTTATTCAATTTCAAAATACCAGTACAAATTTCATAACTAACCTGTATTTCTAGAAATAATGTATCCAAAAGGCCAGCATGAAGTTTTTTTGTCTCTTCTGATTTTGCTTTAAAATACATTTGGAAATGAGTACAAGAAATGGATTAAGAACAACTGGTTGTCTAATGCTGAGAACAGATTTTCTGTTCTAGGAAAAATTTCCAAGAGCAGCTCATCCACTTGTAAAAAGACTTTCCAGAAGACTGCCAGAAACAGCTTTTAACTTGTTCACCCTTGCTTTCAATAATTGATTTCATAAATTCCTCTCAATTCTCCACATGTCCTGCATTTTGGAAATCTAAAAGGTGTTCACTGCCCCTCAAGGTGTTGCCATTGGTAAAAAGAAGGAAGGATTTTGCATCAGGAAGGTAATCCCAATGTATGACCAATGACTTCTCGACAGCATGGTGCTACCTGCATCCCCAGGTGAGACCTCACAACCTCCCAAACAACACAAATTATTCTGGAAAAGGACACAAAATATTGGTAAAACATGATGGGTTTAGGGCCATACTAGTTTGGCTACAGGGGGATTTTTCACAGTCCTCAACAATCCTGCAATTCTGTCACTTCATCCAACCTCTTGGTAAGTCTGAGCAAATACACCACCAACCAGCCAACCACCAACCAACCAACCAACCAACCAATCAGCCAACCAACCAACCAGCCAACCAACCAACCAACCAACCAACCAACCAACCAACCAACCAACCAACCAGCCAACCAACCAACCAGCCAACCAACCAACCAACGAGCCAACTGACCAGCCCCAGGTGAAACAGCTGGAGAAGCAACATCCATGGAAGAACAGAACCCCTCAGTCCGTATGAGTCTCAAAGCATGAATAAAATACTGTTTATCACCAGAGTTAATCAAAAATAACCCTCACAGATGAACTAATAACGGTAGCAGAGGACACAGTAGATGTATTCAGGAGTGTGGATAAGCTGTGGCCCTCTCTGCCTCTAAGAGAATTGGAAATTAATTAAAGTTCATTTGCTGGTACCTCCAGAAATGCTTGGGAAGGTTGTGAGATCAACCTTTGTGGAGTGTCTCACTTAGCACTTCTGAAGGTGCAATTAATTGATTTCCAAACAAGTGTGACCAACTAAAACCTCCACGCTTGCTAATCATTGCACTCCACAGCTGCTTCCTCCATGATTTCCTAAGACATTTTTAGAGAAATAAATGAGCAAGGGTTAATCAAAACCCAAGGTTTAAATTTTCACTTTTCCTGCAAACCAGGAGTTCCACCAGCCTGGTAACATGACAGTAACACAGCAGCCTTTGCCTAGCCAGGATGTTGCATGATCTTCATGTGTTGATTAATCATAAAAGGATCATTTTCCTTCTTGTCTTTTTCCCATTACCCCTGGAACAGTCACTCTGTCAAGAGTTTTGCCATCATGACCAGACATCAAAGCTATTTTCACAAATACTTTAGAAAGTCAATCCTTTTTTAGCTTATTCAAGTAGTCTATCAGTCATGGATGGAAAACAGAGTTACTTTTTCATACTCTGGATATGTTGTCCTAAAACCTGACATTTCTGCCCTGCTCTGACAATTCTGCACTTGGGTCTCTTCTGCCAGTGACCTTCCAGAGCTATGCACGACCACCTGCACGTGAATGTGGCTGATGAGGATGGAATAACTGCAATGAGACAGAGAAATGTTTATCACCTTGTCAAAAACAAAAAGGTCATTTACATAAGAATGTCTGTGCTTTAAAGGGAGCCACAAATCCAATATGTGCCTGTCAGGTACTGTAAGAATTTAATGACATCTGGAGCCAGCAGGATTATTTTGGTCAAAATCTTGTATAATGTTACTCATTTTTATATCTACTAAAACAGACATGTTATAGAACCGGACTTCTTATCAGCTGAAATCCTAAATTTTATACAGAATGGGCAGCCAATAAATGTTATAATCTATAATTTTATACAGAATGGGCAGCCAATAAATGTTCAGGATGACCAAGACAGAAATTCAAGAGAAATAACAGATATAGTTTGCTTTACCTTAGGTCATATCTTTTCCCCCCCTTTTCTGCTTTTAAATGTTTCTTTTATGCAAAATGTCATGGTTCAGCACACTTGAAAATTAAAGAAAGACTACCAAAGATCAAGGTTTGAGTCCTTCCATTCATGAAAGGAAATTAAAATCATCACTAAGAGCATCACTTTTTATTATTCTGATATAAACCACTCAGAAAATGCCAAAAGCAAGAAGTACACTCAGTATTTAATAGGTTGTTATGCCTTTTCATATTTTGGTGGAGAATTTATGAAAAGATGTGTGTATGAAGAGTTAGACATCAGCAGCCACATTCTGATCTCAGGCACTCTGTCCCAACCCCATCTGTCCTGGATTGCAAAATATCCAGGCACAAACATTAAAGGAATATCCAATGGATTAACAAGAATTAAATGATTCTGAGACCAGTTCAGTTATATGGGAGATTTAATGGTTGGACTGGATCATCTTAAAGGTCTTTTCCAATCTTCATGATTCTATGATTAATCTGAACAAACTATTAAAAATGTGTAGAGCAAATACATTGAAATAAATTGAAATACATTGTTTTTCCTTTCCCGATTGAACAGTTCTGACCATTGCTGCCACTGCATTATACTTTTCAGGACTACAAGAACAAGCTTCCCACCTAAACTTTCTAAAACTTTATTCATGTTGTTCTTCTGTAACCTACTTCACATTGATTTAATCAAGCTCCTTTAAACACACAGTTTGCCATTCTTAAAATGTTTTATAATAGCACATTTAATAAAGCTAATTTAAATCTGCTAATTTATAGAGACTTGCCAGAGGCTTTGAAACTTCAGAAAATGTGTAAACTTAACAGTTTGGCTGTGATAACAGCTCAGACAGTGGAAATTAAGCCCTTTGCATTACAATCATCTTCAAAGTGGATTCCTGGTTTGATTGCAAAAAGGGTACATTGCAAAAATGCAGTAGGACACCAGTTTACAAAAGACATTTCAGATGCCCCAGTTCTTGAATTTGGTCACTTCTGTGCCTCAACATCAGAGCCTCAAACATACACTGAGGTCTCTCATCTGAAGACTACCTGGGTTCTTTTTTACAACCAAATTTTGGATAAGAGCAGAGTTTCCTCTTCAGCAGCCCTCGGTTAGAGCTCTGGGAGAGTGCACTTAGGGCCATTAATTCTGGGCCCCTAATTCTGCTTGTCACTCTTCCAGCTGCTGCTATCCAGGTTTGCTACTGTCTGCTCTAATTCCTGCCTTTGAAAACCAAATGATAATGGATTATATGCCAGAGTGGGAACAGGCACATTGGTTGGGATCCAAGCTGTATCCCAGGTGATAACAAGGAGAAGCAGTGAAGAAAAAAATAAAAATATTCAGCTCTTCAGTGATGTATCAGGGAGCTTAATCTCTACTAGAAGAAGTCTTTATACATAGCATTTAAATGGTAACTAAGTGATCCTTATCATCATCTGATTTGCAGAAAATGGTAGCTTTCCTTGAAGATATAATTGAAATTTTCAGGGCAGCTGTTGCAGACCTCTCTCTAAATTTTTACATGGGAGAAGGCATTAAGGCTTCACCCAAAAAAAGACTTGTAGGGTTGCAGATTTTTAAGGGACACAACCTCATTGCTTTGAAGCTTTTTTCAGTATCTGTTAAGTTCAAGTCATCCTTTAATTTTTTTTCTCCCTGCTAATTGCACCAAAATATTCATCAAGGCAATCTGGAATATATTCTTGGGTGGGTTTTTTTAGTCTCTCCTGCTCCAATGCTTTTTCTGTCGGTTCTGTCACTGCTTTCTCTCCTGCTTTTGTGTACCGAGAAACAGAATTAAGGTGTACTGCAACCAGTGGACACTTGCATAAACAGCCTGCTTTGAATAAAACTGCATGATCTGGGGAGAGGAAAACCACCTTCAGCTCTCCTGCCCAAATGCTAAAACATAGATGAGCTTCATTTACTATTAAAGCATCACATTTTTGCTTTGAGACCACTTTGAAATGTTGTGAAGAGCAGAAAAATGTAAATAAACCGAACAGGGAGCATAAAAGCACATTGATCCCCAGGTTCTGAAACCACAATTTAAATGGTTTATATTTGTAATTTATTTAAGACTGTTTCTGGCAAATCCATTAGTAATCAATCTCCTTCACACATTTTTATTTTTATGCACAAGAGCTTCAAGTTTGCCAGGACTTCTGCAAAGCAACTTTTACTGCATCAAATTACTGCATTCCTTGATCTCCCCCAGCACACACTCACAGCAGCCACACTCACACACAATGTTCAGCTCTGCAACAGACACCACCAAAACAAGGAATTGCTTTTAAATTAACACAGCTGTGAAAAAAGAAAGCAAACACAGTGGTTTTGCCCTGTCCCTCCAGCATTCTGCATCCGATGTCCACTTAAAAATCAGCACGATCCTCTGCAATGCCTGCAATCCTAAAATCCGTGTGGAACTTCTTCACTGGGTATTGATGCAGAATTGGGAGCTGTCAGCTCCGATCGCTCTCACCAGCACAGGGGCTTGAGATTCTATTTCACAATAGGAAAAGATGGCCAGCGTTTTCCTGACAGAAATACCGTGCATTTTTCAGTCAGTAAAAATTACAGAGCTCATTGATGATGCCTTTCCCATAGAGAACGAGGACTGAAAATTACCCAGCAAAGATTTTTTTTTTTCTTGGAACACGGAACAAAAATCAGCACGATCTGCTAAACTTATTAACTAACGGGGTTTGAAACCCTCTCTTTGCATGCTGCTGACACACTCACAGCCACCTATGCATTGATCTTATTCAAAAAGCACAGTAATCTTTATGCTGCTAGAATTTGAGTTCTGTGTGCCGTAGCATACACCGCAAAGAAAAAGGAAAAAAAAAAAGCCTTTAGGAAAGGCATGTGCTGAACACACAAAATATGCAGGATGGAAAAAGACCAAATGTAATTAAAGCTTATATGAAATGAGACATTCCTATTTGCAGAGCTCTGGCTGCATTTCTATGAGAAAGAATGCACAGAATTTCAAATCATGCTCTATTTAGACAATGTCAGAAGAAAAAAAAACACATTTCCCCCCCACACACCCCTCAATCCCCCACCCAAAGACCAAAAGGCAAATCTCATCATCAGAATTAGAGAGAAAAAGCAATCCAAAAAGACTGGTTTACATATTCCTTCCCAAACCAAGTAATCGAGTCTCTCCCTCTCCCGGCTAATAGCTTATAAATTCAGACTTTAAACAAAAGCATCCGAGGGAAAAAAAAACAAGAAGAAAGAATCCTAATTCTCAAGCTTCCTACTTAGCACTGCCTCGCTTTTGATGATTTGTGCGGCTGTGTGTGCGTGCCTGTTTGAGAAATGGCGAGATAGGCTTAAAGTATTTTCCATTTCATCAAAGAGCATATATTACTTTCCTGGTTCGCTCCGATGTTGGTTTTATGCCCACCCCTTTTCAATCTGCCCATGTCTGAGATGCACAGTGCAGGCGTACAATCATGAGCAGCTTACGACACTCAGTGAACACTGGGTGCCTCTGCATGCTCTAGCAACATACTGCTCAGCTGAAGGGAAGGGATTCTTGCTGTCTCTCTCTGCTCTAGGCATCACCTAACAAGCAAAGCGAACAAAGAATGGGAAATAAAGCGACCCTTAGCCGGTCTGTGAATGAATGGTAACCTCTCTCTGGAGTAAAGGTTGTGCCGGTCCATGCTCGTTGCAAATGATGGACATTAAACAGATTGACAAATCCTGTGGAGTCGTTAGTAAAGAGTTTGGAGTTTTTTTCACGCCACAGTGTTAACTGCAGTGGAAAGGACAGAGGGAGAAGGAGAAGATCAAGCTCATGTACATAGTTCTGAAACTTGCAGGTCCTAGGAGGCAGCTCAAAAGCTAGCTGGACAAGCCTTTCGCTCGTTGAGCAGAAGCGAAGTGAGACATTGTGAGCTTGCCAGCCTTGCACAACATTGAAAGGGACTGAATTTGTAGCACAGAGGGGTCTTTTTTAGCTCTGCATATAATTAGTCCAAACACAAAGGAAGCAACTGAATGGAGGTTGTCACTCTCTGGAAAAGGGTGGGTAAGACACTTTTTAATTAAATTCTTTCATGAAGAAAGATTTTTTTTTTTCCTTTGCTGCAGCATTTAAAATGAACAAAATCACTATCATTTTACCTTTGAATGTCTGTGAACTTTAATGCTGCACAGCTCCTGCATGCTATAAAGTGAAATATTTGCCTCTGTGTTTGTTCTGTTTGCTGTTTTGCTTTGGTTTTCGGGCTTTGTTTCGTTGGTTTGCCTTTTTTTTTTTTTCCTCTCTCCCTTAAATAAAATATGATGTAGAATTTGAAAAGACTCAATGGACATTCTCAAGCCTATTTGGAAATATTCTTGCTAATGGATTTCCTTCTTATTGGTCTCTGTTTAAACTGGCTGCTGAGGAAGCCCCCGGGGTTGATATTGTGTACGCTGGGTATCTTTTCTAAAATGCTTCCAGCTGTGAATAGTGGGTGTCCACAGCTCTGTCGGTGTGAGGGCAGGCTTTTGTACTGTGAATCACTGAATCTCACAGAGATGCCTCGCAACCTGTCGGGCATGATGGGCTTGTCTCTGCGGTACAACAGCCTTTCAGAGCTGCATGATGGACAGTTCACAGGGTTAATGCAGCTCACGTGGCTCTATCTGGATCACAATCACATTTGCTCAGTGGAGGGGAATGCCTTTCAAAAATTGCGGCGAGTTAAAGAGCTCACCCTGAGTTCCAACAAAATAACCCAACTGCCCAACACCACTTTCCGCCCCATGCCAAACTTGCGCAGTGTGGATTTATCATACAACAACCTGCAGTCTTTGGAGCCTGACCTGTTCCACGGGCTGAGAAAACTGACAACTTTGCACATGCGGTCGAACGCCATCAAGTTCGTGCCGGTGAGAATTTTTCAGGACTGTCGCAGCCTGAAGTTTCTAGACATAGGATACAATCAGTTAAAGAGCCTGGCTCGAAACTCTTTTGCTGGCTTGTTCAAACTCACTGAGCTGCACCTCGAGCACAATGACTTGGTGAAAGTGAATTTAGCCCATTTTCCCAGGCTCATCTCCCTGCACTCCCTCTGCTTGCGAAGGAATAAAGTTACCATCGTAGTAAACACTTTGGACTGGATATGGCAACTCGAAAAGATGGATCTCTCCGGCAACGAAATCGAATACATCGAACCTCACGTTTTCGAAAGTGTACCTCATCTCAAATCCCTGCAGCTGGACTCCAACCGGCTGACCTACATCGACTCCCGAGTCCTCGACTCCTGGAAGTCCCTCACGAGCATCAGCCTCTCCGCCAACGCCTGGGACTGCAGCCGGAACGTCTGCGCCCTGGCCTCCTGGCTCAGCAACTTCCAGGGTCGCTACGACAGCAACCTGCTCTGTGCCACCCCCGAGTACGCCCAGGGAGAGGATGTTTTGGACGCCGTGTACGCCTTCCACTTGTGCGAGGACGCCGACCCCACGAGCGTCAACACCTTCTCCCCGGTGACCAACAACAGCGAGCAGACGCTGGGCTATGGCTCGGCCACCGCCACCTACGACGCGCCCGACGGCGACGAGGACCGGACCACGTACGCCGTCACCATCACCATGCCCGGCGAGAACTCCGAGAACGCCGTGCAGATTCACAAGGTGGTGACGGGCACCATGGCACTGATTTTTTCCTTCCTCATCGTGGTTTTGGTGTTGTACGTCTCCTGGAAGTGCTTCCCGGCCGGCTTAAGGCAACTAAGACAGTGCTTTGTCACACAGCGCAGGAAGCAGAAGCAGAAACAGACCATGCACCAAATGGCTGCCATGTCAGCCCAGGAGTATTATGTTGATTACAAACCCAACCACATTGAGGGAGCCCTGGTGATCATTAATGAGTACGGATCTTGCTCCTGTCACCAGCAGCCAGCGAGGGAATGCGAGGTGTGATTTTCCTTTGGGATTTAAACAGTGTGCAACCAAATAACAGCGTGCAGGCAGACAGTGGCACGGGGTGGGAGGGGGGGTGCTGGGCTTTGCTGGTGATTTCTGACGTGCACCCCTGCCCAAATTAAGAGGGGCTGTCCAAAAGACTTGATATTTTAGCTTTATCGTGTCTTAAAAACCTTCAGGACAGCCAATCTTAAGGTTTCATATGCTAATACTCCCTTTGAAGATCTGTCAATATTCAGGAATCTGAGAGTGTAAAAAAAAAAGGTACCAATTATTGATCTTTTGTAAACTAAGAAAACTGTTTAAAATAAAAAAAAATAGCATTTACAGTTTTTACAGACTGGTGTATATTACATGAATGGTTCCCTGTATACAAAATGCAACAGTTTAACCTCTCTCTTCATGCTGAGTGTTGAAATGAAAAGTAGAGGAGCAAAGAAGCCACGTAAAATAGAAAGCTTAAAATGACCCAGGTGGCTTCCCATTGTAATTAGCACACATTCACGTACATCATGTTGCTGAAGATATGAAGCATGACACTGGAATTCTATTTTTGTTAATGTGCTACCTGTAACTGGATGTCAGTACAACAAGGAGCCAGAGCACCTCAGAAAGGCTGAAGTTTTGACTGTGTCACTAGGACAGGATTTCTGAGGATTTTTAAGTACAGCTCTCTTGTTAGTTGCTGTAAGGTCCATAAAATCTGCATTATAACCCCTAAAAGTATTTTGTATCAAAACTGATGATATTGTGAGGACTTTCTAACAAAAAACAACCAACAAAACCCCAACAAGTGAAACACTGCCAAAATGTGCTCATCCGAATTTTCTTTAATATTAAAAACCAACCAAAAAAAAATGCTAAATTTAAAGGTTTTTACTTGCATTTGCCACTTTTATGCTTGTTTTGAGCTATGCCAAGAGCAAATACCCCCTCATTTTGTGCTCTGTGGTGCCATGGTGAAGAGCAAAAGCAATTATTTGGGTCTCAGTGGTGAAACTCAAGAGCAAAACCACTGTCAGGGTAGGACAGGGAGTTTTCAGAGCACCCTTCTGGGTGCTGTAGTGAAGTGCTGGCAAAGCCCAGCTCGTGTCCCTCCCTTCCCCTAACAAAACAACCCCAAAACCTCTGCAGAGGCTGGAGGCAGATGCACCCTCCTCACCAAGGACTGAAAAATGGCATTGATGGATTGAAGCAGTGATTTCATGATGTAGAATCCCACAGCTGTTTGATCTGACTGCCCTTAAATAAAGGCTTCCTTTCCTTGTATTTTGGATTTTTCATTCCAGAATGTGAACAAGCAAACGATTGATCTTTTCAGCAGCTCCTCTCGCACTAATTGACGATGAGGGAGTTTTATAACATCAGGCAGAGCATCTTGAAATTTTCTTCCTACAGCATTACATGTGAATAAAATGTGATGGATAATGAACTGGGTGGCATTTCTATGCTTTGTACATGTTTTTCTCTATCCTCAGGTTACCACCAAGAGAGGAGCAATTCCAAAATTTTAAATGTGTTTTAATGTAACACAGGTTTGGTTTTTTTTCCTTTTTCATTGCATTAAAGTGCTGTCTACTCTTACAAGGGTACAGCAGGCTTATAAAGCAGAAAAACAGGCACAGAAGAAATATTTTGTTTTCTTGTACAGCAGGTTTTAGCCATTAATTTTAAATGTAAAGAGTGGATTTTGTGTTTCTTTTCTGACTGAAACTATTTTTAAGGAGTCAGAACTTATTTTCCTCTATTTGGTACATTTCATAGCATGTATTATAAAACATGAAAATAATCTCTTAATCAAAATTTTTACTCAGTGAGACTATAATATAATCTGTGAAAGCAATGAGATTATGTACTGGGAGAGGACAGTGTCACAGAAAATTTAATGAAAATCAACTGCTTATTTTTTTCCTAAAGCCACTGCAAATTCACCCCCAGCTTTCAAACAAGCAAGCACTGTTAAACCCAGGCTTTTCTCTCTTTAAACAAATGCACATTTCTCTCTCTGTGCCTCGAGCCCACAAGGGCCTGATCTATCCTGAAACTCCCAAGTGACCTGAGGGGTTGAGTGTGCACGTACAAACCCAACAGGAGGGGCAGAGGGAAGGTACAGAACCCTCCTCTCTTTGGGTTCCTGACCATGCTTGAAGCAAAAGTGCTTTATGCCATGCTAACTGTGGGCCCAGCTATATTTATTTTCCCCATTAAACCTTTCCCTGAAATCAATAGGGAATTTAAGTGTGGAAAAATTGGCTCTCTAACTTTGGACTGGGCTGTGTGTTCCCCAAGCCCCCAGGCAGCACTTGAGTACAGCCACTTGCCAGGAGGCTTCCAAAATCAATCAAAGTCATTAAAATACTGTCTGAATATGGTAAAACAAAATATGAACTGCCTTTATTTTGACAATGACCCCTTGCTTCTGTCAGGAAATGTGATGGTGCAGTCATGGTTTGGCCCCTGTGAACCTTAGACAAGCCTGGTACCAACAAACAATCATCCCGTGGTTGTATTTCTGTGTATTTTTAGCATTTTTGTGGGTTGTATTTGAAACACACGAGTGACTGCACCCCTCTGGAGTCATCCCTGCTGTTTATTGGTGTTAGCAACCTCCAGCTACGTTTGCAAAGATTTGAGCAATTCAGCTTTTGGAATTTATTCACCTCTGTGCTCCATGCATCTGGCACTGACAGCCAAGTAAATGGAACAGAGAATTTTCCTCTGAAGGTGCAGTGAAGGCTTCTTGAGTGAGAGCTGATTTGGGCTTTGCCTGTTGCCACTTCTCCTGGAGAGAGGGGATGGCCACCAAAGGCTTGGCACCCTGAGCAGGATGATGGATGGATCCCTCCATGGAGAGCACAGCACTTATTAAAGGATGCATTTCAAAATCCTCCTGCAGAAATCTTCTCTAGAAGGGTAATCCCTTCTGGAGACAAGCTCCTGGTGATCCCCAGAGGATTTCTGGAGATCTTGACACCCTCTGAATATTTGCTGGAGAAAAGAGGGTGTCACTGCTGTTACGTGGCATGAAGACACTCCACAGGGTGCCCACATCCAGGCTGAAAATTTACATGAAATATGTGTGGGTAATAAAGAAATAAAAGAGCCTGTATGTCATTTCAATCCAGCTATTGCAAATCCAGTTATTCATCCTGCTCCAGGCTACTTGCATTGGTGTATATGAGAGTTATTATATTTGTACTGCATTTGGAGCAACTGCAGGGACAGATTTTCCCCAATTCTTTCTTCCAAATTTCATGTTCAACAACTGCCCAGAGATAAGTTATTCCCTCTCTTTTGATGCCCTTATTTGGCCTATTAAATGGCTCCAAAATCAAAAGGACAAAAAAAACAAGAAAAAAAGGATGCTTTTGGGGTGAGTTGTGAACAGTGTTTTGTCCATGAAATGCTTGGGGAATATCAAAGGAAGGGAAATATTTTAAATATTCCCTTTTTGATGTTCTACTTAATAGGACTAATCTCCCTTTTATAATTAAGTAATTAACATTATTTTTTTATAATTAACTGTCTTTTTGCACATAAAACAGAGTGAAAGGCAAGCAAAAGCACTACCTTTCCTGAGCTGGTTAGCAGTACCAGTGTTACAGATCTCTAATATCCATTTTCTTGCTGCTAACATCAATACCCACTCACAGTGCACCCAGCGCTGAAGGAACTGTTGCTGTGTATGCTTTGAATGTATATAAGGGATGATTTATTTTCCTTTCTGCCTTTTTCCCCTTCCTTTCTGTACTACTTAAAAAAAAAAAAATGGTATGAAACCACAGAATCAATGCTAATGTACCACATTCTGTTTCTGGGCTGAAAATATAAAATACAAAGAAATTCTGTTCAAGGCGCCAATTCCCTCCTTTGCCATGTCTGGGTGCTGCAGGGGGTGAGCCCAGGGGATGAGCCATTCCTTGTGGTCACAGCAAGGATGCTCTGGACAGGCTGATCCAGCTCCCTGCCCACCTGTGCCACTGAAAGTCCTGAACCATCCCTGAGGGTATTTTTGTATGCTTTAAAATATTCTGTATGCTTTCATGGCTAAGGCATTGAGGGGTAGTTGAAACGAGTCTATTTGATAATTTTCTTCAGTGCTGATAAAAAACCCTCCAAACAACTCTCATTTGCTTTTGAGATGGACTGCATTTGCTCCTTGTGTGAGTCTCATTCTGCATTAACAGCAAAAGGACTCTCTGAGTCCCCCTTCCTCCCCCCTCCAGCTTCTACAGTGGTATTCAGAATGGCAAAAAGGGAGTGTTTAATGAGGAAGCTCATTTCTAGTGCTATTATAATAATAATAGCAGTGATAATAATGAAATTAAGAGAAGACAAAAGATAAGAGGAAAGACTGGAGTAATGGCAACCAAACTCAGGGTGTTTCTGGATTCCTCTGCCTTTTCCTTTTGTAAAGATGGTTAACCTAAAGAAGCAGCACAGATGAAAAACCAAGACTGAGGGTGGGTGGAGAAAGCAGTTTTAAAAACTGTGCAAGCAGGGATGAAACAGCTTCTGCAAAGGAGGGTACACCACTAAATAGCTCCATTCAGCAGGAGAGAGCAAAGGAAGGGGTGAAGGGACAGCATGAAAGGGAAGATGAGAGCTGGTGAGAAGGCAAGGGGGGCACTGTGCACACACGGGAAATGAGATTTTTTTTTTTTTTTTTTCCCGTGCCTTCCCCTGCCGCGGTGGGGCTGTGGCAGGGCCAGCGGCAGGGGTTTGGTGCCAGGAGATGCCCAGCAGCAGGGGTTTGGTGCCAGGAGATGCCCAGCATCCCTCCCCGTGTCCCTTCGCCTCTGCCCCGGAGCGGGAGGGAGCGCTGGCACGCGCTGCCCCACGCACGTGCCCGCAGCGCCGTCACTTCCTGCGCCACCTCCGCGTCCCCCGGGAGCGCAATGTGCCCTCATGCACCACCGCCCGCCCCGCTCCTGCGCTCTGCCGCCAGCTCTTCGGGCTGCATCTCTTAGCTACCCTAATCACGGTTCACCACTAGAAAAGCAGACATTTCTACCCAAAAGATCTTTTTTTTTCTTTCTTTTTTTTTTTTTTTTTTTTTTTTTTAAGAAGCCCTCACCCAGAGGGATGGGTGATCTTGAGCTACTGCGGATTCTCCTGCTAATTATATCCACACTCACAGCCAGCTTTCACATTCACAGCTCTAATGACAAACAGATCCGAGATATTTTTGCTGTGTTCAATTTACCATTATGCACCAAGGTTATGCTTTTCCTTGACCTGCCCAACCCAGGCTAATATTAACAAATTGAGCATTTATGCCAGTTCCTTTCCAAGCATGAAGTTGATTAGGAATTTAGGAAATGCTGGTGATTTAAAGATTAACCTTTCATATAATTACTGACATAAACCAGAGCTATTAAGGTATTAGAAACAACTATTCAGAGCATATTCTACATTAAAAACCAAATCACATTTAGAGCCATGCGAAAGACTTTCCATACCAGCCAATTTTTTTTTTTTTTTTTATTTTTTTTTTAACATCAGAAGAAAAACCTGGTGAAAGGAAAGGAGTAAGCACAGCCTACCTCTAAAGTTATGGGGAGGAAAGCAAAGCTATAAAAATAATACAGAAACCAAGCAACAGTCTTCTGCTGGCAAGACACAGCTTGTAATTGGGTGGGTGGCTGTGAAGAGCTGAGATGAATGCTGCAGAGCACTGTAATTTTATTGCACCCTGTCTGCTCTAAAGTGAACACACTTGCAATGAAATCTGTATTTCTGTGAGAACAGGGCAGTTGGATTTTTGGGGGATTTTAGTTTTGTCTTGTTGGGGTTTTTCTGTTTTTTGTTTTTTTGGTTTTTTAATTAAGATCACGTCACTTGTTGGCATTCAGGCACAATTCTTGAGGCTTTAAAGCAATTACTGTTCTTATTCCCTATGCTGGGGTGGTAGCTGGGGGACAGTCAAAGGGAAGAGGCTGCACTGAAAGGAGTTTGAGCTTCAAGTCCCAGATTTGCATCACAAGAGAAGAAATTCAGTTGAAAACAAACACCAGCTTTTCACCTTTCCCTCCATCTCTCCCTTTCCTAAAAACCCAAATAAGTAAATATGATAAAAATCAGGGATAGGTGGCAGTGCTAAAGGATTAATACATTAATACTGTGCACATCTGAGCTTGGCAAACAGCACCTACTATTCTGCTAAGGCACTTTGATTTTAAATGATTTTCCTGCTCTCATGTTCTGCACATCCTCACCAAACACAGTCACTACTGCCAGAAAATGTCTTTCAGCACGGGTGCTATGGGAACATGACCAATTCCCTTCCATTTCTGAGCTAACAAAGACTAAATCCAAGATTTCAAAGGCAATAGGTAAGTAGAAAAATCTACTTCATCACTGAATTATCACCTTTAGCACAGCAGATTTCTCTGACTGATGTGATTAGACACTAAGGCCAGTTATTCATTTATTACCAACTTTAATCTGCCCTTTTTGCTGATGTGCCTTTCTCCTGAGAACAAAACAGAGCAGAGCACTGGAGAGAGGGTTTAAAATGTTTTTGTAAAAATCTAAGATTTATAAAAATATGCATGGGCACATCAAAGTGATTTAAGGGCTGATTCAATGAAAAAAAATGCAGTTTATGTACAGCAGATCCTCCTGCAGTAGCACACCTCTGTACCCTAGTGGTTACAGGCAGGTATGAGCAAACATCCTCTGAGAGCTGGGGGACTCAACCTGAAAACAGATTTCTGAATACCTTCCAAAATATATATTTTTCCTCTAATTTTTAACCTTTCTTACCCATTCTCACATTTTTCATTCCCAGAGCCTCACGGGCAGGGTGAACCAAAAAACACCAGGGGGAGGAGGAAGAGGAGAGCTCTGAAAATCCCAAACTAAGCTGCAAGAACAGTCCACAGCTATTGAATTCCTGAGGTTTGGAGCCTTTTCACAACTGTCAGCCCTTTGAAACATGTCTGCTATCAACCCTCTTTGCAGGATGAGAGCTAAAGTGAGCTCCCAGGAGTAAACCTGGATCTGTCTTTGTGGTCCAGTGCCTCCCTGACAGCCTGGCTTGCTTAGAGAGCCTGGTAAATATTAAAGAATGTTAATAATAATGAGATAAACCATCTAGGGATTTTTTACCCACTCTTCTTTTTTCTTTTTTTTTAAACTTGGCTCCATATTAAAGCTTATCATGACAGAAAATTTACTTCTCTGATCCACATTACTTCCCAATGCAATTTTTTTTTCCACAGCAAATGAATTTGTGGCTGCTGCTCAAAGGTTTGCAGTCCTCATGCTAAAGAGGCTACTGGATATCAAATGTTTACCTTAATCCCATGTAAATGTCACTCCATATTGGACATTTTGTGTTTCTTTACCAGCAAATTCAGCTGCCTGCACCTTCACAAACCTTCCCCCTGCACCAAAACTCCCTTTCCAAACAGCCCAGAACCCTCTGCTCCTGTCAGATCAAATTCCCAAACAACAACTGGATGCCATGAATTTCTTATGTAATTGCTGCAGTCTAATAAATTGGATGTGCATCCAGTGGCCTGGGAGATGAAGAAATCCTGGAGACAGCAAACAAGCAGGAGGAATGCAGCTGACATCCTCTCTCTGGGGAAAACCCACAAAACAAAATTTCTGTGTGGGACAGGGCTTGGGGAAGGTGGAGGGCACAGAGTAACTGCTGAAAGAAAAGGGGGATTACACGGGATAGAGGAAATCACTGCTAAAAAATAGAGGGGGGAATTGCAAAGGGGACTGTGCCCATAAGAGATGAATCACAAAGAGATTTAGAGGGTAACCAACACAGCTGATCCTCACCAGGTGATGACAAAGCTCTGTGGTGATTTCTGATAAAAAAACAAACCTATATAAACCTACATCTGCAGTGGGAAACAGAAATCCACAAAGTCCCAGGGAGCTGAACCCTGGGCTTATTCCTCTGTCCATCTTTGCTTTGTCATGATTGGCTTTTTGGTAGATTTTTTAAAATTTTTGCTTTTTTATTGTTGTCATGCACAGAACTGAACCCATGGAGATTGTGCTTTGGCTCCATGGGGAATATGCCCAGCCAAAAGTTGTTTTCTAAATGGGTGGCACTTCTATACTGAAGCAAACCTTCCCATATTGCTTTGTGTGTCTATTTCTCTGATTCTAGCAACTGTTGGGAATTACATTAGGGAATTCCCTAGCTGGCAGAATGAAGAACTTCCCAAAAAGTTCTCTGAGTAGTTTTATGAAGTTACACTGAGTATCTTTCCTAATAAGAGTTGAAAACTCTTTTTTTCCCCCTGGTTCTCTTTTCCCACCATGTAGGATGCTCCAGCCCCAATCTGTCATTTTTCATTAGCACAGGAGTCAAGCTATGGCTATTAATGAAAACTCTTAATGAGGATTTGATGAACAAGTCCTGGAAAATCAAACTTGAAACAAACAAGCTAAAATCTGTGTCAGATCTATTTTTTCTATGCTAGAAATTGGGAAATGAAGGCCTGTATAAAGCACTAGGGAATTTAAAACAACAAATCATATTTGGACTTTTGAAGAGCTTTTGACAAGATATTCAGTTTCCCATAAATAAGACAAGCTCCATTGTCATAGAAAACTAGGTAGGAACTCAAAAATACAGCGGCTTTTTATTCATAGAGGGAAAAAACGGAGCACAGTGTGGTCCCAGGGTCAGGACTGCTGAATCATCTCAGCTATGATCAGGAAATAGATGGCATATTTCAAATGCCAGATTATTTATATTGTGAAAAAGAATGGAAATGGTGTGGACGTGCAAAGGGTGAATGGCTGAAGCTTATATAAGCTTTGATGGATGAAATTCTGAATTGTCAAATACAAAGCAAAAGGCAAGATATAAGGGGAACTGCTCATCTGTGCCTGGCTGATATAAGTTAGAGGCAACAATTGGACAACTGTCTTCCAGGGGATTGCATTAAAATCTCTGCCCAGTGTGCAGAGAGGGGAAAAAAAGAGGAAAAAAGAGAAGTGGAATAACATTTCTAATGGAACAGCTCTCAAGAAATTAAATAGTGTGACATAAAACACTTAGAAAATTCTGTTAACGCTAAGTTAGAAAAGGATCTAGACAAGGATATACTCCTGCCAGGTGAGAGGATGGATGATTTGGGAAAGTTTGCCAGGAGGGAGAGGAAGAAACCGGACCTGCAGGAGCAGCTCGAGTGCAAAACGTGGATGCACCCCCCCTCTAGCGGCCGGTGCCCAGCGGCTGCTGCGGAGCGCTCCGAGCCGCGGGCAGCGCTCGGGAACAGGAACACACCCGTCCTTTCTATCCCCCCTCCAATCTGATGTCACTTCACCGTATATTATTATTTTCTATTCCTCATTAAAGTGCCTGCCGCACTCCTGTGTTGTTTCTTGTCATTACTCAGTGCACAAGCTGTTGTGCAGATGGGTTTTTTATTTTTTTTCTGCCTGCTTGCAAGAAGAGGATGCGGAGTGTGACAGGGGCCACGCACACCCTGGCATCAGGAACAATCATAGAATTTAAAAAATAACATTTGGAAGTCACTGTGCACGACATCACTGATGCAAAAAAAAAAAAAAAAAAGGCATTAAAAACAAGGAACAGTTGTACAGAAATGGGAACATGGAACTAATTTGGTACATACATCCCTAAACTTCATAGATTAAAAAAGATACAATTTTAGGAACAGCATCTGGGACAGGGAATATCATGCAGTGGAAATGTTATTTTTTATATTTCTTACTCATGGACCAGTCACTGAATTTCTGTGTTTCCAACCAACCTGTACACCTGGGGAAACTGAGGCTGGGTGAATCCTTCACATCCCCACATCCTGAACACACACAGGTTATTCCTGGTCACTTACTCCCTCCCCTGTCTTCTGCAGGACATGCATAAAACTGGAAGAATCACCATTTTTACAATTTTTTTCTGAATAATTCAATATAACAGACTATGGCATTCACATTCCCTGAACGTGATTCCTTCACCCAGGGATTTTCTCCTGGGAAGCTGAAAGGCAGCAAGAGGCCTCAGAGAAAAGGAAAACAATTCTTATCTCATTTGCTTCTCCTGTGTTGTGCTCATGTGCAATGTGTTTGGAGATTGTTCACCCACAGGTGATTGTTCCATTGGATTCTGCTGGGAGTTGTTTTCACTCTTTGGCCAATCAGGGCCAGGCTGTGTCAGGACTCTGGAGAGAGTCAGGAGTTTTCATTATTGTCTTTTTAGCCTTCTGTAAGTATCCTTTCTGTATTCTTTAGTATAGTTTAGCATAGCATTCTTTAATATAATATAGTGCAAGACAGCAATAAATTAGCCTTCAGATAAGATGGAGTCAGATGGATTCTCTCCCCTGTCTCTGCCTCTGCATTTACACCAGACCATTTTCTGCTGCTGTTCTGTAACAATGTACCCTGGAACACTTTGTGCACAGAGGAGAGGAGAAGCTGAGCAGAGAGGGGCTGGGAGCTCAGCCCTGCCTCTGGCTGAGGTAACACCAAACACTTTGTCAGAACTGGGTGTTTTGTTAAAATTGCACATTCTACCCCAAAAAAAGAAGAAGAAAACAGAAGAAACCTGGAGCAGAACTGAACATCCTTCAGCTGCATCAATCCATCCTCAAGCTAATTGATTCAATGTGCCAGGCTGGGCTTGTAGGGCACATGAGAAGTCACAAGGAGTTGTATTTGCCTCTTGTAAAAATCTTTCCACCACTTCAATTTTCTCAATCCCTGCTTCAAATGCCACCCTCAGCAGAGATTTTTAAGATGCAGCAGGTAAATTTATGTATTTGAAAGGAAGAAATATTAACACTTTCTAAGATGATTTGCTAAGAAATTGCCTAAGAATGTATTTTTAATTAAGGCATGTAAGACACTCTTGTATGCATTTTAATAATTAAAGCAGGGCTGCTGCCCTTCTATAAATTATTCTGAAATCACCTGTTGACTATCTGAGATGGTGCCTTTTTGTGTCCTATTATGGCTCAGATGGAGTTCAGAGCATCCTTAATTTAATTTGAATAATTAATTTGTTTAACTGAAACTGAAGAATAAAATCACAAACAAGGCACATTTTGACTTCTCACATGTTAAATCTGAAGAGCAAACCCAAGTCTTGATAATGTGAGCTTGTTAAAAATAGCCAGACAACAGATTATTCCAAAGATTTGTATATAATGATGCAAGCAATTTGCTCTTCCATTACCAAATTAATTCAAATTTCTGTACATGGCAAATATTATTTGCTAAATCTCTTCTGTGTGTACTCTGTGCTTCCAGAGGATTAAAGAAGGAATTTTGTCACTGAAAGAATAGGAAAACAGATTTGCAGATGTAGCAATCTTATAAAACCCTGAGCTCAGAAAAAACATTTCCAATGCCACCAAGAAGGAAAAATCATTTCCCAAATTGTCCCAAGCCTCTTCCTACAGAGATTAAAAGGACAATGATGCACCTCCTACGTGACTCCTTCCAACTGCCTGCAGGAACAGGCCAGCTCCCATTCCCTTCCCCTGATTAGGCTCGGGATTATTCCATGCCTGTCTCTTGGTTCCTATATTTGTCATCTTAGGCATTTTTTGCAAGGTGAACACAAGTTATTTTATTCAGAGGTGTGAAAAAATTTAAAAAAAAAAAAAAGAACTGGTCCTTGCTGCATTAGTCAGGTTTCCATCACTACGAAGTAAAGCATCAATTGGGATGAAAACTCTAGAAATCACTTTTTTTTTTTTTTTTAATTCTTGCCAACTACATAATTATGCCTCAAATGATTTTGTGCCAGGTGGTTTGGCTAACAGATGGAATGGTATATTTGTTCACTCTTCGTAAACCAAGCTCCTTTCAAAAGCTTGTGAGCCAAAAGTATCTAAATTATTGATTGGCAGTTATATATGCCTAATAAGTAATTAAACTAGCTACTAAATTACAGTGACTCCTGTGAGCATTTTTAAAAAAAAATCATATAGAAAATATGTGATTTCCAGTAACATTTTTAAATCGTGGCAGATAAAAATACTGGTGTGAAATGATGCACTACAGACAAAGGAGCTTTGGTGGGAAGCACCTCAGAAATGCCTAAAGGAGGGCACTTTGCATAACAGGGATCCATGGGCTCAGAGAGGACCTGGGAGAACCTCAGGAGGTTCAGTGAGGCCAAGTGCAGGGTCCTGGCCCAGAAGGAGCCAACCCCAGGCACAAATATAAGGCTGAGTGAGACAGGAAGGATATGAGGGTGCTGGGGGATGAGAGCTGCACGTGCCCCAGCCCAGAACCCCCTGTGGGCAGCAGAGAAAGGGGATTCTGCCCCATCCCTGCTCAGGTGAGACCCCTCCTGCAGAACCACCCCAGCCCTGGGATCCCCAACATGAGAGGGATGTCAAGCTGGTGGAGCCAGTCCAGAGGTGGCTTTGGAGCTGCTCCGGGGCTGGAGCCAGGCTGGGAGAGCTGGGGGTGCTCCCTGGAGAAGAAAAGGCTCCATGGAGAGCTCAGAGCCTCTCCAGGGCCTGAAGGGGCTCCAGGAGAGCTGGAGAGGGACTGGGGATAAGGGATGCAGGGACAGGACACAGGGAATGGCTCCCACTGCCAGGTGACAGGGATGGATGGGATATTGGGCAGGAATTGTTCCCTGTGAGGGTGGTGAGGCCCTGGCACCTGTGGCTGCCCCTGCATCCCTGGAAGTGTCCAAGGCCAGGCTGGATGGGGCTTGGAGCACCCTGGGATAGTGGAAAGTGTCCCTGCCCACAGACAGGGCTGGAACAAGATGAGCTTTAAGGTCCCTTCCTGCCCAAACCATTCTGTGATTCCATGGTAAGATTAAAAGTTGCTCCAAAGGCTAGAGCTTGTGAGCAGATCTAACAAATGCAGTCAGGTTCTCAAGACTCTCCCAGACAACACATCCTCAATATAACCCCCACTCTGGAGGGAGAAATTAAACTGAGCTCAAACCACGAGATTTGATCAAACCACTGCTTTATCCATCCTGCATTGGGAGTTATCTGGGGCTCATTCATCTCTTGCCTGCACATGCCAGAAGGAAATCCAGAAAGCTTTGTCATATGTGAATGGCCAGGAGTCCATTTCATCAGGAGGTGACACAATGACTGGGAATGTGCTGAACACACAGAGAAGGCACAGAGTAAATCCAGCCTGGCTTGGAGCACGCGTGCAGATCAGCTGTGCTGAGGAGGCACAGCAGGATTTGATGAAAGCACATGTCAGCAGGTATTTTCAAGCTGGAAACAGCCTGGATTTTCCCCTCCTGTGCCCATCAGCTGGGCTATGAAGGTACAAGAACTCTGTGACAGAGCTGACCCCGTCCCATTAAACATTTCCCTGAACATCTGCAAACATCACTGATTTCCCAGCCTGTGTTATGATTCTCATCATAATCCCAGCAAACTGAGGGCAACAACAGATCCATTTCCCACCCAACCCTCCCATGGGAAAATAGCAATTAATTAAAACCCAAAAAATGAGAAATGCTTTTTGTCATAGTATATTAATATCTGTACTATTGCTATCACAGAGCTGTGCCAGAAACATTGATTTAATAGGCACTGCAAAGCAATTACCATGCAAATAATATTAGCCAGCAATTTATTATTTTTTTAGTGAAGTCCTTGTTTTGGCTAGCAGACCACAGTAACAGATTCCAATAAAACTGGGTAATTGAAAGAAATTGCAAGTGTCTAAATAGCTGTGACACCAAACATATGAAGCAGCAGTTCTCAGCCTGGCCTATTGGTCTGCTTGTGATTTCAAATATGGACAACCTGGGGAGCCAACAAAGGAACAGCCTGCACAGCAAAAAGAGAGCACTGAAGCAACCAGAAGGAAAGATACTGAGGAAAACTCTATTCATAATGACATTAGCATGGAGGACAATGAGGAATAATGTAGAGGGTTTTAAGCCTCTTAGAGAACAGCATTCCTGCCTCAAATCCTTCCTTTTTCCCTGGTTTTCTTCATAAGAAACGTTTTTTGGAGTAAGTCTATATTTTTTAAAGGAATATATGCTCATCTATTTATAGCACAGGATTGGAGACTTGCTCAGATTAACAGAAATGTTAAAGTCCATGTTCAGCTTCAGAAGTTGCCCATTGATCCTCTTGCCTGGGATTGATCAGAGCAATAGGATTTTTACCTAAATCATTTCTGTGTTCTTCCTGTGACTACCAGAAAACAAACAAAGTTTCTTAGCTCACACCAGAGTGCTGTGACATTCACAAAATTAAGGAAACTTCCCATTGCAAGACCTAAAATATTTAATTCCCATTGAAAAGAGATACTGACAGCCGTGTACTTGGAGACATAATAAGATGGCTAACAATGAAATGATGCCTCCTAGGAAATCTGAGACAGGAAAACATGTCACAGACAAGTCTGTCATCCCTGGAAAGACCTTTGAAGATCATCATGTATGCATGAACTTTCTGAGCAGGGCCAGCAGAAGCCAGAAAGGTCACTGGAAAGCTGGTAGAAAATGCCAATAGCAAAATAGATGAACAATTTTTACAAAAAAAAAACTTTCAGACTTTGAGACAGCAAAAAGCTGATCATATTTTCAGCACTCAGTTTACGACTACAGGACTGATTTAAGAAGCAAGGGAAGGGTAATGGGGAGATCCTGTGCTGTGTAAAGCAGGTTTATGTACAAACTCAGCCTGTTACTGAATCCATCCTAATGTAAGTGAACAAATATAAATGTACCATCAAGCACATGCCTCCTTTGAAATAAATACCAGTCTCTTAATGTCGTTACATCTCTAATAATCTTAATTATCTTAATTAGTAGTAATCTCTTAATTATGTTAATCTTATCTTACAAGGATACCTATGCTGACATGATAACTGAATTAATACTTCAGCATTTTACAGTCAAAATCTGCCTCATTTCCTCAACAGTTCTTCAGGCAGAATGGCAGCTGACATGACAAAATCAGGCAGGAACACATTTGGCATTTGCCACAAACCTATATCAAGATGCACAGTCTTGACTCTGTAGCTTTGCCAAGGAGTAGGAGGATCCACAGGCAAGGATCCCAGTTTTAGACACCAGAGTTTTAAATACAGTAGAGGTGGGTAATAAAGCACCAACTCTCCACACCTGAATTCAGTGCTCAGTGTCAAAGCTTGCGTGGATTTTCACAAACTGGTGGCTCACAGTGCTGGGCTGATTCTGTCACTGCTCTTTCAGATGTGACACTTTTTGGCAGAGCACAAACCCAGGGTCACTGAGGGGAAGGTGCCACTGGCATTGCTGTTCCCATCTCAGTGAACAGTGGGATGTCTCCCAATCCAAACATGGATCAAGTTTTTCCCATGGAATGGAGGTTGGCCTAGAACTGCTGTGGCAATGAAGTCTAAACCCACAAAATCTGTAGGTGAGTTGATTTCACCCCTCACCACAGAAGCCCTGGAGGAGGCCAAGCTAATTGAGCATAAACTGCAATCTTCCCATTCCATGTGGTTTTTCACAGCCAAAAAATTATTTCTAGACCTCTCCCAGGTCTAGAAGTTGGTAGCTCAGCTCAGTTAATTTCCAAGTCTGAGTTTACCACAGGAATCTAAAAGACTGACAAGGACACCAGGATCGCAGAGGAACCAGAACCTCTTTGGTTACGGAGCTTTTCCTTTGCCTCATTCCACAGATGGGAGCTCAGCATGGCTGATGCTGATTAAACTGGAGCACGTCTGGAGAGATCTGGAGACAGATTTTTGGGTTTCTTCCTCAGACACATCACTCCATCAAAGGCTTGGCTAAATCTCACACCAATCTCTAATTCCCAGCTATCAATGCAGTGCTCCTCAATAACCTTGTTGTCTTCTTTCACTATCAAGGGCTACCTTTGATTATTAGACAGCTAATAAAACACAAACACTGGTGATTTGACCATTTCCTTAGAACTCTGTGAAAAAGGTTAGAGATTTGAAACATATCAATGCTATCAGAGAAGAAAAAGAAATTGTTTTACTTCTGCCATGGTAACTAAGAGACGTGATTCTCAGATCACAGTCTGGTTCATCCAGAAGGTTTCTACTCCTCTAGTGATGTTACAGCCTTCATTTTTCTGGAAGTTTCTGCTAAATTTGTGTATTCAGCTGGCTGACTTCAGAATTTTCAAAGATAAGTGAAGATTCTCCAGAATTATGCTGGCAAGGGAGTGTCAGCTCCCCCCAGATATCTGGAGGATTCTGGGGAGTGTGAAGCCAGGGCTCTGGACACATTTCCTTGCATGGACAGAAAATGAGTGGTCCCACATTTCTGAGTCTTTTGTGACCGTGTTCACAGGGGTTCTTGGATGAGGGAAGAGATGAGGATCTGACTCTGTGTTTTAGTGGGCTTGATTTATTATTTTATGATATATATTACATCAAAACTATACTAAAAGAATAGAAGAAAGGATTTCATCAGAAGGCTGGCTAAGAATAGAAAAAGAAGGAATGATAAAGGTTTGAGGCTCGGCTTTCTGTCCGAGCCAGCTGACTGTGATTGGCCATTAATTAGAAACAACCACCTGAGACCAATCCCAGATGCACCTGTTGCATTCCACAGAAGCAGATAATCAATGTTTGCATTTTGTTCCTGAGGCCTCCCAGCTTCTCAGGAAGAAAAATCCTAAATAAAAGGACTTTTCATAAACAATGTCTGCGACACTCTTTAGCCACACAAGGACACACCCAGCAAAGGGAGCATCCTGCTGAATATGACTGTGCACAGCTACCTCCAAAAGCAGCCACAATTTCAGCAGTAAATTCCACTAAAATAACTGAAATCACCTCCAGCAAGGTCCTTTAGCTCTGATTGTGCAATACAAGTTTCCCCAGCAAGGCTCACCAACTGTTGCACTCCACATTCACACCCCACTTCAGAGAAATTTCTTTAAGCAGGTAAGTAATGTCTTTTTGAAAATAGAGATTTGCCTAATGTCAGAAAAAAGAACTCCTTGTAATGAGGCACTGCCACCAGCATATCAAAGGGTTAAATTAGAGGTAATTTAATACTTTCAATCTAGGCTGGTGTCACCAGCCCCTAGAACTGCATCAGATGATATTCACAGGATAAGAAACTCTATTCCAGACAAGAGTGGCTCTGAAAAACAATACAAGATTTTCAAGTCTTTCTTAAGGGAAACTGTTCAGTCATCTTATCTTCTGTGTGGAGTAAGATAAGAAGCAATCAGCTCAATTTGGAATAAAAGAGATTTGTATTCCATATTAGAAAGCATTTGCTAACTGTAAATATAGTTCAGCACAGAAGATGAAGAAAGTTCTGTTTGTGCCCAGAATTTCAGCATTTTAATCCTTTATTGCAACTGAACTGTATTAAGACTCTTCCAAATAACTGTCAATATTATATTGCTTTTTAGGAACTGGAACATTTTGCATTCTACTACAAAAAATTAAGACCTTCAGTTATGTCATCTCATAGTATTTTCTTAATTTAAAGAAACCTGCACACACAAATATTTGAGTGAAATATAGATGTGCATGCATGTGTATTCACAAATTTCTGACAACACACAAACTGGCACATAATTAAATCATTAAATTGAATTAAGGGAATTTTCAGGGAACACCTAACCTTGACAATAGAGCTGGTGTGTAGAGATCCCTGTGCTGGGATTCTGAGGGGTGAAATTCCTGCAGGTCTGTGGGCAGCTGTAGGGAGAAGCTCACTGCAAGGTTTGATGGAAGAGTTGGTGTCACTCAGAGGGGCAAAAACTCACATTTTTTCCTTGGAAGTGCATCCATATATTGTCACTAATTCACTTTGGACAGACTGAACACTGCTGCTCTTCAAGGTAATGGAAATTCCTGTTGATTGACAGCACAGACAGACCATTGCTTAGTGATTTTGAAAATAAAGTGTAATTGGAGACTGAAACAAGGACATGCTGTCAGCTTTATTCTATTTCCTCATTTTATATGTAACATAAAGGTAGAGTAGGGCAGAGCTGTAAATCCCTGAGTTTATTTTATTAAGCTCCTAGTTTATAAATTGGACTGTTTTTGATCCCTGCTTTTTTCAGTTGCTTTCATTCCAAGATTTTTTGTTATTTCAGTTTAAAGAAAGAAGATTGCCAGAAGAAAGAATGGGCATCACTAACTCAGATTGTTCATATTCAGAGCAGGACTAAAATTTGAACAATTCCAAATGGGTTTGACAGCAGGGATAAGGAACAGCTTAATTCAGCAATGTCTTTATAATTTCATTTCTAAAATATTGCATACAAGTCTATTAAACATTGTTATTCAGAAGCTAAAATGACAGAATAGAATAATGGAAAGCATTTTAAGAATCTATTTAGCTTACTTGCCTGCAAAAAGTCAAAATCAATTGTATCATTCTTGACAAATGTGGCTATTATCAACACCCGGCACTGATAAGGATTTTGCAGCATCCTCAGGCAAAATCCTTCTGTGCTTTACTCTCATTACTCCTATTACACTGTCCTTAATTCTAATCTAAACCTTTCCACTGCAATGTTATTCCAGAACTATTTCTCCCATCCAGTAGCAAAATGAAACCTGTTTATTCTATTCCACTTTACAGCAGCATTTTTTGTCTTTCGGGACCTGGAGGAAAAATGGGTGCAATTTTCACTTCTCCAGACAAAACACCAGTTCACTCAATCTCTTCTCATAGATCTGATTTTTTTCAAGGTCTTTGATCATTATTTTTATGTTCCTTTTCAATCAGACTTTATCTTTCTTGGAGTCTGTACCCCAGATTGACACAGCATTCAGCAGTGCTCTTCCCAGTGTGCTGGGGCGATGCATCCTGCTTAGAATATCTTAGAAAAATCTTAGAAAACTTGGCTGGCCCAGGAACAGGTTATGGTGCACTGTAATTCACTGATTCCTAAAGAATCACTGAACACTGGATTTGTGGTCCCTTTTTATAAAATCCATGGTTTTGTAGGTAAAAAAAAAAAAATAAGGGAAGAAGATCAAGGTAAGATATTTAGGACGATAAGAGGATGATATGAGCAGCTCTGCTATGAGGACAGAGGGTGTTCACCTGGAAAAGAGAATATTCCAGGGAGAGCTCAGAGCCCCTGGCAGGGCCTGAAGGGGCTCCAGGAGAGCTGAGAGGGACTGGGGACAGGGATGGAGGGACGGACGCAGGGAATGGCTCCCACTGCCACAGAGTCACTGCCACAGAGTGGTTTATTTGGTACACTGGGGAGAAATTCTTCCCTGTGAGGGTGAGGAGCCCTGGCACAGTTTTCCAGTTTTCCCAGAGCAGCTGTGGCTGCCCCTGGATCCCTGGAAGTGCCCAAGGCCAGGTTGGACAGGGCTTGGAGCACCTGGGATAGAGGAAGGTGTCCCTGCCCATGGCAGGGGTTGGAATGATTTGAGCTTTGTGGTCTTTCCAACTCAAACCAAATAATTCTGTGATTTATGATTTTGCTTTCTTATGAGTAAATATTGAAGCTCTGAATATCCACACTTACTAGTAATTAAAAAAAATATTGTTCTCACTGTAGTCTATGTTTTGTTTAATATCTCAGTTGCATTCATACAATTCAGTTCTGGCAATACTGTGTATACATGAAACCACATTCTTTTAAGGCACCACTTATCTCTGGGTGAAGCAGCTCATTCATCTAAATCGATCACACATAAATACATTTTGCACTAGCAGAGCTGTTCATTTACATGCCTATTTCAGCCAGGCACTTAACCAGAAATACCCTTATCCAGAAATCCAGGTTTTCAAAGTGACCTAAACTGGGAATAAGCCATTAAATATAAAATAATAATCCTTCCTCTCACAACCTGAAGTCTGGAAATGCACCATATTGGAAAACACTTTTAGGAATTATTTAAAGGAAATTTTGTTCCAGAAAATAATTTACCCATCAGAACAATTACATACTGGGCAAGACACTACTAAGCAATTCTATTTTATGAGTATTTTGAGGGAGTTTTTTTGTCATTTGCAGTGGTTTCATTTTCTGCTCCCTCCCAGGGAATGGCAGCTCTCCTGCCAGTGCTGCAGTGCTTCCTCTGGATGAGGCCCAAGTAAGCTGACATTTGAGAGACATCACAGAGGTGACAGGAACTATATTAACTTTTATGAAAAGCTGAAGCTGACTTCAGAATACCTCAAACAAAATCAATCATTCAGTATTGTGTAAAACAGGGTTAAATTACATCCCAAATATTATTTTAAGCTCTGATCATTGTTGTAGGTTTTCATTAAACATTTTAAATAAAAAAAATACAACAAAGGACATATCAGGAAGAATGCTTTAATGAGAGTATGAATATTCAGATGGGAGATGTGAAAGTTAAAGCTCTGTAATGACCTGATTCAAAGGTCAGTGAAGCAAACAGAGAGACTTTACATATCACAGGATCACAGCATGGTTTGGGCTGGGAGGGACCACAAAGCCCATCTCATTCCAACCCCTGCCATGGGCAGGGACACCTTCCACCATCCCAGGGTGCTCCAAGCCCTGTCCAGCCTGACCTTGGGCATTTCCAGGGATCCAGGGGCAGCCTCAGCTGCTCTGGGTACCCTGTGCCAGGGCCTGCCCACCCTCACAGGGCAGATTTCTCCCCAAATTCCCATCCATCCCTGCCCTCTGGCAGTGGGAGCCATTCCCTGTGTCCTGTCCCTCCATCCCTTGTCCCCAATCCCTCTCCAGCTCTCCTGGAGCCCCTTCAGGCTCTGGAAGGGGCTCTGAGCTTTCCCTGGAGCCTCCTCTCCTTCCCTTCTCCAGGTGAGCACCCCCAGCTCTCCCATCCTGGCTCCACAGATTTGCTGTAGACCTGACATTCACCAGCCAAGGATCAGCCCCTAATTGTCAGTGCACACAAAGGTTTCTCACACAAACTTCTGATTTTTATCACAAACTCCCTGTGGTTTTCTATCCCCTCTGCCTTAAACAGCTGTGTGCACACCAATCTCCCTTTCCTTGTCCCCAAGGCTCACAGCTTTGGGCTGTTCTTTCCTATGCACCTTCCCATGCCAACAGCTTCTTCCTCCACTCCTTTCTTGCCTGAATTGTTTTGTTCCATCCTACCCTGTCTGTTTGCAGCCCTGGCACCAGCATCTCTTCCTTGTCTCTCTCTCAGTTCCAGCTTTATCCCCTTCCACACTGTCACAAGCAAAAACATCTTCATGGCACCAGTCCTCAAAGGGTCTCCCAATATCTATGGCCTGTGGCTACAGACCTGAATTTATGATTAATTTCTCCATATCTAGCCTTTTTTTTATTATTTTTATAAGTTTTTTTATTATTTTTTTTATTATTTTTATAAGTTTTTTTCTTCTCTTTCTGCTAATTTCATGCACACAATTCCTGTAAGCACATTGCATCCTCAAGGCTCACTTTTACTCAAAGCACGTATTAAGCTAGAATGCCTTCCAAATATACTGAATTTCTAAATTTAGCTGTAATATCAGGTTTTTAGACATTTGCTCCAGTTTCTGCTCGGGCTGTAATCTCTCTGGGACATGCTTTGTGTCTTCATTTGCTTTCTGAATGTAACATTTCATAAATTAATTTTTTTAAATGTAGTTTTGTTGTTGTTATTGTCACTTGTGACTTTAGCATTAAAGCTGTATCACAGTTAGCATTTGGAAAAGTTCGGTCTTCGGGAGGTTTCTGTTCAGTCCTAAATCAGGGAAAAACTGCCTGGATTGAATGAAATCTCTGACTAAACCCAGACTGACGTAATACTTCGATCTGTGAACACTGGAACTTTTCCATGACGTAAATGGATCCAGAGAAATAATCTAGAGACATAATATTAACAAGAACATTTTATATATATATGTATATGATTTATTGCTAAAGATTATCTGATTGGAGATACTTTTTTTGTACATGTGTGTGAGTAACCAGAGCCTGGTATGTGCTGAACTTTACTGCTTTGGCATTACATTTATTCCCAAAAATGATTGTCATGTGGAAGCAGACAGAAATGTTGATTAGAACACATTAACAACTTTATTTGGTACATTCAGGATTAAATATATCTTTTTTATGAAATTCTTTTTTAACTGTCTCATTTTCAGACTCCAGAGCAAGGACTGCCAACAGTTTGAATCCAATCAATTTCTTTGTGAGTCTACATGAGTAACTTGGATAAACCATTCTTGTATTTCCCATGGACACTCCAGCACTGTTAAAAGCAGCAGTTCATCTCTTCATTCCAATGCAATCCCCAGCTGAATTAATGAATTCACTGCCTGGCCTTCAATCTTCAGTGTTTGATTTAGCACAGGCAGGGTAAATCCCATAGATAATCTCCCCCTGGCACCTCTCTCTCCCCCCAATATTTAAGTGTATATATAAAGAATATAAATACCACATAAATATATCAATATAGTATAAATATATTTATATTATATCATATAAACATATCAGATGGATATGTATATTCATGCTGACTGATATTTCTCTTCCAGCCATGCTATCACTATGAGTGAGATAAGACTAATCCTAAGAATTTCTTGACTTTCTTGTATTACACTTACAATAATTTAATATCATCAAGTAGTTAATACTTATCAGCATCTTTCTGGAGCTCTTAGAACTAATTTTAACAGCAGAGAGTGTGCCCACCCTACTAAAAATACAGATGCAGTAAAGAGAGAGAGCCTTCAGGAGAAAATAAGTTTCTATTATAAGACAGAGACAAAATATTTCCTTTAGTCCCTCATTAGTTATCTGTTTTAACGTAACTGCTGCTGTTGTTTTGCCTTTAGCAAACACAGAGCCCTGGTGAAGGCCCAGAATGATCCCCAGTCAGGAGTGGCAAAGATCCCACAGAGATTTCAGCCCTACCAGACAATAATGCTGCTGCTGAAAGCCCCTTCATTGAGATCTTTAGATGGCTCTGCTATAAATTTTTTCTTTCTGACTTGCCAGCAGCCAAACTAACAAGACTTCAGTGACAAATGATCTGTTTAACCCTCCAGAAAGGAATCCCAGCTTGGTTTTTAGGAGTGTTTCCATTTTTATGTCTGAACGACTGCACAAAGACACATCACCTTTCAAGGAAAGTGAATGCAATCTCAAAGTTTGGAGAAGCATCTCAAAAATATCATTTCATCAGTGTTTTTCTCTTTTTGCTTGATGGCTTTTGGGAAAAGAACGAGGTATATACAGAATACAATAAAAATCTGATCTACAGAAAGATTGCCTTAAATTCCTGAGAGGCTATATCCCTAATTAAGCAGAACAAACTAATTATTTATGTTTTTACCTTTCAGAGGTGGAGTCTGGAAACACCACACATCTCCTCAGATTTGAATTGTCACTATTGAGTTTGTGCAATGACAGAGTCAAACAGAACAGCTGTAGCTGGGACTACTGAAAGCTATTTAATATTTAACTTTGTGTGATTGTGCCATGACCCTGCACCATCTGAATGACCTTTTTTTTTTCAATATCAGACTTTCCAACAAATTGAGTTTTGTTCTCTTGCTAAGTTTATCTTAAAAAATGGTGAAGTTTTATTTGGTAAGAGATGCCCTCCTGGAAGGAAGTCTTGACTAAAGCAGTTAATTTCCACAGATGCATAAAAAAAAATCAAACCAAATCTGCAAAGTCATTTTGTACTTGTACAGCTCTCAGAGAAGGCAACAATATCTCATTGATTTAAACATCAGATCTACTTCTTCCAGTACAAGGACATTATTTTTATCTAAAAGCAAACTGGTCAAGGGACTTTTATTGGCTATGTTCACTGAGCTGGAGTAAGTCCATGTTTGTCTTGACCCTCTTGGTCAAGACATTGTGGATTTTCAGCTTTAATCCTCCTTGTACTCATTTCAATCTCTCACAAACCACTGGAACTAAGAGTTACATAATCAGCTTCAACAATTTCTCTCTTTTTTTCCTATATCCATGCTTTTCAAACACCTACATACATATCACATCCTCCTGAGTTGCTCCAACTCCAATGTCTGAACTAATTCTTCATGACAAGATGTCAATGTCGAGCATTATTGAGCCTTAAACAGAGGCAGTGATTGCCAAATGAAATATTCCAGCATCTTCCCAAACAAACTGTTGTGAGCTGATTAAAGGGAGGGGTTATTCAGCTGCACTTACCTCTTCTCCAAAAATAGCTTTTTAACCTCTTTTTTTCTATAACATTGCTTTCTGTTTCTTTGCTCTGAAGGGTGAAACAGTTCATTGCTCTGAGGGCTCATATGAGAATTATGTTCAGTTTTCATCACTGGAGCAAAAAAAGCTGTGAAGCCAAGGCACAGCAAAGACACCCTTGGCAAATAATGTGTGGTCTGCTCTCCTTTCTTTCACAATGTAATGGGAATGAGACAAGGGTGGAACTTAAAGGAAATTTTCACAGGCTCTTGAAAAAATAAATACAAAATTGTCTTTATATTTTGAATCAAACATACTTCAACAACCACTGTTAAGGTGGGTGACTCATAAAGAGATGGTATTACACAGGCAGGGAAACAAAATTGGGAAAAAAAAAGGATTTTTTTTTTTAATTACTGTAATATATCGCTAAACTATCTTTATATACATGCATCTTAAGAAAATAATGACAGAAAATTTAAGCCAGGCCACAGAAGTGGAAATCTGGCATAATTAATATTCTTTTTGACAACTGTGAAATTCCTGTTTTCGGTTTGTAATTCAGCTGAGCTGATGACAGATTTCTCCACATCATCACTGATTTATGAGCTCATCTTGTCAACTTTTCCCCCCTTCCCACACTACGTACACAAGCTGAGGCAGTTTTTAATCCTCAGAACAAAGGACAGCATTTCAAGAAAAAAACTATCAAATTGTGCATATCCATAACTGCCTTTTGAAATTAAGCAGATTTTGTTTGGATGCCACAGCTCAGGTACTCTAAGGAAAGGACATAAACAGAAAGCAAAGCTAGAAGAACAGCAGATGATCAGAGTCTGAATGTCTCATCTCTTTTTTCCAGGGTGTTAGATTTTGGTTTTTCAGCTTTTTTATTTATTTAATTCATTGGTTGTTGGTTTTCTATTAGATGGAACCTGATAATTTGCTCATATTCTACTTTAATAGAAGGACTTCCTTGAAAATTTGTTGGATCATTAATTAGCACACTGCTGCTAAGAATATGATTAATAAGATGAGCAATAATTCATCTAACATTGATATCATCCAAGGAGGAGAAATGCCCAATGAGTATCTATTTAGGTATCTATAAAACATTAGCTGATAACGGAATATTTCACATTCCAGAGTTAAGAAGGAAGATATTAAAGAATAACTCCAAAAGAAGCTGGAGATTTGAATCAGAATTTAATTGGTTTGTGTTAGAGAATATTAACATGAGTTGGTCAGTGCTCTGGCGTGGAAGGGGAAAAAGTACACAAAGAAAAATGGCCATAAAAATGCATTTCAGAATTCAAAGCAAAGGGGAAAAGGAGATTCTCTAATATAGTTATTTTGGAGCTGGAATTTTTACAACTTTTCATTTTAGGTAGAGAAACCTCACTGAGTATATAAACATTTCAAAGAATCCAGCATTTAACTTCTCAAAATAAAACTTATCACCCAGTTCTTCTTGTCTGTCCTTCCCCTTTTACAACTATAATCATCTTTTTGCCCTCACCCCTCCAATCCCAAGGATAAAGTTTGGAAGACAAGAGTGCAGCCATGCAATTATGGCACTTTTATTATCAGTAGGTCTGTCCTTGCATGGAGCTGCAGAACAGGCAGGTAGGAGAGCCTGGCTGATTCTCCTGATTAGCTGAATAATCAGGCAGTTGTTTCTCCAAATGACCTTGCCTGTTATGATACAGTTTATTATTATCAGCTTCCTTACACTGCCTGCTCTCTAAATACCCCTCTCTCTATTGTAATCTCTTCCTTGGCTCAGGAGAATATATTTTCTCCTTTACTTTTCTTCCACTGAAATTGTCAACATCTCTCACTGTGCTTCCTCTTTGACCTCTTGGATCAAGGTAATTGAATGCTTATCTCTTGTTTTTAAATGATACCATTTAATGTTTCATTTCAAGAATATTTCACGCCACATATGATACACACAAGTTTCTGTAACCCTGCCAGGGAAGGAAATTTCTACAGAAACACCAGGGTCAGTTCATGCTTCCAGTTCACTCATCAAACATCACATTAATTCATTCAGCCTGAAATTCATACAGGAATTTATTAATTGCACTCGGGGGTCAAGCTCTACAGAAACCTTGTAGGAAGGATATTGTGTAAGAGTTTCTTGGGTACATGCTCCAGGAACAGAGGTGTGGGAAATCCAATGACTTTAAACAACTACATTTGCAAGAAAAAGGGTATTTAATTTGAATAACTACCAAGTCCATCACTTATATGTGCTTCTTTTTGCTCTTGGTCCTACAGAGACAATTCAGTTTACTTGTCTCAAATGCTAGAAAAAGGAATAAATCAGTGCAAGTAGTTTTGTTGATGTAATTTATGGAGCTGGTTTAGAAAAAACAGAGAATGTCAGCAAAGGGAACTATTTTTATCACAATCTATTGTTTAACAACCCTTCACGGTCAACAAATTTAGTGCACCTATAAAATGCAAGGCAACTGCACGGGATGAAATAGCAGTTTAAAAATACTAAAGAGCCAAAAATTATCCAAGCCTCATCTCCCTGATCCACTGATACTGCAGGCAAGTGAAGTGTACATACAGTTTTTACAAAAAGTCATCAGAGTTTTAAAATTGGACAATTTTAGGATGCAATTAAAGCAATTATTAAAATTAGGACAGTGAGTGACTGTCCAGAGCTGCAAGCTGAGCTGCTGTGCTCAGAAATAAGCAGAGAAATCCTCACAAGCTTGAGGTGAAGTCCACAGAAGAATATTGTGACATGTAACAGAACCAAATTCACATTTAATGAAACTTTTAACTGAAAATTTATAATGGTGAAATCTTCCAAAAGATAAAATTTAATTTAAATAATGTTGCAGGGGGGTTGATCTTGTTTTTGTTTGATTTGCATCCTGATGGCATGGAAAACCATTAATCACTGGGCTCACTCTCCACTTTCCTGGGGGGAAAAAAAGGAATTGCTTGAAGAAGCCTTGAATTTTTTCCCTGTTTCATGAGGTTTCACTAGCCACCAAGTATCTGGCTCTGTATTGACTATTTTTGTCTTCCTGCTTCCATTCCTGCTGCTGTCAAGCCCACATCCCTTCTCTCCCCCACTGAAATCTCCATCACCAGCTCTGCCCTTCAACCTCCCTACCTGCTCCTCTTCCCAGCACTCTTGCAGGATTTCATCTCCTCCCCTGGAGTCCAAGATCCAGCTCAAAGATTTGGGCATTGACAAATATTTCCGTGAAAAGCTTGCTAAAAAAGCTCAAGGAAAAAAAAAAATCACAACAAGGAGCTGGAAGGCTGTTCCAAGGAGCAATGAAGGAGAACCTTTCCCCACCTGGCTGAAAACCTCCAAGGCAGCACAGGGCAGGCTCTATTAATGCTTGGCTGAGTAATATTTAGCTTAGAAATCTGCTGTGTGTAGCAGCCAATAAATATTTGATCTGTGCTCTTACACTGTGGGTACAGGACTTGCAAAGACTCCCTGTACTCAGCAAAAGGTGCCCGAAAAAAGAGATTCACAGGGCTAAATTTTCCTGATTTTACCAGTGATAGAGCTGGTGACCCCTGATCTTACATCACTGCAAGAACAACTCAATCCCAGCCAAAATCCCACCATTCCAAAGAAAAATCACAGTCATTGTCAGCATTTTGCAGCAGCTTCCTAAGTACTGAGTGTGTTTATGCAGGCTAACAATTCAATTTTATGTTATGAACGCTGCTTTATCTTCCATTTTGTGCTGGAACCTTCAAGAGAGAAGCGTTTCTGCTTCAGCCACAGCACTGAATGTGGAGGACAGTCAGAGTCTGTGAGGTGGCTGATTTTTCATTCAAATGGAAACAGCATGGCACAAATAGTTGGCCACCACCCCAAAGAATCCATCCTGCCAGGCTGTTTTACAATCCTCCACTTTAGGAGATGGATCACCTGGTTCCTTTCCCTGCTTTTTTTTTGGAGAAATTTTCAACTAACACTCTGTTATTGCCAGGATTCAGGAGCAATTTTTAATAGTCTGTTTTTCACTTGGAGCGTTTGGTATTTTCCTAAGGAGCTGAAATTTCTTAGAAGGTGCTCAAAAACACATCTTTGAGTAGGTGGCCTATGAATTCTCCTCCTGTGGATAGTTTTGAAGTCAGCCAAGAAAAAGTGGTTTTGGTTGTGGGTTGTTCTTCCTTTGAGGATAGATTAAATTCAGGACAAAACATGATCAATGGGAAAAGTAAAAAAGGAACCCCACACTTGCTAAATGCCCTGCCATAGTCTGATGGCCATGATCTAATGCTATTTATTCATAAAGTCCGCTTTTTTTCCCATTGGAAAAGCTTATCAAAGTGGCAAAAGCCATTTAAACCTGACAGAAAACACAGCAGACATGAAGAATTTCTGTACAGTCACATCCAGGTAACTCTTCTCACATCTTCCCTTTGGCTGAATGTGGGATTTCTACATACTGGACCTTATTATCTCTGCATTTCAGAGACCTTTGATGTCTCTGCTCACATTTTGCCAAGAAACTTTTGTTTTCAGTTCTGAGGGTCACTCTAAGATCAAAAAGCCCTTGTTGATAATCAAAAGCCTAAAGTTTTCTGTGTCTCTGGGTCTTTGACTTCAAAATGCCTACCAAAAAATCAGTGCAAAAGGAACAGCATGGAATTCCATAGAATCAAAGAATTTCTGAGGTGATTTATCCAGATAATCTCTAACAATATGGAGAGAGTGTTAATCAGGAATATTACCCATTAACAAGTGCCAAATTTACACATGCATCAGCTTTGTGTAAATTCATCTCATAACTTGAGTTATGAAGTCATCCAGCTCTTTCAAAAACATTTTTGTCTTTTGTTCCACAAAAAAAGCAAGTTCTTTCTCCTAAGCATGGATTTTCCATATATATATATATATATATATATATATCAGAATATTTCAGTTCATAGCATGCACCAACAAGTGGATATATCAAAGGAAAAAGAAATATCTTTGCTGAGGGATTGGAATCGATGATGTTCAGGATAAGAATTCAGGAAAGGGTCTGTGTGAGCTGGTAGCTGATGTTAGATTGGGATGGGTTTCTCTAAATCAAGGAGCCCTTTCCAGCTCCTGCTTTCTGATCTGAGGGTGGGTAAAAGGAGACTATTTTATACAAGCTAATAATAATATCCTTACCAATACTGCAAATGGTTTATTTGAGACTCCAGAAAGGTCTGCATTCCTGCCTCCCTGTGCTCACAGCTCCTGCAAACCTTCACACTCCTCGGGTTTGTTTCTGTCAAAAAGATATTTCTGCTTCTTTGGATGGAAGAAAGAGCTCCAATACGAGCAGGGGAAATAATTACAAAATAAAATGAGAACAAAGCTGCAGAATGAGTGTAACACAGATCTGCATTTATGGCTGAAATCAGCCTGGCGTGAGCACAGCACCAAAGTCCTCTGAATGTACCAACCACAGCTTTGGAAATAAACTGAAATCGTACCTGGCAGGAAAGAGAGTGGATCCTTCACCCTTTTTGCAGTGCTATGGAATATTCTGTACTTCCAAACTGTTCCTGAGCTAATTTCACAGTTAGTGCCACAAAGGGAACACCTTTCAGAAATGGGAATAAATGAATTACTTGAATTCATTCATTAAAAGGGAGAAATAGTTCTGCCACAAACCCATTACTCACTAGCCTGCTTACATAATTTCTCCAGACCTGTTCGTGCTGCTGTGTCTCCAGCTCACAGGTGACAACAGAGCTCCTCCAGGAAGACAAACTGATCCACAGACACACATTTTTTCCACACTAATCTTCTCCTTCAAAGAGCGCATAAACAACAGCACCGGGAACTCCTACATAAATCACACAACTCAATAACTTTTCCACCTGCATATTTTTCTAATCCTGTCTTAAAAGATGCTGTGATTCTCCAGAACAGAAAAAGGAAGCTCTTTGTCTCTGCAGATAAATAGCAAACAGAAAATAAAATACTCCATAGAAAGTCAATATTTGGGCTTTTTTTCTTTTTAAATAAGAAAATCCTGATTCATCAGTATTGGGCGATTTTGTCAAGATTTTACTTCCCTTTCCTGAGCTCACTTTCTGAAATGAGGAAGACAGACAAAAAATAATTCCAACAGACAAAAGGCAGAATAAATTATTTCCCTTGTTACAAACCAGTGAATGTCTAACTGTGTATGCAAAGTCAAAGTTGCAGTGGAAGACACTAATTCCACACTTTTATTGTTTTGATTGCCAGGTTCAAATTCCTGCATCAATTCTTGTTTTGCTATTCTGTGGTAAAAGGCTGGTGTGGGTCTGTGCTTCAAAATACCTTTTGCATTCCACAAAAAACCTTCATGGCAAAAGAAATTGCTATTGTAACCCTCCTTTTTAGCAATTGTTTCTGGTATATAAACCCAATATGTGTAAATAAACACAAATTTGCCTACAAGGGCAACAGGGAAATAAAAGGCATAACTGAAAGCCACAGAGCAACGTGTGGAATTATGACTTGATTGAAACAGATTATTTCCATTATTGGAGACAGCACTCTATTAATATTAATTTAAGGCTAAATAACTGCAATGCTTAATTATTTGATTAATCAGGCAGCATGCAGAGATGTGGGTTTTTCTCCTCAAGGCTGGCAATACACATTTTGAGAAGATGGAGAGAAGAAATTCTGAGCAAACCAAGCCATAAAATTGTACAATTGTATGCAGTTATGAACAAAAAACTTCCTTTTCCTTTTTTTTTAGTAAGTTATATACATTTTGAAGTCTAGACATTTTGACATTAGACACAAATATTAAAGCCTTCACATGATCTACCTGAGCTGAGATTATGTGTAACCCAACCAGAATCTGACTCAATTGATTTTTAAGACCCTTAACAGCCTTTCAAACTCCCCACCTGATCCATTTAACTCTGCCTGCTGCCAGGCACCGAAGGGATTATGGCTTTGCACCTGCTAGAAGTAATTGATTTAGGATGAGAGAAGTCTAATTCTAAGCACAGAAGTGATAACCAGATGGGGATGCATTCCTGAAAGAAATCCAAGCCCTCTGTGTGAATAAACAATGATTTAGGGAAAATTAAACCTGGGATTTTGACTCTGAAGGCTGCTGAGAAAGATGCTCAGCCATGGCAGTGAAACATCAGTGATATCAATGCCATGCTCAAAAGAACTGTGAAAATCTAAGGATTGTAGGGGGAAGTCCTCTCTCCATCCTCAGGCTTCCCAAATTGTTTACCTGAGCCCTGATCAAGCAGACACCAGCAGCTGTTTTTAGGCTAAGCAGCAGGATAAGCAATTAGAACAGAAAATTCAGTATTGAGTTCATGGTGTGACAGCCCCGCTCCCAGGAGTTCCCTGGTGCCACCACAGAAACCATCACTGGAGGGGCTGGTGAAGATCACCAGATGTGCAAGCTTTGCTTCACTGCCAAACAAATGAAAACAACAGCTGAAAACAAATTAACCTGTTAGCATTGACTGAATGGGGAAGGAATTAAAAAATAAATTAATCCCTCCAAATCAGAAGAATTGGGAGGAAAATTCATTAGCAAAATTTCTGCAAAGGCTCAGGGTTTATAAAAGAAGCTTCAGACCCTTTTCACTGCAGAAGCCTCTTAAGAAAGTGATATTCTACAGTGCCTTTTTACTTATTTTTATATTTCCAAAGTGAATGTGATTATGCCTTAGAGGAAATTATTTATATAATAAATCATCAGACATCGCCAATCTAAGAAACTGCTTTGATCACCTATGTCAAATGAACTGAGTTTTAAAGGTTAAATTGAGTTTTCTATTGTGGTTACAGACTGGTATAAACTCTGGAAAAAAAGAAAAAAGCCTATATAATTTCTATCATCATTAAAATGTCATGACATTCAGTCCTTAAGCTACAAAGAGCATTCGGAAAATTGAAAGGAAAAGAGATTTTGAAATAAATGACATGACCTTCAGTTCTTTACCACTGCACAGAAATTAAGGTGAAATTACACACTCCTAACACCCAGACTGCATTTACATTTCACCAAAAAAAAAAAACAAAAACAACCAAAAAGACCAAACTACTGAAAGCATTTACAAGAATTCCAGAATAATTTGATCCCCTAAATTCTTGGATATCTAAAAGTTTGGATGATGATACAGCGCATTTATGAGAATCTTATATGTAATGCCAACATTCTTTTACAAAGCTGTTTAAAATCTGAAACACCACTGCAGAAAATCACCCCATTTTTTCACACATCTGTGACCTTCAATAACTCAACCACTAAAACATCAGAAATAAACATTTCCCACCTATTATCAGTAGGAAAGGTGAGCACAGGTGTGGGAATTTACAGCCTTGGTGGTGGCTGAGAGCAGATTGCAAACTCCCATCCCACCGAGCCCATTTCCCACTGAGCCATTGGTGCATCAGGGCTTGAAATCAAACACCGGCCCCATGGTCCACACACCATTTTTCTTTCCAGCATATCATTTGATCAGACTGCAGCAATGTGACCTGGAAAATTGGGAGACCCAGAATCATAAATTATCCCACACCTCTGGCTAGAAGGATGGCCAAGCTGGGAAGTTTCACTTTTAATCCAGTTTAAGGCACGTTGGCACCCCTGAGCCTTGTGCTGGTGCTCAGCCTGAGCTGGGTGACTTCTCAATTGTGTTTTCTCAATATGAAATAGTAACAAAAAGTAATAAAAATGGTAATGAGGTAAATTAAGTGCAAGAAGTTAAATGATGCTGATCATAGCATAACTCTGTGTCAGCTGTCTTGTGCACAACATCCACACTGAGTTAAGGGAAGGAGGAGGTGTCAGCTGCTCTTTGTATTGAATGTGACAGTTTTTGAAACCTAAAAAATCTCCTCAGATAATGAATTCACAACATAAATTCAAAAAGAAAACATTTTTAAGGGGTGTGGAATATCTTTTGTTCAGATGGGAAGAGAAAAAGCTTGCAATATACCCAAATACATGCCAAAAAGAAAACAGACTAGATTACTGGTGATAGTAACCTGTTTTCTTTCTTGCTCTGTGCTTCTCATGTATTTTCCCAGGAGCTGGAGTGTGCTTGAATTTCCAGGTATCTGAATTGTAGAAAACAGCCAGACTCCCCAGACAGAAATAATTTCCCTTTTGGTAAAGTCACAGAGGAGCAAAATGAGAGGCAGAAGCTCCACATCCCACTGCTGACTCCCCTGTGCCTTTGTCCAAGCTCACACCAGCCAAAGAAACACAAAAGTACCAAAAAGCTCCAAATCCTCACTGCAAAGCTTAAGGTAAGCTCCCTTGAATTTATAAAAATGCAGAGCACCTCAGTGCTCCCAAGTGACAAGGTGTCTCAAACTGGAAAGTCAAAAAAGAGAAAAGAGAGGGGGGAAAAAAAAGAAGAAGAAGGACAAACAAAAGAAAAAATAAAGAGAAATTATTTACTTCCATGGACAGTGGAAGTATCTGTCCATGAACCATAGAGTGCTTCAATATACTGTAGGCATTTTTGTCACTTCACATCAAGCCTTTAGCAGCTTCACCTTGACAGACGCAAAATGTACATTTTATAGCAATAAACTGCAAATTCCTGCTTTTCAACTTTATTCTAAAATATGTATTATTGATAATTTAAGCACTATACATCTTGCACTGGGTATTTTCTTGCTTCTACACCTAGACTGGTTCATTACTGACATAAATACTGGCACAGAGAGTGCTGGGATACAATGCAGTGTATGCTGAGATGATGTATCCACTCCCAATTTCAACTATATGCATCCCAGTGTGCATAAATGTATATATATAAATAAAATGAAAACTTAATAAAATATAATATATTATTAAAATATATATTAATAAAATAATAAAAAGTATATATAAAATAATATATAAAATAATAAAGATATAGTATATAGAATATATATTCTATATTATATATAGAATATATATAGAATATAGTATATATTATATATATCTATATATAGAATATATGTAATATAGAATACATATAATATTCTATATTATATATATTATCTATATTCTATATTCTCTATTATATATTCTATATATATAGAATATATAAGAATACTAATATAAAATTTATATATTATTAAAAATAAGATATAAATTATATATATGTTCATATATATACAATAAAACCTTTTCCTTGCCTTTTTTCACATTGCAGTCACTTGCAACTCATGCTCCTTTCCCTCAGCTCTGTGTATCTCACTGCACCCTGTTTTATCCACTCGCACTGTTAATATTCCTCCCACACCTGCATTTCCTGACCTGTGGGGGCAGAGGTATCAGCACAGAGTGCAGCACAAACACCTGGTGCTGACTTCCATCACATTTGAATTTATTTGCTTTCAAGAGCAGTGGAGTGGTTCCCAAACAGAGTTAATTCTGGTTTATTTTTTTCATGGTTGGATGAGATGTGACTTCACATTGATGACTTCTCTCCACCAGAAGCAGCCTAGATCATCTTGGAATTGCCTACCCCTTGTTTTCCTTGCACTAACTTTCATTACACCTGCCTGGCCCTAACACTGGCCCCTTTCACCACCATCCTGCTCTGCTTTTTTGGTTCTCCACTCCAGCTAACACCTGCCTTGCTGCTGGAGGCCTGGAGTTGCTGCATTTGGTGTCTGGCCCATCACAGCCTCAGCCTCCTCCTTTCCCAATACCCAGAACATTCTGAGGGCTGAAGCATCAACCCACTGTCTATCTCTGGCCTCCTCTGCTGTACTGGGCTGCCAAAACAACCTCACAGGCTCTTAGTAGGTTCTGTCTCCTTTTTATTGCTTCCCTTTTCTACATTTCTGTTACTCGGTTGTTCTGGAATACCCATCCTTGATGATATTCAAGTTTCCCTGGTTAAAACCTGGGAGCAATCTGGTCTAAGATGACCAATGGCTTGGAACAGAGACCTTTCCACTCTAACTTTTCTGTGCTTGTCTCTCAACTAAATGGGAAGGAGGATCTGAATTGTTCATTCTGTCTTGATGCTGGGTATTACCCATGAAATCTTAACAGCACCATCAAATCTACCAAACTTTGCTCTGTATTTTCTTGACTTCCCTTCTTTTGTATGGAACTCTTACTTTTTTTCCCCCTTTGCCACCAACACCCTTTGTTACTTCACGGGTACTGAGATGAAGTAATCCTGTACCCACATTCCATGAACAGCCCTCTGTCGTTGCTATTTGGAGCCATTTCATTTGCTCAGATCTGCTTTTCTCAGCAAATGATTCACAACTCCCATGAACTACTCCTGCTGCTAATTACAGATTCATTAACATTTTCAAGGCTACTCCCAAATACAACAGCTCTAACACTGCTGTTCTAACACCAGTGTTCTCTTTCAGTTTTTTATTCCATGCAAGAGAAAATGTAGAGAGCTTGAGAACAATGATCACAACCCATTGAGGGCATGAATCATCAAAACACACATAACTCCTTACCTTAGTGCCTATGTAACTTCTTGAGCTATTTCCTCCTCAAAATAAGGTTAGAAATTCTTAATTCCTACCTTGCAATTTCTGTTATCACTATAAACCCAGCTTTTTTATGCTGGTGGTGTTGTCATATTGCAATAGTTCTATTGTCATTACATTGCAAAGTTTCCATATTGCCAGAGTTTTGTACCTCCTTGATGTTTCTTGTGGGCAGCTCCTCCAGGCACTGACTCTTCTTTGTCCTCACAGCAGCCAACTGACTGCAGTTCCTCTCAACCAGCCAATCCACTCTTTATAACACTCTTCTGATGGGCTACAGGTGTAACCTGTTAACATCAGGCCTGTTCCCAATCTTTAGTAATTAACCCAGCTGCAACTCTTTAGGGGGTAAGATTACATTCTACACTACCTTTATTTACTTATATCTGTCCCCCTACAGGTGGGATGGTGACTCTGGCTGCAGCACCTATGGAAATTTATTCCAAATTTTGGACTCACCAGGCAGTGATCACTGAGAAGTGCTGGTTTTAGGTAACAGCATTTAAGAGACTCTGTACCAGTACAGAAAAACTCTTGCTTTGTGCTGGGGCACTGGCAGAGATTCTGCAACTGCAGGCTGTCTTCAAGACTGACCTTCCCTTATCCCCTCCAAACATTTATTTCCTACACCTGACCATATCTCCAGCTTAAAGAGATACCAGTGTAAATGCAGAATTTTACAGATGTAAAAAGATTGCACAAGGAACGTTGGAGAGCCAAGATTCCCAAATATATTTACTTTAGAGTATTTGGATTAAGAAAAAGTCTGGTCTTTGGGGAAGACCAGAGATGTTTTGTCCAGGGAGGCTGTGGCTGCCCCATCCCTGAAGGTGTTCAAGGTGAGGTTGGACAGGGTTTGGAGCAACCTGGTCTAGTGGACGATGTCCTTGCCCATGGCAGGAGGTTGGAACTGAATGGTTTTAAAGTTCCATTTCAATCCAAACTATTCTGGAATTCTCTGACAAGACTCCTCTGTTGTATTGTTTTTTGTTTGTTTGTTTGTTTGTTTTTGGTTTTGTTTTTTGGGTTTTTTTTATTTATTGGTCTTCATTAATAGAGTTTTTAATGAAGTCCCATAAATAATTCCCCTGAGAAGCACAGCTGGAATGCAGCTTTCCCACAGCACCACAGAGAAAATGAGGATTAACGGAAAGTCTTGAATCACTTTTCTTTACCGTAGAAAGAGAAATGTGAAGCTCTCCCCTAAAGGAAAATTTTATGTAAACCAGAGTGGATTACCAGCATAGCCCCAGCTGCTCTTGGATTAAAATATGGATCTGCAGTTGCAGAAATTAGAATCACCCAGAACTCTGCTGAAATTGATGTCACGGTGCTGAAAGGGACGTATGGAGGATGTATGATGCTGTAAAGGACACAACCTCAGAACCAGATGGTCTGATCAAAACCCTCCCTATGTCTGAGAAGTCTTACTGATTTTTATAGGATTTGAATGATTTCTTACTGTAATAGAACTTCCTTTGTTGCTGGAAGATATTCTCCATTATTCTGCATCTATAAGTTCAAAGCATATCTTGGTAATTTCCATTAAAAAAACCCCAAACCTTCAGTTACAACTTTCTGCTGATTTATTCCACTTTAATTTCATAGAGATCATTCAGAAATAAACCCAACTTACTGCATCAGATCTTTCTTTCCCTAACATCTTCCTAATACCCCAAAATGATCAAGAAGGCAAACTCTGTAACAGAGTTGGCTACTTTCAGTACCTGACTGTTGAGATAAATTTTAGCAGGTAGGGTTCATGTTACAAGTCATAAATAAAATATTTCTTTTCAAAAATATTTAACAGCAACAGTGGAAAAATCACCAGTGAACATCTTGATTTCCCTTGCATCAACAAGAAAATATGGCACAGAATCAGAGTAATAAATGCAGAGTTCAGTAACCTGATGAGGTAGTTTAAGAATATTTCTGGAATAGTCAAGTGAATTAAATCTTCTGTACTAAAATTATCAATGAAAATCATGATTTTAAAATATCTCTGAATTGAGTGCATTCCTGAGGATATTTAATCTTTAAGTAAGACTTTCAACATAAAAATAAAAATTTACCAATTAAAAGAAATCTAGGTTTTTTTTTCAGTTATGGTGAAAAGATAGAGAAAACAGAAATGCAAGGAAATATGGATTAAAGAAAAGAGTAAATACACTGAGGGTTTAAAAATAAGACTCAATAGCTGTTTTCGCATTGTTTTCCTGCATAGGTATTACTACAAAATGTAGGTTCCTATCACCAAAGGGGTATCAGGGACAGCCAAAGGCGACACAGAGACCCCCTCATTAGAAGGCATGAAAAGACACTTTATTATTAGAAATCTACTGTTCTTATAGAAACAATGATGGACCCAAGATCTGACGGGCCTTTTTAGGAATCTTCTCTCGCACTATTGGTGAACTGTGAATAGCACACTCTGGAGAACCATATCTACAAACAATGGTTACAAAAAGAGAGATAATGATTGTTTGAATCCTTTTCTCTAAGTTTCCCACAGCTTCTACACAACTTCCCAAGATTTTCCTGGGAGAACCATGTCTCTCTCCGTTCAGAGGATAAGTGATTCCACAGGTTCCCTCTGCTTTGTTTTTTTAAAACTGTCCTCCTGAAGTGTGTTCCTTGCTTCCTCACATATTCCACTTTTCACTCTTCAGCCTCTCATGCCATTCTCTCCCCTCTCTTTTCCTTTTCCTGACAGACATTTGAGTAGTTTTGCCCTTGAGCCCCAACCTCTCCATCAGGGCTGGTCCCCTGCTCCATCTAGTGGGATCACTGCTGCTGGAAAGGGATGGGAGCACAGGGAGCCCTGGCCTCAGATACAGCTCCAGACTGGGGCTCATTTCCCACTTACATCCAATTCTGAAATCCAGTTTATTTTACAAAATGTGGAGTGTGGTTTTCACAGGATTCCTTCTCCCAGGATTTTTCTCCTGGGAAGCTGAAAGGCAGCAAGAGAGGCCTCAAAGAAAAGGAAAACAATTCTTATCTCATTTGCTTCTCCTGTGTTGTGCTCATGTGGAATGTGTTTGGAGATTGTTCACCCACAGGTGATTGTTCCATTGGATTCTGCTGGGAGTTGTTTTCACTCTTTGGCCAATCAGGGCCAAACTGTGTCAGGACTCTGGAGAGAGTCAGGAGTTTTCATTATTATCTTTTTAGCATTCTGTAAGTATCCTTTCTGTATTCTTTAGAAGAGTTTAGTATAGCACACTTTAACATAATACAGTATTATAAAGTAATAAATTAGCCTTCAGATAAGATGGAATCCTCCTCATCATCCTCTCCCCTCTTTGGGTTTGCCTGCATTTGTAATAGTGGAGCACAATCCAGAATTGCTGCTGGTACTTCCTGACCACTGTACCAAGAGTTCTCAACATCTGTGGGTTTTACAGAACATCACAACGGGGTTTTTATCTTGCCTGTATCAAACAAAAGTAAACGCACACCAGCAGCTTGGTATTAACACCCTAAGAGCCAGCCCTGCCTAAAGATGCACAACTGAAAGTAAAGATAAATTGATTCAAGTCCTTCCAAGCTTTTGCAGCAGACTCTGAGCGCCAATTTGGTAAATAAAGTATTTAAGCCCTCAGTGCTATGTGGGCTGCTGTAAGATTAATATTTGAAAGTCTTTGGCAGTGCAAAAAAGGTCTTTAATTTATTTTCACTCTAGGAATCATGGTCAGCATCAGCACAGGAAGCTGGCGCTCTGGTTGTTCTTTTAATATCAATGTTTTTGTGGTATTTCCATCTCTTGATTTTGCTTATTCACTGCACAAGGGGCCCTGAAGCACTGACTCGAGGAAGGTCGGTCCTCAGCACACACTGAATAAACTTGGATCTCACCACTGGGCTCAGATTTATTTGCAGGGGTGACAGCTGAGTTAGCATGTCCCAGGAATCTGGAATTTAACTTGGCTGGGATTCAGGGCCAGCAGAATGAGCTCACCTGAGCCCAGCCAGGGGAGGGTCAGCAAATGGGTCTCCCACCAAGCAATGTGACATCCAGGCTGCATAAACCCCTCAAGAATATGATGCTAATGTCGCTGAAGTTGGGAAGACTTGAGAGGACTGAATGCAAACCCCTAGTTTTAGATTTTGCCAGCTTGTGGGACAAGGAGGCTGCTCTCTGTTGGATGTCAAACACCAAACTCACTCCTGCTGCAGCTGGTGCATGGCACACTCACATACACCCACTCAAAGGACACATAAATCCAGACTTTTCTATGCCAGTCCACAGAACTCTGCACATCACAGCTGCTTTAAGTATATGGCAACTTCAAAATCAGACATGTTGTAATGAAGAAAACATTTATGGCTGCCTCTTCTTCAGGAGAGATGGGATAAGTGAACAGCTCCAGAAATTATCCCTGGAGTCCCAGCAGGACTTCACAAAGGCTATCATATTCTATCAGTGTTAATTACACAGGGTTGGAACACTAAATCCTCACCTAGAACATATAAATGGGTGTTTCCAAACTGATGTAGTAGAGTCCATCGTGTAGTTTGGTCTCCTCATGCAGTTAATGGACAAAGCCATTCAGGGCAGAGACAGAATTATTGGCTGCCACAGGTAATCTGAGTGTTTCCAAGTTAGGAACTGAACTCTCAGTGTCCTTGGTGAGGGTCTGTAGTGACAGAGTCTCCAGGCAGGTTTGAAGGAGAGCTGCTTTATTGCAAAAACCATGTCTTTTCAGCAGTTAGCTCATTCCCATGTTTTTAAATCATAACAAACATAATTCAACCAACCACCACACCCCATGATGTGAACCCACAATGGTTTTATAACTTGTTTTTCTACCCCTAATTCTGCTGAGTCTCTTTCTGGCAGTCCTGTTCTCCTTAGCCAAAGTCAGGCCTGAGCCATGGTTTCACAAGGCCTTGCTTTTATAAAGCCTTTCTTATCCTTAAGACCTTGGTACTGTCCATGAAGGTTTGTGTAACACAACTTCTCTGACTCTGAATGCAAACTGGAATCCTCTGGGCTGGAAAGGACATTAAAGCTCATCCAGTTTCCATCCCCTGCCATGGGCAGGGACACCTTCCACTATCCCAGGCTGCTCCCAGCCCCGTCCAACCTGGCCTGGAACATTTCCAGGGATGGAGAGAATGGCAGCTTGGACTGCTCTCTTGCATTGCCTGCTGATCTGAATGGCTTTAAGCAGCTTTGGCAGCTCATGTTTGCACTGAACACAGTGTTTAGGAGGTGAGACCACCACAAAGCAGAGACCACTGCAGCACTCACTTTGCTCTGGTGCATGTGTACGTGTTTATCTAATAATTCCACGTCACTGTGACTGCATCACCCTGCATCCCTGCCATAAATGCCACTCCACTGGACAGAAAAGCCTCATGCCCAGGCACAGATCCCTGTCAGCAGTGAGCAGAACTGCTCTGCAAGTCCCATCTGCTGGGAGGTCAAGGCTTCATTATCGGAAGAGTAAATGAGAAATTAAAATGGATTCTGGCCAATTCAGCGCATCTGCCATGGAGCAACATCAACCGCTGGAGCTTTCAGGGGAAATGGGTTATTAAATGGAGTTTCTCCAGAGACAGAGAAGGTGTGAAAGGCACAGCAGGGCTGCAGCTGCCTCCTTCTGGGACAAACCCACCTGATCCCATCCTCAGGAACAGCCTTGGATGTGTCACAGCTCCCTGTGCTCTCTGAGGTGACAGTGCTCCAATGCTCTCATGTCCTCAAATGGAGACATAACTAAAGAAACACAAAACTTCCTGGCTCATCCCTGCTCACCTGGCACTAACACCCAAATTACAAATTTCTGACAAATTTTTCAGTGTGGCTCATGGACAAGTGAGTACCACAGAGCTGACTTCAACCTGTACTTAAAAAAAAAAAATAATTAATAACAAACCCAAAGAGTCTCATTTCAAATATGAACCCAAATCACCTTGTAAACACAAACCAGCATTGTCCACAAAGCTAAGCACGTTGATGCTGGTGAGACTCTGATGCTGAAAATGGTGGTTTAGTGATTTATTACGTTAATTTTATTCAATAAGACTAAGTACTGAACTATGTTTTTACCAGGAAATCAAGTTTGTTTGTAAAACACCTATTTCATTACCCCTGAGCTATCTACAAAAGGAGAAAAATATTTTTCATAATTTTTTTCCAGGTGTTTTGATGTACCAATAAATCAATGCTTCAGGTTCTGATTAAACGCATGACTCAAAAGAAACCCTAAAAAAGTGTGCTGGTTGTTTTTTCTTTTTAAATACAACAACAACAAAACCCCACACATACTATTTTTTTTTTTCAGGAAAAATTGCTTTTATTTTTCCATAGTAGAGGTTGGTTCAGTAATTCTCATGTAGAATCATAGAATATGCTGAGTTTGAAGGGACCCATCAGAATCATCAACCACAACTCCTGGTCCTGCCCAGGAAACCCCAAGAATCCCACCATGTGCCATGTAAAGAAAAAACTAAATTTTTAACAAACAACAGTAATGTATTTATAATTCTAAATCCTAAAGCCTCAGAAAACACAGAATAAATATTTATAAATTAATTAAAGACTAAAAAAGGCTTTTGCTTTCTCTTCTTACTCTCCCATTGTGACTAACTCTTTTTTAACGGGATGAATAATTCAGCAATGGTACAAAATTCTCCTATCTGTAAATAGAACAAGAGGAACAGTGAGATGCAACAGCTCCAGGAATTATTTTTTCATTCAGCTCGAAGGATGACCAGTTTTTTAGGCTCAGGTCCATTCCTGCAGTAGTTGGTGCCAAACTCCACTAGGTGTCGTCTACCACTGTATTTCTACTGGGAACATGAAAACGCTGGCACTGAAGACACCTCACATTAATATTTCTATATATTAGTCTTTCCTTCTGTTCAGCTCTCTGGATGAATCTATAAATTCCCATTCTATATATTACTTATGCACGTATCTTATTATTACAGCCACTGTCACTACTCTTAATTAAGCTTCTTTTCTAAGAAAATATACTTCCTGGCAGGCATGGAAAGCTGCCACGTCCTCAGGAAAAATGAAATAAAAATCATCAAACTAATTCCAAAGGAAAACAAAGCCTGCTTTACATGACATCCCTTATGCCTGAATGCTGCTATTTTTGGATGAACACACAATTTCTGAGATAAAGAAACAATCAGCCAAGGAACCAAGACGAGGTTGTGTCAGGGAGGGCTGGGGTGGAGAGCAGGGAAAGGTTCTTCCCCCAGAGGTGCTGGCACTGCCCAGGCTCCCCAGGGAATGGGCACAGCCCCGAGGCTGCCACAGCTCCAGCAGAGTTTGGACACCACTCCCAGGGACAGGGAGGGATTGTTGGGGTGTCTGTGCAGGGCCAGGAGCTGGACAGTCCTTGTGGGTCCCTTCCAGCTCAGGATATTCCATTAATTTATAAAAACCTCCAGTGGTTCTGAGAGCTCAATGAATATCCTGGACATACCCAAAACACCACCAAACCTGCATTGCTGAGATTCTGGCATTCCTTGGGAAGAGCTGGAGAAGCTGCGTGGTACCAAACCCACAACAGTCCCAAACTATTCCAGAGATCTGACTCTCCTAAGACAGCCTTTGCAACCCATCCTGTACAACTCAAATCTACCTCTTGTGATAAATGAGCAATGCAATGATTGACTCTCATAATTAATGGACAAATATCATGTATATAGGTTAAGAAAAGTTTATAGATTTATAGTTACGTTGTACCCCCTCATGTGGTTATCAAGGTGTCACAGACATCTTTCATGGAAAATCCTTTCCTTAGGATTTTTCCTCCTGAGAAGCTGAGAGGCCTCAGGAACAAAATGTAAACAATGGTTATCTGCTGCTGTGGAATGCAACAGGTGCATCTGGGATTGGCTCATTTGGATGTTTCTAATTAATGGCCAATCACAGTCAGCTGGCTGAGACAGAGTCGAATCACAAACCTTTGTGATCATTCTTTTCTATTCTATTCTTAGCCAGCCTTCTGATGAAATCCTATCTTCTATTCTTTTAGTATAGTTTTAATGTAAGATATATCATAAAATAATAAATCAGCCTTCTGAAACATGGAGTCAGATCCTCATCTCTTCCCTCATCCAAGAACCCCTGTGAACACGGTCACATCAAGGGACAGCTGGGGTTGGGACATCTGGGAGGGCTGGCTTGTCACTGTGGAACATCTGACCTCAGCCAGGATTTGAGGAAGAGATCTCCACCACTGGACAGCAAAGGGGCTGATGGACAGAACTTTGGGAGGAGTTAAAGGGCTAAAAAGGGAAAACCTCCATTGTGAGGGGGCTGAGCACATGGCGGGGAAAATATTTTGCTGCTGGCACCACTTTTTTCTTTATTCAGTCTTCTGTTGTATTTTTGATAAGGTTTAATAAATCTTCCTAAACTATGAAAAGTGAGAGGCTATTTCTCACACTCTGGTCATTACAAATGCAAATCCAACATTCATCTGAGATTCCAAACCAGAAAATTACAAGACAAATGCTGTTTTCAAATGCACAGTGGAGTTCGTGTTACATCAGTATAAAAAGGTATCGTGGTTGCTGTCTGAGACACTGATACTGAAATGTGAAAAAAAATTCCTATCACTCCTTTTCAAGGCTGATGAACTCCAAATGAAAGGACTGAGAGAAAATTGCTGCCAGTGCATGGAGTAGCACAGGCCTGTCTGTGCAAGGAATGGGACCCAGAGAGACTTGCTGTGTTTACAAGAGTAAATAAAACCAGGATGGAGTATTTTTAACAGCCAATACCTCTAGAAGAAAAGAGCAGCAAAGACTGACTCAGGTTAGAGGGCAATTCTGCCCAAGAGCAATTAGATGTGACAATCAATTAATTTCAGTTAATGCAGAAAAGATAAATAACCATTAAAAAGGTTAAGGTTTATGAAATGACTTCTCAGTTGGGAGTATGAACAACTATTTTTAAGGTGGACACTTCTCTGCTTATCAAACTTACATCATACAATTCCTGTTGGAAGAGGTTATAAAAAAAAAATGGCTTTCCGAAGCAACGGAGATAATATTATTTTTTAATTAACTTTGTAATGTAACCCTGAAAATTAACACGTCACAAATTAAATTTGATTTTACTTTTTAGTTTATTATGCTTCAACATTTTACTTTCTCAAGACTATTCTCTACCGCAAAGAAACAACACATCATAATGCAGTAAATATTTATCTCTGATAAGGAACCGGATAGCACTGGCTAAGTGCTAATTTTCATTCCTTCTTACCTCATTACTTAAAATGTTTCCAAGCTCAGGCCCATAGCTGGAGTTTTAAAAATGTTGGTTTAAAATACTGCAGAATTATTGTTATTTTATTTTGCACAGAGTTCATGCTACACATTGGACATGGGTGGCAGGGGTTGGAATGAGTTGGGCTCATTTTCAAGTCCTTGCAGCCCAAGCCATTCTGTGATTCTACATTTTTCTGTGGTGCTTCATAAAACAATTAGACTGGAAAATTTCCCAGCATTTCTGACTTCAAGGTGACTTTTGGGAATCATATTTAGCAAACTAACTTCAGTTAACTGATAAAAACAAACAAAAAAGGGACAAAAAATAAAAGAGAAACACTCTCCCTGTGGAGATTTTGTAGTTTTTTGTAACTTCATCCGTGTAATCAGTGTTTAACTCCACAGAAGATGTTTCCTTTATTATTAACAAAGATGGTGCAGCCTGTCATGGTCACTTCCCATGTGAGTCTCTACTGTATCTCTATTCCTTCAATTTCTCTTTACCTTTCCTAACGACAACTTCCTTCATTCCAATCTTTATATCAATGACCATAAAATGTTGGCATTTTGGACAAATAATGCAGTGTCACATCATTTCCAATTCCGTATGCTGACTTTGCAATTGGCTTCTCTCAACAGCCACTGAGTGGAAATCTTTACCCAGCCCACAGATCCCTGAGCACCTGAAGCAGCCTAAATTCCCTTTGTTATGGGAAGCTTTTCCTCCCTCACCTTCCATGTACATTTATTTGCAATATTTCTTTATAAGCAGTGGTTTATCAAAGATGCAGTAGTTGGGCTCTGAACAATAACACTGTCACCTGTGATTTCAGTAGGAGAAGTCAAGTCAGTCCTAAAAAACACTTTTTTTATCCCACAATATCCCTGAGCAAACCCCTCAGGATGTGGAAACCCCTGTAATTAACAGCTGATCTTTTCCCATTCTGCCTTTTCTCAATTAATTCACTATTATCATTAACCAGAAATTTTTCAAGTTACTAAATGCCTTGCCATTTCCCAGTCAAATCCCCCCAAAACACAAGTTCCTCCCTCTTCAAGAGGCATTTGGAAAATGGAGAAGAGCCCAATCTCCCAAGAGACTGCAGGAGCACACAGAGATCTGTAACCAACTCAAGCAAACTCCTGAAAATTCAAATTGTGAGATAAATCCAATGCTACCAGATACAAACAAAAATTTACTCTGTTGACAGCTTGCTTTTCCATGCCCTGCCCTTTAAGTACAGAAGGATTCACATCATATCAAAAATTGAGACTGTGTATTTTTGCAAAATCCAGAAAAGCATGTCTAGCACTAAATGCTACACATTGGCTGTGAAATGGAAGAGAAAGTGTGACTTGAGAGCTGGTTTTAATAAAGAAATGTTTCCACAAACTCTTACATCAGGATGATCCTTTTGAGTCCTTTCCAACTCAGGATATTCTGAGACTCCCTGTCAGCCAGGTTTTATGGTATTTTAACAAGCATCACCAGGCACACAAAGGGTTCACAAATGTGTTTTTCTAACGTGGAGCAGAAAGGATGGAGCTTTACCAGAAGGGAGGATTTCAGATCAACATGAGACATTGATCTTGCATGGCCAAGCCCTGCTCATGGTTGAATTTTCAGACACTTTGTACAGTGTCTACCAGGGTAATGATCAAGGTGCAAGAATTATTTACACTCCCTTCTTCCTTTTTGAACCCAAATCCTTCATGGATAATGCTGAGACTGGACCATAACTGGGAGAATAGGTTAAAAAAATTACAAAAACCCCAACACAAACCATTTTGTGGTTCTACACTTCTATGCTTTCTTATAAACACTTTCCATATCCGATGCCAAGGATGTAAATGCAGAATTTCTGCCTTGTGCTGAAGAGACCACTGTGTCAGCATTGTAACTTCTGGCCTCAAAGACCTGCCAGCTTCAGTTGCATAAATAGTTCAAACAGTCATTACTTCAGGGTTTTGTCTGTGCAATGATAAGGAGATAATGGACATTTGGTCCAGGAAATGTTCAGAGTTGCACAAAGGGATCACAGCCCTGCATGCCTGCTCACATGAAAATATCCCTTTTATCTTTGTACATAAATACACAGCAACCTTTGCAAAGTCTCCAAATTACTTCATTTTCTTGGGAGAAAGGAGCTGTAATTGGGTGGGCTGTGCAAGCTCATCCTTCCTCCTGCTAGTTAAGCCACGGGCATTCATCTTTCCACAAAGAGCCCAAATTGTTCCCGTCTGCACTTGAATGTTTTGTTGTCTCATTTTAACTGACCCATCAGACCATAAACAGCAGCACAAGGCCCTCACATCTATTAACTGGTGTCATTAGGAGTCCTTTCTCATTTATTGTTAAGGACTAATACCTCCTAGAGAAGAACTGAAAGTCTCATGAGCAGCCTCTCTGAGGCAATGCTGATTAAATATAATTCCTCATTAAAAGATACCAAGCAGCTGGGCCTGGCTTTTTGAGTATACAGACATTTCCTATTAAGGTCCAAAAGAATAAACAAAGTTTCCTTTGTGGTTTTCTTTATCCTCCATTATTCCCCTCACAGAGCAGGCTCCTGGCTCACTGTGAAGAACAGCACAATTATATCCATGTGACTCTTTAAATTTCACCTACATCTCCCAAATAAAAAATATTATTTCCAATATAACTGCTGCCAGAAAACATTCATCAGCTGAAGGCTGTGAAACTTCAATTAACAGGTGACCTGTAGGCAGCACTGCCTGGCTGCTGGCCGTGAGCGCACATAAAGCAGCACATTAAAACCACCGCTACATTAAACAGCTTCACAGGGCACGGAACACCCGAAGACGCTTTGTTCTCTTTCTGCCTTCACAAAGGAGATTGTCCCTTCACCAATCCTGCAGGACACAAATGGTTCTTAGGGAACGGCTCTGATTGCAGAACACAGGAGGACGTTAATAATGGGATCTGGTCCTTTAGCGATCCGTCGCTGTCTGTGTATTTAACAAGGAATTGTACAGCCTGGATATCCAGTAATAAGGTCATTCTACTTGCCTGGCCTTATTAATAACATAATCTGGTGCTGGCTGAATGGAGGGGGTTCAAAGGGGGCAGCAGGGATGTGCAGGAGGGCTGGGAGGTGATGGAGCCCAATGGCTGCAAAGTGCCCCAGCTGTGCTATCAGAGGGGACACGGGAGCACAGAACAACTCTGAGATATCTGTGGGAGCCTGAAATGCCTCCTGCAAGATGAACTGCCGACTGCCAGGCACGCTTTTAAACGTTCTGGTTTAGACTTGTTATACATTTGTGCAGGGGAACCACACAGCAACTGGAAAATCTTGAAATGTATTCAAGAACCTGATTAAATTACACTGTGTGACTATTCTGTTGGACCCAGCAGGATTGGTATCTGTCAACCAGGCAGTTCATGGAGCTCTTTCACAGAAACAAATCATACCTCAGCAACTATTCACAAATTCTGATTCCGCAGGTGATGGGATCTGTCTCAAAAGCCTTTCAGAAGCATGTCAAGAACCTCCTTCCTGACTATCTCACTCATGTCTCTAATTTTAAAAAAGCAACAAGATAATTTTTGGCAACATTTGGAAAAGCAAACTTTTCTTGACTGTTAATGATGCAAATGATAAAAACAATCTTGGATCTAATTTACCCTCCACACAGAACTCTTGCACAAAAATTGTATTGACTCAACTGACAACAGAATTTACTCCCAGTTAATAAATAAAAGCCTCTATATGATATAATCAATGAAACAAACAAGTTGCAGCACTTCTGTATCTCTCTTCATCCACGGCTCTGTTTTAACAGCTTTCCAAGTAAGTCTGCCAGACTCTTCTGTGTTAAGGTCTTTTTCTTTTTTTTTGCTTCAATAAGCAGTTGATGGATTATGGACACAGTGAAATCCTGTATATCAACGAGATTTTTTGTTTTCTCTGGTCTTCTCAACTTTCTGACACCTTCACTGCCCTGCAAACTTCTTACGAATTAATGGGTAGCAGGTCAGCAGGTCAGCTACCTCCCTCAGCATCCAGAAACTACACTCTGGAATATCAGAGAATAAAGGAATGTGAGGGGTCAGCTTTCCCAGGGCTTGCTTCTGCAGGAAGAGCAGAAATAGGGAAGATCTCAAAAATACCAGGTTTATGTGGTTTACACCTTGTTTTTCTAATAAGCACCTTCAGTTGCATTCACTATCTCTTAGCAGAGGTATTTAAAATTATAACAAAAAGAACCATCCCAAACGTGAATGTCCTTTCCTGTGATCAGGCGGGGGCTAAGCCATTCTCATAGCAAGTTGTCTAAATTTATCTGGTTGAGGCCAGCAGGTGTGAAATCATAAATCATTAAAGTCAGAAAATAAGATCACTGAGTCCAGCCATTAACCCAACACCACTGTGTTCATCCCTTAAACAACTTCCCACATCCACCTTTTGAACACTTCCAGGGATGGCAATTCCACCCCTGTCCTGGGCAGCCTGTTCCAATGCCTGACCACCCTTTCCATGAATACATTTTTCCTAATTTCTCATCTAAACTTTCCCTGCTACAGCTTGAGGCCATTCCCTTTGCTCCTGTCACTACATACCATGAAGTGCAGAAAATTTCACATCAATATACAACAGGAGAAAAAAAAAACCCAAAAACATAAGGATAATTATTTTTAAATACTTATTTAAATTAATTGGCTTAAAATGCAGTGATATAGAAGAATCCATTGTTACAGCAGAAATCAAGAACTAAGAACAATTTACTGGTCTTGTCCCCACTCATCACAGCTGGTCTGAACATGTTTTCAGCCTGACTCTTGGGTAGCACAACTGCACCTAAGCACTCCTTGATTCCCAGAGTTTCATCCTGCTCCTGTTAACATCAACACAACTTAGAAAATCCACCATAATTTGACACCAAAAAGATAACACCCAAGGATACTGAAAGCAGTAACTCTGCAACAAATCCTTTGGATTTATTTCATTGACTCCTGGTAAATTAGCTCTGGGGAGAGGCAGGTTAGCATTGACAAACACACATCAGCATACATCTGCATAGAGGGGAAAACCAAAAAGGGCTCTACTGAATAGCTCTAAGTAGATTTGAGGCACTGACAACCCAAGTGCATTCCCTGAGTCATTTCATATATTCAGTTGGAACATTCTGGATGCTTATTTTGATGAATTGACTCAAAAGCAAAAGCCTGCATATGGATAGAGACTCATCCCATATGTCTTGCAGACTTCAGATGAACTGCAAAGAGTGTGTCCTTCTGACCCAGTTCCATCTGAAGTTTTACCCTTCTCTACAGCAGGAAAAGACTCTGACTCTCCCTGTGATGGTGGACAGAGATTTATTTCCATGATTCAATACTTGGGCATTGAAGCTGAAAAAATTCAGAACACCAATAAACTCCTAAGTGAGAATAATAAACCCAGAGGAAAACTGATCAAGGCTCAGTGAAATGCTCTCATCAGAGCTGCAGGGGAAGGGTACAGATGTGCTGGAGGTGCTGGATTTGGGCAGCCCCAAAATCCAGCCTCAGCCTGGGCTGATCCCCCAGTGTGGGCAGGGAAGGGGGGATCCTGCCCCTCTGCCTCACTCAGGTAAGACCCCACCTGCAGAGCTGCCTCCAGCCCTGGGGACAACATTAGAAGGACCTGAAGAGCGTCCAGAGGAGGCCACAGAGATGCTGCAAGGGCTGGAGCCAAACTGGGAGAGCTGGGGGTGCTCACCTGGAAAAGAGAGGGCTCCAGGGACAGCTCAGAGCCCCTTGCAGAGCCTAAAAGGGCGCCAGGAGAGCTGGAGAGGCAGCTGGGACAAGGGATGGAGGGACAGGACAAGGGGGAATATCTTCCCACTGCTAGAGATCAGGGAGAGGTGGGATATTGGGAAGGAATTCTTCCCTGTGCTGAGCCCACAGGGTGCCCAGAGCAGCTGTGGCTGCCCCTGGATCCCTGGGAGTGTCCAAGACCAGGCTGGATGGGGCATGGAGCAACCTAAGAAAGTGGAAGATGTCCCTGCCCATGGCAGTGGGGTGGAAGAAAATGTTCTTTAAGGTCTTATTCAACCCAAACCATTCTGTGATTCCAAGATTCTACATCAACTGGTCTGAGCTGGTTAACCCACACAAAGCCAGTGTAAACCAGAACAAAGGCAGGGAGAACAGACAGACCCTCAGCTGCAGCTCAGTTTGTCACAATTTAAGTCACTGAACACATGGGATGACTCTTGAAAGGTTCTTGTCTCTTTCCCACTTACTTAAGAGAGCTGAGGCTATGACAGGGTTGGGTTTTTTTGGGAGATGAAGTTGGGTGAGATACATTATTCATCACCTTTCAAAGTAGCACTGACTTTATCACCAGACATAATGCAAGTGGAAATTTATGTCATATGTTATGCCAAAGGTCAGATTACACATAATCAGAATGGCCCTTTTGACTTTAAAATCCATAATGGTTACAGATTAGGAGCAGGTCCCTTGAAGGCAGCACAGTTACATGGATGGGAAACTGATGTGAAATGAAAGTCATTCATGACAACTTGGTTATATTTCTTTTTAATAATGGATGTCAATAAAGAAAGCTCAGTTCATTTTTAAATGACTGAACTTTTGAAGCGATCTGCTAATGGCTCCTGTGACATTGACAAAACCTGAACAACATTTATCAGGTACATAAAGCTGAGAACATGGGCTGTACCTTGCACCAGAGGAATTTTCCCTAAGCTATCCTATGCTTGCTGGAATCTTTAAGACAAAATGGCTTTTTTACATAATAAATATTACTACTGTCTCAAGAGATATGAAATTCTTCCACTTCCCAACAAACCAGTATTTTTTATCTGCATAGAAGATTGTGGTTTGAGTTCTGTCTGGAAAAAATGCACTTTAATAAACATAATAACTTCAAAAGAGTGTGTTGGGCAAAAGGTGAATAACATCAGATTTACACAATTTTAAATAAAGACTGTCTGACCATGGTTTAATTTTTACCCTGTTCAGTTTCAACGTTTTCCCTGGGATTTGCCAGGTGTATGCACCTAAATATGCAAAATGGGGTATAACTGTGAACAGGACCAGAATTTAATGGCAAAAGAGATCTATCACAACAGAACCAAAGAACACATTTTCCTAAAATGTGTACTATAAACCCTTCATGTTTTGGCATCTTCAGGATTATCGTTTCAACACAGCCTTGCTGTGGCTGCCACATCCCTGGAAGTGTCCAAGGCCAGGGCTTGGAGCACCCTGGGACAGTGAAAAGTGGCAGGGGCAGAACTGGTTGGTTTTTAAAGCCCCTTCCAGCCCAAACAATTCTACGGTTCTGTGATTGTTCTCCCCGTTCATAACAATAAAACAGCTCCTCTGTCCTTATTATTTATTTTTTAATGGCAGTTTCCCACTGACAGAATAGAATTATGTACTTTAATCATATACTGACATTTTTATTAATACACTGACACAAAGAAACCAAATAATAATGCACCAGAGAAATTATTATTTAGCATGGCTGGGATGGGTAGTACTGCACAGTGGGTAACAGGAGCCAGATGTTACAGCTAAGACTTCATCTGAAGTATCATTAATATAATTTCATTTCTCTGTAATTTGCTTACCTGAGGACTGGCGAGAATTTACTTTGAAAACAACTTGAACTCTCAGAAGAATTTCTAAACTTAAAATTAAACTGGACCAGTCATCTGCCTGCAGTAGTTAGCTAAAGGATTATAGAATATTTTTAAAGAAACCCACCCTATAATTAGGTTATCGCCAAAATTCTTAGTGCAGAAGTTACAGAAGTTCTTTCTTTAAAGAAACCCACCTTATAATTAGGTTATTGCCTAAATTCTTGCCTAAAAGTGCAAAAGTTACAAGTAAAACCCAACGCAGGAAGAGAACACAACATCTTCCAACCATCCATATTGTCCTGGCTCCTCCTGACCAAATGGGTTATAGAGAATGAGGCAGTTCCAAAATGTTTAACAGACAAAAATCCTTGTTAATCTTTTTAACAAGGAAAAAAAACTCTTATTGCCCCTCAAATCTGCTGACTTGAACATCCTTCAGCAGGTGAACTTAATCTCAGAAGGAGCACCCTGTCTATGACACATCTCTAGGTGAGATCCCTCAATAATTCAGAGCAAGGCAAAAAGAGTCAGAGGAATAATGAAACCAAAGCAGGAAGAGGAATAAAGTCCTAATGATCATGAAAAACCCTGGATTATGAGATGAATATTGTACAAACACACTCCAAATCTTAGTTATATCCAAAGGTTGCAGTTTCAAGATAAATGTTTTCTGGAAATAAAAAGTCTTTTTACTTTTTCATCATAAGCACTGCTAGGAAAATGTATAAGTAAATAACTTTATAGTTTTCTTAAAATTTTGATCAAATTTATTCAGTTTTAGATTCTGTTTCTCTTCCATTTCCTATCAAAATTTTCTTAATCAATTGTACAAGATTTTTTGCCTGTTTTTCTCTCCACAATTGCCACATGTGAAATTTTAAGATTCACCTACTGCACACTGACACATCACCAGGCAAGGGTGGATGAGCAAGATATAATTAAGCTTTTTAAGGCTTGAATATTACCACCACATCAGTAAAATTCTGTGATTGATTCATTAACAGAAGCTCTTCAAGAAACTATCTGGCAACAAGGAAAGAATCCCTCACAGATCTGTATCCTGTTAAAAGATCAAAGACAGTCAATTTTGCCAATGAGGGGAAGTTATGAGCAGAACCCCACAGGGATCTGCTTTGGTTCTTTGCTCATCTTTATGTCTCTAATTGATCTAGAGCTGGTGAAGGAATGAAATCTGCTTATATACCAAAATATTCAGCACAGTGAAAACTAGATGGGTATTAAAGTGTTGCATCACCCCAACAGTAGATTTACAACAATATTTCCTATTTTAGCAATTCACTCAGGCAGGAAATCTTGTGTTAGTTTGAGCTGTTCTGTAAAAGCACATTTATAAATGAACAGAAGGAATTCTTTTGAAAGGCTTAGAGAACAACACAGAGACCATGACCCATTAAGGTATGGGGGCACCTGTGCCTGCAGAGCCAGAGCTGAGCCAAAGAACAGAAAATACAGACAAAAGTAATAAAGGTAGGAAAATTCTTCCATTCAAAATGAGCTATGTGGAGAAAGAAGAAGGAAAAAAAAAAAGGCAGATCCATGCATTTATAAACTTAATGGAAAAGGTGACTAGAAGGTAATTATTCATTGCTCTCATTATACAAGACCTTGGGGAGAACTGCACTGAGTGATTAGACAGAGGAAAATAAATACTTTGTAACGCACAAATATTTGTCATAGATATCTTGGAGCCATATATTAAAGAACTCCAAAAGCAGTTTAACAAATTCAAGAATTATTACACGAGAATGTCAAAGATGCAACTTTTATCTCAGAAAAGCCTTGAATGTATGAGAGAAGGATAACTCAGCACTTATTGATGACTTCAGGAGCTGTTACCAGCTACTCTCAGAAGCAGTTTGGAGATCTTTGATCTCTCTGCCTCTGCAGGTACAACTCTGTCCTTAATTTGTGGTGAACATCCTCACTTCTCTCCATTCCCACATTCCCCAACATCTCCAGCTGCTCTCCACAATGCACCCATCACTCCAAAGCACAGAATCGTGGACTCACAGAACGGTTTTGGTTGGAAGGGACCTTGCAGACCATCTAATTGCAGCCTCCGTCCTGGGCAGGGACACTCCCACTAATGCAGGTTGCTCTGTGCCATCTACAAAACCTCTTCCCATCCAGCTCTCCCACTCTGTGATGGGGTCCATCCACCCAAACCTTTTCACCAACCCTGAGTGTCACCATAATATTTTCTGAAAAATTCCTTTCACCAGGATTTCTCCTCTTGGGAACATGAAAGGCCTCAGAAAAGAATGAAAACAATAATTATCTGATTGCTTTGGAATGTGGTCTGGAGATCGTTTACTGACAGGTGCATCTTTGATTGGCTCCATGTTAATTGTTTTTAATTAATGACCAATCACCATCAGCTGTGTCAGACTCTGAGGCGTCAGTCACAAGTTTTCATTATCATTCTTGTTTAGACTTCTGATGTAGCCTTTATCTTCTGTATAGTTGGATAGAATAGAATAGAATAGAATAGAATAGAATAGAATAGAATAGAATAATAAATCAGCCTTCTGAGAACACGGAGTCAAATTCTCATCTCTCACCTCGTCCTGAGGACCTCACAACACAACCCTGAGCTCTTCCCACACTCCTTCCTCACATCCCTTAACCCAGGGAGACCTTTTTGGCTGTCACAGCTCCTCCTGTTCTGTTTGATGAGGCTCCAGACTGTGCCCTGACAGCTACCAGTGCTGGCTCCTCTCTGATGCTGAGCTCTCCTACAAGTTTCACTGTCCCTGGAGAAGCAGAGCCCTTGCAGCTGCTTCACAAGATCAAACCCAGCAAAACCCCTCAGACAGAAAGCTGTTCTCACAAAGTGACATGATTCTAGAGGCCATAAAGGAGGGCATGAAGGAGAGCACCAGGAATCTCTTGTTTCCAGGCAGAACGGGTCACAGCCAATGATTTTCAGAATATTTGCTTCTCCTATCAACTCTCTTTTTTTTTTTTTTTTTTGAGGGGGGAAGCATCCTGCATCATTTACCAGCACAAAGTGCTCTTCTGAAGTGTGAATGCTTAGTATCTTTAACAATCAAGCAATTTATTCAAATGTCTAAAAATGGATATAATAGAAAATTATTTCCTTTGTGTCAGTTTTAAAAGTAAAAAAAAAAAATACACTGAGATTCAAAGTGAGACTCAGTGGTTTCTGTACTGTCATATCTTATCTCACAGTGGCTTAAATAAAACCCTTGAGAGCTCCACCACGAGCCTATCAATGGGTTAGGGTTTTGTGTTAAAAATGCTTCTTCTCCAGAAGGCATAAATAATTGCTGGGAGAACAACCAGAGATCTCATCCAAAGGCATCCTACTGAATTCATCATACCTGGATCAAGCCCAAGGTTTGTATTATAGCTTAATGTATTTTTATACTGGCACTGTAATGAATTCCAACAAAAATAAAGCTCTAAAATGTTAAAGGGGGAAGAACAGGTTACACTGCTAAATCTAAGGAAACTTTGAAATGGAAGTGCTTCCTACACTCAGAGCATAATCCTGCTCTTCTATTCCTGTCTACAACAACAGAAAAGTCCTACTAGGTATAAAAATCTCCTCCTAATGCTGCCTCCTTTTCAATGCATACAAGACAAAATGCACTCCCTAAACATATTTCCCTCACAAACTGGTATTTAAGTAACAATTTCATCTCCTCTTCTGCTCCTCGTTTAACTCCTGCATCTCCTTTCTCCGGCTCTGAACATTTAAAGAGCTTTATAACACTTTAATTAAATTTAAAGTGAGTCTGTTTATTCCTTGCAATAATTTGAGAAATAATCTATCAATGGATCCCTCAGCTCCTCAGGACAATATACCTGGGAAAACACACTCTTGTCTTTTAGGGATAAATCTGATTTTTAACTCCCATTGCTGAAGTCAGACTCAGAGGCATCCAAATCACCAGGACTGTTATTCCTTCAGGCATTTTCTTAGAGTAGGTAAAGAAAAATGTTTTGACAGTTTTGGTTTTGACAGTTTTGGTGGAAACCTTTACCTACAAACAGAAACTATCACTAGATAAAAAAAAAAAAAAAACGAATCCAAAATGATGTTCCTCAAGTAATTCTTGGTGACTTTTGTATTTTGCACTTTCAAAACTTGCCAGGGAAGTACTGTATTTGTGGGGGTGCCCAGATGAAGGAAGGAATGATAAATCTGCCTGTATGTTCTCAGAAGGCTAAAATTTATTATTTTATGAGACTATATTATATTAAAGAATACTAAACTATACCATACTAACAGAAAGGATACTTACTGAATGCTAAAAAGATAATAATAAATAACTGGTGACTCTCTCCAGAGTCCTGACACAGCTTGGCCCTGATTGGCCACAGAGTGAAAACAACTCACAGCAGAATCCAATGGAACAATCACCTGTGGGTAAACAATCTCCAAACACATTCCACATGAGCACAACACAGGAGAAGCAAATGAGATAAGAATTGTTTTCCTTTTCTCTGAGGGTTCTCAGCTTCCCAGGAGAAAAACCCTGGGTGAAGGAATTTTTCCAGATAATGTGAATGCCACAGGGAAGAGGTGGTAAGCACATTTCAAGAAAGTTATCGAGATATTATGGTCAAAAACATGTGGGTTTTTTTTTTCTTTTTCATAGGAGAAGAAAAAGCAGTAAAATCTCATTTCCTCACAAAAGCTGGGTCAGCCAGGATCATGAATCTTGAATGTGAGCATTGTTGTTTGTTTTGGGGTTTTTATTTTCTGAAAACCGTTAGAATTGAGGTGCTGTTGTTGGTTTGGAATGTTGTTGGTGCTGTACACCATGAATTTTAGAGTGGAACGTTGTCAGGGAGATGAAGGACTGCAGGAATAAAAGATTAAGGGCAAGAGGGGGTGAACTCATTGATATTTGTACTTCTGGAGGACCCAAGCATTGGCCACAAGGTTCTGAAGCATCACTGTCTGGTCCTTAATGTAAACAGCGTTGTTTATTTTTTTCCTTGCCCGGTGAAAAATGGTGGCAATTATATAAAACTGCAAAGCTACCAAGAATTTAATTTTGTGCTTTAACAATACAGAAATTAGGCACTAGCACAGCTTTTCTAAATGAGATTTGCTTCATTTCCCTGTCTCCTAGACAGAATGCTCCTTCCTTCCAGAATAAAATACACCAAAATTCATAATAGCCCAAGGGAATCCCCTTGACCACAGATCCCCTCCAGATTTTGGCTCATGGACAGAGAAATGTTGGGAGGCTCCAGACAGGAGCCTGAAGAAAACTCAAGGCCCATACTTGTCTTTAAACATTTCCTCTTTCCCTTCCCCCAAATTTAAACAATCATATTTTTCACCTTACCCTAGGTCTGCTAATTCCTTCTAGGCTAAAAATTAAGTTTATTCGGATGTAGGTTAAACATTTTTCAGCTGCTGAGTTAATGCAGGTCCCAGCAGGATCTGTGTCCTGGCTGGTAAATGCAGCAAACTGAGCCCTGTGCAAAGACTCAGTGGGATCAGCACCCTGAGAGCAACTCAAAGCTTGGTCAGAAATGTCAGCATGCCAAATCATGCTCTGCTTAATTGCTAGACACAGAAAGAGAAATATTTCAGTGGAATAGGATTTGTAAATAAGGATTTAAGCATTAGAATTGGGTTGGGTTTGGAGGGGGACTATTATTTTGGTTTCTAACTTGGTCAAAACTATTACATGCTAAGTGTGATAAATGCACTGAAAAGTTACTGAGAAAATAGGAAAAAAAAAGGGAGCATACTTTAATGTCAATATTGCACTAGATTTTAATTTCTGGTGTCACAGTAAAATCAGCGTAAATGCCTACTCTTCCTCCAATAATTTATCTTCCAGGGTTTTTTTTTTTTTTTTTTTGCAAGCAGTATTAATGCCCCTTGCTGATCCAATGTCAGTGATATCAGTATTTATTGCAGTTTTTGATTAGCTCTGCTATTATAATTCACGGAAAACAAGGCACAGCACAAATAAGGAATGCTGTAAATCTCCAGAGAAAGCAGAAGCAATCAGGTTCCTATCAAGGCCTGCAGTTTGGGCCCAGTTCTAATAACACACTTTACTGGGCACTTGGGCTAAGCCCATCTATGCATTTCAGGCAGGTGCAGAATTTTGTGCTTTATCACATTTTACCCAAACTTCGAGGTGCATGAACAGAAGGAAAAGCGGGTATTGTTTGTGATGATGGGATATTTCAGATGGTCCATCCCTGAAGTGCCCCAGGCCAGGCTGGAAGGAGCTCTGAGCAATCTGGGATAGTGGAAGGTGTCTGTGCCCATGGCAGGGGGCTGGACTGGATGAGCTTTAAATGTCCCTTCCACCCAAAACCTCTCTGTGGTTCTGTGATTGCATATCAAACATCTCCCTTTAAATTATTTGGAGCAATCTGGGACTGTGATATCTCTTGGAGAGTGTTCACATTGTCCCAGTGGCCAAAGGACACCCACTCCTCAAGAGAAATCTCAGTCAGAGCTCTCTGAGAGTGCAGCAATGTAAACTGATAAATCTCCTGTCACATCTAAGCGAGACAGAAACCCAAACCTCACAGGTTTTGGCAGAGCACCCAGTTCTGCAGCACAAAACTAAAACAAAACAGAACAAAACATCAAAACGAAAGAACACCTACTGCAGCTTCAAGCTTTTAAACAGAGTGGGTTTGAGGTGGGGTTGAAACTTTTTTGAAAGATGGGCATTTGTCCCAAGCTGTGTCAAGGTGAGCACCAGGAACAATCTTAAAAGCAGCACCAGTGCTTCTCCACCCTCATGGGGGTTTACCAGGTTTTTCAGACTCTTGTGCCTGCTTCAGATGCCAAACCCATCTTGTTTTTCCATCAGTGAGCTTGACATGATGCTTTAATTATTTCTTAGGAGGCAGGCATAAAAATATAGGGTTAACATAGTGACAGAATTATGATGTGAGTTATGCAAAATTTAATCCCCTCTTAAAACACATGGTTGCAAATTATCAAGGAAATCTACAGCTGATTTAATTTAATGTATTTATTTATTTATTCATTTATGGGCAGCAAAAAGGGGTGACTGCTAGATTTATAAATATATAAACCCTAAAATTATTGTAGCATTTTTGCCTTGTACATATTGGACATAAAGTTCTACAGAAGTTTGAAGGAAGAAAACTTGCAACACAAGGCTCTTCCCACTTCTAACATTGGCAATACTTGGCACACTGATTTCTGGAAAATGTAACTTAGAGTGAAAATTCACTTAACCCAAACCCTAATATAAAGTACTTGGTTTATGAGGAAGACAACATAAATTGTAGGGATGAAAAGATCAGAAGCCAATATGTGAGGCTGATTAAATATTCCACAGAAGTCAGTTTTATATCATAATGGAGAATCTGCAAGCAAATTTCCATTGCAAATGTCATTTATCTATAAATATTAATGCATAAATATTAACTAAAGCTATTTCATACAGCTACATTAATAGAACTTGCATATTCACGACGTAAATAAAACAGTTTACTATTTTTAATTTTATTACTTGTAAAACAAGATTTCTGGGCACATTTTATGTAACTAAATTATATAATTAACAAAATAAAATTATGGCTCTGTGTGCACAGCATGGAAGATGAGAATCATCATCCCAGGTGTACTTACACTTTGCAGGAAGAATTGTGACCATATTAAAGATAACGGTAAAACATAAATTTCAATGAGCAATATTATACTGCTTTCCACATATACAATTAAGAATGCTCTGGAGATAACTATAATATTCTACAACAAGTTATTACTATAATCATGCTACTGGTTGAAAGCCATTCAAAAAGAACCCTGAAACCTTCCAAGCTGTGCCAAGCGATGCCTGTGTGAAGGTGGAATATGCTCCCAGGATAAAAGGCAGATCATCAGTTGGCAGATTTTAAAAGATCACAGTAGGAGAAAAATCCTGATTTTCCAGGAAAACTGAATAAATGACCTGAAATGGATTTTTATTCATCTTGCAAAACATTGTCAAGAGATGGAACAGGAGGTTGGAACTGGATGATCTTTAAGGTCCTTTCCACCCCAAACCTGTCTGTGGTTCCATGGCCCAAACTGGCAATGCTCCACTGAAGCAAGTAAGAGTGAATGAAAATGAAGTTGTCGAGTAAATTTGGGGTGGAAATTCACAAAAAAAAAGAGAGAATCCAATCAGGGCCTGAAGGAGCACAAAATTGATTTTACCTAATCTCAGCCACCCCAAAGTTGTGCCTGTAAACTACATCAGACAGAGAGAAATGCATGTTCAGATTCCTCCCAAGCTAACACAGCACCTAGGGCAGTCTATGAAATTATCCTTTTGCCTCCTTTTGCTGGTAACATGGAGAACATTGAAATGAAATGCTTAATTTCAATTGTCTAAACAGTGGGTGAAGTGCAGGAAGGGCAGAAACTCTGAACCTGCAAAAGCTCAGCATGGCTGAATCAGCACTGGGGGGAAATGGAGAAAAATGGGCTCCAAGAGAGACTTCCATGACTTTTCTTCATGCATATAAAGACTAACATAGATAAATTGAATCCCTACCTTGCTCCTGAAGTAACCCAGAAAATGCTCTTTTTTGGGGATATCCTGCTCTGAAAGCTGGTCTAAGCATTTTGGTAACTGAATTATGAAAAATATACAAGGTGATCACTTGGAATTGATTTGCTGCCCATCTGTATTGTCTCACCCTTCACGTGAGACTGAAAAGAGAATAAAAGTTTTTAAAACACCTCTCAGTTTCCCCATCTATGGGTCAGAAAAGAGCTTAATCCCACATGGATGTCCCCATTCCTGGCAGCTGTAAAGCCCAGGTTGGACGGAGCTCTGAGGAACCTGGGATGGTGGGAGGTGTCCCTGCCCATGGCAGGGGTGGGACCAAAAGATCTTCAAGGTCCCTTCCAACCCAAACCATTCTGGGATTCTGTGGGACTTTTGAACTGCACCTGGAGACCAAAGCCTGGGTGAAACACATTCTGGTAGCCAAGATATAAATGCATAAGTGAATAAATTGTATTAATTTTCATAACCTAAGAGTACACAGAGAATTTTTCTAGATGATTGTGGGGCACTGGTATCACATGTAACCTAGTATTTTCCTGTGATTTATTAACTTTTATTTTCTTAATTGTAAGCAGGAAAAAATATTGTATTACATCTGCAAATTTATACATAATGAACTATCTGCAAACCAGCACAGCTTGGCTCTCCCTAAATATAGAGTATATTTCTCATGAAAAACTAATAAAATATCAAGAAGAGAATTCTGTACTGATGGCTCCAGCATTAACAGGTGCTCACATCTCTGTTCCCAAACCTTGGAGGTGACACAGCCAGTTGAATCACTTCCCCCTGCAAATCCCCTATACATACATTAAATATAATATATAATATATAATATATAATATATAATATATAATATATAATATATAATATATAATATATAATATATAATATATAATATATATTATATAATATATAATATATAATATATAATATACAAACTGATTTTTCTGTCGTATTTATTCATTTTTTCCCAGAAATATCTGCCGGTTTTATGAACCAGAGCATGTTCTGAGAAGAGCAGAGACTCCCTGGAAATGTGATTCAGGTATTTCCATTTGCTCTGTGCCTGCCACAGCTCTGTAAGGGAGGTTCTAATAAAGAATTTCCACAGGCAACCCCTTCCAAGATGCACAAAGCCTAAAGTCACAGCCTTCTCCATTTTATAATTCAAATAATCTCAATGCAGAAATGTCTGTGAAATAAATAACAACATTTGATTAAGAAGTCAAAAAAAATGCAGCGGCAGCAAACTGCATCCAATATTCTGTTTAGGAAAGCACATAAATGAAGGTTTTGCCTTAGGGCAGGAAATGTAATTTTCTTTCAGTATAGAGCATTTAGCATCACAGGATTCAAATCTAGCTGATAAACATGTCTAGCCAAATAAAAGTCTTTTCCAATAAATCTGAGCACTTTTAATCAACGTGCTTATCACAACTAAATATTTATTTACTAATTAAAATCTAAACCACAGGGCTTTTAAGATTAAGGGAATCAAGCCAGAAGGTTTGTATTTGTTGAATCTGAGTCCTGGGCTGTTTGCAGCCTGAGGTTTTTGGCTGGGAACCATTTTCCACACTTTTCCATACCTGTGTGAGCTTGAACGTGATTCTACTCAAAAGAGACCACAAAAACCCCTCTGAGCTAAATCACAACTTCACAGAAGGGTGATAGCAGCTCTGAAAATACCTAATTCTGAAAATTCACATTCAGGAAGGTGCAGGGGACACATCCTAATTGTCACAAAAACTCTGCAGTGTCAACCCAACCTCCACCATGCCCTGGGGAGCCCAACCACAACTCCCACACCCCTAAGAGACAGCTCTGGTAGTTCTGCTGGAGGCTTCTGCTCCCTTCAGCCTGGGCCAGGATTAAGAGCAGACAAACCCATGAACAATTGGAGTTTATAAAAGCTGAGATGGCAAAAATCTTCTAAATTCAATTTAGCAAACAATTGTTCCATTTGGGGATGGAATCTTGTCTGCCCAAGATGCCAATATCAACTGAAATGTTGCAATTTAGGTTTCTTTATGAGGATCAAATCTCACCTCGCTGGCTCTGCAGAAATTACTGTATTTTCCGGCAATTTTATTGTCCTCTTACACTTTGTCACTGGAGACTTTAAATAAAATGGTTAGATATTAAAATAATACTGAAAGAATTTAAAAAAGATACTACTAAGGTATTTTGAGTGCTTTTTTCCCCTCCCTCATTCCAGTTTTGCATCACAGTGAGAACACAGCCTTGCTCATAACTCTGAATGGCTCTGGCAAGTGCTGCTGTTACATGATGATTTTATTTTTATGGTAAAAAAAAATTCTTAAATGAATTCATCATTTTTTAAAATTTTTCTCGGATAATTCCAGCTGGTCCCAAGCTCATTGAGCACATCTTGAATCAGTCTCAAATGACCTTTAGTTCTGCTGGTGTTTTTCCCTGTTGAAGGGCTGTTGCTCAGCCCATTCAGTTATAAAAGAAAAATCCAAAACTTGGTGGACAATCTGATGGGCAGCCAGGGTATCAAGCATTACACCAAGAAATTATATTACAATAAAACAAGTGACAGGTGAACCTCAGTTTTGCTAGAACCTCACCAGCTAAGCAATTTGAAACTGTTTTATCTTTGATTTTCTACTCAATCTGCTAAATCCAGACATTTCCCAATGATTTATCTGCTATTAACAGAACTGGATGATTCCATTTGAGATAAAAAATCTTATGAATGGCGCATAACTCATTCAAAACTAAAGAGATCTGAGCAACTCTGCTGTGGTGGGATTCTCCTTGAGGCTCCATGGAATTTTCTCATCATCATTCCCTCCTTGTACCCAGATACCCTCAATTAAATACTGCATATTCCATGTAGAAGAAACAGCAAATAAGAAAAGGATCATCTTTTGAGAAGCACATTTATTAGCCAGGGCAAAAATCACCTTATGCAGGTTGATTCACAAATACACAAAGAGGAGGATTTATGGACAAGCAGGGCAGATTTTTCTAAATATTTCCTTAATTATGAAAACACAGAGAAATAAAGACAGAGAGAGGCGTGAGGGTATCACACACAACCACTCTGAGGCTGTGCTAGCACCAGCTGCTTTGCCTGATGAAACATTAAGGCAGTTGGTAGATATGAACAGTCCTCTCAAATAAATCCCATTACTCAGTTTAAAAGTTTAAAACAGGTACACATTTAACATCAGGAAACTGGAAATGCTCCTGGCACAACACATTATTGCACAGTTTATATTGCTCGCTAAAGATACACAGCCATGCCCCTCCAGCTCTACACATATTTATTTTTAAACAATTATCTAAGTTTGATACTAAACTATTCATTAACCATGCAATTCAAACCTAACCTAAACTTGCCTGCTTTGTTTGAAGTGTCCTCCCTCTGCTTTTGATTCATTCCTTCACAACTTTTCCTTGTCAGAAAACCCCCCATGCCTGCACTCTTTCTGATTTAACAGATTGGGCAGTGGGGAGATCTCCTCTTTACTGCCATGGAATTATTGAATTTATCAGCAGCATATTCAGGGAAGAAACCCCAGGAAAAAAATCTTTACCCTTCCTGGAATGGGCTACTCCCTGTCCTTTGCAAAGGGAACACCACCACAGGGGCTCAGGGACTGCACTGACACTGAAACTAACACAGATCGCACACAGAATCACATAAAAACAACATTTTCATTTTAAAAAATTAAATTAGGCTGCTACGATTCCAAATTAAAATTTTAATACCAGTAATATAAATATTCAAAGCACCCATAATTTTAAGCCAGCAATTAAAAGTGGGGGAAAAAAAGAAAAAAAAAAAAACCAAACACTTTCCAGAATGTCACTTGAAATAAATTAATCTCTGTGCTGAAATGGAAATTTATTAAGTTTGTCAAGTGTTTTAATGAGACCTTCTTGTTAGAGCTCACACAGAATCGATGTCTGAAGGGAAGTCCAGCTCATCAAGCTGCAGCAGCAAAATTTACTGACATATTCTCCCTCTAATAATGTATTATCTTGACTTATTCTTGATATGAGTTGTCTGGTCCTAACAGTAAATACAACCATAAAGCAATGAGAAGTCCCAGCAGGATGATGACACTAATTGCACTGTCTTGACTTGAATTCAAATTGCTGAGCAGTAAATGAGATTACTAGCCTAAAGATAATCTTAATTTAAATGTGCAGCTGCATTTATCTCATCTCAGATACAATTTTCCAAAGTGCTTAAAAAAAAAAATAACACCAGGCAGGCATCGAAGAGGAACCTTTATTTCTGAAGGTTTTCAAGATAATTGTGTCCTCATGTGTTTTGTTCTTTGGCCATATTTTATAACAAGCAGTAATTTGCAGATCAGAAGAGAAAAAATGAGGGAATTTCTTCAATTGTTGCAACTTTTTCTGCCTTTGATACTGTCTTCTAATTTTTGTTTTCCAGCATGGAATGTCTCTGATGAACAGAGAATCAAAGAGTTAAAACAAATGAAGTTTCAGACCCATGACTTATGGATAGTCCATCCTAAGTCATGTAATTTTCTTGTAAGGATTGCAAAACAATAGAAAACCTTCAGAAAATTATTTTAGAATATTAATTAATTTACCAATTCTAAAAAGAAAACTAATGTGCCAGGTTTTTTTCAATTAAGGGATTATGCTGACAAGCTTAATTAGAAGAATCACAAACAGAAATTGTTTTTTCAGCGTATTTGCACGTATGTCTGTCCCCAGAATAAATGAGATTTCTCTGAAAACATTTATTCTTTCTCTTGAATTCAGAAAATATGTGGAATACAAGCAGTTAGTAGGGGCTCCTACACCCTGCCTGAGATTTGCAATCCAAGACTGATTGCAGGTTCTTGGGCAAGAGGGAGGATCCTGACTGGCACAATGCAAAGTCTCAAAAGTAAAAAAAAAAACAAAAAAACAAAAAAAAAAAAAAAAAAAAAAAAAAAACCAAACAAACAAAAAAAAAAACAAAAAAAAACCCACCAAAACAAAATTCAAGCTGACCGCAAAGACATTTGAGATTATTACTTTGGACTGGATTCATATCATTTTAAAAAGGAAGATTTTTACCAGATATGAGATCAGCATCTTGGTGAAAATATCTCATACCTTCTTCTTCTAAATCTCCTAACCCTTTATTACCCTTAAGTAATATTTCTTACTAATTATGTTAATTCAGAGTGTTTAGGGAGTGTTTTCTACACCCCAGAATTCTTCAAGCAGCTTCCCAGAGCAAAGTGGATCAGGATTTATTGTATTTCCATTTGGAGCAGAAAATACAATTTCCAACTGCAAAGCCTCTGTACATCCCAGGACCTGGAGCACGGGCAGAGTATTAGAAATTTTAAGGAGTGTTAAGGTTACCATCACTTGAGTTCTCTTCTCCCCCACGTAAATTTACACCTGAATTTTATGTCTGTTAATGCAATTTTTTTTTTTTTGCTCACAGTAAACATCAGCTTGAAGAGCAGAAACCAGGAGTGAGCAAATAAAGGAGGAATGTAGCAATTATTACAAAAACCCCCCAACATTTTGATCTGAGCACAGAAATACATTTGCAATAGAGATATCTCCTCTGATAGATGTGTAAGGTGCCTGCAGCTTTGTCTAACAAGGTCTCAGAATACAAATCCCTCCTCCTGCTCCCACATTTGAATGCTTCTGCATGCAGCCCTGCTTGCCTCAACAGGAGGATTTGTATTGATCTTCATTTAAAAGGCAATTCCTTTTATAATTGATAATTTTTCATCCCTTCCTGACTCCGGGCTGGCATTTCCCAACGAAGCCCAGCAGCCTGTGCAAGCGCTGGAATGGAAAGGTCAAGGGCGAGAAGGAGCTTTTGTGAATTGCAGCTCTCCCCCCATGCTCCTCCCCAAGGTGCTTTCTGAATTAACAAATCCTGTTGATGCTGAGCAGATGTAAAAGAACAAGAAAGGATCTGGTTTGTGTCTGAGTTACAGGAAATGAAACATTTTGTTCCACCTGGCTCCTGTTGTGGCCATCCCCCGTGCTGGCCTTGGCTTTGCCACCTCCCGGCAGCTCTGAAAAGCTGCAAAAAGCAAATGCCAACTGCATTGTGACAAATGTCCCAAGATGGATAAATCAAGGTCTGCAGAAAAAGGATTCTGTTCCATTCCCAACCTTGATGGTGAAAATGGGTGGAGGATTAATCCATGAGAACTCCTCCTGTTTTTCAGAGGTACACAAGCACTGAGGCAGACTGAGCCCTCCCTCAGTCAGAGCCCACCCTGCCTTAAAAAGTAATAATAAATCCATTTATTTCACTCCTTCTAGAGGGACCCAGCTTCTATCCACAAGGAGCAATCAATTTATGGTCTAGACATACTATTGTAAAATTACCTTTCCTCTGCAGAGATGCATGTTGGTAAGAGCAAAACGAACTCCTATTTTTCCAGTATAATATTCAGTTATTAGCACTTTTTGCTTCTTTTTTTTTTTCTACTAGAAAATGTATTTGTTAAACATAATCCTTATTTTTTAACTCTCTGGATATATGATATCTAATGATATTTTCTAAGTAAATGTAAACAATCTCTTAATTCAGCATAACTGCACAATATCCTATGATTTATTAATGCTGGTGACTTTATAGTCCTCCAATTTTCTTAATGATCCTATTAAGGCTGTTCTATTAATTTAAAAAAATGTAATTGTTTGAAAGGAACTCTCAGAGATATTAAGAATTCTATGTAATGCTGACACAAAACTGATGTTATCTGTTTACATCTATCCTGTAACTGATGATTAATCTCAGCATCTATGGAATTCTATACAGGGAAGCTTGCATGCACTCATGTTTTTATTTTCCTTTAATTTTCCTTTTTTTTTCCTTGAAATGTATAATTGCTATTATACATTTCTGAGGTATGTTCTTTCTTGCTCTTAATTGTGATGGATTTTTTCCATGGTTTATTCATTTTAGGTTTCTTGTTGTTGCTGTTCTTTCTGTTTTTAATAATTCCTTTTCAAAAATTCCTGGAATTTTAGCATTATGTGTTTAGAAGACAACTTCCATTTAGAGATTTAGCTCGTGGTCTTCGAGTAATTCCTTCATGACTATTTGTAAATATAAACTCTGTGGTGAATCAAGTCTATGACTCATCCAATTAATAAGCATCAAGTGTCTTATAAAAAAGAACTTAATTCAAACCCCAGTTTTTCAGCCTGACCTCCTGTACCAGCAATGTTAACAAGAGGCAGCTGGGGGTTTCTACAAAGAAGACTGACAAAGGGAAGGGTGGAGGAGGAATTGTAAACCACAAATATAAATCTAGAAATATTCTTTTAAAAAAAAAAATTCAATACCAGATAGTCTGGTATTATTTTCTTTTAGGAAGTTATGGATGCTCTGCTGAGCACTTTTGGTCCTTACAGCTTTGAAGGAGTGACATAAAATGTGATTACACGTGTCCACTTTTGCCTTCTGTGCTAGATACCTATCCTGATTCTCCTCCATGATTCCTGAAGTACCATGTGCTTGTATGGTGCAGCTCTGGGTCACACCTAATGATTGCTTCTATGGGAAAAAAGAGGAAAATGAAACATTAACACGTTCATTTGCATATGAAAAATCTGCAGATAGATTAAGGGTTGGTTTAATTTAATTTAAATATAACCATGTAGAAATGAGACATCCAGGCCAAGCATTTATCCAGGCTGTCTTTACATGGGAGGGAAGGCAGCTTCCTTAGAGGATACAGCCCCAGGCCAATATTCTAGATTTGGAAATAGTTCTGCTGAACACAAGACCAGATGTGACCCTTGCATTTGAGACAATTTGAGTTCAGAGTCAGATTCTGTTCTCCTTCATGACATGGCAAAGGCAGAATCCTCAGAGATTGGTCTCATGAGTCCCTTCACCACAGGAACATTCCCTGGTTGACTCAAAAGTTTTCATTTTCAGATGATGGATCCATCACACAGGAGAAACTCAATTCAATTACCAAAAAATGCCATTTTATAGGCACCACAATTGATCCACATGGGTAATTCACATAAAATCTGCCCAGAAAATGAAATTCTCAGAGTCATCCACTCACAGGCCATGGGGTATTGAGTATTTAAATTGTCTGGAGCTGGTAGCACCCCACATTCTGGAATTTGTGGAGACTGGGTAGAAAATGTAAAAAAAAAAGTTCCAGTTCCCTAAATGATAACCAATATCTAGAAAGATTAGAAAAGTTTGGAAAAAAATTGGAACTTTAATGGAAAATATATATGAGGGGTTTTTTGGTTTTTTTTTTCAATGTTAAGACTATCCCTACATATCCCTCATCAAGAACTGTAGAAAAATGGAATTTTGTATCCTTTCCTTTTTCATAGAATCCCTTCCACTCCTGTTTCTTCCTCCCTGACCCTGTCTATGCCTGCTATAAAATTCTGGTTTGAAGAACTCCTTCCTGTCTTTACCCCAAATCTTTCTAAATATGGTAGAAGTCTTTCCTGTCCACAGACTGAAGTGTTCCCAAATTGTTTTTTACAGCACTACTTTTTATATATAAAAAAGTATGTTATGGTACTTTAAAAAGTAACTTTTAAAAGAAAAAAAAAGTGTTCCTTGTTAAAGAAAGTCCATTATTCCATTTGAGGAGCAAAACAGCATTCTCATGGTAAGTAATAAAAAAAGCACCATGACTTAGCAGATGCATAGTAGGAATTACAGCCGAGTCTTTCAAGTTGAAGAAGAAAATGTTCAAAAACTGTTGATTTTGATTATAATAACTCAAAGAATTCCATCCCTTTAGATGCAACCATAAAGTCAGACAGGTTATTTAAAAAAAAAACACAAAGAAAAACAATGTTCAAGTGGGTGATTTGCTGAAGTGAAGCAGAGGTAGGCTTGGCTCAAGAGAAAAAAAAAAAAAAAAGGGATTCCATCAGTTCTTGCACTTCTGCAATATGCTCTTGGATACTTGAAATTCTCTGACACATATATTCTGATCCTGACAAATTAAGAGATCCTTTCTGGAGAGTAAAGGCAGGCCTGAAGAAACAACATCAAAAATAACACTGCAGACTTTGTTTTGTGCGTTGCTGGAGGAAAAAGCCCCCATCAAACAGAGCCTTCCCAGCATCTGTACAAACACCCTCTGCCCTGGGGCTACAGAAGGCAAGCGCTGCTTTCCCTCCCCTTTTACTTCAATTTTCTAGCTTTATTCTGCTCTTTTTCTTTCCTACAAGATTTTTACAAGCTCAGCCTCCTGCTGACTGATGTAACAGCATTTCCTTTAGATTTTATTTTCTCATCTCCTTCTGTGACTTCACAAACCCAGCTATGACTGGTGTTTTCCTGAGTCAGCCAATCCTGCTGAACATGGGATGGAGCAAATGTTCCTCTACCACATCTCCTCTCACTTCACACCATTTCACCCACTGCCTCACTTCCCTGTGAGTGAAATGGTCCATCAGCACTTGCTGAATACAGCAACCGTCTCAGGAACGGCTGAAATCTCTTTCTAAAGAGAATTTACATGCTACAATTTATTTTAGCAAAGTATGCTTAGGGAGGAAGAAAAAGCACCCCAACTTCCTTGGCAATGAGTAAACAGCAATAATAATAAATAAAAAAGAGCAGAATTGAAAATGCAGGACTTGAAATGGCCCAACACAAAATCTGAGCAGCTTGAGGTCAACGAAGTTGGCAATTTAAAAAAATAAAAACTGAAAAAGACAAAATTGTGGTGTTGTAATTAAGACACTCCACTGATGAACAGATGACTTGCTGGACTTGGCATATGGCACCAGACTTCTGGAACAAAGGTAGTGCTGCTCAGTTAAACTGCTTTTCTATCTGATGGGGCTACTTGAGGAGCAAAAAAATTTATTAAATGGGACATCAGCAAAAAGTCTTCTTTACTGCAGCCCAGCTCTTCATAATTACACTGATAAACCCCCTTGACTCAGGGGCTGCTCAGAGCATGGGCTCTTTAGAGCAGAATTCATCCTTTAGGATCTTGTGATATCTACTGCAATGCGCCTCCAAAGCATTCCTGAGAATTCCAACTAACATCCCTATTTTCACCACATTCTAATTTGCTTAATTATTTTTAATTCCACACTTTTGCCCTAATGTAATTCATATTCTCCAATTCTTGCACGGTTTCCAAACGTTGTTGTATATTTTTGAAATTGCTACAACCTTTTAAAGGATGGTTGCACTGTGGCAATAACCAAAAAACAGTGCTGGTGAAATATTCTGTTCGTTTGAAGAGAAAAGGGATGGATAAGCTCATCATTATTTAAAAAGAAAGTGCATCTTAGGAGGCACATGTAGATATTCTTCTGCTGCTGTTTTACACCTAAGAAGAAGAAAAGAGAAAGGGAAAGGCACAAAAACAGGGGGAAGGAAAAAAAGACAATAACAAAGAGAAAGAGAAAGTTAAATGAAATAAATACCAAGGAGATGACTGAAAGTGGAAGGAAAGCATGTGAATCTCCAAATATCACTTGGAAAAGAAATATAATCTTCACTCACTTTTTGCTAGACTACCCTTGCTCAGTTTCTTTTTACCTTTTCCGTGGAAAAAACCTCAAGCTTTTCTTGTTTTGCAAAGTATGTCCTCACAACTTAATATCCCCACCTCGGTTGTGCATGATGTTGACTTTAATTTTTCCCCCGGGTCCTCTTGAGACTTGTCAGAAGATATGAGGAAACATTATCAATCCCTTTATTAAGGTCATTTACCAACCCTCCTGATATTCATTTTGCCAACTGTTTTCTTAATAACCCCAACACTTTTATAATTTCCACTGGTACTCTGAAATTTATCCAAGAATTAGCAGCCACCAAGATGTCCTCAAGCTAACCTGTTTTACTTGGCCAAACTATGAGTTTCAGAAAATCATTATTTGAGTCCTTTGCTGCAGGAGCTTGCCAGAAGCGTGCTGCTAAAACCTTTCAGATTTATCACAAGGACTGTAATTTTCTACTGACTTGATTTGATTAGACTTTGCTTTTCAAAATACTTGCTGGTGGCCCAAAACTAAACAAGCTGGAAGCAGAAATATATTTCTAACACAAAAGTAGTGTCTCATGCAAGCCAGGGACGCTCTAAGGATTGTATGGAACTGGAATCCCACTTGAGAAAATAAAATAAATAAATAAATAATGAATAAATCTGGATATGAAGGGAACATTTTTGAACAAATATAATGATTGCCATCATGTAGAAATTTAGAAATGGCAAGTTTTAGGAAAATCAAGCTGAAACTGAATTATCAAATGCTTTCAGTGTCCATGAGGTATGTGGAGTACTCTCATGATGAGCAGGGATCTTTGACACCTGATATAACCCAAATTTAGCCAAAATTTTGGATACCAATACTGCCCATGGGAAAGGTTACACAGGGAAAATTCCAATCAGCTTGGGTTGTCCTCTTGTCAGAAAGCCTGGCCACACTGCAGAGCAAAGGGGAGACATCCAGAAATCCAGTTTGCTCCAGTGTCAGAGGTAACTCACAGCACACACCTGGAAATTCTCAGAGCATTCTCGGGGTGAGATCAGTCTGAACACCAAGAAAAGGCTGCACACCTTGACAAGGGCACATAAAGAAAATTTAGGCAAATTATTTAGCATCAAAACTGAAGAGAGGACCCTGAAGCTCACCCAGAAGAGTTCTTGTATTTTTCCTTTCCTGCTGCCTATTCCTGTTTCCAACTATAGCTTTCAACTGGTGCAATTAATGAAATAAGAAGCCTAAAGAAGGAGAATCACTCATTATATAACAGGGATTTATCTTGGAACATAAGTCACTGATCAGTGCTTATAATCAAAGGCTGAAATAATTTTAATTAAAGGACAAGTTATGCTGAGGCATCCTTTATCTTCAGCCACTCACTTCAGAGTTTTCTAGGTCTGGATTTTGGGGTCCTCCCTGTTCCCCTCCCTCCATTTCATCTTTCATCACACTCATTTTTCACAACCAAAAACTTTGGTAGTGCAGAGGAGTCAACTAAAAACCTCCTGAGATCTTCCTAGCTTATATTTTTTAATTATTGAATTAATTAATATCATTTAACATGATCATGCTAAAAATAATGGCACTGCTTTAAATTCATAAAAGCAGAACTATTTGATTAAAAACTAAAGATTTTTGGTTTATTCAGCTTAGTATGTATTTTCAGCTTAAGTAGGCAACTTTCAAAAAAAAAAAAAAATTAAATATCAGACATGATGGGGAACTGAGAAAACTGCTATTAAACTGCTAAACTCACCTAAAATATAAAATAGAAAAAAAATTATTTTAGGTCAGAGGCAAAGACCTGATGTGTAAAATACAGCATTTAAAGTGAACATAGCAAATTATAGATTTATTTATAAAGTTCATTAATTTATCTAAGGGGGATGCCGTATCAGCTTCATAGGTGAATCTTTTCTGGAGGGAAAAGAATTCAAAATACAACAAAACCTTCCCCAAAAAATGCCAAATTCTGCTCAGCACGTACACAGGGGAGGGATGGATGATTTATACACCAGAAACCAAAACCAGTGGAAAGAGTTTGCACAGAGCAAGTTAAGCTTTACAAACTCCTGGTTGGTCAATTCTTTCTCCTGCAAGGTGCAATTTTTCAGCACCACATCTTTTTTTCATGTCCTTCCTCCCACATAATAAATCAGGAATATTTTCTGGTATTTTCCAAGGACAACAGGTACAATATTTACACTGCTTTTTAATAATGCTGAAAGGTAACTTAAGCAGTAAATATTCAGCTTTTCTGCTAAATTTTCCCATTTTCTGCTAATTTCCCTATTTTTTAATATACATTTCTATACCTTATTATATATATTTTTAAAGAAGCTATCGATTTTCTCACACACATACAGTGATATTTATATCCATCTATGTTTGAATATCTATTGAAAGATAACAACCCAACTTTGAAATATTTCTCTTGTAAAATACAGACACTGAGAAAATACTATTTTATTAATATATATTAAAGGATCTTAAATTTTGGCACGGTATCATTCCCTGTGTGAATCCTATGGATGGGAAAACTTTCCATCCAGTCCCTCAGTTTGATCTTGGGTGTGAATTTTCAGGGACTCACCCCTCACTGCAGTTGATTATGCAAAACGAAACAAAATTACACATTTCAAATGATGCTTTTCAGATGCAGCTTCGAGTCAGTTCTCACCAAAACTAAGACAGGTCAGTTGTGAAATCTGTGAGCCCCATTAGCCTGTAAAATCTGTTATTTTTCCCTAGCAATTGGAAAACCTTTTCTTTTTCCCCTCCTAAAACAAAGCTAGTGATCTTTTAAAACTCTGGAATGCTTGAAGGGTTTGGATTCCACGGATGGATTACAATTCCTAACAATTCACAAAGTGCTGAACAACTCCTGAGACTTGGGAATATTGAAGAATCTTACGGCAAAGGACTTTTCCTAAAGATACAGAACACTAAACCTTCATTATAAAGCTGGGTTAGGTAAAACATGAAAACACAGGGCTGCTGTGAGACTATTTAGCAATACATTTTGTAAGAATGGCCAAGAGTTTGTGGTGATTACAGCAGAGGGTTATGCAGTAAAACCTGGAGGATAATTGGGGGTAAAAAGGAATAAAATGTGGGGGAAAGCATGACAATGTCTATGATATCTGTGCTTCCAGGAAGGGTCTGGAGGAGCTGGGAAGGGGCTCAGCCTGGAGCAAAGGGGGATCAGGGCGGCCCTTGTGGCTCTGAGGGGACAGCTGGGGGGGATTGGGGTCTGCTTCGGAAACAGGGACAGGAGCAGAGGGAACGGCCTCAGGCTGGGCCAGGGGAGGGTTAGATTGGATATTTAGGGAAATTTCTTCACCCACAGGATGGTCAGGCATTGGCACAGCTGCCCAGGGCAGTTTGGAGTTCCCATCCTTTGAAGGATTTAAAAGCCATGGCTGTGGCACTTGAGTGTGGAGAGCCTGGTTTAAGCATGGCTTAAAGAAAGAGGCCATGAAGGTATTCAGCTGAGGGAAAGATAGAAGCCTGCTGTAAAGCAGCCTTTCCCAGGCTTGATTCTGTAAATATTTAAGGTTCTTAGCCACCTTTTATATAAACAACAAGATTCTCAGACCGTTCTGTCCTTGGCTGCTACTGGGAACAGACGGCCAGTCTGGGAATAGATATGAAGGTTTTGAGAACTTTTCATATCATGGTGAGAACACTGATCTTGGTTTCAGTAAACTAACTTCAGGTATTGGAAACAAAAGGAGGAGCTGAAGTTTTCTCTACAGCCTATCAGGAGCTCAGATTTTGCAATATGCATGAGGTGAATTAACACTGTTATAAAAAGTGCCTGATTGATGAATAAAGTGGAGTCAGATGCTAAATCAACAAAGGTGGTCGCTCCCTCACTTCAACACTTGGGGACATGGTCAGTGGTGGCCTTGGTACCAACGAGGCTCAATGATATCAAAGATCTTTTCCAACCATGATTCTGTGCTTCTAAGGCAAGTATAAAACCATTAATAAATGCTGTGATGACCACAACAAATGGCAGCCATTAGGACAACTACAAATTCATCTGTTGTTTTCTTTCTGTTTTAAAAGCACCTTCTCATTTTTAATGCCAAAGTGCCTTTGTAAAATACTCCCCAGGAAGTTCTGCTCATTGCAGTAGCTGCCCTTCAGCTGCAGAGAATCAAGTTAAGTGCAGGAATTTAGCACAAGAGATATTTGCTTAAAGAGAGGATAAAGTATTCTTGGCAAGAGGGGGAGCTAAAAGCTGATTTCTTCCTGCTTTCCCCCCCAAAAAAGCACAAAATGGGAATTCTGCAAAGCATCAGTCTGAATGTGACCCTGTGAATGAGAAAGTGGTTCAGAATTGGGTTTTTATCTTAAATAGTGCTACAGATTTTATATCTTTTTCAAAATCAAGTTGTGAGTGTAATGGAAATCCCATTTGGGTTGAAAAGTTATTGGAAGCAGCAGCTTTTAATGGACAAGGCATTAGACATGGTGAAATAACTTGGGATACATTGCTATAGACTTCTGTGACTTTGAGGAAAATAACAGACAGTACTTATTTTCCCTATCTGCAAAATTCAAAAGTGATACTTTTTTATCCTTTGTCATGTATTTTGACATCTCTAGATAAAAGGCAAAAAGACAGATAAGTAATATTAAATTCTTTATTTGTGATGAATGCAATTATCTTCATCCATATACTTTTTATGGCCTTTTTTAAAAAACTGAGTAGTTACATGGAGTTTCAAAATCCAACTTTATATTGTGTCAAGTGATATTATTTTAGAAAAAGAAAGCATAGATCATTATACTTGACAGATCCAAAGGATAATTTAACCCATCACAAATAGGTGTCTTAAGTAATTTCTGACTTTTTTTCCTCTGTGTGTCTCTCCACTGACTGACTAAAGAAGGATGATTATCTTACATTATGTGGAAAACTTTTCCAAAGCTGCAAGAATACTTTAAATACAATAAAACAGGATTTGGGATGTAAACTGAATTTTGGAGTTGTGAATTATGGAATTGTAGTGTTTGTATGCAAGCTGGAAGCTGAACACATCAGAACCCAGATGAATGAATCTTATCTACATGAGCACAGCTATTAATGTGATGGCAGGGACAGGTGAAAATCATATTTTTTGGTGTTACCAAAATATAAAAATCATATTTTTAACTGAAGGGCTATAAAAAGCACACTGGAGATTACAAGGTAGGGTCTCTGTTTATTTGAAGAGTTTATTGCCAAAATTTATTTTTAGCTATGGGTTATTCCTCTTAGCTATGGGTTATTCCTCCATCCAGTTGTCTGGTGGATGTAGTGATCACTGAGCCAGTGCCCAAGGGATTTCTGAGGAGCCAATGTGACAACCACCTTACTATCAGGGATGAGAAGTCAGACTGATGTAATTATTTATGAGTTCAGTTTACACTGACTCAAGAATTCCCATTGCTTCGTGTTTTTAATTAAGTTTAAGTAACTTCAACAAAACCACACTTTTTTTTATTATAGCATTAGGACTCCTATCCAGCACATTCCAGGGCCTAAAGGGGCTCCAGAAGAGCTGCAGAGGAACTTTGGACAAGGGATGGAGTGACAGGACAAGGGGAATGGTTTCAAACTGCCAGGGGGCAGGGTTAGATGGGATATTGGAAGGAATTATTCCCTGTGAGGATGGGGAGGGATGAGCAGAAGGTGCCCAGAGAAGCTGTGGCTGCCCCTGGATCCCTTGGCAGCACCCAAGGCCAGGCTGGATAAAGTTCTGAGCAGCCTGGGATGCTGGAAGGTGTCCCTGCCCATGCAGGGGGTGGAACTCAATGCTTTTCAAGGTCTCTCCCAACCCAAACCATTCTGATTCTGTTGCTTTTCTTTAAAACTTTAAAATCTGAATTAATACAGCTGCATATAGGCCAGTACTCACAGAAATTTCCTCACTATTAAGCCCCAACTCACTTCAGAAAAACAAAATAAAGTGTTCAAGTGAATTATCTGGATGTAAAACCTACACACTAATATGTGCATATAGGCTCTTTTATAAATAAACCATACTGTTCCCCTCAGTTACAAAAATACATAATTGCCCAAGCTTAGTTATCTCCCCTTTGGAGCTGAAAAGCTGATATAAATAGTTTTCTCCATACACTTCAGCTACTCAAAATAAGAAAGACATTTTAATATTGCAAAAGTAGCTAAAGCCAATATTTGTTCTGCAGCAAGAGCTTGTGTTGTTTTCTTCTCCACAATATTTGGAGCTGTTATAGAGACATTGCTATATTAAACCTAATGGATTTCAAATTAATTCAGCATTTATATTCTGATCATATTTTCTATCTTATATCTGAAAGGATGTATTCAGCTGATAATAACAGGCTACAGGAAACAATACTGATTATTTGGAATTAAAATGGCCAAGCTGAAGCTATTTGATGCTGGAAGGAGCCTATCAATGCCTTAATTTGCCAGGTGCAGCCAAGTCATCGACTCAAGGACCAAGGAGGTGACAAGTCAAGGTTAAGTGCAGCAGGATTGGGTGCTTGGTGATGGTCCTGACTTCCTCATCCATTCCTTTGCCTAGAAGAGCATCTGGAAAAGATCTGGAAGCTTCTTCCTGCTGTTTTTTAATTATAGCAATCCCAAGAGAGTAACAGGAATAACCCCTCCTAGAGCTGTGGGGTAACTCAGTGTCATGTACAATCAATAAATTGTAAGGGGACACAACCAGACACAAGAGGGCTAAATGCTAAAATCACACAGGAAATGATGCTGAAATCACACAGGAAATGATGCTGAAATCACACAGGAAATGCACTAAATGCCACATAGCAGCACTGCAGGGATCTCTTCAAGTGCAAGTAAAGAATGATGCACAACATGAATTGTGAGCTTGGAGCCCAGAAAGCCCCAATGTGCCTGGGGCTGATCCCCCAGTGTGGGCACCAAGGGAGGGGGATTCTGCCCCTCTGCCCACTCAGGTGAGACCCCACCTGCAGGAGTCACCCCAGCCCTGGGCCCAACAGCAGGAGGAGCTGGAGCTGCTGGAGAGAGCCCAGAGGAGGCCTTGGAGCTGCTCCAGAGCTGGAGCCAGGCTGGGAGAGCTGGGGGTGCTCACCTGGAGAAGGGAAGGATTCATAGAGGCCTTAAAGCCCCCTGCAGGGCCTGAAGGGGCTCCAGGAGAGCTGGAGAGGGACTGGGGACAGGGATGGAGGGACAGGACACAGGGAATGGCTCCCACTGCCAGAGGGCAGAATTAGATGAGATATTGAGAAGAAATTATTCCGCATCAAGGTGCTGAGGCTTTGGCACAGGGTGCCCAGAGCAGCCGTGGCTGTCCCTGGATCCCTGGAAGTGCCCAAGGCCAAGCTGGATTGGGCATGGAGCAATTTAGGATAGTGGAAGGTGTCCCTGCCCATGGCAAGTAAGGAACAAAACGAGCTTTGAGGTCCCTTTCAAGCCAAACCATTCTGATTCTCTGCAGGAGCAGAAATGCTGCTTCCCTGCTATTTCAGGTGAGGTATAACAGGGCTGAGTTCAGTGCAATACCCACCCCTCAGCCTCCTGGCTACTTCCCCATGCACAAAACCCAGAACACAGCTATATATTTCTGGCTGCAAGTGCAGCACTGATTTTCCAGCCTTCCTTGGGCCCAGCAGCACTTAATCCATAGGCAAATGCTGCTGCTGCTGCCAGCAATACCCAAATAAAAGGAATTTATGCACCCTTGTTCTTCATCTCCATCACCAACACCATCAGAAAGGTGATGTGTAGAGATTCACGTTTGTTAGAGACTGGAAGGTTTATTTTCACAAGGAAGGACAGATGTGGCTGCACTACTCACTGTGTTTAGCAATTTTACCCAAAACACACAATAGTGACAATTGCCAAGGGAAAATGATGCCCACACTGGGATCTTTCTGTGGGCTTACACAGCACTCAGTAATTGGCACAAACTCATTTTCAAGTCACAACGAGGTTTTGACCTCACTTGCCCTGGCAACCATTATCTGTCCATTAGATGGGAACAGAAAAGCTGAATCACAGAACTATCAAACCCAGTCCTTGCTACTGAAGAGTCACAGCTTTGAGCTTCTACAGCTTTTTCATGAATTTTAATTGCTTTGCTGTCCCCATAATCTACTTTTGACCAATTATCTGTACTAGATTGCACCACTGCCTGTTTTCAGATTTGTGATAGACTGCTGGACGTTTTTCAACAGGTAAAAAAACCTATTTATCTGCCGAAATAAAAATACTAATAACCACAAATGTTACATTATTATGATAACACAATTTAAAACTATGCTTCATACATCAACTGCCATGGAAATTTCCATGGCTTTTTTGTTCTCCCTACAGAATAAATTTTCACAATTCTTGCCCATAGGTATAAAAGAAGATTTGAAAGTTTCCACTTCAGAAATTGTAGTGATCTCCTATTGCTTTGGGGTTTTTCTCCACCACAAAAAATTTGTAGTCTTCTCCAGTGATGAAGGTTGTGGATGGTTTTATCATGCAGCCAAGCAAATAACCAGAATTTGGCCAAGCAGCCCAAAGTCATTTTTCAAGTTGTGCAGCTGTCTGCCACAGAGAGGTGATGGAGCCTGGAGACTTCACTTTAATTAATCTCTCTTTTCCCTCATCTCCTCTCCATTCAAAGTGGGTAAAGAATTGACCTCATCCATGACTACAGAGATTGTTTTGAAGTTTTAATAATAATTCACTAATAATTAACTGTCTCAAATCTGCCTAAATGTGAACCAGATACTCTGTAATCAGATAAGAAAAAAAAAAATAAAATTCCTCCAAAATGTAAAACACAATAACTTTACCTTTGAAGTTGTTCTTACTCCACAAGAGAAATCTCTTACCCAATAAAATGTCATACATACATGCCTGTAAATAAATGTCCGTGTAGCAGTGAAAGCCAGCAATAATACAGTATTTTGTACTGAACCTACATCTGGTCTAGCAAATCATCTCCCTGGGCTCATTTCAATCCCCTGATTATGATCCTTACCACACCTGCTTTACTTTAGGATTAATAATGTTTACAGCTTCCCTCTGGGGCTCATCTGAGAGCAGCAAACAGCCCCCAGTGCCCACGGGCTGGTCCTGCTCCAGGTGCAAGCAATGATCCTTTACCACAATGACACTTTTCTAGGTCAAAATAAAACAAAGTAATGTGTGATTCAGGCCTGTGCTAACCAAGTGAAACACCTCAAACTGTTCCCAGCTCCTCCCCAGCAGCCAGCACGGGCTGACTTTCAATTATTGCCTACCACTGTAACTGGATCCAGACAAGCATCTTAAAGCAACAACTAAAAAAAATCTATACAGGTAAACTTTAACAGAATTAATTTTTCATTGAGTTATACAGACTAAAAGTCATGGGTGGATTTTAGCTGAGGAACTTGGATTTTTTTCTGTCTAAACCTGTGAGTTTGTGCCATCCTGCTGGGCAGGAAACCATCACCTTCCAGGAGGCTCAGCATTGATTTCCCAGCCTGGACCTGCAGGGACAGCACCACCCCTGGGACAGAGGTAAAACTCCTCACTGCAGGAAATAAATGAGGTTTTATTGCTCAGCTTCAAACTACAAAGGAAAGAACCAAGCACAGAAAATGACACAAATGCCTATGTTCAATTAAAAAGATGACTAAAGAATATATAAAGATATAGATAAACACAAACAGAATAAAGCTATAGATACAGGAAGATGAGGAAGCAGATCCATAGATGAGTGTCAAGGAAATTAAACATTAATAATGCAATGCCTGTCTTACAGACAAAGGTATTTTTACTTAGATTAGAGGAAGGATAAATAGTTCATAGCAGCTGTTTGATGTACCACTAAACATGCATTACTGGAAGATACTTCACTACAGTGGCAGTGAAACGGAAGAAGAAGGTGATGAGAGCAAGAAAATGTAGGAATTTCAACAGCTGGACCTTTTAAAAATAATTGATATTTCAAATTTGATTTTATGAGTATAATTTACATTAAAAATAGTTATCCATGAGGGCATTGGTTTCAAAATTCTCAAATATAACAGATCCATAAAGAATTATCATTTGGAAAAAAAATGCAAAGACAACTAGCCCACCTGATTTTAAACAAGGAGCCACAATTGCCAAAAGTAGAAGAAACTGGTTGGAAAAAAATATATATGCTTATGCCATGCAGTAGACAGTAAAGAAATTTCGGTTTACAAATTTGAGAAAAAAAGAATCTGAATCTTGATGGAGCAAATCACAACTTTTGGAATGAGGCCCTGACATCTCCCAGCAGCTCCTTCACCTAACCCACCATCACTTCCATTTTTTCTTTTCTTTTTACTTTTATTTTTAAAAAATATCTTGCTGGAAGAAAAGAAACCAGGAGATGATTGCAGCTGATTGGAGGTGAGAGCCAGGCTGTGAATCTGCTGGAGCTGAACTTGCCACTGTCCCCTGGGCTGCTTTTCTGTTCTGACCTTTCTCCTGCACCCAGGATTTCCATGGCACTGCTGTGCATCAGGCAGAACTGCTGCTCCTCCCTCTGGCACACAAACCAAGCCCAAACCCAGACTCCAGGCTGACTTTACTGAAATAACACCTTATTCCACCTGGGTATCAAGAGTTTACATTCTGTTGGCAGTTTAGACATTGGTGAGTGGGAGGAAAAGGACAAAACTCCTGGCTCAGTTTTCCCCTGAAGTTGTTTAAATTATGATGAAGTTGTTTTTTCTACCCAGACACTTTCCTGTGTGTCTCATACAGCATAATACAAACTCATTCAAAAAGAGATTATTCTTGCTTTTCTTAAACTGGACTCCTAAATGAAGTCCTCCTGCAGTTAACTCTATTTTAAATTATTTTTATAATGCACCATAGGATTCATCTATATGAGAACACTGCTTCAATTTAACCATTCACAATTTGATTTAGTTGAATGCAACCTTGCTTTATTTCCATTTATCTTGTTACAGTTCCAGCTAATGGGGAATCGACTGAAGTTCTGGCTCAGCTGCACAGAAGCAAACAGCTGTAGAGATTTAAGATGCTCCTGCTCTCCAGCTGCTCATTCTGTCCCTCTGCCAGATCTTACTGTCCCTGAAAATTTGCCAGAAGTGGGTCTGTCCTGTAGCCTCAAGCACTGCTGCTGACATTTGTCCTGATACAAAGGAATTTTCACATCTTTTCCCTCTAAAATCTACTAAAGATGCAACAACCTTCAGAGAAGGGGCACACCAGAGCATGGACAGTGTCACTTTTGAAGGTGACTTTGCTCACCTCCTGCTGAACAGCACTGGGTCACATGGAGGGCACCTTACCAAAACTGCCCTTTCACTGACACAAGAAAAATACCCTGCACTGTGATACCCCAAAGGTTTTCAAGTATTTTGCATAATTAACAGATTTATCCAATCCACTTGAATTCTTTTATGTCATGGAAGTTTCATGGATTTTAAAGCATCTTGTAGGTCCCTTCCAGCACAGGATATTCTGTGATTCTGTCACCTGCCCGGTTTGTTTCACAGAATCACACAGAGAATTATAGCACAGTTTGGGGTGGAAGAGATCTAAAAAATCATCCTGCCATGGCAGGGACACCTTCCACTGTCCCAGGGTGCTCCAAGCTCCATCCAGCCTGGCCTTGGGCACTGCCAGGGATCCAGGGGCAGCCACAGGTGCCAGGGCCTCACCACCCTCACAGGGAACAATTCCTTCCCCATATCCCATCCATCCCTGCCCTCTGGCAGTGGGAGCCATTCCCTGTGTCCTGTCCCTCCATCCCTTGTCCCCAGTCCCTCTCCAGCTCTCCTGGAGCCCCTTCAGGCCCTGCCAGGGGCTCTGAGCTCTCCCTGGAGCCTTCTCCTCTCCAGGTGAGCACCCCCAGCTCTCCCAGCCTGGCTCCATCCCTGGAGCAGCTCCATGGGCTCCTCTGGGCTCTCTCCAGCAGCTCCAGCTCCTCCTGCTGTTGGGCCCCAGGGCTGGGGTGGCTCCTGCAGGTGTGATCTCACCTGAAGGGACAGAGGGGATCTTTTCCAAGATCCAGCAGTTAAACACTTAACACAGAACCATTAAATGAGTTCCCTTTCAGGTTTCCAAAGAGGATTTGTCTTTGTTTGAGCTCTCCTGGGAAGGGAGAGCAGGGTAATGGAGCTCCTCCATCCCTGAGCAGCTGCTTTTCAGAACTAATCTTTAAAACAGAGCAAAGCCAGAGGGTTTCTACCTCCATCACAGGTCAAGTCCAGGACTAGTTTTTATTTCTGTGTCCTTCCTTGCTCAAGATAGAAACCCAGAACACACTAACAGAGGGGAAAGTTTTAGAACAGTCTGCCTGCCCTTCACAAATGTTCAGGTATGAGGAGTATTTTTAGAAAATGAATGTGTATCTTTCCCAAGTTGCCACTTTGCTGTCAGATCTCCCAAAAGACGATTCATGGCATAGTACAGGTGATAGCACGTGCATGCCAAGTATGTTCTCCAAAACCATCCTCCCACCAGAATTTCAGGGCTTGTGATGTCATAGCAACTCCCTAAACTTCTGCCTGGGAGCCCATCTGCCACAGATGGTTTGAGTGGCTCTCTACTTGATGGGAGAGGTTGTGCCATTTAACAATCTCATTTTTAATAGATATGGCAACAGTTTGGGCAAAGTCATGGGGAAAGTGGAACAGAACTTCCAAGCTGCCTAAATATTTTTATTTTCTCACAGGTAAACCCGTTTAAATGCACCCAATCACTGTGGTTTAACATGCTGTTAACCACTCCCTTCCAAAACCTCCTGATACTACAGCGCAATTCAGGCTTGATTTGATTCTATTTCTATTTCTATTTTTGTCTTTATCTTTCTCCCTTAGATCTCAAAGGTTATTTCATACACTAAAAAACACCAAGTAATTACAGCCATCTGACTGCACTGGGGCCCTGGCATCCCTTCACACTGGAGTCTTGAAAACATTTCCTCTCTGAGGACTATTATTCTTCAGGTTTTGCAAAATTATTTATTGCCTGGAGTTTTTCTTAACTGATTAGCTGACAAAACTATATTGTACAGAAAGAAAAAAAAAAAAAAAACACTTCTGTTTTCACCTATTTGTTTTTAAAATAAAACACCTTGAACTTTAATAAAGGTGTTTATTACTTAATTCTACTCTTAAAAGTCCAAAAGCTAAACCAGAAATTCTTCAGAAGACTCTCAACATCTCTAATGTTTTATATTCTGGCCCTGTAGGTTTGTTTATATTAATAGCAGGAGGTTTTGGGGTTTTTTAGCTAAATATTATTTTTTTTTAAGAGAGGAATTTAAGAGAGCAGCATTTTGTGATTATAAGAGGAAGAAATGTTAAGCTTATATCTTCCCACTTCAGGAATAAACAGTGTATTCAAAGGAATTTTATCTGGCCTTTCTCTCATTGCAAGGTTTATTACCTGACATAAAATTCATCTCTTCACTACTTTCCTACTGACATTACACTAAAAGTCATGGGAGACACTTTTCTTGCTTTTATCCACCTTCTAGACAAGAAGGGCTTCTGGTAGTAGCCAAAATATCTAATGGAAAGCTCTTCACTTGGTTAGCTGTGGCACCTCAGCATAAGGTAAAATATCACATTCTGTGTTTCTGCACTGAATAAAAGCCCAGCCCAACATCTGAGCTGGGCTGGAGCATCCACACAGTGAAATACACAGGGACACAAAGGTGCACATCTTTTGCCTGGGTGCATAAATCCTGTTTTTTACCTGCCTGACTCACACCCAACAAAGAACCCTTTGGTAAGGTCCATCTGCATAATCCCAAGTTACACAGACAGGAACTTGGGGGAGAAAAACCAAAAAAACCCTTTTTTATAATGTAATTGGAACCAATGTTACTCTTGCATTAAATCAAAACAACGCTCTGCTATGATGGGTGAAGTATTTAATAATCCAGTAAAAATGTTAAAATGCTAAGGATATATGTAGTTATTATGTAGGATATTATGTCTGAATATATCTCTATTCTCTATTCTCTATTTATATATATATATATACACATCTATACATATATGTATATATATCTATATATTTTTATCTATCTATATATGTCTGTATGTATCTATATATGTATGTATATATCTAAATATATCTATGTCTGTATATATCTCTCTCTATATATATGCATATATATATACACACATATATGGATATATATAGATAACTACAGCTATATATAGATATGTAAAAGAGTGTGAAATCATGCTGAAAAGTCAGGTTTCCAAACAATGTCTCACCATACATTTTGTTCTGTAAAGCCAAAAAAATATAAACCAGCCTCTGAGAGAAATGTCAGGAATAATTTGAGTGTAATATCACAAAAAGGTGAAGAAATAATTCCATTTCTTTAACACATCCATGTCTGCAGAACTTTGTTCCACCTTGCTTTTCCCTGGTGTTTTCCCTCCAGGAATCAGAGCTGTGCATGGATCACCACAGAGGGAGAGACCTCCCCAACCTTCCTGCCATGATAGCCTAAATGGGCTCTCAGGTGGAAGGAAAATGGAAACTGTTTATGAACAACACCACAGAGAAAAGCAAGTTCTGTAAAGCTTTATATAAACCAGAGGAGTGAATTGAAAATTTAACATGAAAGGCAATTTCCCAAGAAAACTGAAACAATTCCATGAGTGGCTGGAGGGAGGAAATAGTCTTAGTGGATTAAAAGACTGACAAATATTTCTGAGGAATCTCAAGATGGACAGCAGCAGATAAATGCTGAGTGCTGTTCCAAGGAGTCAGTTATTTCCAAACCAGTAAATATGACAATCAGGTATTAGGTTAGAGACTTTATTTGCCTCATAACTACTTTGAGTGGTTTCATAAAAACTTTTCCTGCAGCACAAAGGTATTCAGATATTGAAGCCTGAACCTCATCCCAGTTCCCTTTATGTCCTGATCTGCCACCACTGAGTTTCTTCCCACTTCAGGTGGACGTAGAGGCGAGGGCGAGGGAAACCCCAAGGAAGGAGGATGAGCTCTTTAGCATCCTCCACAACTCATCTGCCCACCAGCACCCCTGAACCTGTTGCTGAAACAGTGAAAACTTATTCCATTGATGCCGAATTTTGCCCCAAAAGGCGAGAATAACTGCCTAAGAGACTCAAGTAAGTCAGCATAGACAGGAGGTATTTTATTACGACGCGTCGGAGAAATCACAAAAGGGATTTCTGGCTATCTCATGACAGAAGCAGGCTTTTATACAGTCTTGGGTGCAGGGTTACATCATATTCATAAGAGGCGTGGTGTGGGCGGAGCGTGGGCGGAGACATCTATTTTGAGGATTATTCATGGTGGTCCTTCGGTGCCTTCCTCATGGGCAAGGGTCTTCTGATGAGTCTTCCTCTTTAAACTTTTGAACTCCTATCCTAATATGGTCAATTCCCGGTGTAGTTGGCTTGGTTCCCATGGCTTGGCACGGCTCTTAGGGTCAGTTTGGCACTGGCACGGCTCTTAGGGTCAGTTTGACATTGTTAGCTCTGATCATGCTTAGCTCGACAATTCCCTTATCCCTATCTCTCTTTATTGTTTGCCCTGCTTACCAAACTTCAAACCTTCAAAGGATCCACCAGGATTGCTTCTGGATTAATGAATAACCTGTCATACAGCATTATCAATAATTCCAGGATTGCTTCCGGATTAATGAATAACCTACCATACAGCATCATCAGCAATTCCTGAGTGTGGATGGGGGCGAATCCCCTTGTACCTAACATGAGACCACCCACCGGTGATATGGGATATGGCTCTAGTGTTAGGGGTCGCGTGAGTAGCTAATGGGATGGGAATGGGATAGGACTGCTCAGGGTTGATTTTCAGTCTGTGGCTCTGCCTAAGCATTTTGATAACAAAATTATGTTCTTGTGCAGTAGTAAAATGCTGATCAGATGGACAGTTTGGAGCTTCACCATTCCCCAGAATTAAGGAATCTTTTCTTCCTTCTGTCCAAGGAGACAGAATCTGCTCTGCAAAGCACTTAATTATGGCATTAAATAATCTGCTATTCCTGAACACAGAGAGAAAACAGATTAGACACCAATACATTTTTTAACCTTGATTATTAAGGGAAAAATATTAACGCATTCAAAACGATAAATTCTGACTGAAAGGGAAATAAACATTACAAATAATGTGTTTTTATGTTTTGGTGCAGCATTTCAGCCATCTGCAAACAACCTCATAGCCTCACTTTAATCTGACTTTCTACCTCGCTGCAGGTTGACATCTATTGACGTCAAACTTTAAAAGGGCTTCAATCGAGATCTCTATAATCCTCATAACTAAAATGTCTTTGTTCTGTTTTATGATCAAACATTTCTGAAAACAGAGCCACCAGTCCCAGCAAGCACTCAGGATGCTCAGGGGTGAGTTAAGGCACAATAAAAACTCAGTAATCTCCCAAATCTCCTCGGAGAACACGTTTGTTTATCACCGTGCCTGCAGACTCTTACACTGCAAAATGTGCTGGCAACCATTTCTAGCAGACATGAATATCATTTGAAAAGTTTAAAGATGCACAGAAAAAGCAATCAACAGCTTCAATAAGAAATCTCAGGGAAAAAGTAAAATGATTTGGTAAACATGAATGATTGATAAGTTCTTCAGTGGAAAAAATAGGTGGAAATCAAGAAGCAATGACCTTTTGTACCCATACTTCAAGCAGCAGGTTTTAGAAACTTTTGTATTGCCTATAAAATTAGCTAGAAGATAAATCTCACTATGGTGATTTGCTCTTTATAAGTCCAAAGCCACTGTTCTGAATTCTCACTGTATAATTACTTCAATACAGATAAAGCATGAGTCATCTGTTCTACTCTAACCTTTGCATTTAAATTTGAATTTTATTCCTGCTTATCTTTTTTCCTAAATTGATATTACTGTCTACTATGTTTATTAAAAACAACTTAAAGCCACACTGGATGTCAAATTGCACTGAGGCACCATTTGTTGCGTTATTTTAATTAACATGTCTCAGGGAGATTACAATTCTAATCATTCCTATTAAACTGTGTCAAAGTTCTCTTCCTCTTAGATGTCAGATTTTGTTTCCTGTTTCAAGTTATGCCTTAGTAACCCAGAATGCTTTCAGTAAATGCTCTGCACACCCAGGCAGGAAACTCAGAGGCACTGTCCTGTTACTCTGATAACAGCAGAGCCCTGGCTGATCAGGCAGTGTCCTAGCAGGTCCCCAAATCTGTTTGCTCTGGATCTCTTCCTCCTTTCCCATCCTCAGTGAGACAAAATGTCTAAAACCCAGGAAACACATTCCCAGAATGACATCAGTCAGAATCCCCTTCTCTCGTTAATAAGCAGGCCCTGGGGCAGGACTGTAATTGAAGGGAAATTGCAAAGCAAGCCCATCACATCTGGATGAGAAGAGTTTAAGGTTAAATCCTTGGGATCTCCACATATTTGCCCATGATTTATCAGAATTCCTGTATGGCAGAGTGGGGCAGCCAGCAGGATCTCAGGTATTTACATGGCTGCAGGGGGAGTTTCTATGCACACAGAAAAGGTTTAGTTCATCCAGTAAAATAGGGCACCCCCAAAGAAGGGAATTATTAGCATCTGACTCCATTAATTCAGAGTTAATGAAAAATGAAAAATTGCTTTATTAAAGGATATTATATTGCAGTATACTATACTATAACAATACTACAAAGAATACTAAAGAATACTATACTGTATAAAGATACATACTAAAGAAAACTCATGACTGTCTCCCAACAGTCAGGACACAGCTTTTTCCAACTGGCCAAGAAACAAAACAACCCTCAGCAGAATCCAATTGACAAATCACTTCAGGTAAACAATTTTCCTAACACATTCCACATGTGCAAAACAACAGGAGCAGCAAGTAGAGATGGGAATTGTTTTTTCTCTTCTTCTCTCTGTGCTTCTCAGGAAAAAATCCTGAGAGAGAGAATTATGTCTCTCTGTCCAGAGAATGTGAATGCCACAAGTTCGTACCTTGTTTGGGTGAATTTCTTACAGTTTGGCCCCAGTTATTCAACAGGAAGGAAGAAAATTCTCCCCTCTTTAGGCTTAAGGGGGTTGCAATTACTTTTAGAAGATGTTTCATTTTTCCCTCTTTGTCCCTTTTTGGTGACCCAACCACGAGCTGTGTTCTCCTCAGCCATTATGGAACTGCAGAGTGACACTTTCTGCCAATGTGAATAAATAACAGGGCAGCATTTATTCAGCATTCATTTTGAGTGGGATTCCCTCCGTTTTTAAGGACTCTTTTCCATGATGGACAGGAGACGGAAGGCTCGGGGCCCATCAGCAGGGAGCTGACTCTGGAGAAGGTTCTGCAGATCTCTTGCAGAGACAGCAGGCAGAGACATGTCAGTCTCAAAGACTCCCACACTGAGACACTACAGGAATACCTGGTTTTTTGTTTTTGTTTTTGTTTTTTAATGTCCCTTTTCTTAATTAAAAGATGAGTGGCCAATTTATTACCATCAAGATACTTTCACAGTCTGAAAGATTATGAGAGTCTTTCAGCTCTTAGTTTCTGGACAGCAGGATGTACTGACATATACAACTTCGCTACTGCCAATTAAACTCAACACTGCTGTCTACCTTTCCTTTGGAAAACCAAACAGAATTAATTGAGTCTGGATTGCCTTCTTTCTCTACCTTACATATAAAAAAAAAATTAAAGATTTGGTACTACAGTCAGTCTTAAGATGTATAATGTAATTAATCTGCCATTATGGAAAAGCAGACCTTTCTCTGCAGATTTTAATTTCGGTCTTTATTGTAAGTAAATATCAGGATCTTTGAAGAGAAGAGATTGAAGTCTTATCTATGAAGAAAAAAATAAATCATGAAGTCTTTACACAAAGCTTAAGTGATTTGTCTCTGCTTTTGTTCCTCAATGCAGGAAAAAATCAATTATTGTGCTTCAATCGATATCCTTCAAATATGTTTAACAAATTACTTTAATTCTGCTCATCTCTTCATTCTCACTTAAAAGCATGGTGTATTTCTGCCATCTTAATCACTTTTCACAATTCTTTGCTTATCCTACAACCTTTTTTCTACTGTTTGTTAATTTTCTTACATATTTTGATCCAAATTACCTGAGTCCTGCCATAATTTTCAGGATGTTAGATACCCTTCCATAATTATTTGGCAATGGCATAACTCTTTGCATAGTTCTCCGTACCACAGTGTGTCTAAACTGCAGAAATCAGCAGCAGAGATTTCCCTGTGCTTCACCTGAGGAGGGTGTCATGTTATTTTAGAGTTTCTAACAGACCTGTGGATTTTATTCCACTAATTTTTTTTTCTTTCCTTGACATTTGAATGGGGTTTGTCCCTTCCTCTTTTCTGGTTAAAAATTAAAAAAAAAAAAAAAAAGAAAAAAGAAAGAAAAAAATGGTTTGGATTTCAGAGTCCCTCAGTGCATGTTCAGAATGCCTATTTTGAATATAGAGCCCACCTAGGAAGGAGGAGTTGCAGGAGCTCTCTAGCTTAAAAACTTACAAGTAAGAACAAAAAATCAGCACAAATCCACCAGATTTTTTTCAGCTGATGCTCCTTTAACATTCACATCTGCTCACAGACCACTCCAGTCCTTGAGCAAGATATTTTCCAGCTTGGGACCACTCAAGCTTGGGAGGCTCTCACAAGTGCAAGGCTCTTTTCACCCCTCTCTACTTAAAAGCCTGAACACCAATGGCAAAAACAAATGAAAGAAGAGGTTTCTGTGAGTTTGCACATCCCATAGGTCGATGCTGCTCCTGTAGAAACTGCAGCCTCTCTGGCTCAGTGTCCACAGGGTTTGCTGAGCTCAAAGATTTCCCATCCCCACCTGCAGAGGTTTCCTCTAAACCCGCTGAACAGCCTGTTCTCAGTCTGTGTAAAAGAGCTGAAGTGACACCAAGCTGGGCTGCAGGAAGGGCTCTCCCTCCCTCAGACCCTGCCATGGCCTCAAAGGAGACCACAACCCAAATTCCTGCCCATCCTGAAGCCGGTTGGTGCTGGGAAGGTTGGACACAGTGATTGCAATGGTGCCACTGAAGGAAGATTTTGGGACAGCCGAGTGACACATCCTCCCCATCCCTGTTTGCCTCAGGCCCCACCAGCCTGAAGTAGCCAAGCAGAAACAAAAAGCACAAAATCAGACAAAATGCTTTTACTGTCTGAAACTCAACACACAACCTGGCCTGGCTTTTGTCTCCCTGGCACAGGAGGGCACTCGAGCAAGAGGAAAAGGAAATGGATAAATGAGCTCTGAGATCTGTTCTCCTGGGAATTCGTTGTTAAAAACCATTTAAGAGCTCCTAACATCCTTTTCAGACCCTTGTGGGGGAGTGTTTCTCAGGTGAAGAGCTCTCCTTTCCTTCAATTAGAGTCTGGATTTAGAAGCACACCCTATCTCCCACCTCAGCATCCGAACTCCTGAGCACAACTTGGCCAAAAGCCGACGGAGTGAAGGAGTGTTTGAAGCACTTCATGGAATTGTGACAGCTTTCCCAGAATAACCTCTTCACTAACTGGGAGAGACAGAATTAGTTTTTTTAACAACTGAACTGTCCCAATTTTAGCCCAGATTTTGCTAAAACACAGTGTTAAGAAAGAGTTCACATTTGACCAACAACTAAATTTTGCATTTCATAAAAGACTAAGGTAGAAAGAAGAGAGGAAAAAAAAAGGAGGAAAAACATACAAATCCCCAAACTAACAAATAAACAAAAAGCAGCTTTCAATTCCAAGCATTCAAGACAAAACCCAAAGGAAACATTAAGCAAAGCCTGAAAAGGTTTCTGTTTAAAATCCATTTCCAGGAGAGCTGAATGGGGACAGAGGAGATGGAAAAGCTGAGGATGAAGAATTCACCCAGGCAAATCCTTTTCCTTATCCCTCAATTTAGCCTTCAGTGAATTTGCCCACATAGTCTTTCCCAAATCCTGGGAAGTGGTGGAACTATAACACAGTGGGATTCATAACTAAGAAAAATATTTTGATTTTTTTGTGTATGTCACTACTGATCCTGAAGCAGTTTCCAGATTGATGGCACTGACCTGCACCCAAAAGGTACATATGGATTTTGGCACCATTTCAGTATCAAATTCTTGCAAAGGAAGTTAGAGCACTTTGCTAACAGTGGCAGAGTTTGGCAGAGCCCTGTAATTAATGTCTTGTTGCTTTTCCCTTTTGTCAAAGTAGTCAAAATAATGTCATATGGAATGATTTATTTTTGTTTGTTTGGCAGCTCTCCAGCATTTCAATAGCAGGAAGGCTGCTGTGCTCAGTGTTGATTTGTCCCAGCACATTATATTTGTACAATTTCAACCCTGTAGAACACAGCCAGGCAAGGGAATAACACAAAAGTTTTTTTAATATTCTGCCTTTGCAACAAACAAACAACCCAGAAGAGTGTATTTCAATTTTTGCCTGGGGATTAACATACAAATGTTCTGAAAATTAAGGATATAATTATGTGAAGTCAATTACAATTTTCAATTACTTATTTCCTAAGGCTTTATGCTCAGCAATGTTGGACATTCTGGGCTTGTAGCTCCTCTCAGTCCTGTTTATCATCTACAAACAAAGAAACACCGCAGCCAAATGACTCAGAATAAAAGGGTTTTAAATATTTTGGAGGTAAGCAGAAGTGAACAGAGTTGTGTCTCAGCTTCACAAAGTATTTGGGGTGGTCTCAGGGCTCCTGACCCCACAACGCTTTTGTTACGTTGGTGATAACAACAGAGAGCTGAGGACACAGATGGGTTGTTTTAGGGCTTAATTGCAATACAAAATAAAGTTACTGATTAATAAAACCAATATGTGTGAGTTTGTATGAGCCTTTGTCAAATCTTATTCACAGTTTATAAATAATAAAGAAGTGAGAGTCAATTAACTGCACCGAATGCAATCACAAGCCCATGAATTCTTTTTACTGTATTGAGTTACAGCTTTGCATACTAATGGATCATAATCATTGCACTTTTCCCCCTAGAAGTTTCCTCTGCAATGTGGTAATTATATAAATTGCAGCTTTTTTCTTTTTTTTTTTTTTTTTTTTAGTGGCTATTGGAAAAAAAATACATATGAATTTTAAAAGAATCATTGTTTTCTTGCTTTTAGGAGAATCTCACATCTGCACACCCCTGCATCACACCTTCAGAGGAAACACTTTTGGGAATTATCTGCTGTTTCCATGACTGGAGGAGTCAATTCCAATATTTTGCAGAATAAGGAGAGTCAACAGTAGAGACAAACTAGGGGCAAGGTGACAGGGGATGGGGAAGGGATCCTCAGATAAAGCATTGAGTCTCTTCTCAGGATATCTGAAAACTTCCTGGAGAAAGGACAAAGGGGAACTGCAACCACATTGGAGATATAGGGAGCATCCTGTTAAAGAAGATTCTTTGTTTATTCTTCAAAATAATTTAGAGAAAAAGATGGGTAATTACACATTAAGCACAGCATGAGTAATGTCAGTCTGGAGAGGACCTCAGCAGGCTGGCAGAACAACTTTTGGGGAAGAATTCTATTGTATTCTGCAATTAAATGAGTATAAGGGACAGGGTCATTTTTTAGGTGTCCTGTAGGTAATTCTGTGGTTCTTTAAAAAGATGATGAAAGGGTAAATCTGAACTGAAGGAAGCCTTAAACCATTTCATCTGGATTTTTGAGACAGCAAATCAGCTTTCATTTCTAGGTTACATAAAACAAAGTTTCCTACAAACAGCAAAGAAGTATTTAAATTATGCAAGGCTACAAGAATTGCCATGTCTCTCAAGCAAATTACTGAACACCCTTAGAAAATCCCTTGAATATCTCTATGTACTAATGACCAAAGTCATTGTCAGTGTTATTCCTGCTATTCACCCATTACAGTTCAGTTTTGAAATCTAAAATGTGCTTGATAAAATGAGATTTTCATCAGTTACCTACTGCCAGCTAGAAAAGCAGAAAATAGAGAAAATGGCCATTTCTATTTCATATTGCTTAATATCCATCACTTTAATGGAAATGAGATAAAGTAGATAATGGCAGTAAGAATTGTATTAGCAGCACAGACATATATTACATATTTCTCAGAGGTACCATTGTTGTAGCATTTACATTGTTAATATTAAAATGTCTCGAGCAGCACAATCCAATGTAACCAATATTATAAATATTACCTTTAATATAAAAGACTTGAATGAGCTTTTAACCTTGAATTTGATACAGTGTTGAAAATAACTTTAATACTTGCATGACCTAGCTCCTTGTGAATAGCTAAGCACGCTCCCCCTCAAATAAATCTTTCTCCAAAGCAAAACTTGGTTGCACTATTCTTAGCAATTCTGTCAATTCTTAGCTGTAATTTCCACTGCACATTAAGTGATCATAGACCTTTTCTGTACTTCTTTTAAGTATAACTCAGAGGCAGAAATGTCAAATTAGATGAGACTTTTGGAGCTAATGTTAAATACAAATAAAGACTTTAAGTTATGTTCCATTTTGCAGATGTTTCATTAAAGATGAGTGTACAGGAAGGTTATACCCATGTTCATATATCCTGAGTCCAAGTTGGCCTGTGGTTTAAAATGGTTTTTGGAACTGAATATTAAAAAAAGGAAAAAAGGCAAAAAAAAAAAGGCAAGCAACAGGGTTAGGAATGAGGCAAAAATGGGAAGTCTGAGCACAAAATAGTAATGTCAGGGTTAGGAAAAAGGAAACTGTTGGCTCCAGTCTGCAGAATGCTGCAGCATGCCCAAGGAAGAAATGGAAGGGCAGAGCCTGGGCAAGGGAGAAACTGAAAAATCAGACAAGACTAAGAAGATAGTACAATCACACATCCATGCCGGCAGTCAGGAAATTTGATTATGCCGAAAAAATTGGACAGAATCTAAAGCACAAATCTGAACACCTCTCCCTGTGAAGAGCTGGATAACCAGGAGGTTTAAATGTAAGACACAGGTTAGAAATGAGGAGTGTGAAGCTCAGCTGTTTGATCTGGGGACCACTGGTAGGAATTTGTTTTAAGTCAGGCAATCATCAGGTGCAAATGGTACAGGAGGGAAGATCTATTACTCTAAATAAGTTTAATCTACCTGTGAATAAGGCAAAGTGCAATACCAGGAGTGTTGGGCAAGCACAGAATGGAAATAATTGATGGGATTGAGTAAGGCAGAGAGTTTTCATCTGGAACATTTCTTGTCATTTATGTCCCAAAAAAGACGAGTCTGAATGAACAAAGCAGGAAAAAAAAGGAGTTAGGAGGGCTTCAAAAAAGAAGTTAAAGCAGCTGGGATTGTGCAGTTGTAGCAAAAGGAAGGCTGGGAGGGGCCATTGTAAAACTGCTCTGATGAAAGATACGGAATGGAATGGTGCAGACTAAGATTTAAGATGAAGAACCCGGTTGGCAGAAAATTAATCCTGTGCGAATCGACAAGGAATAAATGCAATCTCAAAAATATAAAATTTCTGACAGTAACAAGACTGGGGTTCTGAAACAGCCCATCATGAAGTGTCAGGACAAAAATAACCTTTAATTGTAGTGACAATCTTCATGGATTTGGAAGCAGGATTAAATGACAAGGCTGCAGTGTTGGGGGTCTGGTGGTGAGAAATGTCAGAGATTTCTTTCTGGCTTTATTTCTTCTAGCATAAATTCATATTTAAGGACAGATTAATTGATTCCCAGTGTGGGGCTTTCACTCCCTAAGCTGAGGCACAAACTCTCCTCTCTGTGGTGCATAAGGAACAATAGAAAGTCCACCATTAAAAACACAAGGTCTGTTTTATTTTTCATAAGTTATAGAGTGTTACCACAACCAGGAAAAGAAAAATACTCAACTTCAGACCTCCCAAGATGACATTAAAAAGTTAAGCAGCACTTAGTCTTCTTTAAGGTGTCAATTCTGCTCAGCGTAACTCTACGGCGCTTAATGCAGATGGATGGGCTGAGCAGACTCTGCAAAGACAAGGTTTCCTTCTTTACATCCAGTCCAAAAGCTTTTAAAAATCTCTCTGTCAGGAATGATTTGACTGCTTATCAATTGCATCCCCCTACTACTGCAAAACTCATAATGAGAGAGGATCACGGGGAAGAAAAACCACATTTGGATAACTGGCAGTAAAATGAAACGCTGTCAATCTGATGGGCTGCAAAGCTGGGCTCTGCATTCACCTCACTTTGCTCATTAAAGCTCTCAGCCAATTAAAACAGCACTGGGCTCTGTCTGAGTGCTGCCACACTTTGGTGCTGCCCACAGTTCATTTGTGGGGTCTCTCTGTTGGCCTCATGAAGAACAAGCTCTGGGACAGCCAAGGTTTCATGGTTTGCAATACAGATCAGCTCCCAAATTAAAATTGCCTCTCGTCACCTTTGATACAGTGGATGTGCAGTGCCTGTAGGTAAGAAACAAGTCAAACTTTTTTCCTGGTTTTATTCCCGATTTATGTACAGTCTGAGGTTTCACACAATTCCTAAAGCATAGGATTTCTATGGATAGAACCACTCTGCTCTAAAAAGGAAAAATCTGGAATAGGACTCACTTCTTTCCCATATTAAAGAAGACATACAAAGTTTATAATTTATCCTGGCGTTCTTGAAAGAGGGCAAGAAACTCAGTTTTATCCACAAACAATATATTTATCAACATACTAAAATAAGAATAATTGAATCAGCTTGCATACATATCTACAGGAACAATCAAACTGATCCCCAGGGTGAGAGCCACCATTTCCCAAATGCTTCCATTCTATGTGTCACTAAAATTAGAATTCTCCTCACATCCTCTCCATTTAGCCCATAGTTTTCACAATGGCTCTAATAAATAGCAATAATACTGGATATTTTCAAAGAACAAACTGGTGGCTTTATTCTCATTTCACAACACAGCCTAAGCAAAAGCAAAAATAAAATAAATGCCAGACATGCAGGGAAGACTGGGAGCAGCTCCATTAAAGTCAATAGTTATACATAAAAATACATAAAACGAGGAAAGAAGAAGAACAAATGTCTTTAGATAATGTATGAGAATCACAGTATGAGCCCTCAGCAGAGATTCATCTACAAAGAGAAGTTAGTCAGGAGAACTGATTTTTAACTTGCTATTTCAACTGAAGGGAGAAAGAATAAAAATTTTCAGAGCAGCAGCACTGTCTGAAGAACTCTTTTGTGCTTAAACAGAAAGTCCTAAACAATTTTAAAGCTCAAAGTATGGAAATTAGCATCACAATCCATGGCTTCTACTGCTTTCATCTGTGGTTGGAGCTTGTTATTTAGCAGGACCATCAATTTGGCATCTCCTGTGACCAAAGCATTGCTTTAAAAAGTAAGTCTCATTAGCCAAAGTATTTGCATTATTTTCAAAAGCTTTAAAATATTATATTTTTCCAAAATTTAACAAGCTGTAAGCATCTTTGATTTCCACCCCTGAATCAACTCAATTTAGCTGAAAGGAGGAGAGAAAAAAAAAAGGTTTCTTTTGTCAAGAAAACTTCTTTTGTAAGAAGTTTTATTTTAAAGAGAGGTTTTATGGAAATTTTGTGGTTTAACCTCAGCCTGCAATAAAGTACCATGGGACTGCCCTGCTCCACAGAGATGGGGAGGAGGAGCCCAGATATGGAAAACCCAAGGCTTGGGATGGGAGCAGATGAAGAATTGAAATAAAATAAAAATATTGTTGTTATTATTGATCCTACTAATAATAATTGATGGTGAAGACGATGATGAAAAGAGGCACAACAGAAACACAAGTGATGCACAATGCAGAGGCTCAGCACTCACTGCCCAGTCCCTCCCAGCACATTCCCCAGTTCATAAACTGGGATGATGTTCTGTGATAAGGAATATCCCTCTGGCCATGCTGCCCCCATTGGTTTCTTTTACTTTTCCAAAGTCTTGGAGCAATGAATTTTAAATGTTTTTATTTTTCTGGAGAAAAGCCAGTTTAGCAAGGGAACTATTGCTGCATTGTCTCTCCTCAGCTCCCAAGTAACTCACCTGCATGGGAACCCTGGATTCTCTTTCCTCAATCCACAGAATGCAACTCAAGGCACAGGCACCCAATTTTATGTTTTTTATTTTTGTGGGTTTTTGTTTTTCGTTTTTTTTTTTTGGTGGTCTTTTTATGTGGGTGGGGTTTTCGTTTTGGTTTGGTTTTGTTTTTGTTTTGTTTTGTTTTTTTGGGGGGGTTTGGGTTTCTTGATTTTGGGTTGTTTTTATTTTTTTATTTTTTTTTACTTTTCTTTACTGACCCCTCTGATTCTCTAATTTATTTTGGGTCCATTCTTCATTCCAAGCCTGTTGGTAGAAGAGGAGGAAGTGAAACAGATTTGGCAGCATGCTGAGTTCCAGTACTGAACCTTTAAGGTGTATATTCAATTCTAAGAACCAGGAAACTCAAATAGTGGTTACATGGTGAATCCAAATAGTTTAACAAATATATTCCAGCTTTATGGTGCCACAGATGCTCATTAAAGAGTTGTGTGGTTTTAAGTAAGATTTATTTAAATAATACATCCACCGAATCAATACAATGCCACCTCTGGCTGCATTTTTTACTCAGCTCTCACCTTGCAGTTCAAAATATTCAATAGATTTATAGTGAACTGCATTGTCCCCAGCTGCTGCTGGGTTTTACATCCTTTCACACCTAATCCTCACCATCTGCACATTCAAGATTAGACATGATCCCTCGTGGACCTTGCTGCGTGCCAGCATCCAGCTCAGTGGCTCAGACAAATTTCTCTCATCACTCAAACCACATCCTGTGCTCCCACAATTATTTCACAGCATCAGAGAGGCTCACTGGAGTCGCAGAAATACATTCCTATTACTTGGCAATTATTCAGGATTATACTTTTAAATTACTCATAGATTGTTAGCACACAGATGCTACAGGTTTTCGGGGATTTTGAAAATGAGTACCTATGGTTATTGTCTGTTTATCACCTTATTAACACAGGGCCTGCCTAATTACACTGGTTTGAGAATTTAGAATAGAAGTCTGATTGGTCAAAACAATCTGTGTACAAAGTACCTTCTAAAGGTCAGCTCTAAAACACTCATTACAGTTTTGGCATTTCAGATTTTTTTTTTTTTTTTTTTTTTTTTGTAATCATTCAAAATCTTAGTCCTGGAGCTATTTGAGCAGAAAAACAAACAATGCATTGGGACAACTAAATACTTTAGCCAATATGTGCTGTATAATTCACCTTTCACATCATTCAAAGACACTTCCACAGCTTTCACCAACACTGCAGAGTTTACAGCTCCATTCTGGGCTACAAGGCCTTTGAAGTCACCACAATCTCTGGCTGAAAAGTCAAACATTAGGCTGACATATCAGCTGTTAACTGCATTAAATCCTGCTGCCTAATTTGTTGTTTTGGAGGTTTTTAAGTTATTTTTTCTGAGGAAGAGACCCTAACATCCTCTTTGATGGGAGAATTAAAGCCTGAAGGATGCAGGCCAGCATCACCCCCACGTGATCTATGACAGCGCAGATATGGAGCTGCTTTGCTATGGGGCAATTCAAGAAACAGAGACCTGGGGTTACCAAATCACAGCATGTTTGAGTTCTACTGAACATGTGTAACTCAGCTGAAGAGGACAGAAATGATGGTGGCACTGCTCCAAACCAGGGGAGTGACATAAATTCAGATGACCAGCACAGAGCCACCATAACTGAGTGTGACAGCAGCAGCTCGTCCTGGAAGTTCATGGCATGCTCCACATCCCAGATGCTTTGGACTGGGAAAAGGGTTTTACATGGGACCAAATTCATCCCATGCATGTGGATCTGAGGGATGAAAACAATCCTGACTCCTCTGTTTAGATATTCTTTTAATTCTTCTGTCTTTGCTATAATTTATTTTTGCTTCACCACAGTCCAAAGTGTGCCTTGGATGGGGAGTTAAAATGCAGCCTGTGTCTTATGAACAAGCTACTATTTAAATTAGAAATTAAATAATGCTAAAAAAAAGCCTATGGGAGTTGTCCCGGTCACGAGGTAAAATGAGCAATATTTTAATTTAATATAACAGCTCTCTTCCTCTCTAAAAATTCTGCCTCTTGAAGAAGTTCAATCTATGGAACAGAAATACCAATTTTGTCCTAATGTATTTTCCTTGCTATTTACATAATAATGAATAGTTTTAAACAAAAGAGAAAAAAAAAAGTTGCAATTTGTGTCCTGAAAAAACACCTCTATTTTTGGAAAAGCAATGAGCATGATTATCTTCCACTGAAGCACAAGAATAATAGGTATTAATGATGGCACTTCTCCTAATTTCATAACCCATCTTCCCAGCTGAATGAAGCAGGGTTTATTCAGTCAGCCTCACTGAAATCAAACATTTGAACACCACAAGGTGCTCAGCACTGTACAGCACAGCCTAACACTGCAAATACTGTATTTTAGCTCAGTGCTGGATAATGGATTAGCTGTACTGGCAGTCCCCTGTAACAAATACTCTTTAAAACAAAATTAGCCTTTAGAAAGAATATTTCAGAACAATCAGTGAACCCCGAGAGCTTGGGGAAATACAATGCAAAGTCTGCAATAATAAATCCTGTAACTGCATTTTATTGTCTTCAGTGATTTTTCCATGGATCTCCTATCCCCTAATTTTAGAAAACAATTGTCTCACTCATCAGGTTTTTTGAATATAAAGGAACATATATATATAAAGGAATATATATATTCCTAGGAACATGAAATATGGATGTCACCCCCTCATGCACATACAGTTCTTCTCTCTTAGGAGTAAGTACAAGAAAGAAATGGTCATTGGCCCAAAATTCCTGGTTCACAGACCTGAAATTTAACAGGAATTGTTGTAACAGATGGGAGCCTCACTGTTCTTTGACCCCCACAAAATGGGTCGGTTCATGATGTTTTCCAAAGCCAAGGTGCATCTGTTCAGTAGCTGCTGCTGAGCATTCACCTGCAGGCACCTGGAGCTGCAGAGCCCCACTCACACCCAGCTGGGCAAAACTTTCTGCCAACCTCGTGCTGGATTCCTGCCAGCAAGCTGGAAACTGCATCCTGAAATGGATCTGCAATTGGGAAGACAAGGCCACTGTTTTCAGACACACATCCATCTGCTGAAGGCCAAAGTGTCCGGTTTTCGGCTGTTTGGAGGGCCTGGAAGGGCCCGGAGTGGCCTTGGGGCAGCCCGCGTATCAAAGGACGAGAAGAGGCTTCAGTTCTTCTTTCGGTCTTTATGTTTATTAATTGTTTATCTAAAAGATTTTCTTTCGGCCCGACAGAGCTCTGCTCAGCAGCCAGCCATGAGCACACTGTGCTGCCCTCCGGACAGCCACCTATCTTTATACCCATTGTTACGTGTACAATATTTATCATTTTTCCCCAATACCTTTTATTCTTATTGCCCAGTGCACTTTCAGTAATGACCAATCCCAAAGTGCCACCATCACCACAGAAGATGGAGGAGAAGAAGAAGAAGGAGAAGGACAGGACACGCCCCAATTCCTCCATCTTACTTCTCTAAACCCCCCTGTACATAAATCCTAAACCCTGTGTTTCACTCTCTAATTAACTAATCCCTTCACCATTCACCCCGGTGAAACCCTCCTATCCTCATACAGGTGTCGTCTCCTGTGTAGGATCAAAGTCCAGCCACCAGACACTTCTGGCAACATTCCAGGACTCCCGAGCCCCCCAAGGGTGGTCTCGGTGACTCGGCACCTCAGTCCTGAGGTGCTGAGATCCCACACCAAAGAACTGTTCTTGAAATGAGAAAAAATACCTGGGCATGACCATTCCTTCAGGAGCTTCCCAAGGCATTTGGAGATGGGGAAGGGGAATGGGCCTGGCTAAAGGAGGTGAAAATCTGCAGCTGATGAGAAGTGAATGAGACAGGCTTTCTGCTGGGATGACAGCAGATGATGGTGCAATTAAATATTTACCTTAATGAGGGGTAACAGGGGAGTGTCCATGAGCAAAATTCGTATTTGCTCCTGCCTGCTTGGCCCTGCAGCCCTCACAGAGCTCTGATAACAATGTGTGTGTGTGAGTTAAATGTAATTATACACACACACACTTCACCCACACGCCAGTTTTCATACGGTGACATTAACATCCCTTACAAATTAATTAGACCTAACAAGACACCCATAATTAAGACTTCTGAGGTTTATTATTTCTCTTTTACTATTGGGAAACAGACCCAAGGAGATTAAGTGCCTTATCTAAGTAAACGAATCTCTAAATTACAGAGGGAACACAGTCCAGGGGCCCTGATTCCAAACAAATTGACTGCTTAAGCACTGAAGGCTTTGTGCATGGGAATTAAACAAATTGTCTGAGTTTAGTTGCCAGTGTATCCTTTTCTGGATGAAAAAATATTTATGGAACTAGGTATTAGCCAAGTTTGAATTTTTCCCTCAAAAAATTAAATCAATCCAACACCTGTATAAACTTTTAATTGTGTTTGCTTTCAGATGACTTTCAGCAACACATTGTCCATTTATGTTCCTCTCTGTGAGACGCAGGAACAGAGCCTTTACCAAGCCACTGCTCTAATTATTGAAATGTTTTTGCAGATTGAGGAATACATTAGATAAATCATATTTTCTATCATCAGGCTGTCTGATCAATTAAGAGAGGAGCCCATACAAGTACTGAGGCATCATCTGGTTATTTTTTAACCTTCAGCTATACAGGACTTGGTAAAAAACAATGACATTTTAGGGAATGCTTCCTCTGCTGGATCACAAATAAACACTAATAAAAGTTCTGAAACCCTTAATTTTCAAAGGCCATTTCTAACAACTAGAGAATAAAGTATGGGGAAAAATGCTTTAAAAAATGTTATTATTAATGAAAGCAGCAGGAGTAGAGAGGACCTGAAAGAGCATCAGTTTAATGCAAAGTGGCAGCTCCTATATTCCTAATGTAAAGAAGCCATAGAGCAACCTACAGCCAAATTCATTAGGAAAGCTAATGACCTACTGACCTCAAATCACATTTTTTACTCTCTGTTTAATTACAAAATCACTGAATAATTGCAATTTAAGATTATCTGCATGCAGTCCCGTATAAAACTTCATTACGAGTGAGCTCTGAGGAGTCCTTGTGATACAGAGTGGCACAGGAAATGTCACCTCACCTTTGCACGCCATTCCAACTTGAAAGAGAAGCAGACACTTGTCTTTTTAGGCTTGAAGTCCCTCATTATTGATCCACAGAACATTAACATGCTTCATGGCTTGTTTGTTCCCTAAAAATAGTAACTAGATTGTGTTCAAGTGCCACTTTTTAAGGAAAAAACAAAACACAGCAAAGTGGGACAAGCCTCAGTGCGCAGGTAGGTCAAGGCTGCCCAAACCCACTTTGGAAAAGCCAAAATAAGTGATTCTCCAAAATCTCCACACATCATTTGCCTTATCTCTAAGTCCTGGGAACCTGGGAATCCTAAAACTGCAATTTGACTGAGCTCTTGTCTTTCTCTCTCCCTTGTATCTCAAATTTTCCTGTGCACAAACCTGTCCTGCCCCTTTGGCAGGCAGGTCATGGCTCAGTGTCTCTGGGCTCTATCAGTACTTCTTGCAGAGAAACCCAACATGATAAAACACATAATCAGTGACTGTATCAATCATTCAAAAAAAAAAAAAATTTACACACTTAGCAGTTATACCAGCAAACCTATGTTTTAGGTTTTTGGGTTTTTTTTTTTTTTTTAATTTGGTGTAACTGGCCTGTTTTTTTTCTCTGCCACTAAAGGAGTAGAAATTGGCTCTCCACAACCACCTTGCTGCTTTCTTCTTGCCCATTTTTAATTGGTTGTGACTTCCTGCCAAGCTGGACTACTCACAAACCAGCCTGGCTGGAGACACAAACACAGAGAAACTCCAGAACAACCTCCACCAGCAGGACCAACAAACAGAATCATTTAGACATGTTCCAAGTACAGCAACAAACACAAGTACACAAGTACAGCTTGTCAAACACAGCAGAAGATGAGCTGAGAAGGGAATCAGCCTTCAAAATACCTGAACCAAGAAAAGATGAAAGCTGGTCAAACACTGTTATTAGAAAGAATTGAAAATATCAATCACACAGGAATCTCTGGACAGGTGATGCCTTTTCACACTAATAAAAATGGCAGATAAAAGGAAATATCCACAAAGCAGAATTATATTTACTCATCTCTCCAGCCTTGCATTGCAAAGGAAGGCCTGGAAGTGCTCTGGTCTCTCCTGATCTATACAGGCCCTTGGAAAGGCTCCTCAAGCATCTGCAGACATCAGGAATTATCAAACACTCCAGCTCCCTGCTCCAATTCTGGGCAAAAAAGCCATGAGTGCAAAACAAAAAATGAGAATTAACAAACTATAAATCCTTAACTGCTGAAATAATGAAGGGCAGAGTGAACTCAGTGTGATAGTCAAGGGTATATTAACAAACAGTTATGTGACATATAAAATACAAAAATTTCCTAGCTGGGGCAATACTGGTTTTAAAGCTGTTTCCATCTGTGCAGTTCTCAGTGCTGTTTGCTGGTTCATAAAGAGATCATTTTACACTTAGTCCCCAAAATATTTTTCACAGATTTCTACAGTCTATTATGGAAAAGCAGGACCAAGAACTATCTTTCTTCTCTGCTTGATAATAAGCCCAGTTCTGAGCAATATTCCACACATTTAATTTTCCCCCCATATTGGAACAAAAAGCTGCCAGAGCTGAAGATTTACAAACAATGTGTGACATTCTTCTCACCTCCTCCTTTTAGTCTCCTGCATCATTTTTCTTTGTTTAATTGCACCATCTATATTTTTTTAGATATTTACCCTCCTTTGCTTCTCCTTTTAACTTTCTCGAGCACACTACCTTCACATTCTCCATCAGCTTTCTCTTCTCACCCAGCAGGCAGGTGCTTGGATTCTGCAGATGTAGGGACCAAACCTCTTGGTCAATTTTAGCAAGTACATACAGATTTAAAAAAAAAAAAAAAAAAAAAAAGGAGGAAAAATAACCCAGCTTTACCAAAAAGTAAAAAAGTAGAATACAATGGTTTTAAGTTGAATAATGATGCTCACACCAAGATCAAAAGCACAGTGAGTCACAGAACTGCAGATCCTCCTGTGCAAGAATAAATGTTGGAAACAAAATCCTTGAACTTCTCAAACAAACAAAATATATAATATTATATATATATATATATTTACAATATAATATTATATAATGTTATATAATATTATATAATATTATATAATATTATATATATATATATATATATATATATATATATATATATATATATATATATATATATATAAATAATAATATATAGTTAACAAACAAAAGTCCCAACATTTTTCATAGTGGACCAAAAGAATGTAGGAAAATCCAATGGGTAAGCGGATTTAAGTACTGTCAGCTTTTCAAAACAACCTTTCACTCCATGATCTAGAGCTTTGACACTCTCTGTCTAAAAATTCAACTTATACTGACATTTTCTTCTTTCTCTCCAGTTCAGTTTAGCCATGAATCTCCTGTCCTGCTGCTCCTGGGTGCAAGCAAACAATGTGACATCCCTGCCACTGTGCACTGAACACATCGCAGGGCTTGCTCCTGCTGATTGCAAATGGGACACAGGGATCTCGCAGATAAAACTATTTATTACGGGATCACAATGCATGCTCACATTTATACCTTGGTGGCCAGCCTTGCCTATCCAGCAATAAATATTTGAGGAATAAGCAACTCCAATACAGAGGATGAAAATCTGGGATGGAGAATTCCTATCTCCTAAAAAACACAGAATTGTCTCCCAGTGAATTCATAATTCTGCCAAAACACTGAGGGGATCTACCAGGTGATTTCAGCATATCTAATTCTTATTTATTTTCCCAGTTCTCCATGCTTGAGTTTTTAAGCTATTTTGGGGATATTTGTCCCAATTCCTGTATTAGGAGTTACTTGAACAAATCCATATGAAATTTGAAATTTTGCCTCAGTTTCCCAGCTCCCCCTGACTGCAGCAACAACCATCAGCTCATCTGCAGGGCACAGCTGTTTTCATCACCCAGGTATCACCAATGACCACCTCACTTTTTATAAGAGATTAAATTACCTGAAATAAATATACCTGGAGATTTTAAAAAGGTGGCTGAGAGATATTGAAAACAGGTAAATACCCACCAAAAAAAAAAAAAAAAAAAAAAACCAACAATTGGGGGTTTTTCTGTCTTGTGGGAGGAAAAAAGTTAAGACAATCAAGAGAAGAGAATTATTTTGCTTATGAAGAGGAAATATACATGTGAATCACAGAGTTAACAGTGGCTGACTTTGCCTTTTTTTATTTCCAAATAATTCCACACTTGGAAATTTTAGGTGTAATTTTCTTTTTTCCAATTTTCCCCCCAACCTCTAATTAAAAGTCACACTAAAAAAACCTCTCATTCACTGATAAATATATGGAAACTTTAATAGTTACCAGAATAAGTGTGCTAAATGCGGATACAAAATTAAATGCTAAAAGGAGAGCTATTTATCATCCTGCTTTTACTTTCCCATTCACATACCTTATATACATATATATTTTTTTCTTTGGAAGGGGGATATATTTCAGAATTCTAACTCCCATCCTAACAAACACAGATTTTTTTCCCTGGGAACAGCTGTGTGCTAAAGAGCAGGAATGTTACACTTTATCATTCCACAATTCAGGAAGCATCACAACATTTGGGACAACAAAATCGTGACCTACACGTCTGTCTAAAATAACAATATCACAGTTTTGAGGGCTGAAGGAATCCAGTTCCACACCCACATCCTTTCATACTAAGACTGTTCTTAAAGAACATCATTTCCCTTTCCCAGAGGCAGCTGCCCAAGCACTGATGGCAGAGCCCTCACTCTGCAGACACCACACAAATACCACAGCTTCACTTTTTGACATTAATGGGTTTTCTCTAACATATGATGGAGAAAATGCCTCATTTCTCCCCATCATCTCCCAAAGAGATGCTAAGTGTCTTCAGTCAGCTGTGACTGAAGCCACCGTGTGTGACAACATTCTCACAGCTTTGAAAGGAACAGGGAAAAATTTCCATAGTCTGGAGAAAGCAACAGCTTCTTGTATGCAAGGAAAAGAACCTGCCAGCTAATAAGAAAAATATTGTTATTTACTTTCACATTAGGAAACTGAGAATCAGACAGAACTTCAGCAATGTCATGAGGGATCAGAACACAGGGAAAGCAGTGAGCTTCAAATTCAACAGTCACCACCATCATCAGGTGTTGATGCTGCTCATCCATAGGGAAGTGGGAGCAAACCACATGCTGGACATGCTGGGTGTGTTAACCCATCCCATTCCTGACATTCCAGGAGATTCCACACCTGGTGGGCCAGGCACAGTCTGCTGCCAGGGGGAAGGTGGTGAAAGCAAATTAAAAGCTGCTACCAACATGAAATCACAATTAATGGTTACAAGATTATTCATTACAATTAGTGGCAACAGGAAACGACTCTGCCTTGGCACACACACTCCAACTCCATCCACGATGCTCCCTTTCCCCTTCACATGACATAGAATTCAGGAGAAACACCTCCAAATTCCAGATTTTGGGATAAGAGATTTACCTATCTCACAAGGATACGGTGGCTTCCCCAATTCATTTTTAAAATGTAGATATTATTGAGCAGCCTGCTCCAGTGGAAGGTGTCCCTGCCCACGGCAGAGGGGCGGCAATGAGATGAACTTTGAGGCCCCTTCCAACCCAAAGCATTCAGTGACTCCATGATATCATTTATCTGTTATCTCACAATCAGGTACAGCCTCTGCTGCCAGGAGGGAGGTGGTGACAGCAAATTAAAAGCTGCTACCAACATGAAATCACAATTAATGGTTACATGATTATTCATTACAATTAGTGGCAACAGGAAACGACCCTGCCTTGGCCCACACACTCCAACTCCATCCACAATGTTCCCTTTCCCCTTCACATGACACAGAATTCAGGAGAAACACCTCCAAATTCCAGATTTTGGGATAAGAAATTTACCTATCTCACAAGGATCTGGTGTCTTCCCCAATTCATTTTTAAAATGCAAACATTATTGAGCAGCCTGCTCCAGTGGAAAATGTCCCTGCCCATGGCAGAGGGGCTGCAAGGAGTGATCTCTGCGGCCCCTTCCAACCCAAAGCATTCAGTGACTCCATGCTATCATTTATCTGTTATCTCACAATCAGGCACAGCCTCTGCTGCCAAGAGGGAGGGGGTGAAAGCAAACTAAAAGCTGCTACCAACATGAAATGATAATTAATGATTACATGATTATTCATGACAATTAGTGGCAACAGGAAACGACTCTGCCTTGGCTCACCCACTCCAACTCCATCCACGATGCTCCCTTTCCCCTTCACATGACACAGAATTCAGGAGAAACGCCTCCAAATTCCAGATTTTGGGATAAGAAATTTACCTATCTCACAAGGATCTGGTGGCTTCCCCAATTCATTTTTAAAATGCAGATATTATTGAGCAGCCTGCTCCAGTGGAAGGTGTCCCTGCCCATGGCAGAGGGGCGGCAATGAGATGAACTTTGAGGCCCCTTCCAACCCAAAGCATTCAGTGACTCCATGATATCATTTATCTGTTATCTCACAATCAGGCACAGCCTCTGCTGCCAGGAGGGAGGGGGTGAAAGCAAAATAAAAGCTGCTACCAACACGAAATCACAATTAATGATTACATGATTATTCATGACAATTAGTGGCTACATGACACAACTCTGCCTTGGCACACCCACTCCAACTCCATCCATGATGCTCCCTTTCCCCTTCACATGACACAGAATTCAGGAGAAACACCTCCAAATTCCAGATTTTGGGATAAGAGATTTACCTATCTCACAAGGATATGGTGTCTTCCCCAATTCATTTTTAAAATGCAGATATTATTGAGCAGCCTGCTCCAGTGGAAAATGTCCCTGCCCATGGCAGAGGGGCGGCAATGAGATGAACTTTGAGGCCCCTTCCAACCCAAAACATTCAGTGACTCCATGCTATCATTTATCTGTTATCTCACAACTAGAAACAAGTGCACTCCAGTGCATAAGTGCTGTAGCTCCAGCTCATTCTCACATTGCTTGTTGTGGTTTTATTTAGTCAAGAAATTTGCATGAAACATTCAGATGACACATGATACATATGTGCAGACACTTCAGAATTTTTTTTCCCCATTCCTGCTGTTGTTGAGTGAAATGATGGCATCCATCACAAAAGCAGAGAAGACTGTTACAACTCTACTACTGAGAGGCAGAATGTGAATAAATGATCCTGAATGGAGAGGGTTTTTTAAATGCTGCTTGTCTTGTGACAAACAAGGTTTTGACTTGGGCTTCAGGCTGCACCACAAAGCCAGGAAATTTGTGGTAGGCTGATCCCTACCAGTTTTTCATTAAGCCAATTTTCTTGTGCACAATAAGCTATTAAGGTCATAATGAATATCCTATAATAGCAATTGAAGAAAATAGAAGAAATACATACCACAGTCAGGGCCTTTACTGTAGTACATTAAACTTGTTTTCTACTCCATAGAGTATCCACAATTTTATGTCTTTCTCCCACAATGAACTTTATAAGCAAGCTAGAGGATTTATCCTGATTTCACTCTCTATCTCCAGATTAAGAAGTCAGAAAAACCAGAGCATGTGCTGCAGCACATTATCTTCTTACAAACAAATCTCCAGCAATTTCAGGAAGAATATACATTCTCACAGAATTCAGCTAACCTCTTGGGTAAAACTGTATTTCTAAGTATAACTCCATGAATTTGTAGACAACAAACAGGCAGTATAATTTAGTGTTGGCACAAAAATATTTTACTGGGCCGACAGAGCTCACAGCACTAACTCTCTGAAGTACTCAGCAATTCAGGAAGGAAAGATTGAGAGAATGCTGGAATTAATTTACTCTACCACCAGAGATGGGCTCCAGCTCTATAGATGGGATATGAAGTTCAGTTGCTTTCAATCCACACATATAATTACATTCCATTTTTTGTTTAACAGACACTGCAGAATGGGTTTTGTTTGTGGGTGCTTTTGTCCTTTTCTCATTTGTCTTGGCTCACAGGAAAACAGAAGTATTATGGGAGACAGTTACAAGGTATTTTTTTCCCCCAAACAAACCTTTGCAACATAAAAATACAAGATAAAAATACAGCACAGCTTTTGTTGAGTGGATAGAAGGATCTAAAATCTTCAGGTTTCAGGTACTATTTTAGAAACACAGATTTTTGTCTCACCTTTAACTGCTGGTGGCATTCATAGAATCACAGAATCACCTCCTAAATCACTGCAACACAGGAGCAAAGCCCCAACATTTGTTTGGCACTGCCTGGATGAATTCTCATCTCTTCAGTGGCTTTTGCTGTGCTCCATTTTCTGATGGCAATAGGATTTTAATCTGTGCTAACAGGTGACTGTCAAGTGAGGTTACATTGTCCAGGTAGGAACAAAGTGATGGCTGCTCCAAGTCAGTTCCTCAAAGGCAAAACCCTAAACCCAATTATAGCAATGCAGAATCCTCCTGAATGGGATTTACCCTACTTTTACAGCCAGGTCATTCCAAAATACCCCCTCCCTTTCTCTACTTTTTTAATTCAAGTGGGTTTTATTTTTTTCTTTACTAATTTTCAAAATTTAGCTAGGAGAATCAGGGAGGGATTAGCCAGCCAGTGTTAAAGAAACTGAATAGAGGCTTTTGGTGTAATTTTCACTGACTCTATCAAATCATGCAGTTTTATCATTTATTTAGTTCAAACTCAACATCTGATGCATGGTTGCCTTTGATTCAGAGTGACAAGAAAAAAGTTTACTGTTAAAGATTAATCATGTTCTTCTGTTCCCACTCTCCTTCTGCTCTTAGATTTAGGAGGATGCACTCAGCTGTAGTTTTATTTTCACATGATGAAAAAATCTGGTTTAGATTCCATGCATTTGTAATTTATTCTTCCACATTACTTACTCAATAGTAATGTAAGTAATGCATGTAATAAACACACATTTCATTCATTCCTTTTGTACTAATAAATGGTGACTACTCTCAAAAAGTCCTTTTGTTTATCCATGATTCTAAAATGTGTAGTTTGACTGTTTCTCTTTGTGCTTCCCACCTTTGAAACGTCCTTATGGTCATTACCTCTCAATTTAGCATCACTTGGAAAAACTCTAACTCTGTTTTTGGTACAGGGATCGCTGCTACTTCCCCTCTCCCAACTGTTCCAAGGCCCAGCTCCCACCATCACCACACTAAGAAAATGCATGTGCTGCACACCTCACCCATCACCCAATGCTCCTCATACCAAAAATTATATTTTTCTCTTTTCCCCTAGAAATGTTCAATCCACAGGGCTTGGAGCAACCTGGTTTAGTGGAAGGTGCCCAGGGGTTGGAACTGGGTGACCTTTACAAGCCCTTTCCAGCCCAAACCATTCCATGATTCTGTCATTTTCTCTTTTACTTTTGATGTTCATCTTCATTTTGTATAAAGCCTGCTGTGTCAGGAGCAGATCTGTCATTCAAAAACTTACCATGTACTTATCAAATCACACTCATTAATAACAAAAAAAGGAATAAACCCATTTTTTTTTGTCTTTAATAATCTCATTCATTTCTTATCTGAAGTTCAACAAAGCCATATTTTCACAGTAAGTAGCAATCCTTCCCACAGGACTGTCATCAATGTCTACAGAATTGTAGCTTTTATTTTAAATGGTATTTAAAAGAGCTTCTGTCATTTCTCGTTGCAAAGATAACTGCTGAAACATGAAAGCAAGAATATCAATGCTGTAGCTGCCTCCTAAGCCTGACAGATGCACTGCCTCTGCTGCTGCTCAGAACAAGACACTGAGCAGCCATGGTGAAATTAAAACAAAAAAAAAAAAAAAACACCAAAAACTTAAATTGATTTTAAAAAAGCCACATAAGCAACTTTTCTCACTTTCTGGGAATGACTCCCCTCCACTTTGTGTTGCTCCAAAGAAACTTGTGTGAAAACTCCTGTCTTTCCTGCTTGTCAAATTTGGCGGGATTTGATGATAAAAAGAGACAATTAGGAAGAACTGTAATTGAAAAATATTCTTCTTTCAAAAGCAAGCACAGGGTCCTGCACAAAGGAGAGGAGAGCTAAAGACGGGATCAGAGGGGGGAAGGTGAAGGAGGACAGATCGCCCAGCTTCACTCTGTGTTCACTGTTCTCTGGCAAAGTTGTTTTTTCCCTTTCTGGACTCCCATCAAGAGAAGCCCATTTCCCCATCCATGATTTTTCAGCTGCAAGGACCTAGCAGGGCCCCAGCCTGAAGGATGGCACCACATTTGTGCCAGCTCTACTCCCAGCACTGCAATCCCTCTGCCCGTGAGGGATGCCGTGGCTGGCACACCAAAAGGTAAATTTCTCTGTGATAACACAATCTGCCCCATTCCAAGAGCAGTATCTCATCTGAAACTTAAATCAAATTCTAAAACCATTTATTCAAAAAAAAAAAGCCACATTCTCTTTCAACACAGAGGTAATCAAATATCTGGGCTGAATTTAATGGGTTTTATTTGATTCAATTACTACTGGGAGGACAAAGGTATTGGTGAGCTCAGAGCACTGAAGCAGTGAAACACACAAAAACACTGTGCATCATCCAAATCCTGCCATTCAAGGGGTTAATTGCAATGCTAGAATGAAACATATAACACTAATCATCATTTATTGTCCATAGTTTGCAAATGTGTAGGTAAACAAAGTAAATGGATGTGACATATCCCTTTCGATAAACTAAATATAGGAATTAGACAAATTATTTATACATTAAGGGAATGAACTAAATAGAAAAGTTTAAAATACAATACATCTTTAAAGAGTGAAGAAACTTCATTTCTGACTAAAGGAATTGGCAACACTGGAATTTGAACTGAGAAAGCCTCAGTTCTACAATTACATCAACCTTTCCTGCAGCTGCAGAGTTAAGTTATTGCCCTGGGATTGACTAAACCTTTCCCTGGAAATGACCAGAGCATTCTGAGCTGAAGGATGATATTTTTATGGACTGCTGGTTGCTTTTAATTCCTTTATAGCACATTAAAATATAGTCACTCTTTTAGCCATTTTAACCTTGTTTGGCACGAATGGTTGCACTTGAAATTCATCGACTTAAATGGTCCATGGAAGATATCATTAAGAATTGCTGTAGCAGATTTTTTTTTTTTTAAACTGGAAACACATTTAATTATTACTGTCCCTCTATCATTTATGCTCCATTGTTTTTCAGATTTTCCACATCTTTCACCTTACCTGTTCAAGGAGTTACAGAAGCCAGAACAAAGAATTCCAGATACAAAGACATTCAGAGTTATCACCAGACCTTGCAATAGTCCTGAGTGTCTGCACAATGAGTTTTGGTGATTATATCCAAATATCCAAGGTTAAACTCAAAACAAACTGGGGACAACACTGTCATTTACACAAGACAACCTGGAGATAGGCTCATACACCAATGAGAATATTTATCATGCATATATATATATATGCATTATTTTTTTATTTGTTTCTAATTTAGGATGACTTCTGGAAATAATTGTATTTTTGTTTCTTTGGTCTGCAGTATAACTTAAAGAATACAGGTTAGCTCACTGATTTTCAGTAACAAGAGGGCCTGTAACCTTCACAGACTATTAATTTTCCTAAGTTTTCCTTGAACAACTCCAGTGTTGTTAAGATTTAAATCTGTCATCTGGAAACGGTGATCTCCTTTCTGTAAAATCCAACATCAGAGTGACAGGCAGGGCCTGTCTTTGACATAAAAAAGGAAAAATTATCCCATAAAACTACCCTCATTCATCTAGCTTGTCTTTATTTCTATATTTGTTTTTATGCATGTTAAAACACTCACTTCTTTTGTAACATTGCTGAAGTAGTCAAGGACAATCTGTTTTTCTGTACAAAAATAGAATTGTAAGAAGAAAAACCACTAAACCAAGAGTTACTTATTTATCTTTCTTGGAATCATTACCTATTAGCTATTCCTTCCAATCATTACCTATGATTTTCACTGTTCTGTAAATAAAATGGGACAAACCTCTTCCCTCTGGTTCCAATTTCCCAGCTGTACACCAGAAAGTAAATTCCTGTTTTTTCCTCTTGGAGCAATTTATCCCAATCCCATAAGAGCAGCCCCAAGAACAGGGCTGAGCCTCACCACCATCACCTCCACCTTCCAAAGGGAACAGCTGGAGCCTGGAAGTGGATCTGGAGAGAGGGAAACAGCTGTAAGAGGAAGCAACTGCATTGAAGGAACAGAAAAACTGAAAATATTGGAGTTCTCAAGGTGACTGAGAGCCAGGGAAATTCAGGTTAAAGGGCTATTGCAGAGGTGCCCATAATTTTCTCAAGCTTCAGTCAGTGCTACATAAATCAGTACAAAAGAAAATACTTTTGGAAAAAATAAAATGCAGCAAACCAAACCCCAAAAGATTATTTTGGAGGAAGGGAAGGGAAGGGAAGGGAAGGGAAGGGAAGGGAAGGGAAGGGAAGGGAAGGGAAGGGAAGGGAAGGGAAGGGAAGGGAAGGGAAGGGAAGGGAAGGGAAGGGAAGGGAAGGGAAGGAAACAGCTAGGAGCCCAAAATTCTGCATTCCTATGAAACAAAAGCATTGATCTTAAGATATATATTATATATGCTCAGTAGAAAAGCACAAGGGTTTATTACATGTGTGAAGACTAACAAGAAAATAACATAATTTCTCCAAGACTTGGGTTTTCTGTGAGCGCTGATTTATACAGATTTACACAGCCTGTGTTCAGATCACAGATACACTGACTGAGTCTCATCTCACCAATTTTCTTTGTGGAAAATTATCTGACAGGAGGTCATGGAGCCCAGAGCTCTTGGTACCTAAGAATGTGTTCTTCCCTTTCCTGGCCATGCTCTGAACCAACCCTAATCACCACAAAATATCAATTTAGCACTTTCCAGGAGAGCATTAAATGGCACAATTCAGCTTTAATGCCAAAAAGCACAAACACAATATAAAACCAGAGGTTCAGTGTTGTAAATTCCTCATAGCCTTGGACACCATTTCTGGACATAAAGGGGGCTCAAACACACGGAAAAATCTCTTTTGAGCTTTTTAAGCTCTTTATAACTTGTTTGTGGTGTTGCTTAATAACCCAAAGAAATAAAGGAATCCATTGACTGACTAAAGAAAAAAAATCATATTAAAAAGAAACAAAGGAGTAAAGACATCTGCAAACACTTTTCATTGCACATCTCTGTACTTTATGTATTTCAATAAAGGTGTGTTTTCTAGGGGAAAAAAAGCTGATGTAACAGAAGAGTTAAAATTTCAGGAACAACAAACTGAATTTGCTTCATTTATGATATTAAGGAAGCATAAATGTCTCTGTTTTGAACAACACATATATAGAACTAGAAATATAGTAATGAAAGCATTTTTTAATGTATCCTGACAAAAATTTGGATTTAGTTAACAAAAACTTAACAGAGAGTAGCAGTACCCAGTTATCCCCAAGAGAGCAGAACCCTGCCCATCATGTGCCTTTTTCATACCTGCACAAGAAGTATGGAAATAAAACTTGTCCCCTGGCTTTTTAACAAATGCATTTGCATTTTCAGTCTCCTCTTCCTTTACAAGCCGTGATTTAGCTCAGGCTGGGGAAGCATTCTAGGCAAAAATCACTTCACACTTGTTCCATGGATAAATTTTCCTCCTAGACACCTCCTGTTGCCTGGGCTGTTCTATGTTTTCAGAAAGTCGTGGGAATCTTATTAGAAACTGTTTTCCAAGGAATCTGTGCAATTCACTGGGCAGATTGAATTGTAGGAAAAAAAAAAAAGTCTAGTTCACCAGGTTTCCTCCAGAGCTGGGAATACAGAAGCAGCAGCTTCCATGGGTGTACATATATATATATATATTTTTAGGATTGATAATTCAGTATGAGCAGAACAGAATGTATTTTCTATATAGGAAGCAAAAAAATCAAAACAAAAGTATGGAATAGCCAAGAATAGTCCTAAAATTTCTGCACAGCAACAGAGAAACCAAAGCTTTCAAAGTCCAATAAGAACACCTTTTGCATTTTTTCTTCTTATGCATTTTTCTTCTCATGCATTCAATGCTTTGTCCAGAGTTACAGTAACAATTACCACAACAATAACGAGGTTTGCTAAGACCATTCATTAAAATTTTATAAGAAAAAAAAATAAAACTCTAGTGCTTCATGTCCTCAGTAAAGCACAGGTAAACTCTATTTATTGCTGGGATTTCTTCAATAACTAATCCACACTGAATTATCAACACAAAATGACAGACAGCAATCCAGATGACTGACAGAGCCTCTCCTTCCAGTTTTTAATTCCAAAAAATGCATTTACTTGGGCCATTATTGCTCTGTTACCTCCATTGAACTTTTCTGCCTACATTTGGTAATATAACAATTACTACAATGTGTTTATTTAGATTATTATATATAACATACAAACACACACACAAATATATATATATATGTATAGATAGATGTATCTATATATACACACACACTTATTCATTACTTTACCTAACTGAACTCTTATGTCACAGATTAATCTGTAACAAAATATTCCCAGGGGGTTTAAAATGTCCCTGCACAATATTCATTATACAATACTCATTATAAATGGAAAATTAACAAGGAAAGTTGCTTAAATATTCCCTCCTCTTTCCCAGAGACTGGAAATTAACATTTTGAAAGTGGATGCAAATTAATTTTGGTATCTTATGGTCTTTAGCAATAAATAAGTCATATTGTTTCTCAAAATTACTAATAAATTAAACTGCTGGTGTATTCTGAATTTTGCTACAGCATCTGCCTAATACAGTAAACACTTACTCCAACTACATCACTCATAAAATTGTGTTATTCAAGTTAACAGGCTCAAGAATGGTTACAGATATTGGTCATGAGTGTGTGCACAGAAAGCATGAAAATTCCAAATTTAGACAGGCCCTGTAGGAACTGGGACAAAAATACACCTAGAAAAATGATAAAATAACTAAATAACTAACTAAATGGAAGCGTAAATGCTGGGTCAAATCTTCCAAGAAAGAAAAAAATATCAAACTAGGGAAAGAAGAAAGCAGTGATTTTCATTTCTTGATCCTAGATCTTCAAGTTGGACATATCTTTAAGAAATATTACAAATTGCAGTAGAATAAACTTAATAAATGATTTTATATTCTAAAACAGGAAGAGTAATGGGCACAATGGTTTCATGTTAAATACTGGGCAGTTAATGACTCTAATTGCACAATATTCCTACTTGGGAAAGAAAAACCAGCATGATCTCAAAAGACAGTATGAAATTAAACCCAAATGAAGGACATGAATAAATTCAGATTCCCTGGGAACAACCAACCATCTTTCCTTTTTTAATTCTGTTTTTGAGGTGCCACTGGCATCAGGGATTTCCTATGAGCTGAATTCTCCCAAATCTACAAAAAGTCCAGTTCTAGCTCAGTCATTTGCATTTCCAAGGGACAAGAGGCAGAACAGCTGCTGCACCACTTGGACTGAAAATCATCTCTACTCCAGAACCATTTCAAGCTAATTTACTTTCTCATTATACTTGAAATATATAAAATACAAGCAAGCCAGGCTATGAGATCACAAACGAATCCCTTTTCCTGCTGCACAAACATGAACACATCTCCATTTTTCTCAATTTCTCCTCTGAACTTTCTTGTTGCTGCTGAAATGTGTTTCTGGTGGGGGGAATCATATGATAGTTCACATTTTTGGTCAAAAAGTGAGATTATTTTCACTGCCAGGAAGATCACTTGAGGATACATGAATACTGTATTTTTTGCTTCACTGACCTATTGATCTGGTATGAATCAACAATGACAAATACCAAATTTCCTGTTTCCCTCTCAAAAAATTACAGTTCAAATTATGTAACACACAGAACATCTCCATTTAGAATTACCTGAGAATATCAGAAAAGAGAATTTGGGAAATTTGGGATTTGTCTTCTCCCATTGATATTATCAGGAGTTCTTTAAAGCAAAGCATTACAGAACATTTCCTTTGTATTGATTCAGCTCCTAATGCAAAGGTAACGATTGGGTTTTGCACATTCGGATCCAACCAGGGTGTTCTAATCAAGCCCATTTTGTGTGTGGGTGTGTGGGAGGGGGTACAAGGGGTGTGCTTGGGGCTGCCTTTATTGAAAGGAAGGTTGAGAAGTTTTCTGGTGAAAGACTCTGTTGATAAATGGTGGTTAGGAGAAGAAAACTGGTTATTCAATGAACAAAGTGGTGTGTAATTTATTTTACTTCATTAGATGCTGAATTCTTCAAACACTGCTAGGAATTAGAATGCTTTGAAACCAATTATTGTAAGTACATTTAATCACAGCTTTGAAGTTACTTTCAACATAGCATGTTCCTTTTGATTAAATTATATCTTTCTGCCATTCCACCAAAAGTACCCAGTTCAAGGGCAGAAGAAAAGAAAAACAAAAAACCCAAACCTTTCAAAAGTCACAAATAAAAACAACAATAATTTTGCTGTTTTTTCTGAAATATTTCCACAACCTCCTATTGCTACAAGAGTACCAGTTCCTGCAGAAAGTTGAATACAATTTTGAATGCATAAAAATTATCACAAAATTAAACAATTATGTCATTATATATGGTACAATTAATTCCAAGCAGAAAAGCAGAACAGCAGAGAGCAGAAAGATGAACTGAAAATGCACTTGCAAGGTGCATAGATTTTTTTTTTTTTTTGAGCAGAGATTAAAGGAGTTCAATAGACTCCCTCTCTCACCTTGCTTCTTTGTATGTATAGTACTGGTAATTCAAGCTCTCTGTTATGTGATATTTCTCTTTATCATGATAAATGATGGCTGAAAGGAGCACTTTTGGTTCAAGCCTGCCTCTTGCTTGAAAGAAAATTTTGATTCAGTGATTTAAGCAAGGCAAAGCACCATGAATCTCCTCCCTATGCCCGACTCGGACAGGAACAACTGGATATGGGATCAGTCCAATGAAAGAGCTGTGATTTAATTCTAAATCACAACCACAGCTCAAGGAGCTCTGCTGATCTCAGTGATCCCCAGTCACCTTCTCTATTCCCAAATGTGCATCTTGTAATTCCGTGGTTTCACTGGATTTCAATTCCTCTGTAAAGCTCTGAGTGAAAAGAAAGAATGTTTTAATGCTCTTCTGAGTATTTTTTCTCTTTTCTTTTGAGTGTGAAGAATACACTCAAATACATTAATGCAGGACTGTGCATTACTTTAAGTCCCACCCCTGGAAGTGTTCCAGGCCAGGCTGGATGGGCTTGGAGCAACCTGGGATGATGGGAAGTGCCCCTGCCCATAAGGGGTGGAACTCAATGATATTTAATGTCCTTTCATGTCCTCTCACAAATAACCAACACACTAAAGGAGAGCAAAGCACTTTTTCTTCTACTCTTTGTTAGGATTATTAACTGGCTGCCCAGCTTGTAACAATAAATGGTAAATTACCTTATGGCAGAAATTAGTATGTTTGATAGCATAATGTTTTACTTTTGTTTTTTGCATTTCCATTTCTACAGCATGGACTCTTCATTGCCTTTGGCTGAAGGGTTGGGAAGGGTAACTGGGTAAGATTTATTTTGTAACTCTGCAGAGAAGTGTTACAACCTTAAATAACACAAAAAGTCCCACAGAAGCAGAGTAACAAAAGTAGATCTCAGTGAGCTAATTTGTCTTATCTTTGTAATAGAAAATATTACCAGATCTAAAGATCTATCTGGATCACCAGAACTAAAACCAAGAGGAAAGAAGTGGGAAAAGGCAAAGAGGGGCCTGGAGTCAGGAGCTTGTGAGGGCAGTCAGAAATTTCTAGAGAAAAAGTAGGTTAAGGAGGTAAAATAAGCAGTAATATTTTAGCTGATCAAATAGAGATGTAGCAGTATAGAAATAATGAGATATCAAAGGGAAATAAAAGAACATGCACTGAATATTATCATCAACACTGGAGAACAAAAGAATGAGAGAACACCTCTCTCTTCTTCAACTCCAAAGCACAATATTCAACAAATAATTGCAGCCTATCCCCAAAATGTCACCCAAGTAAAAGGAAAACAAAACAACACCTTAATGGCACAAAGCAGTGGTTCTGCTTGTTCTTTTTACTTTCTGTCTTAATGACATATTCCATCAGTTCTGAATTTGTCAGAAACAGTGATTAGAGGAGAAAAAAAATCCCTTTTGTTATCGTCTACCTTAAACTTCAAAGCAGCAGGGACAGTGAGTGAAACACAACTCTATCAAAGTGAGCACTTCTAATCCTTCAGTTTGATATTTATAAATTTACAAGGCTTTCCTAGTCATGCTGCTCAGAGCTATCACAGAAAAAGCACATCACAGGAACTGTAAATATTCTGAGGCACCTCGTTCTGTTTTGCCTCCATCTCAGGGTTCAGTGCACACAGCCTATTGAGAGTTGGGGGAAAACCAAAATCCCAAAATATTTCCCCTGCCTGCCTCAACAGAGAAAGACTCATTAAATGTTATTAGGTATCACTCACTCACTTGGTGACATTCATTAATTTCAAGCATTGGTCAACCAGTTCAAATCTACATTTTATGCAGGGAATTTTCTTTAGAATATCCCACATCCCTGCTCACTTTGGCTGTCCTTGTCAACATCATGCCCAGCTCCTCTTTGAACATCCAGATCATCAGGATCCGGAATCATGGCTCAATCTGTTTTGCACAGGATATTGATAAACCATTCCAAGCATCCCAATCAATAAATAAATAAATAAATTTCCATTGTGTAACTAACTATTGGATAATTTCTAAGCAAACTGAAAGACTCCCTAATATTCAAGCAGCCTGAAACTGGAGAAGATTTTGTACTGAGTTTTTGTGGCAAACAGGAATATCACTGCTGCAAATACCAAATTCTAATTGCTAAGTAAAAATTTGAAGTCTGTTTGTTGTGGGCCATATAATTAGGAATAATATTTTAATAAAATTCTAATTCTTAAGACTTTTATACCTGTAACTTCTAAACCAGCAACACATGGTTTTTATTGATGGCTTTTATTTATCCATGCTCAGCTTTAAGACCAGCAGTATTGATGTAAAATATGCCACACTACACAGATTTGCATTATATGGGTTTCTGATTTCTTTTTTATTTAACTACATCTTTTTCAAATTTTACAATGTCAGCTCCTTAAATGGACCAGCTTTCGATAGCAAAATGCAGTGATTGTGTATTTCTAAATCACAGTCAGATTCAACACAAAACAGAATTTAGGAAATTTATGGTTATACCTGAACATTTTTCTTAAATATTTTCTCTTCATTTTGCTTTGTTTTCTTTGGATTACTGTGCAGGGCAACAGGACAGACTTTCTGGACAGACTTACAGGAGTCTTGCACTCTTAGAGCTTGTGATGCTCTCATTGAAACACTTCTGCACGAGGTAACAAAAAAATGCAGACAGAGCTGTAATTATGCAAATGTGTAAACTCAGTGACAATGCATTACCAGGGTCCAAAATAATTCCAGAGACAAAGAGGAAGGGAACAGCAGGAAGCAGAACTCCCTTTGGGTTGTAATCTACAGCCAAATAAATGACAATTTATAAACAACACAATAAAGGCTTTAATAGCTGGGGTAATTTTCAATGGATATATATCATTGCATGGAAAAAATACAAGAAGAGCCCCAAAACCCATAACCCATGACACTTTTAAAAGCATATGTATATGTATATGTATATGTATATATGTATATGTAGTTTTTCCTATAATATTATCAGTAAATGCTACTACTACTACTACTAGCAATAATAATAACAATAATATTGCTTTCACATATTCAAAATTTTCTAAATTATTCTAATATGAATATTTTCATAATTCCTTATTAATTACAAGGCTTCCTGCAATATTTTGCAGATTCTAAGTCAGCACTGTTGTATCTAGAGGTTTAATTTCCTACCATTATTATAACTGGACTGCAAATCTGCATGATCTTGCAGAGAATTGTCAATACATAACTAAAAGTAAAGGGAGAAACTTCTACTAAAAAAAAAATACATGAAAAAAGAATAGCATGCAAAATATTTAAATTCTTATTAGAGGAGGAATTAATTTTTAATTTTGAAATATTTTTTGTTAATCTATCACACACTTTGACATTCAATTTGCTTTACAAAATGGCATCATGTAGAGCTGCCAAAGAAAAGTCACCATGCTAGGAAGCTTGTCAGTTCAGTCTTTTACTCACATTGGAAAGAAAACCGTCTTTAAAATATTAAATACAGCTGTGGGTTTTAGTCCCTCGGTAACTTCATGGCTGTGACCTTCATAAAAGGCTTGGCAATCTCACAGTCATAGAACTCATCCAGGATATTAAGGAGAGCCATTGAAGGTCAGCACCGAATTGTCCTGATTAAATTCAAAATATAAAATCAGATTTTCACTGTGCATTTTCTTGCCCTTTCATAATTTAAATTCTCTTTGGCAATTAAAGAATACAAAAAATGCCTTAAGAGTGAGATTATCCTTTGGTGACCACTGCAGGTAGTTTATAATGTGGCTTATTTTATAACAATGATGTTCTGAATCAGTGTGCAATGACAAGGGAAAGGAGAAAAAGAACAATCATCAAAACATGATAAAACTATTCATCCTGCTCCTAATTCATCATCTGGCAGATGTCAAACTGACCATGACCAGACACCTACAGCAAATTGTTTGAGGGAAAATTTATGAAGTGATGGAAAAACAAAAGAGATTTCGGAGGAATCAGAAGAAACACAATAATTTAAAATTCCTAGTTCCATTGGGGCTTTACCTCAATCCAGCAATATCAGAGAAGGCACTGTGGGTGAGAAGGGGTTTCAAACCCACCAATGTGTCCCACAGCCGCCCTCAGGGCTGTCATGGAGCAGCCTCAGCAACCAAAATAAATCCTCAGTGGGAGCAGCCAGCATGGGATCACCCCACTGCAGGGAGCCATGGGATGGTTTGGCTTGGAAAGGACCTCAAAGAACATCCAGCAACCCCTGCCATGGGTGGGACACCTTCCACTGTCCCAGCGTGCTCCAAGCCCCATCCAACCCGGCCCTGGGCACTGCCAGGGATCCAGGGGCAGCCACAGCTGCTCTGGGCACTGTGCCAGGGCCTTACCAACCTCACAGGCAACAATTTCTTCCTGATATCTAATCTAAATCTACCTTATTCCACTTTAGTGAAGCAGCAGCCCAGTGGTTAAGCAGAAAAAAATCTAAACCTTGCAAACCATAAATAATAGTTACTCCTGTTACAATAATTTTAAATTATTATGGTCAAATTTACAGTACAATTGTGCAACAAGTACCATCATTTACGAAGAGTAATGAGATGTTTTCATCCTAACACCTAATAGTCACTCTGTAGGTATCTGCAGTCTAGGCTGGGACCAAAATGCCAACTGAGACAACAAGAAAAATCTAATTTGTCTCCCACACATCAAAAAAAATCAAAGTGAAAAAGATCAACATCCCCTGGGTAAGAGCTGATGCTTTGTGATCATTCTTAACATGGGTTTTGCAGTATATTTAAAAAAAAAAATCAGAAATAAGCCAATAGCTACTGTTCATTCTCCTCCTCATTATTTATATTGATGGATGTTTCTCACCTCTCCCATGCAGGGAAGAAGCCACACCCTTCACTGCAGAGAACCAGCACTCTGCAGATTGACAAAGCCTCCTATTTCTACAGAAAACACCAAAATACTTCCCCCAGCAAACATTCCAACATTGATGTACACACTGTCACCCTGCCCTCTCTTTCCCAGACGGGCTGTTTGTAGCACAGGAGAGGGGACAGGAGGAAGGAATTCCAGCAAAGCACAAACCATGGTGTTTGTGGGACAATAACACCACCCCAGGGAGCAGACACAGCCCTCCTGCTCTAGAATATTCAGTGTTTTCAGAACTGGTTTTGCCATTATTTCTAGGACATGTTTCTGGGGGGCAAAGGATCACAGGGAACCTGTGGTCGCTGTTGTCAATAGACTTTGCGCATGAAGAAGAACATATTGATCTGCACTCTCAGTCTGGCCTGGTAGCCAATGTCTAGCACCTAGCTGTGACTATTTATCTACATCATCAAATAATGACCAGTGATTTAAGGTAACTTACTCCTCAATTTTAGGACTAATTAAAAAAAAAAAAAAAAGAAAAAAAAAAAATCAGTATGTCATTTATTACACTTTGCAGTTTAGACCCAAAGTTCATCTCACTTGGGGAAGGCTCTTCTGCTGCCAAGAGCTCCATCCAGAGCAGCAACCGAGCTGCACACACACCAAAAGCCATTGGTGCATCCTAAAAGTGACTCCCATGATCCCAACACAGTCACACAGAGCTAAGTTAAACAATGTTTCTCCATAAGCTTTTGTGGCATCCCCTGCAAAGCCAAATCATTCAAAATACACCCAACTCTGATGTCATCGGAGTCGGTATATTTGGGTGAGTCTGTGCCAAATCTCTCCTTACCCACCTCATGGGCTACACACACACAGAATTCTCAGTTTTCCCAAGGTGGAACTGGCCAAGGGACCTGCAGAAGAGACTCAAACCCACCCAAGGGGATTGCTGATCACACGTCTCGCAAAAAGGGATGTTCAGTGGTGCCCAAAGTCTCAAACAAGAGTCATTTGTGGAAGGAAAATAAAGTCTTGTGATATTGTAAGTGGGGATAGCGGCTGCAGCTGTCTAGGGCACAACTTCATTTCTTGGGAAATGCAAACCACCTTGGGAATGCTCCATAATGAGCTCAAGTAAGAGTAAAGTAGTAAAGTAGTAAAGTAGTACTAAAAATAATATTTTCAGAGCCTTGACATCCTTTGACAATTAAGGAACTACCCAGTTTCATTTCTGAGGCTGCTGAAGTACTCTGAAACTTACTTTTTAACAAGAGAACTTCAGGATTATGCTGGTATGTCTTGAGCTGCTTCACATTTCACCACCCAAGCTGATCAACCATTTAGAGAAACAACAAGTAATATAATTTAAAATCAAATATTCAAATACGTTGTGTCTTATCTACTATAATAAAATAACTTGATTCATTAGTCCAAAGCTGTTTTTCTTTTTCAAAGCACAGCCTGAAAGTACAAAATAACATCAGGTCACTCTTCAGACTTTCATCCTGTGCTGTGTGCTGCTCTCAAAAGAAAATTATAACGCTTTAAAAAGGAATGTAAGGAAAAGCCTAGAATTATGTCTAACACAAACCCTGCTCCAGAACAAACAGCCCATGACAGGGCTTTTCTTCAGATTTTAGCTCTACCTCATTAACAGGAAAAGTTCAACTAATTGGAAAGTCAAACTTCCCACTTTCTTTGCTTCACTTATTGCCTTTCTAATGAATTTCTACACTTTTACATTTCTATCTGCATTGCTTAAAATGGCAAAATGATGTCTGTGATTGGACAAGTGTCTTCCCTAATACACCATAAGGTGAGATGTCTCATAGTTTGACAACATTTAACAAGATCTGCTCATCTCTGCAAATCCCCTGTTGCCCAAACCCTTGATTAGACAGTGTTTCTGTGAAATTCAGTATCTAATTAGCTTGTTTGATTATTTGAAATAAAATTAAGTCTCCAAAATTGTTAAATCACGGTGTACTTTTCCATCACATTGATTTGCTGCAAGTGGAGAAAAGCTGAGTACTTCTCACCTGAACACTTCTCATCACACCAAAAGAATGACAAATCCATGGCTCTGCACCAGTTTGCCCAAGTTAAACACCAGGGACAGCTCGTGAAGGTCCAGACCCTGTCTGAGGAAAGGGGTTGAAGGAGATTCCTGTCCCATTTGGATCAGGGACAGGCTGGAGCCAGGATCACCTCCACCCTCAGCTCTTTGCACTCCCACCTTTCAGAGTGAACACTGTGGGGATGGTGACTCCACCACTTCCCCGGGGAGCCTGTTCCAATGCTCATCCACCCTTTCAGCAAAGAAATTTTTCTGAAATCCAACCTGCACCTCTTCTGGATCACCCTGAGGCAATTTCCCCTTGTTGTCTCCATTTCTTATCTTCATGCATGCCTGAAACTCAAGGCACTACATCATGGAATCAGTGGCAGAGCTCTCATCCCTTGATGTCATCTGCTTAGCAACCACAGAACACCCCAGGGAATTCCACTCCCATGACAGAATATTTCCATTCTTAACAAAAGGGGGATAAAAGATAGTCTGTTCCACATAATTCCATTTTGCTCCTCCATATTAAAATTCTGTTGGACTCACTCCTACTCATGATTAATCTCATTACTCTTCAATTAATTTGGAAAGACCAGAAACTCATTTTACACTACCATAATTATTTCTGTAACACCAGCCAAAGCAAATTACCTTAATACATAACAAATCAGCATGTGACTGCTCACATTAAAGGTTCTTCCTCTCAAAAAAGTACAAACAGATTAAGGAAATGTAAGGAACTTACCTAGCACTGAAAATGAATGTAGGAGAAACTGAGGGAATGCATGTCAAACCCACAAACTTATTTTCCCCATCATCACATCCCATTAAACTGCTGGCTGTAACTTTATTACTCTTCCTCATTTTTTTCCCAGGCATCCACTTCTTATTTTGATCCCCTCTTTGTTGTTAAAATGGCAGTAATGTTTTATAGAAATAGCCTAAAATTAAGACATTGTGTTTATCGCTGCAAGTTTTCAATTCCTTCCTTGACATTCTTTTCCAACATTACAATGAAACCTCTGGAAAATCTAATTTAAAGAGTAATTATCAAGTTGTACTAAAAACAAATAAAACCGACCCACCCTCATTTGTCACAATTATTCAGCTGGAGCTAACTCTCAGCCAAAGGTCACTCAAACATTACAAACGGGGTGACATCAGCATAAACTCTGCTGTTGTATTTCAGTGCTGCTGCTGGTGGCTGTGACTAACAACAATAACAAAGTAGATCCCCTCAACACTCCAGTCTAGGAACATTTTCTCTAATTTTAAGGTCATTTAAAGAAAATTAATTACCAAAATGCTTGGCTGTAAACAAGGTCTTGAAAGGTTGCCCATGGGAGGGGTGGAGTCATCATTTCTAGAAGTGTTCAGAAAAGAAAAGCAGAACTGGAACTTCACAACGTGATTTAGTGGCCGTGGTGATATATGGTCAAGGTTGGGCTTGATCATGGAGGTCTTTTCCAACCTTAATGATTCTGTAGGGATTCGAATCTGATCTCATTCTTTTCAGCTTTGAGAAGATGCAAAGCAGTTCTGGAGCTGTCCACCTAAATTTAACACACTGTACTGCATGACTTATCACAACATCTGCCTTCAAATATATTATTCAGCTGAATATGAGCACAGCCTCCACATTCTTTTAATCAACTTATTAAATTGCACCAAGTTTCTAAACATTATATGTAAAACGACAGGTTAAAAGGATAATCATATACACAGTGTAGGACCACAGTATTTTCTTTTTAAGAACAAAATGACAAAGCTAAATATATATTGGAGGGCTTAGCATCTCTTCAGAAATGAGTAGATGCAGCAGTTCAGGTTCTAAATGAAGAAAATGGTCAGTAAGAGATGGTTATTTGGAAGCTTGGCCAGCAATCAATAAATTAAGGGATCTAAAATAGGATAATCAGGTTGGACATTTAGAATGAACAACAATAATTACTATTTCATACAGTATCTAATTAAATTCAGAAACTCATTGTTGCGGGGAAGCTCAAACATATGAGTGGGTTCAATAAGTCTTTAGCAGAAGGAGTGGATTATGGGTCCACAGATGGCTGTTAAAGCAGCGATTCACATGCTAATTTCAACTCAGGAAGGTTTTAAATCACAGCCTGTGGAAGCTTGGAAGGTTCAGCAGGGAAAAGCTCACTCCACACTTTCCATGCTCCTGGAACTCTTTGATAAACAACTCTTACTGGACAGGGAGCTGAAGGTCTGGTCAGACCCACTCTGACAGCTGTGTCCTGGAATTACTCATTCCTTGCACGAATTTCTCTCTTAAAAATAAATCTGCCTAAAAATAAATTGTCCTTTTTTATCTATTTAAATATATATCTATTTTATATCTATCTTTATCTATTTTATATCTAGTTAAATTGGCCTGTTTTTATCTCTGGAGATAGCAGAGAAGCAAGTATTTTCTGCTTAGCTTGAAAGGTGGATACAAACTTCAGTATTTCCCCAAAATTTTCAAGTTCAGCCTTGTTTATCTCTATGGGACACTCTGGGCTCATGTGCTGCTGTATTGTAAGAGACCTCAAGATCATTTGAGATGGAAATACATTTCTAAATGTTGGAACTGACAGGAAAATATCTGCAGGTGGTGCTGGTAAAAGTTCTCACAAAAACACATTTGTTTAAGGAATTGAACCATTATATAAACGAAATATAGGGTTTTTTTCCAAAAGACAATAACAATCAAAATGCAATGTACTATAAGTAAATTTTTAATATTGTAAAATTTCAGTACTCTATCTGTGTGATTAAATTCCCTGGTTAAGATGGCAAAATAATTACTCATCAAGCCCAGCAAAGTGCTTTTTTCTGCATGCATACTCCTGTGACAAAGTACAGTATTTCATTTAATTTTGGAGAAGATTACCACCTACCAGAAAAGGGATATAAAATGCAGTAAATCAAATTACAAGCAATAACACTGACTTTGGGGGTTTTTATTTAGTATTTTCATATTTTATTTTAGTTTTGTAGTGACAGCTTGTTTAAATGCAATTGTGTTCTTTGAACATAATAACAACAACACCTGGCACTTAGAAATTCAAATTATGTGTGAATTCTTTTGAAAATAACAATGATTTGATTCCCAGGCATCAAGTGGAAGCTACCAGTCACAACATGACAGAGAAGAGAAAAATGTTTACCAAGAGGAACAGAGTTATGGTACTTGACTCCAAAAGTGGGATGGGGTAGAGATTCATGTTCCCAGGTGTTTCCATACAGATAAAACTCCATAGAAAAACAATTTGGGAGCTCCTTTCTCATTCCTTTTTCTCAAGGTCCTCTTCTCTCACACAGCTTTCCACCGATTTTTTTCAGCTATAATACAAGACTCTTGTTTTACACCCAAGAATAACATGACTTTTATTTTGTGGTCAGTTTGCCACAGTAACATTAAGCCTGTTTTATCATTTCTTTGGTGCCAGGACTTTGTCACTTCAAAGGCACAAGGAAATTCTTTAGGATTGATATGACTTTTTAAGTTAATTTTGAGATTGGCAACTTTGAGACTTGACACTTTGAGTAAGTTTGATGTATACTAGTAAAATTACAGAGGGAAGTTAGCTCTTATCCCATATATAAGAATTTAGCTGACAAAAACTCAATAATATGAGCAAGAGATTTCCCAAGTGCCAGCTCAACTCAACAAATAATTGCATGGTGATTAGTACCACTAAATCATTCACACTGCTTCAAAAATATTACAGTATTAAAAAATGGTGATGAATAAAGAAAGTAGAGACAAAAATTGTTATTAAGTTCTGCTCCATTCTGCTGTTTGCTTTGAATGATGGAATTGCCATTATGGATGTGTAGTTTGATTAGAAGTATGTAATATCACATGGTAGAAAACTTAGAGTTTAAGGTGATAGAATATAGTAATATGTGAAGCTAAAATACAGATTTTAAGGCTGCCATTAATTGTTCTTCCTCAACTTCTTCATGAGTTAAGGTAATATTTTTGTAGTTAGACAGAAAAGTTTGCATTACAAGACACACAAGTATTTAGTTATTGAGTTAAAAATAATTTGTGTCATTTCTTAATTAAATAGTTTAGCTTTAAAAAACCTTGTAGAAAAAATTAGTTAACCATCTTGTACCTCTTAAGTGAAACACTGCAAAACTCACACCTTGAAAAACTGTGCTATAGATAGAAAATAATAAACACCTTAGTCTAAACATGAAATATTATCTCAACAACTTCAATCCTGACCTTAACAGAAGTACAAAAAAAAAAAAAAAGCTGAAAAAACAACACTGGGGAAAACCAAAGAATGAAAAAAGATGAAGAACAGGCAATTTAGAAGACAAAAGGGGAAAAAATATAGTCAAAGCACAACATAAGTAATAAACATCAGGTTCTGAAAACAAGAAAGAAAAGAACGAGACTCAAACAAAACAAGTTGTTTCAGTGAAGAAAAGAACACAGCTAAGCTTTTCATTTTGAATGTGAAATACATACAAACAATAGAAGGTGCATCCTGCTCTTTCAACACTTTCAAAAATACCTATTAAAAAAACCTTGAACAAGTTACAAGCTGCTCTTGTGAAAACTGAAGCTTCATTTTGAAGGCATAGCAAAGACAAAAGCAGAATGTGTTGAAATGCATTACTTGTCTTCTCCTGAACACTGTAATTGTGCTTACTCTGTATTCCTGCATGCAACATTGAATCCCTCAGTCTGCTGCCAGGTTTCCATTCCATATTGGGTATTATCGAAGTGTAAAACTGCTGAATGCGCCCCAGCACCATTTTAATCATTATTATAGACAATGTTCCAAGCTGATGTAATCAAATGCCTTTAATTATGGCAATCAAATACATTATCAGTTTACTACTGCTAACCCATATTGGGTACACAGAACAGCCTGGAATAATAGCAGGGTCTGCTGTTTACACATGGCTTGGTTCAACCTCATGGCAAAGTACCTCCTTCAGTCTGGGTGCAAATATTTTCACAGAATCATGGAATGCCAGGTTGGAAGGGGCCTCAAGGATCATCTGGTCCCGCCTTTCTTGGCCAAAGCACAGTCTAGACAAAATGGCCCAGAAACCTACAGCTGTATCTTCAGTTTGTCCAGCACTGGGGAATCTACCACTTCACTGGCGTGACAGATGAATAATGCAATGTTTGACTCTCACAATTAAAAGGCAAATGTTATGTATAGATGTTTAGAGAAGTTTTATAGACTTATAGTTGTGTTTTACCTCCCTTGCATTGTTAGCTGGGTGTGACCTGGGTTTGGGACATTTGGAGGGTCAGCTTTTACTACGGCAGCACTGGACCTCCAGCCAAGATTTAAGGAAGTGACCTCCACCATTGGACAGCAAAGGAGTTGATGGACAAAACTTTGGGAGGGGCTAAAGGGTTGAAAGGCAAAACAGAATCACAGAATAATGAGGTTGGAAGAGACCTCTAAGATCATAGAGTACAAAACCTATGCCCTCACACCTCAACCAGACTTTAGCACCAAGTGCCATGGCCAGGCTTTTCTTAAACACATCCAGAGATGGTGATTCCACCACCTCCCTGGGAAGAGCATCCCAGTACTTTATTATTCTTTTTGGTGAAAAATTTCTTCCTAATATCCAACCTGTACCTTCCCTGACAAAGCTTGAGGCTGTGTCCTCTGGTTCTGTCAGAGACCGACCCCTACATGTTTGCAGCCTCCCTTCAGGGAGTTGTAGAGAGCAATAAGGGCACGTCTGAGCCTCCTCTTTTCCAGACTAAACAGCCCCAGCTCCTTCAAACTTTCTTCATGGGGCTTGTGTTCCAAGCCCCTCACCAGCCTCGTTGCCTCCTCTGGATGTGCTCAAGCGTCACAACATCCTTCCTAAACTGAGGGGCCAGAACTGGACACAGTGCTCAAGATGTGACCTCACCAGCACCAGTACAGGGGAAGAGAGACCTCCCTGCTCCTGCTGGCCACACAATTCCTAATAGAGGCCAGGATGCCAAAACCTCCGTTGTGTGGATGAGCACATGGTGGGAAAAATCCTTTGCTCCCAACACTGTAATAATATTTTCTCTATTTTTTGATAAGGTTTTAATAAACCTTTTAATTTTTTTTGTGAGTATAATTTCTCACACTGGAAGATTATTCCTACGGCTGACTGTTCCTGATGGGAAAAAATTCCTCCCTTGTGTCTAGCTGGAATCTCCCCAATCAGTGACATGTACCCACTATCCCTCATCTTTTTCACAGCACTTTGGACCCTCTTCCACAGTGTCAAGCCCACCTCACTGATCCAGTCAGCCCAGTGCCAAAAAACCTCCCTTCACCTCTTCTAGGCACATGAATTCCACCCCTCCAGTATCTCTTTACTGATTAGCTTAGAATAAAAATTGCATTAATAGAAATGTATGCTTTATATACATTTCATCCAAAAAAAAAAAAAAAGAGATGGGTTGTTTTATGGAAAATTCATAAAACAAAGTGATTTATTTCTTGCAGATTCCCATTGTGAACAGGGGGAAGCACTCCTGGAGAGGACTAAAGTTGCCCAAAGAGACCCTGGAGTTCACCTTGTGACAGAGTGAGAGGACAAGGCCTTGAGCAACCCCATCATACCCTGAAGGCAGTTTTGCTTCGAGCAGACTTGATCAGATGCCATCCCCAGGTTCCTTCCATCAAAAGGCATTCTCTGATTCTGCATTAGCACAGTAATGGCAGTCTTAAACTTCAGTTCTGTGTGCTAATGCTGGGAAAAACACTCAAATGCTATGATGCCATTGAGAATAAAATTCATGGTGAGAACTACTAAGAGGTCATTAAGTTCCCTTGTTACATACACTGAGTTTCATTATCCAAATAAATTACAATTTCTTACTAATCAGACAATCTTTGCAGCACAGTACAACAAGAAGTTGCCACAGTTACACAAGTGAATCAGTTTGAGGGGGCCCTGAGAGTTGTCACGATATTAGGAATTCTATTTGGGGAAGTAATTATCCACACACGATGCAAATCATCAATCAGTGTGAAGTTACTAACAAATGTGGGGTTTACATGGCTCATTACTATCCAAGATACAGACACACACACACTACAGAAAGTTTCTTTGTCACTCAGAATCACAAACACTGCAATATGTGTTTTCCTTGACTTAAACACATAGGAGTTCTGTGGAAGAAGAAGACAACGTCATCTTCTTTTATCCCAAAATAGTGTGAGGAGTCAGGATTCTTTTGTTGGTGTAAGGTTAGAAAAGGAAAGGGCTCATCACCTGTGCTGCTCTCAGAAAACCTGAAGTTTTGGGAAGGTAACTGCTCCCTCAGCCAGCAGGGAATAACAGGAAATCTCCACATGTAGGGTGACATAAGCACTGGAATATTCACAGGATAAGATCAGCACCCAGGGCTGGGCACTTTTTGCACTTCAAAGCCAGGAAGGGATTCATTGACAATACTGACATCAAAGGCTGAGTCGCTGAGGGGACTCACTCACTGCCAAGGAGCTTTAAATACTTTCCCCTGCTGCACTAAGCTCTGAGGCTGCACAGTTTGGGAGATCACAGGTCAGGAAAAGGCCGGAATTTGAACAGCTTGGGACAAATCTTGGGACAGCAGCACCTGAATCTAAAAACAGCCAGGTTACTGCAGGAGCAGCATTTACTTCCCAGCATAGCCAAACCCTTCTCTTTAGAGATTATCTTGTTTGTTATTAAAGTAGTTGCCTAATTACAGAGAGGCAGCTGTATTTCCCTGTAATGACCCTGATTAAGGATGTGAATTGACCTCAATTGACTACTGATTTTTGCAATTACCTTTTAAGTGTGATAATGGGTATGTAAATGTTGCATCTGAACACAAAGTACCTCTTCCAGGTACAGAATGAGCTTGTCCATCAGGCACTAGATTCATGTTTTTCTTGAGATGGTTTTCTAGTGGTTTTTGCCCACTGCTGGCTGTATGAACTTTAGTAAGCAGCAAAATAGCACAGTACCAGGAGAAACTGTGACAAAAGTAAGATTTTACAAGGCTTGTGAAATCCTGAATTGAATAAACAAGAATTGTCTAGGTCTGAGTCAGAAGAATTATAAAACAGGGTATTTTAAATCCTAACTACTTTTTTTTGAGCAGTTAAAATTTTTCCAAATAAAAGTAAATATAGCAGCAAGCTCATAATTAATATTATCAGAAGAAATATCAGCACCTTATTACTTGTGAGTTAGACATCTGTAGACTTTACTAAAAATTTGTTAAGAACTGTCCTTCAAAAGGCAAATTAGTCTTTCCAAGCCCTAAAAAAACAAAATCCTATTTTAAATCCATGTTCCAAAGATAGATTTGAATTTGTATGCTGAGAAAAATTAGATATTGGTTTTGGGCTTCTTTTCTCACATCCAAGAAGGGACAATGCTGAAGATGTTACCTAATGTTACTTGATAGAAAATTATAAAAGCAATGATGAAAGACAGTAGCCAAAACTATAATTTTGTGAATTCAATGGTTTATGAAAGAATGAGCACTTCCTCAAGGTAGGATTTTTGTGCTAAAAGGCAAAGTCTATCAACATAAAAACTTGGCATTTCCAAGCTATCATTTGGTATTTATTAATTCCCAGGTGACACACTGGATCTCAGAATGCTGTCAGCTGAAATATGTGAAATGAAAAGCTTAGGACCAGGACATCTAAACATGTACTTGGAAAAGAAAGAAACAGAAGTGTCACAATTTTTTTATAAATACCACAAGACAAATGAAATAGGAAATGAAGTTAAATAAAGGGTCACATAAACAAAGCCTCTGCAACCACAGGACTACCAGCAACCAAGCAGGAGCAGTACAAGCTTCCAATTTTAGAAAAATTCATCCTGAGAAGGGAGAGTGAACCAGAGATCATCAGTAGAGAGAAATTCCTTCCAGATTTCTCAGGTGGAGCTGTTTTGGCTATAAAGCATCTTTGACTTCAAAACAGAGAAGAGGAAATCAGATAATATCAGAGAATCCATTAAGAATATAATAGCTGATCACTCAACATCTCAGAGTGACAGAATGGTTTGGATGGGAAGGGACAATCAAAGCTCATCCAGTTCCACCCCTTGCCATGGCAGGGACATTTTCCACTGTCCCAGGTGCTCCCAGCCCTGTCCAGCCTGGCCGTGGGCGTTTCCAGGGATCCAGGGGCAGCCACAGCTGCTCTGGGCACCCAGTGCCTATTTCTCTTTGGTAGAAGAAAGCAGGACACAAACTGCATTGAAATGCAGCAAGGAACAATCCAAATGTTGAGAAATTGTATATTTAATACATATTTTAGGCTTTCATATATTTTCCTCACTAGCTATTTCCTCTAGTGTTTGTTAACTTGCTATTTGCTAAAGCACTGCAATATTTGCAAGTGTGTCAGAAACCTCGTTAATCACCTGCTAAAAGCACTGAGCCAATCAGAAAGTGAGGCACCCACCAGAAGGGAGCTCTGAACTGTGGCGTTGTCACCTCCTTCTGTAATAAACTGCTGTCATCATCACTACTCCTAACATCGACCCACTGTCCATGGTTTACAACACACTGGTAAAACATCAGGCTTTAAAACAGCCATCTTTTCAGGAAATTATTTCTTCAAGATCCAATTAAAAGAAAAAAGAAAAGATAGAAGAAATTCAGTAAGTTAATAAATGAGTTTCTCAAATTCGAAACTGTTGTTTTTCTCTGCTCAGTAGGAGTAGCTCATATAAAGAGAAACTCATATTTACCCAGTAAGGTATCTCTTTAAATCTTGTTTTAACAAGCTGCATTGACACGCAGGAGATTCATATACAGCATATCAAAATAAGAATTCCTCTGTTTTGCTCTTTGTGTGTGTGTGTTTGATATAAAAATTAAGGGAAAAAAAAACCTCCTTAAGCTTTAAAGAGGATGATTCACCACAAAGATTTAATTCATTGAAAGGAAAAGACTACAATGCCTTTTGGAATAAAAGCAAGAATACTAACACCAAATCTCAGTTCTACAGAGAAATAGAATTTATGCAACACACAGCTCAATATCCATAGGTTACTTATATTATTCACAACTTAGTAGCAGCCTACACTCCCATCATAAATTGCAATAAAGCTTTACTTCATGAGAACATCTCCTTTCATCTCCAGCTAAGAATGTAAAAATATACTACCCTACCTAAAATATGAATTGCATCACTTCTAAAAATATACTGGTATCTATATGTGTCCCTTCACTGGAGGAATTTTTAGCACTATAACCAGGCAGTATCCCAACAGCTCTTTCAAGAATTAGCAGGAAGAAGAAAGGGGCTAAAATATCTGTTTCACTCGGGTCAGGCAGCCTCACTTAGCATCCCATGGTTTCTGCAGGCTGCCAGGCAACAACACTGTCTGGCAATTCCTATCTCCACTTGCTAAATTTCTGAAATTCAAGGAGCAGAACGGCAGAAAACGTGCATTAATGAGCCCAGCATTCCCACTTGGGTACCTTCCTCCCCTATTCCCCCCACTGGCTCCCTACTCCAACTCACTGGGCTCGATTTTTGCAGCAGTGCGTTTAAACTCTTGCAGTAAAAACAAAACAACAAAGAAAAGGAAAACAGGTTAAAATGCATGAACTCGGCTCAGTACTCATGATTTACTAGTAGTAAATCAGGGAGTATAGCCCAAAGGAATGTTAACAGGTATTCACTGCTTTCAGAAGAACTTTACATGATTTGAATATTGCTTAGCAACACCGACTCTATTTAAAGGGCTGTGACAATAACATATGTATGAGTAGGTCCAGAAAATAGCAGCTTCATGACATCCACAGCAGTGCTTTATCCAAAAAGTTGGATTCTTCTGCCTTATGTCCTTGCTCTCTCAAGGAGCAGGTTCTCATTCCAGAGCCCAAACACGACTTAAAGGATCAAAGCAAGGAGAAGACTTAGAAAATGTCACACAGACCACACACTTTTGGCTTCTAAATGCTTAAAGCCACAGTCCTAACAAATAAATTATCATTAAACTTATTTTTTATTCTTTGGCAGAAGAAATTCCTACATTACCAAGTTCTGCCCTGTGCTTATGAAACACCAAAACATCTTTTAAAATGGATAAATGGAAGGTTTGTTTAACAGATGAAATAAATAGGAAAAAATAGATGCAGTGGGAGTTCTGTTGCTGTATCAGATAATGAGGAGGGGACTGGAGAGGTGACACAGAGATGTTCACTCCATCCTAATCCTCTCAACTTCCCCCTTCATTCCCACACAGCATTGGACCATGCAAACAAGGTAACAGTTCCTCAAAATAAAATAGTGGCAGCGAGTCGTGTAAGATCTATTTATTAAAAACACAACAGGGAACAGGATTTTGTACGAAGTATTGCCTTCATCAGCTTAATGCAGTGGAATTGCTGCTAGAGTTAAACCACACCATGGGATTGAGGACAAAAATGATGCAGGTATTTTACTGTGTAATATGATAGCAGACATCGCAATAGGATAAGTCAGGCGTAGAGCGGAGTTTTGGGGTATTATTCTGTCCAAGAGGTAAATCACAGGCACGACAGGGATGAGTTTTGCAGAAGAAGCCATTTGCGGTGCACCCTCCGAAGCCCCGAACCGCGCGGCAGCGCTGCCACCTGCTGGAACCGGGCAGCGCACGGCCAGCAAAAATCAGCGATGCTGGATGGAGAAAAACAACAGGGGAAATTGGGGTATTTATAGCGGGAGCATGCAGATAAAACTGGATTAGATTCACGCACCCGAGAAAAGAGCATCAGTGCACTCACAAAGTCCTTCAGACCAAATCACATTTAAGGATCCCGACTTCAGTGACTTCTCTGCGCTTGTCAGGAAGGACTTTTTTTATTCTCCAAAGGGTTTGGGCAGTGGTCCAAGACACACAAAAAAGATATAAGAGCAAATAGAACACATGCTAGCCCACAAACATTCAACCTACTGTAATGCTGTAAATATCCACCATTACCAGAGTTATAATACCATGAAAGCATCAGAAAAGACATTAACCGAAGTTTTTTCAGTATTTCTACTGAATGGAAAGAATATTCTTATTTTTACACAAAATGAACAGACTAACCTGCATTTCAGGCCTAAAAAGTAGAGCTTTTCCAAGTAAGACACAATTTCTGAATAAATTGATATATGAATATTGCCTCACAAGTAAATCACTGCCACTTGCCTTTTTTCTTTACTGCTCTGTATCTCCTTCCTTATCTCTACCTTTATATATTCCTACAATTCCTATTACTTTTAATGTTTCCATGGCAATGACAGCAAAAGAAAAGACTAAATATGCTTTGTGTATTTCTTTCTTTTTTTACACAAAATTTTGGAAGATGGCAAAGGGAAAGAAATAACACCACATATCCCTCAGAGAGCGATACAAGAGTCAGGCCAATAACTCATTATGCAATCACGAGGATTTACCAATTAGCAGCTATTTGTATGCTCATCTTCATAAACATTTAAACTGAGAACAGCTCTAAAGACAATCTGTTAAAAAACAAGAGGGAGAGAAAGTAAGAAAGTTTAATCTAATAGAGAATAAAATTTAAAGTATTTAAATAGAACTGTTAAGGGTTATTGGATACTTTCCACATAACATCCAAAGTTATTCTGCATTTTTATTTGGCAGTCTTTATATTAAGGCCAAAAGTTGCAGATCTACAGTTAAGAATAAATGGATCTTTGCATATGGAATAAAGTTAAATAGAGGAGCCTTTCCAACAGCTGCATTTTTTCAACCCAAGTCAAAGCAGAGGGTTCTCCTTTAATAGTTCACTTGTTGGAGGAAGAATTCTGCAACTCAGCTGCAATCCTCACATCTCAAAAACCTGCCAGATCCACTAAAAACATAACTGAGACCATTTCTTGTAGAAATACTTTAAAATGTAACAAGGAAGAATTCATTCTATTTTTAAAGCACTCTCCCGAAGCACCCATGGATCAATAACAGACATTTCCACCTCTTTCATGGTAACAAAACACCCTGTAGATGTTCAGTACAACCCTTAAAAACACTCAGAGGTGCCTGTGCCAACGTCGTTTAAAGAGAGAATGCCCCACTTGGGGAACTCAAAATACAATGTTTGGGTACTTGCAGCGGTGGGATTCGGGAAATCTGAGCTTTTCTCTACTCCTGCTCCACATCCCCTCCATTTTTGTCAATGTATTTCCTCTGAAAGTGGAAGCTGGGAGACATCCAAAGTATTTGTCAATTAGGTAAAAGTGAATAAATTGTTCTGATGTTTTTTTCCAACTTTTTTTTTTGTGAGAAAACAATTTCCCAAATTCAGACACTGACTCTAAAATGGTTGTGTCAAGGTTATGTTTAACTGGGAAAAGTTAACTGGATTATCCAAAAAGTTTTAGGAATTTATATGATATTACTTAACTTGTAAACACAATCCAGCTTTTAGTCTTACAATAAACACAAACATCCAAATCACTACAGTGGTTCCTTTTTAATTTTATTTTAAAATGGTTTAGACCAAAGCTGATTGAACTCTGCCTCAGGCTTTTCTTCTAGATATCCATTTTAAAATCCTTTGGTCTCTTTTATAGACAGCTGAAATTGCTGCAGGACTTTTCATTTCTTGCTTTTGTATTCAAAGCCTGCTAAATGCTGGTTTACTGATATTTAGAGATCTGCTCTATTTTCAGAGGAAAGAGATATTTATATTTCCCAGGGAGTTCAAGTGCTGAATATATGACAAGGCTCTGCAGTATCTACAAGGATGTGAACCCCAGAAATTCCAGTTCCATGAGTCAGATGAAATACTTCCCTGAAGCACTGCTAACTTAGTCATGTAGATTTTGCATGCAAAAAGAATCTAAACCATCCTTCAAAAATTCAGATGGGTTGGAAATTGTATCAAAAATTGGCTTTTTCATTCGTTTTCAGAACATAGATCTTAACTCAAAATGTTCAAATATCTTTGGGGATATTTTTTCCTCTTTACCTCCAGTCCATAAAGGATCCATCACCACCTTAGGCAATGTGAAATCCTCCAAAGCTTTACTCTGAAATCGGATTGATCAATAAGTTTGGGTGTGAGTTTTTCAAGATTTCAAGATTCCCACAAAATTAACATAATTCTTTCAAATATTTGGGTCTCCACAGACAATGATTAACCCTTAAATTACACTTTGGACCTCAGGGAGTTTATAAAAATGACGACCAAAATGAAAGTTTTCCTATCCTGAAGTTCAGATGAGATGTTTAAAGCAGCTCTTTATAAGAAAGCAATAAATGTTGGAAAAGTGGACATTACTTATAACTGATTTCCATTCCCTGTCTGCAAGTGCTTACACAATTAACCTTTTGACATGAAGATCTCCTATTAATAAGAAATCTGGAATGTGCGTGCCAAGGAGTCTAGAAGTTAATATGATGTATTACTTGACTTGTCTCCAGAAAAATAAGCACACTGCCCTGTTATTGCCTATCTAATCACCTATTTTGTGTTCAAAACAGAGTTCCCATAATTTGAGTAATCCATCTTGATAGAATATTTTGTGATTAATTCATGTTTTCTCCCATTAAATCATCAGCCAAGGGACAATACATATTTTTATATGGGGAAAAAATGATCTAAGGATATACCTAGTTCTATTTCAGAAGGTAAAACATGATTTCATGTATTGTTCTTCCTCACTAAAGTACATCATCCTTTCTTCTCACGTTTGGTGGGGTTTTTCTTCACTTTAATTGTCTGTGAAGGTTATTGTAATTTACAGAGTCGGATAGTCAGCTTAATTTTGAAAGCTTTCTGGCCTCCTGGGTTTCTATGTGAGTTTTCTGCAGAAGGAACCACACCCTTCTCTCACTATTTGGAAATCTTCACTGTTACAAAATATAATAAGGAGTTTGCATGGAGCCTTTTTCCTCTAGAAACATACGACAGAATAAATTTTCACTAAACAAAACTGTTTTCTTCCAGAAGCTGTTTATTCCCAAAATAAAGCACATCCCTTCAGAAGATGTATTTCTTAAGAATAAGAAGAAACTTTCCTTTCCTTTCTCCTTTCCTTTCCTTTTTCCTTTCCTTTCCTTTTTCCTTTCCTTTCTCCTTTCCTTTTTCCTTTCCTTTTTCCTTTCCTTTCCTTTTTCCTTTCCTTTTTCCTTTCCTTTTTCCTTTCCTTTCTCCTTTCCTTTCTCCTTTCCTTTCCTTTTTCCTTTCCTTTTTCCTTTCCTTTCCTTTTTCCTTTCCTTTTTCCTTTCCTTTCCTTTTTCCTTTCCTTTTTCCTTTCCTTTCCTTTTTCCTTTCCTTTCCTTTCCTTTCCTTTCCTTTCCTTTCCTTTCCTTTCCTTTCCTTTCCTTTCCTTTCCTTTCCTTTCCTTTCCTTTCCTTTCCTTTCCTTTCCTTTCCTTTCCTTTCCTTTCCTTTCCTTTCCTTTCCTTTCCTTTCCTTTTTCCACTGTTTATTAACTTAACTTCTCTAAGTCTAAGACTGTTTAGTCCCAAAAACCTCATTTTTTTCACCCAAGAGCCCCTGCAACACAGATCCCTCACCCATCTGATGACTCAGAGATTTGTGATACTCATTTCCCTCCATTTCCTTGCTGCTCAGTCTTTCACTTACCCAAGTCCATCCCATTTATTTAAAGGTTAATTTTAAAACCCTGTTTTCCACCACAGTGTGACTGTTCCTCACCTGCCAACACATCATTGTACCAAATTCCAAGGAGACAAACAGCACAGAGATCTTTTAGGGCTGGTGCAGTGTCCGGTTTATCTCGGCTGTTTGAGGGGCCTGGAAAGGCCCGGGGTGGCCTTGGGGCAGCCCGCGTATCGAAGGACGAGAAGAGGCTTCAGTTCTTCTTTCGGTTTTTATGTTTATTAATTGTTTATCTAAAAGATTTTCTTTCAGCCGAACAGAGCTCTGCTCAGCAGCCAGCCATGAGCACACTGTGCTGCCCTCCGGACCGCCACGTATCTTTATACCCATGGTTACGTGTACAATATTTATCATTTTTCCCCAATACCATCTATTCTTATAACTCGGTGTACTCTCAGTAATAACCAATCCAAAGGTGCCACCGTGGCCAAAGAAGATGGAGGAGAAGAGGAAGAAGAAGGAGGGCAGGACACGCCCCAATTCCTCCATCTTACTCCTCTAAACCCCCCTGTACAGAAATCCTAAACCCTGTGTTTCACTCTCTAATTAACCAATCCCTTCACCATTCACCCCGGTGAAACCCTCCTGTCCTCATACAGGTGTCGTCTCCTGTGTAGGGTCAAAGTCCAGCCACCAGACACTTCTGGCAACATTCCAGGACTCCCGGGCCCCCCAAGGGTGGTCTCGGGGGCCCGGCATCCCAGGACTCAGATCCTGAGATCCCACAGTGCAGCTGCTGGCACCATTCCCCAAAAAAGCTGCAGGGCACAGAAATCCATTTTCCTGAGAAAAGGAGTCGGAGAGAAGGGAAAATACCCAGGAGCAGCCAGAGCAGAGCCCAGCCCGGGAAGCTCTAAGGGCTGCAGTTCCCACCCAATGCCATCGGGGTGGCAGCAGAGATGGGGAGGGATGGGAAGATAAATCATGATGGATCATTTCACCCAGAAAGGTCAGTAAAATGCTAAAAGGAAACTCTGAGAGTGAAAAATATCCATTTGGTCCTTCTTGGATTATTGTAAGACCTGAACCACGGCTGGTTTGATGGTATTGATTGGTATTTTTCAACCTCAATGATTCTGATTTCTCACAGAATTTTCCAAACAGGGAAAAAAATGTGCAATAAAATGTGGTTAATGTAAAGACACTTGCAAATATATTGTCCATAACTGTAAACTCTCATAGTCTCACATTTAACCAAGATTCAAAAGTAAAAACAAAAGCAACCAAACAAAAACAAGCTAAAAATCAGGTGGCAATATATATCAATAAACTAAATACAAGAAAATATTTAGAGAAGCCCATATAAATCAGAAAGAAATTGATAATGCAAAACTACACACAGGTTTAAACAGCTATTTTTGAAAACCATTTGAAGGTTTTCAATTAGAAATCAGTCTTGATTATATTTGTAACAGCTTGATCTGCCTATTTAAAATAAATATACTCCAATTACTTTCTCAAATGTTCTTCTCCTACTCTTAAATGATACAAGCTCATTTAACAACTGGTAGTCAAACATGTTCCAAACTGCAGAGGATTATTGTGAAGAAAAAATAATTCTGCCATTCTATAAAAAGTGGCTGGCAATTAGTGATTTCAGTTGGCCTTTTCTCCACAGTGTTTAGCAGAATGTTATATTTAAGCCTTATTAAAATGTACAGAGATTCTAAAATCTTAAATATAGATTTCCTTGTTAATTCTCTGTAAAAGTCAAATAGATAAAACATTAATGTGGAATCAATCTTAGACAATAGAGATGGAATGGCCATATTGGGTAAAAAATAAATCATTGTATTAATATACCAATCTGGTCTGTAAAACCATTTGATTTTCCAGAGCAGTACCCTGTTGAACACTAAGTTTAAACTCTATTTTTACCTAAGAGTAGCTTGAAACCTAACAGGGTCAAGAGAAAATGAAAATGAACACTTTTAGAGTATATTTATATCTATTAAAATTAAACTGTTGGCTTTTTCCTCATCCGAATTTGAACTATCAGCTCCTCATGCATCTTTTTCACACACTAGAAAAATCCCTGCTTTCTTTGTCAGAAATATTCTACCCATAATTGATGGCTTGGAGAGCACATAGAGGATTGAAACTGTTACTGAGATTCTTTACATTATATTCTCATCTCATTTCGCCATCAATCTCATCATTTATTTGTATAAAACTAGGACAATAAAGTTTAATTCTTTTGCTTTTTCATCAAACTGAAAAGGATCATCAGATCCTGATTTTGTTATTCAATATTAACAAGATATCAGTGTATCACAGAATGCCATATTATTTTTTACTAGTTTTAATAAAAATAAAGGTGAGCTGGACTATAGCTTTAGCCATGTCCAGCACAAATTCTCTTCAAAGTTTTCCCTTTGGCAAGAGGAATCAGTGATGGCACAAAACCTCAGAGGAACTTTGTGACCATCTTTCTGTGTGTTTCCAGGAGAAGAATGTTTACATGGGTGAAAAAAATCTAAAAGAAACCCCAAACTCCCAGCAATGACCCACAACCAGATTTTCTGGGGCCAAGCAGAGGCAGTAAAAAGGAGGTTCACATTCTGGCCTACCTCTTGCTTTCCCTTGCTGCCCAAAAAATGAGGATTTAAATAGAATCATAAAATCATTTAGGTTGGAAAAACCTTTCAGGATCATGGAGTTAACCCAGCACAGCCAAGGCCACCCCTAAGCCACGTCCCCACGTGCCACATCTACACCTAAGAGCCCTTTCCATGGTGAAGTTCCTTTAGATTCTACAACCTCTACAGCCTGTGTGCAATAACTAAGCAAAGACTGGATCCAATTAAAGACTCATACTATATTTTAATTTCTAGACAGCTGAAGAGAATAAGAAATACCCAGGTATCTTGCACCACTTTTTGAAGTACTATATTTTAAGATCTACATTATTTTGCAGGCTTTGCAGGCTGCTGAAGTCAGTCTCTTCCTTACCCCTCCTGCACCAATGGTTGGGCCTCCCCTTCCCTTCCCCCTTTATTGCCTCTCCCACCACCATGTCCAACTGTAATATTGTAAATGCACAGTGAGTCGTGTGGCAGGGAGGAACGATGCACCTGACTCCACATTCTCAGAAGGCTAATTTATTACTTTATGATACTATATTATATTAAAGAATACTATACTATACTAAAGAATACAGAAAGGATACTTACAGAAGGCTAAAAAGACAATAATGAAAACTCCTGACTCTTTCCAGAGTCCTGGCACAGCTTGGCCCTGATTGGCCAAAGAGTGAAAACAACTCCCAGCAGAATCCAATGGAACAATCACCTGTGGGTGAACAATCTCCAAACACATTGCACATGAGCACAGCACAGGAGAAGCAAATGAGATAAGAATTGTTTCCCTTTTCTCTGAGGCCTCACTTGCTGCCTTCCAGCTTCCCAGGAGAAAAACCCTGGGTGAAGGAATCACGTTCAGAGAATGTGAATGTGACATTGTAACATAAATATAAAAATATATAGAGAAAAATACAGAGCAGAGAGAGGCTGTGTCCCTCAGCAGTGAAGCACAGATTGCCTTGTGGAATGGGTCATTTCCATGGCACACCAAAACAAGGATGCAACACAATCTCTGGCAAACACAAAAAGAAACATTTTGATAAAGTTGCCATTTCCTCCCTTGACTTCACCAAAACTGAACAATTGCAATAGCTACAGAGTCTCTCACTGACTATATGGCAAACACAGAAAATCAGAAGCACTCCAATTGTAAAGAGTGGAATAATGATATTAAAAATTAATGCAATTAAACTAGGTACTCCTGACTATCCAGCACAGGCACAATCGTTTGCCTTCTGTACATGCTGAGCTTAAAGGTTGGAAAAATGCTCTTTTTGGGGAGAATTTCATCAAGCAAAGACTATCTTTGTCTCTTAAAAAAGAAGTCAGGCTACATGCACTAAGAAATTAATGCAGAAGGCAAGCCTGCAAATCAGTGTGGTGAAAGCATTTGCAGAATAATGATAATATTTACTGTCTTTCCAAATTTTTATGCTGTGCATAAAACTTTCCAACTATTACAAAAAATAACTCAGAGACAGGTTACAGAACAAAGCTGCTGGTATGTCTGTGTTTCCTTTTGAGAATGCGTTCATATTAATAAATATCAGTGAGATTAAATCAAAATAACAGGTATGGGGAATTGAGCATGAATTTCTGAATCACTGGAGATTGCTACCATAGTTATTTATAGGAGCACTAAACAAATCTGCAATTATATTAAAATATAGGTGAAGCCTACATTAAAGCAGAGGAGGTGTAATGAAGATTAAAGAGAAAATGCACTTATACTATTCTTACAACAAACAGATAAAGACAAAAATTACCATTTCCCATTGAACAGGGAAAAATCTTTTACAATTCATTAAGAAGAATTAAGTGAAAAACAGGTGTACACATTAGAAATTATTCACAGCTTTAAAGATGTTAACAGCAGAATGTGCATTTAGATCACATTTTGTGGTGTTCAAGCTTAAAAAAATAGGTATGAAATTCCACTCAGTGTTGTGAACAAAGATTATAATCTCTCATACAGGAAATTAGGAGAGAAATATTTACATGTACACTTGTTTCTACCTTTTTGCACATTATGCAGACAAATTTACTTCAGAAACAACCAACAAATATATCTAAAGAAATGAATATATGTTTTGTCCAATCCTGTCCTGCAGTAAAATGGAAAAACAACTTATTTTCAGTTATCTTGTCCCTGTGGTTGCAACCCACAAATGTCCTTGGATGAGCTGTGGCTGACGCTTCCCAAAGCAGGTGAGAGCCCTGATTTCCCCCCATGCCCAGTGGAAAATGGGGCTATAACAGATCCAGTCTGCTCTGATTTCAGAACCCACCTTTCTCTAATAAGAGAACCACAGCTGCTGTTTTAAAAAAGTTCTCCAGGTAAGAAAACTTCAGGGAGACATTACCTGCAACAAGGACCTAATTAAACTGAATTGATTTCCTCCCAAATGTTTCTCACTACTTATGGTTTAGGAATATGGCTGCACAGGAGAGAAGGAAAACCCAAAAAAATGTATATTTAAATGGCAATTATTTTCTATTCCCCAGCTGGTTCTGGCAGTTATTTTAAAATGCCAGAGAATTCACTGCACTTTGATGAAGGCACTTGTTATTTTTTAGTTGTGAACGAGACAATTCCAGGGCACAAAGTTCAAAAGACAGCATTCACAGAAGGCAATAATTAGACTCAACTACACTAAGATGTTGTTGAAATTGAACAGCTCTGACTGGTTGTTGTAGGGTCAGAAATTTAATGTTGCACCATTTGGTGTAATGGCTCTGGTAACCGCTTGCTTATTTTCACACCTACAGTGGAAAGTAATTAAAGTCAAATCCTTTTACATGTAATTAGATGGCAAGACTCATTTAAATTGAATGCAAGAAAAAGAAGAAAAGTAAAGGATCAGAAAAATGAAGGAAGCATCAGATTTTATAATTAGCAGGTCAGTACCTTCTCTAGTCTGAATTTATTCAGAAAAGAAAATGATTTAGTGAATGCCTGAGACTTACATCCTTTTAGACTTTATTTTTCCTTCAAAATATCAAAAATACTAAAGAAAGAAATGAATGTGATTTAGGAATTTTTAATAGTGCTTTTATATTCTACTCTTAGGAAGTAACTGTATTAAAATGAAAGTATAAAAATGTACATCATCTTCTTTGGTACCACTTAGTATTTGGAGAAGAGAAGGCTTTGGGGTGACTCAGTTGGTGCCTCCCAGGACCTGAAGGGAGCAAGCAAGGAAGATGGAGAGAGACAATTTACAAGGCTTTAGAAACATTGAGGTACAGCCTGGCTGCCTTCACACAGGAAATGGTGGTGGCTTGACACTGTTGCATTGCAAAAGCCACTTCAGCTGCACCAGGGACAAAAAAAAAATAAAAAAAAAATCCAACTGTATTTTGGGGCTCCCAACACAGGAAATTTGTGGATTTGGGGGAATGAATTTATATGAGAACCACAAAGTTGATCAGAGGGCTGGATCCCCTCTGTTCTGGAGCCAGGCTGGGAGAGCTGGGGGTGCTCACCTGGAAAAGGCTCCAGGAGAGCTCAGAGCCCCTTCCAGAGCCTAAAGGGGCTCCAGGAGAGCTGGAGAGGGACAAGGGATGCAGGGACAGGACACAGGGAATGGCTCCCACTGCCAGAGGGCAGGGATGGATGGGATATTGGGAAGGAATCCTTCCCTGGGAGGGTGGGCAGGCCCTGGCACACGGTGCCCAGAGAAGCTGTGGCTGCCCCTGGATCCCTGGCAGTGTCTAAGGCCAGGCTGGAGCAACCTAGGACAGTGGAAGGCATAAAATAAAAGAATTACAATAAAAAAAAAATTATAATAAAAAATAAAAGAATTGCAATGCTGATGGTTTCCAGCTATAAGGGGGATGAATGGGATGTTCTTTAAGATCCCTTCCAACCCAAACCAGTCTGTGATTCCATAATTCCACTCCATCCCCTTGGGATAATGGTAAATCCTGCAGCACAAACGGGCTGTGGAGCACAGACTCTTTTCTGCATTTGCAGGAATTTTCCTTTAACTACTGAATTTAATTTCACAACCTTCCTGGACTCTGAAGAGGTGAAAGCTCACTCTGAGATTAGAAAGGGAATCAGCATGATTTGACAAGCCATTTGATGTATTTGCCTGTAATAACTCTGGCATTGCAACCTTCAGGGGGACAGAAAGCTGACAGCCAGGGAAAGGACACAAAGAACAGAGTTCTGGGACTGCAAGCCAGTTTTTAATAAAAGGCACTAGGGAATTTTATCAGTGGAAAAAATATATACATTTCTAAGCTTTTTTAAACATTTCTCATCTCAAAAACAGAACTTTTGATTGTGAGATACAACTAGTGATCAATATAAAAATTTGTAATAGTTTGAGCATAAAGTAGTTAAAAAGTCCTGCACATGAAGATAATTGGAGTATCTGATGCACAAATCAATATTATTTATCTATTGGAGGTGGTTTGACTTCAAAATCACATAAAATTGGAGAAAGAGTCTTAGAGAAGTAAGACTTTGCAGTCTTTGCAGAAAGAGTCTTTGATTGTTTTATCCTGCAAATGCCACTTCACCATGAAAACTTTCAAATCTATTTATTTTTTTTTTTTTTTCCTTTTTATCCTTAATTTAAATCATGAGTCTTTCAGCTTCTTTGAGATTCTTGGCTTGACCATCTCAAGTAATTTCACTTTTTTGCCCTTAGAAGTCATCTCAGAAAGGCCTCAGCCTTCCCATTGTGCAAGCACCGAAGATGCCAGTGCAGAAATGTAGAAATCCCTCTAAAACTCCACATATCCCACTGTCTAACACTACAGTATTTTATCCTCCACATAATCCTGGAACAACTGGGAAAACTAATTAAGCAGTGAGGCATATAAAGAAAAGTGAGCAACACAACCCAATACAGCCATTACAAAAATCAGAATATTTCTGGATGTAATTTATTTACACATTTTCCACTCCATTAATTTCAAATGAAAATGTATTTATCAAGTCACTGAAAATCTTCCTCCTTAAATATGCAAATATCTCTTCCAGCATTTCCCAATATTGAGTCACACAAGCTGTACATAAACAATAAACTCCAACTTGTTACAGAGCAAGTTTTTCCTCAATGCACTATAGAAATGAAAATTTATCAGTTACAAATTCTCAACTATTTTCCATCTATTGAGACTTAAAATTATATATATAAGCTTGGCTGAAAACGGATCTTAATGCTGGGGAGAAATTCCTGAGTTAGCAGAGGAAACATTAGGTATTCTTAGGAATATAAACTTTGATCAGTGTGGCAGTTCTTTAACTAGAAAGGTTTCTAGCTTCATATTTAAGGGAGGGTAATTTATTTAATTTAAATGGCTTTTAACAATGCTAGAATTTTAGTAGCATCTTCATATACCTGGGATAAAAGCATAATAATCTGGGGAAAAAAATAAAAGAATTACAATGCTGATGGTTTTCAACTATAAGTAGTGTTGATTTAACTTTTAACAGTATCCAAGATGCACAAGGTAAATTTTTTATACAAACGCCCAAGTCTCTGTCTTGAAAAGTTTCCCAAAGAATGGCACAGGCTTCTTTAAACCTGCTCATAGAACTCTGCTACTTCTGGGGCTATTCATCAGGATTAATACTGGAAAACCAGATAATCAATCTTAAGAATCTTAAATGGGTAAAATTAGTTAGAAACAGCAGTCAAAGCATAATTTGAGGTAAGATAAACAATTTCAAGAGCTATTAGTCACTGTGAAATAACTATTTAAGAATTATTAAATAGTTAATCTTATGTTTTTAAAAACAGTCTCCTCTCTTAGATGTAGGCATGGCTGTGTTACTGAGAAATGAGGAAATTACTAATAAATTATTATCTAAACAAAAATGGCAATGGACAATCCTAGAAAAGACTGAGTCAAGCAGAATGGCAGTAGAAGACCACATATAACACACCAGGGTTAACCCAGTGTCACAAAGAAATAACAATTTCTACCTAGCTTGCAGTAGAAAGTTTACAGAGAAATGCATTTAGAAAGAAACATTTGGAGAGATTCTGGAGAAATCCCAAATTTATCAGACACAGACCAGGAAAACCTGGACTAGCTGGCTCTGCTCTGAGCAGAGGGCTTGAACTATAAGATGTCCAAAGGTCCTTCCAACCTCAGCAGTTCTGTGACAGCAGTGAAGAATGAAGAATGAATCCAACTCGTGCTAGAAAGGCAGCTTTGACGTTTTGGAGATGTTTTTTCCTGAGTTGATGTGAGAAACACTGAGGTCCAAATGAGCTCTTTGGAAATGAGAACACTGATAATCACATCCAGAACCTAAAATTGTTGAAAACTGGGTTTCAGGAGATATCCCCCATTTTTATGCTGTTGAGATCCACTTGGGCATTCATGGTAGCCTCCTTTACAGTGCATTAAAAGGAACCACCAGCACTGGATTTTCTGGAGTTCTTGGTTTGCAAAGCCAGGATCTGACCTGGTTTCACAGCCCTGTGCTCTCCCTCTGCTCTCAGGTTTGCCTAGAGACACAATTCAGAGTAGACTGATAGATTTAGAAGCAATCTTTTGTTCTCTCGTGACATGACTGTCACAGAAATGCTCACATCAGTGTTTATCCTTGCACTGACAAAATCCTGAAGGAATTAAAAAAAAATATTAGATGAGTTTAAGCTGTGGTTATCTATTTTGCTAAGTTTAGTCAATCAATGCAAAACCACCTAAACAAAACCCCAGGAATGTCTATATTTTAGTAGTCCACAGAGGAAGAACAACATTATTTGTAAGTATTATTCCTCCTTACTCAGTGAATGGTTTCAGTAAAACTCAACATTCATTAAATTTATTCATCTCCCTTGCCCTTTATTCGCTGCTTCATGTTTCTAATGAACCTAATGCAGCAAGTGATGTAATCAGACAAAAGCATGTAAGAGCTCTTTCTGCCACTATAGGCACAATCATATTTAATTAAGAATTTATCATTAGCTGAAAGTGTTAGTTAACTATTACAGGCCCACTATATTGTCTAGCTTGGAGAAGCAGCTTCCTCATTAACTAAACAAGTGCTTGGATCTAATTGTTGCCTCTTTAATCAGCTTGGTGCATTAGTGTCTCATTAACAGGGCCTCACAGAACAAAATTATTGCTTTGATGCCACTGGAAAGGATTAAAAAAAACCATAATAAATTCTTGGAGGCTCAATCCACCATCCACTCACAAAAGAGCAGGTATAAACACCCTTTACTGACTACCTGGAAAGAGTGAGTGGAACTGGAAGGAGTGAAGCCTGGATAGAAGTTTCAGTGTGGATCCATTTTCCTCAGTGAATTGCACACTTCCCTTGCAGACAGCTATTGAAACAGCTCAGGGATGGAAGGATAATGTCCAGCACCTACTAATTTTGTTTTCTATTCCTACAGACATTCTACATCCATATTTCACTTTGATCCCATATGTCTAAGCTGACAGCACTCCTTTATTTTCTAGGCATTACACTATTGAATAAAATAAATGTAATAACCGCTAATTTTGTGTTTGTTTGGCATTTTTTCATGGGCAGCTTTTTTTTTTTTCCTTTAATTTTGCAAAAAATCAATGCACATTCTGGATCCCCTTGCTTTGTTCCCTTCATTTCATGAATATTCCTTCCATAACTTCATAGATCAGCATGGGATTACCATGGATTCAGGAGATCTGTTGGGAATCATGTCTGCTTGTCTAGCAGAGGGTCCCTAAAATGTTCATTCTTTCATACCTAGATAAAAAATGTTTCCTAATTAATATTAACAAGCAATGTGAGACATTCAGGAGATGTTTCCTTTGTTTTCATCATATTAATCTGAATATCAGCAGGAAAAAATCCAGCTACCTGCACTCAATGCTTAAAACGATTTTGGCTTGGGGATTCAGTGAGTCAGAGTTTCCATCTTTATGTACAGAAATTTATTAGGTCCTACAGCTTGGCAGGACAGAACAAGAGATGTAAAGCAATCTCATACTGCTTTCAGGACAATTTTCAATAAATAAATTGTGCAAGATAATGCTGTGGGAACAAAAAAAGTCAAGCTGAAGGAATGTCTTCTATAAAAGTGATTTTGTCTGAATAACAATACGTTAAAAATAGGTCTTTTTTTCAGAGACAAACTGATTTTTCACTGGAGAATAGGTCAGAAATACAAGTGCAATAAAATATTATTTCAGCTTTTTCTAACACTCTGCAATGAGCAATTTGATCCATTATTGCCATTTTGAAAAAGGGAGTAGTTCATATTTAAAAGAAATGGTTCTAAGTATTTTCTTTTTAGACAATAAAAGACAGACAGGCTTGTTTTCCTTCCACCTCCAAGAGACAATCATCCCGATGTGAAGGAAAACTACTTTGTATTTTTAAGAAATTCTGCTAAAAATGTAGAAATTTTAGATTTCCTTGCAAAAACAATCTTTAGTTTCCAGTTTATGCTCATATACTCACTGTCAAAAAGATGGAACTCAAGTTTTTTGTAAGACAAAAGAAACAAGACAGCCCTCAGCGAATGTGAAATTTAAGAAAATATCCAGCAGTAATACAGAATGTCAAAGGTCTGTCACTGGGGATCACAGGAGCATTTATTTGAGTGCCTGTAAGAAATGCACATTGTCAGTGCTCTGGAGGGTGAAATGAGCTGCAGATCCACCAGGATAACAGGGTTGTGTGTACTGGGAATCAGGGAATCCCAGACTGGTTTGGGATGGGAGGCACCTAATGATGTGTCTTGGGTTGGAAAGGCAAGATGTTGGAGGCGTTGAGTATTCTATCACCATCTGTCAGAGGTGGGCAGTTTGCTTTATCTCATCCACAACCAATCCTCCCTCCAGGAGATCTCTGCTCTTACCAGGCCATTAATTATTAATTATCTTCTGTCCATGGCCAGTGAGTGTCCCTGCATGGCTGATCAAATCCCAGCATCCCATGGGGAGATGCTCCGCCCAGGGGAGGAGCCAAGCATTCCTGCCTGGATCCAATCTGAGCTTTGGGACACCCCAGCAGCCTTTGCCTGCTGTGGTGTGTTCTTAAGTTTGTTAGTTTGCTCTCTCTATTTTCTGTATTAAATGGTTTCTTCCTTTCCCAGGACCCTGTCAGTTAGGTTGCTATGGAAATGAAACTGCTCCTCCCCTGGTTTCTCTTATAAAGTGAAAGTTGTTTCCTCCTTGGGCTCAGTCAATCACTCTTTTTCTCCTCCCAGGTTTCAAGAATTTTCTTTTCTCTGGGAGTTATGGTTGGCTGTAGCCCCGGAGCCCCTCCTATGATTTATAACAGTTGGTTACTTTAGTATATCAATTATGTTTCGTACCTCCAAATATGTATTTCTATTGGTTAGCCGCGTTTCCCTGCCTTCTTCCCCCCTTTTCCCTTAAAACCCTCTCCTGCCCCCTGTTCGGGGCCATTTGCTGGGTGTTTCCCCTCCTTGTTGGTTCTTCTGTAATAAACCGACAGTTTACCCCCAGCAAGTGGTCGCCTCCTAATTCGTCTCTCACCGCGCTGCTCCGAGCTATCACCCAGCTCAGCCTGAGGCCAAGGCGCCGAGGGGGGCTGTTTTCTGATGCACATTTGCCCCCCTGCATTGCCAGAGGAGCAGCTTTCTGCTGCCCTGCATGGCCAGAGGGAGCCCAGGCCCATCTGCAGCAGCCCTGGAGCTGCAGAGGAAAACTCCCCCCTTGTGCAGGATCCCTGCTGCAGCAGAGCCACACCCCAATGTTTTTATTAATATTCACAAAGTCACTTGTTTTTTCAGAATGCAGCAGGAGTTAAAACACAAGGAAATACAAAACAATTTTTGGGACAGTCAAGCTGAATTCAAAAATCTCTCTCAACAAAAAAAACAAATTTTTGTGGGACAAGAAAACAAAGTTTCTCAAATATAAATCCCCCAGCATTTGAAAATTAGACCTAACCTTCCTGGTTACCAATTTTGGATATTTAGAAGTTTAGTGTCCAGGTCAATTTTTCTGCTGAACTTGGTAAGAACAACTTTCCCTTGTTCTTGAATTCAACAGTTTAACATTGAAAAAGAAGCCATTCTGTCCAACTTTTCATACATTTCAAAGATAAAGAATTCAAGAAGCATTTTTAATTAAAGCTTTAAAATTAAACCACAGGTGTTCTTCATTAAAAATATGGCAGTTTGTGTCTCCTACTAAAATAAAAACAAACTTTAAAGTAAGTGCTGAATTATTGTTGTGATGTGGAGCAATGGTTTTCTGCTTTCTCCAATGCAACACAAAGCTTTGAATTTGCCTTTTCACCTGACAGTCTCTTTTTTTTTTTTTTTTTTTCCAAATCCTCTCTAATCTCCAATCCTTTGCTGTTTAAGCAGTGCTTTTCCAGACATGGATTTTTATTTTGTTATTTAATAACTATGGAAGCATTAACTTGTGTATGTCTTAACGCCATTGATCTCTGCCTGTCTGAATATTGGCATTTAAAGCCATGATACGGCTGTTTATTGATTTGCAGCATTCAGTGGATTCTGTCACTAAGTACAAACAATCTACATGGCCCATCATACTTTTAAAAATAGTGTGAAACTAGTATTTTCTATCTTGTTCTCCAAAATGTGCTGTTTACATGTTTACTTGGGTTTATGGTGTTTTTTGTAAAGTGTTCCCCCTGAAAAATATGTGCAAATCAGCATAAAATAAAAAAAAATTATATTAGTAAATTACAACCCCCCCCCATAATCTTTCTGTTGTTGTCTCTTAAACAAGACATATCAGCTGCAGCATCTACTGACAAGCTAAACTTAAGAATCTAAAAAGTTCAAAAAATAGCCTAAAAATGTCTATATAATGTTTTGAAGACAGAAAAAGATTAAGGCAGTGAGGAGTTGGGAAAAACAAGGAAAACAGGCATTGAATTCCCTGCCCACTTTATGCTTAGAGTTGCTCTTTCCATCTATAATATCAGCCTAATTTTTCAGTAAGTGCTGCTGGTTACACTGACACAAAAAAAAGAAGTGTGAAGAAACAGGACTTCTATTTCATTTGTTTTTCACACAAACATGCAAATGTTTGATTACTCATTTTTTTTTATCTTTGCCTAGCAGTGGGAAATCCTTATCAGTAGAGAACAGCACCCAAATTACAGTGTGTGTTTGCCTTTTCCACAGTTCCATTCTATGACAGTGAACTCCAAATCCTCCCATTAATGACTGCAGAAGGCCAAGATTTCATCTACGAGCTCAACTGTAATAAAGGACTGCAGGCTAAGATGGTCAGCAACACAGGTCATTTTTCATAGGTACATGAAAAAATAAATAAATTCAACATAAATCTATCCACCCTCCTGGCAGTGAGTTGCAGAGAGCAGCAAGGTCCCCCCTGAGTCTCTTTTTCTCCAGGCTGAGGCCCTCAGCTGCTCCTTATCAGACCTGTGCTCCAGACACCTTAAAATCATAATTAAATTGATAGAAGAAAGGGAAAAAGACAAAAATAAAACAAACTAAAAAGCCTTTAAATAGAAGAGACTTTAAGCCATTGCTGCTTGACTGGTCAGGGAAAGTGGTCAAATATATTGGGATGAGAATGATGTTGGTAACAAACCGATGTTTTAGTTTTTACTGAGCGGTGTTTGCACTGAGTGATGGATGCTCCAGCTCCTCACACTGCCCTGCCAGAGCTTTTAGAAGGAGACAAGAGGGGACCCAGCCAGGACAGGCTGACCCCAAGTGTCCAAAGGGAAATTCCAGACCCCAGGGCATCACTGAGCAGGAAAACCAGGGGAATCAACCAGGGCACTGTGACTGCTGCTCAGGGACTGGCTGGGCATTGATCAGTACTGGTGAAATACCCCACTGAGCATCACTGCTTTTGTATATTCTTTATCATCATTATCATTATTATCATTATTATTATCCCTTCCATTTCTGTCCTGTTAAACTAACTTTATCTTAACTCGTCATTTTTAATTTTTTTCCAATTCTGTCCCTCATCCTACTAGAGAGGAGTGGGGTGTTATAAACTTTGGAGTGTTATAAACCACAACAACATCCTATCCCTCCTGGGTTCTGTAATTCCCTTTGGAGAACTGAGGAAAGGCAGGAGGCTCCTGCAGCTTCTGGTACAAGCACCTCACCATCACCTTGTACAGCAGAAGAGGACCAGAAAGACAGAAAATGGCTCAGAGATCCCTTTCATCATTCTCTGGCTCTGCCAAATCACTGATTAGCTACTTTCAGACAATACCAGCAGATTTTGTTGCCAAGGTGACCTCATTTCTGAGAACCCAGATCTCTTCCCGGGTGATTACATTTCCATGCTAGAGCCCTGAAGGAAAAAAAAATCCTCAGTGCTTGTATTTATTTTAATCTCTGCACTCATCTCTAATTTTTAAAGAAGAAATTAGTTACACATTAAAAAAATTAAGTTAGTGGCTCCTTAAAGACAGGCAGAATCTAAATGTCCCACTAAATTTATAATGGGCAGGCAGATATTTCCAAATTTGTGTGGCATAAAGACAAGACTGTGAGCAAGAGATCAGTCATGTCCTGAATGTCACCCACCCTCCCCTCGGCGAAGGGAGGGAACAAAGGAACAATTCCCCTGACTTCCCATCATTTCAGTTTATCTATTGAGTAACAGCATCATTATGCCTTCAACACTCACCTGAAGTGCTCACAAGACTGGGTAACAATTAGTGTCTTAACACAGAGTGAGAAGCATGAGACACTGAGATCCACTCAAGAAAACTCGATTTTCCACAAAGCCCAAGGAAAAAAAGAATCAAGCAGAGAATTGGAGATTTCTCTTACCGCACTGAGTATGGATTTAAAAGGTTCTGCTAAACTCTAGACCATAATATTAATTTTATCTTTATGAGTATTTAAAACTCTGTGGAACACTCATTTTTTTAATAACAATTAAGAACTCAGCACATAGAGAAAAAATAGAAGACTAAAATACTTTAACAAATACGCGGATTGTGCTAGAAACTACCCCCAAACACACACACAAATTTTACTGGATTAAATGAGTCTCAGTACACCAGTGAAAGGTACTTTCAAACCCCCTAAAATAACTGGGTTCCTGGTGAACTGCACACAGGGAGGTTGGGATTCAGATCCTCCCTGACGTTTCCACTCTTGGCCACACATTTCAGGGCTGAGAGGCAGGGGGGAATGAAATCCCAATTCTTCTGATCAGCCACATCCTCACCCTCTCAAAAAAGAAAAGTGAGTGCAACAGCGAAGCACAGGAGCCTCTGCTTAGGGCCTGGAGTGGCAAAAAAATGACTTTGGGAATGAAAACAGAATTTATGAACACACAAAATTCTTACTCCTAAGCATTATTTGAAAAGCAAATGTTCGACAAACATGGTTCCAGTTGAATGTTATCAGAGTGGCTTGTCACACAGGACAAAAGCAGCACAACTGCATTATTTCCATTATACATCTCGGCATGTATTTTAAAATGTTTAAAATTCAAAATTCTTCTTAGCCTTGCGTGGAACATGAAACCTCTTAGAATCTCCAACACAGGATCAACTGCTAAAGAAGGTTTCAAGATTTTTTTTGTTCCTAAATGAAACTTTACAATACTAATATTTAAATTATTAATTACTAAGAGTGTCTCCTTTATTAATTAAATGCATACCATTAATAAAAAAGTTTATAAATGCTAACACCATAATACAAAGTTATATTACTGTGGTTTTCCCTAGGAAAATAAAAATGGTGACAGTCTAATGACATGCATGATTGAATAGTAAAATATCATTAAATTAGCTTCAGCAAAATATTTTAAATATTCAAATGTGAATTGGTTTCTTCACCAAAATGACACTCTTGCCAATGACACCTAAATATCACAGCCAGATATCCAGACTAGATGGGGCTCTTTAAAAGCCACTAATTTTAAACTGGAATCCTGTTAAAAACATTTATTTTTTTAAAGGCTTATATCACAAAAATGAATAGGTAAAGAAAAGCCTCGTAAATCACATTTTCATGGTTTGTACACAGTTTATGTGACACAAAATGTGCTTTAATTTGATTAACTGAAAACACAGCTCACAAGTGCTGATGCTGTGCCAGAATTCCAAGAACATTCAAGAAAAACAAGCAACAGAAACTTGAAGGTGAGTCCTTGACTCATAAATTAGCACAGCCACAAATTCAAACCACTGTTTTACATATTTGCTCAACAAATACAGGCACTGAGAAATCTGCAGCATTCACTGGGAGTCTCCATTTATTCTCTAAACCAAAGAGGCCCCTCATTAGTCTTTTACTTCATGAAAGATTTGCAGAACATCATTTCAGGCAGAATATGCATAAATCAACCTCGCTATTGGAAATGAGGACTGGCAAAGGATTTATCTGCAAGCATCCTGAAGTTATAATGACACAGGTAACAGAAGTTAATAACATGCTACTTTCTTGGCTTGGAGCCTTCAAGCTTCAATTTTAGCTAATTTATTTGCAAACTGCAATCCTGTATTTGGGCAGGAACACAGATCTATTGATAACTTAGAAGTAATTACAAATTGACATAGTGAAGTGTGCTTGAGACTCATTTACACAAATTTTATTTCTTAACATGCAAACCAAAATTTTTTCTGAAAAGAAGTTACAGAAGAAATGTAACTTAGGTTGAAAAAGCCCCAAAAATCTAAAAAATAAAATCTAATAAAAAATTCATTAAAAGCCTAATAAGCACATTAAAATTATTTATTATTGCATATTTTGACCATTTTTGGTTTTTTCCTTTGTAAATTATTTAAAATAGAAAAATAAATTCCCAGGTAGGTGATGAATACAAGTGGAGGTGAATGTAAGACCATTAAGCTCCAATATATAAGTTCTAGTCATGCTATCTTTGAGTTAACACATTATAAATATTAATTCCCAATTTCTTAACACTACATTTTAATTATTGGTATCCTACAGAAAGATTCAAATAAATTTTTGAGGAGCACAGAATACAATGACCAGATACCACACCTAGTTCTGCCTGGAAATTCCTGGTTGGCTTCAGCAATTGAAATCTCTCTGATAAAACATACAGTCATATTATGCAGAAAGAGAGAGTAATTTAATTTGGTGGAGTAAAACATTATTTTCCAGTGAAAACCCAGAAAAAAGATATTTTATTGATTTTTGTCCTAATGTTATGTATATTGTCTCGATGTACACTGTGCTTGCAGAATTTAGGGCTCTCACAAAGAACCAATGCACGTTTCTTCTTTACTGAATTTACTTCAGTAAGTTCTAAAACAGAGTTAACAGCCAGTGTACTAAAGACCACTTTAAATTTTCCTAATTCCAGAAAAAAAGCAAGATACTGGCACTGTGCCACTTCTCCATTATATTAAGCAGCTAAAAATTTCAAACTTTTAGCTTAAAAATTTCCACAGGCATACGGGGGTTGATTGGGAGTTATGCATCCCTTCACCCTATCCTTCTACAAGAAATCATTATCTATTTTTAACTAATATTCTGGTTTTCTCTTTCTCCACTACCTGGCAGGAGTATCAGTTCCATCCCACTCTGCAAAATGCCAGAATACAAACTTCTGTCAGCTGGAAATGGACAGGAGCTCGGGATGTCAGACGGGCTGTCACTGCGCCCAAACTCTCTTAAAAATCATAGAATCATAAAATAACTCAGTGTGGAAGGGACTGCAGAGGTCACCAAGGCCAATCACCTGCTCCAAGCAGGGTCAGCTGGGAGGCCAAAACAGAGCTCAAAGCTTTATCCAGGAAGGTCTTGAAAACTCCCCAGAGGGAGACTGAATCTGTTCCAATGCCTGACTCTGCTCTTGGAGGAAAACTGAAAATCTTGTTGAAAGCTCAATCCCTTCACTGCAGCAAAGTTTCCAGTATTTCCTTAGACTTCCCTGCTGGGAGTTCCCTGGAAGTTACAAGTGCTGGTTAGGAGCTCAAGAAGGAAACCACCGAATGGAAGATGGACCCTTTCCACAGATGGAAAGATTTCCTTGGGCGCTGTCCTGCATCCTCCTCCTCCAGTTCATTTCATGAACTCAAAGCCACTTTAGCTACAAAAGCCCCTTTTGTCAGGACAACAAAGCAGATAATGTTTACGGGCAAATAAACTCACACCTGTCCTTCAGACAACAAAAATAACAAGGAAAATCAGATCCTGAGTTCCACTCTCTCTCCATCCACAATAAAGCATTTTAAAAGAACTCACTGAAAATCACAGAATTCCAGAATTTGGGTTGGAAGGAACCTTAAGGATGACCCAGCCCCACCCCTGCCATGGGCAGGGACACCTTCCACCAGCCAGGGTGCTCCCAGCCCTGTCCAACCTGGCCTTGGACACTTCCACAGCTTCTGTCTCTGCCAGGGCCTCACCACTGTCACAGGAAATAATTTCTCCTCTCTCCAGCCTTCCTGTACGCCCCCTCTAGGTACTGGAATTTCTTTCAAGTTTTACAAATGACAGGAAGAAACCACGTTTTCCCAATAGGCATGACCCACTTCTGCACCTTTATTTATTTAACAAAATAAAAATACCATGATAGGAAGAAATACTAGTTCTAGAAGCTAAAGAGAACTGAAAATATTTAGAAGTCCCCGAAAACCAAAAAAAAACTAGGAAACAAGGAAAATAACAAAATTGAGACCATCATAAAGCAAAACCAGATCAGGTTTATAACTTTTTTCAACTATGTTTTTTTACCATCCCTCTCAGAGAAATGGGATCACAGGTGCCAGACACACTTTAATATCATGAAGTGACAGGTGAAGGTTGCATTTCATATCCCAGTGTCAGGCCCCTTCTGCTCCCTTCCAGCTGAGGTCCTCAGGCATTATGTTCCAGGTAAATCTTGTCAGTTATGTGTCAGGAAATTTGGAAAGGAGACAGGGAAATGAAAATGACTCCAGTAAGAGTAATACAGACATCAAGATCAAAATGAAAATGGTAAGAATTGTTCGAATTCTTAATAACTTCTTTGAAAAGGTTATTTAGCAGCTCTGGCTTTAGGTCCTTCTTCCACAAAGAAGAAATGAATGAAGTAAAATGGGTAAATTTTAGAACTTTATTTTCCCAAAACTTACTCAAAATACCATGAGAAATATCCTGCCCTGCCTCTCTTTTGATAAAGGTTTGTAGCTCACAGAAAGCTGGAAAAAATGCTGAGAACCTGAAGCAAAGAACTGAGCACATAACCAATCATATATCTGGTGTGATAGTCCAATCTTTTAGTAAACCAGGAGTAAATAAGTATTCCTTCTGCATTAAGCTATGAGGGAAGTTTTTCCCTTTGGATTTACAAAAGACAGTTATAACAATCCTTAGCAAAATGCCATGAATCCAGCGAGCCATAATTAATATCTTTGCAAAAGCCTTTGGTATCAGCAAAATGATGAAAGCAAAATTTGCAACTCAAGTGAGCGAGGATTTGGATGTCCAGATTTAAATAATGAACTACTTTCACCTGGTATTCAGAAAGAAAGGTCAGTAAGGAAGCCAAGGCTCTCTCCTCCCCATGCTGACCACAAAGAGATGGCTTTTGGTCAAGGGTAAATACTTTTTTAAAGAAAAGCAATGAGGAACCTGAGAAAAGACAGCCATGTTTATTTAAAAAAACAATTAAACAAAACAAGAAATGTCTCCAGCTCTCAGATTGGTGATGTTTCAGTGATTGAAATAAACAGAATTAATTTCCTATCCAATGTAATTCTAAAATGTGAAAAATTTCAAAGTCTTGAAAAATCCAGGTAAACTGTGTCTGTCTTCAGATTTGTATTTTCAAAAAAAAAGTGTTGTTTTGTGTTTTGGGGACTCTCTTTTGATGTTTTTCACCACAAATGTGAAGCTATTTAAGAAACTTTGTTAACTTTAACTTTGTTAAGTTAAAAGTTATTTAATTAACTTTGTTAATTGTGAATATAAATTTCACAATGGAGATTGTGAAAAAATAAGATGTACTTATTTTAAGAACATCTTGCTGTGAATCCAGGAGAGATCAGGGTATCTGATTGTTACCTGATATACAAGAAGCATTGCCACAACAAATACCGACTTTTTATTTATAGCTCCTTGTAATAGAACATTAGAAAACTGGAAAACAGGTTTGTATTCTATTCTTGGTGGACATCACTGCTTTATTACTGAAGATAGATTTAATTTCATTTCCATCAGCTGGTGTTGCACTTCAGTTATTATGGCTCCAATGGGTGTAATGAAATGTCACTGCTCTGCAAGGCGAGAGTCAGGAACAACATTATAAAATCAATACCATGGCCAGGCTATTTTGGCATTCATAAGACTTATGGGTTACTTTATAAAACTCGTGTGCTAACTGCGTTAAGGTCTCCTTCCTTACATCCTCCAGTTTTCAATTTTCTATGATATTGAAAATCGTCAAGCGCTCAACACAAATTCTCCACATTTGGCTCTATCCAGCGCTACCTCCTTACAGAGAGTTTTATAGCTACTGCCTTTTATAATAGGCAAGACCAAAGATGCAGAAAACAGCAAGTTTAACTCGATTTAAGCCCTCTGCTCTGTATTGCTGAAAGCTCCCTCCCTTCCTTTCATTAGATTCTTCTTAGGGTTCAATACTGCCAGTCAAACGGGGACTCAAGCAATGGTCCAGCCTGCACAAGGCTCCATCTGAAACCAAGCCATAATGTACCCTTCAGCAAGCTCCCCATTTTCAAAGCTGGAAATTTGCAGTAGTTGGGCTCTGCTGATGATCAAGCAGTACAGTCAGGGACACAGTCAAAGCCTGGAAGAGAGGATGCCCAGCTCAAGCATTGCAGCTGGGCAGCAAAAACGTTCCCATTTACACACAGACAGTGGAAATGTTTTGCTTCTTAAGCTCCAAAATGTGCAAACTGGTAGGTTCTTCCCTGCCAAGGCAAAAATTATTCAAGATATGCCTGAAAAAATACCAATCTTAAGGTGAGTAAGTATTATTAGTTAGTAACTATGATATGCATAATTGAAGTCACATACTCATTATCCAATGAGCTCAAGAATGCTGCTTGAAGTACATGTACTTTCTACCTCTATTAATGCAGATGTTAGAGCAATGCATTTCACTGAACCAGAACTGCTTCTTCTCTTCCAGAACTATCAGTTAACAAAGAAAACAGCCATGGTGAACGGACCTCAGGCTGGAAGGAAGCAAACTAACATGGTTGTACAGCCTGGAGAAGAGAAGGCTCCAGGGAGAACGTCCAGCACCTTCCAGTGCCTAAAAGGGCTCCAAGAGAGCTGGAGAGGAACTTGGGACGTGGACCTGGAAGGACAGGACAAGAGGGAATGGCTTTAAAATGAAAGAATGCAAGTTTAGATTAGATTTTAGGAAGAAATTCTTGCCTGCAAGCACAGTGAGGCCCTGGCACAGGGTGCCCAGAGCAGCTGTGGCTGCCCCTGGATCCCTGGAATGTGCAAGGCCAGGTTGGAGGGGGCTTGGAGCACCCTGGGACAGTGGAAGGGGTCCCTGCCCATGGCAGGGGGAGGAATGAGATGGCATTTAAGGTCCTTCCATCCCAAACCATTTGGATTGAATGGTCTGTGAGTCTGACTCTGTGCTGCTGCCAGGGAGAGGGCACTGCAGGGACGTGGCACCAGTCATTACTGGGATGCACACACAGACAAATCCAACCCAAAGAGCTCCTGCCAGCAGAGCTCAACCAGTCCCAGCTTATTACTCTCCTTGTTTCTCCCTATCAATATTAATATCGTGTCTGCTACATTTTAATAATGTCATGGAAAAAAAGATTGGTGTGCCTCACTGTCAATTTGGGAGAAAAGGCAGAGGCCATGTTTTGACATAAAAGACATGAAAAGCAGAGAAACCTCTTAATTGCTGTGCTTTCTTCCTCCTTGTTTTCTAAGATCCACCCTGTGACGAACATACAATTATAATCAAAGCCCATTAAAGAAGTATTGCTCCTTTTCTCTCATCAACAAAATAAAAAAATTACACCAGGCAGTGAGAAGTTATTGCAATGACTGAAATACCGAGGGTCTTCTAAATCTATTTTAGTATGTTTTGAAAAGATACTTATTTTTTAAGCACAGTCAGGCTGTAAAGCTGCACCTCCCAGCATCACTGTGCTGTGCCTCAGCTCTGGGCATGCAGCTCAGTACCCAGACACCTGTACTATCAGCTAAATGTTAATGTATTCTGTCAAAACCAGATTACCTTCCCCACTAAATTATTCAATGTCATTATCCGACTCGGCCATCTGCAATCCTAATGCCTTGTGTTCGAAAACTCAGAGCTCCTGCTGTATTATTTTTGTTTTACATTCCTACATAAATCCGTTCAACTCAATATGTTACAGCGAATCCACAAAATCAAATGCAATCTGCTGGGCTGTAAAACACCAGTTACTGAAAATCGAAGGGTTTATTATAGTAACAACTCAAGGAGTCACTGAGCAGTCTGGGTGGGCTGAAGGTCGAACCACATGCTAAGGAATGAGTTGGATAACCCATGCTGCACAACAAGGTATGTGTTTGCTAAACATAGCATGGCCTTGAACCCATTCGTGTATTTCATATCTAATAAAAATCCGAACAGTTGGTCTGATTGGATTTTAAGTGATGCAAATTTGGAAATCAAATAGGCAGACTCCCTTTAGACTTGGTCTATTTAAACCATAATTGTAAAGAACTGCAAATTACATTTACAACACCATAGAATTCTCAAGGGATTCGGTAAGAATTTTACCGTAGGAGAAGAATTCATAATTTTAAATTTGTTATTAACATATCCAAATGTACACAGCGTGTGATGCTCTCTCATTCTGTTATTTCCACTTTGCTTACACGGCAGTACAAGTGTAACCACTCTTCAGTGAATGGAATGCTCTTTAGTTTTCATAGCCATTTAATTATATGCTTTGACAAAACCCAGTTATATTATTGTCATTCTGTTAGTCTGGCAACACTAAGCAAAGAGATAAAATACCACTTACATTTCCCAGACTACAGATTAAGGTGTGATTTGGAGACCAGATTCCCATTCTCAATTATAAATTAGAAGTTTCATCGTCACAAATAAATTTTAAAAGCAATGATGGACTTGAATAACTTTCTTCCTGCCACTTAATACTCAGGGAGCGACCTCATTTGCCTTTGGTTAATAGAGACAGAAGCTGAAAATGTGACATGCACACCCTCTAGCCAACACATTGCTAAATGGGAACACTCAGAAACAGGATAAAAGAAAAAAAAACTTCTTTTTCCCCATTATTAGTGTCTCCACCAGAATATCACCCATGTCCTAATTCTCCAGGCAGGAGATTTATGAGCATGGGCAAATCACAACAATGTTAACATTTCTGTGCACTTTCACATCCAAAATTCATTTACTCTGCTCATGATCTGACGCTGTTTTTATTCCTCCTCTCTGGAGGGAGTGTATTTTAGCACTCATTCTGACCTGTCTTAGACATAAACTCTTTCACTGAACTAAAGCTTTACTACACATTTTATAATATTTTATGACAAAGAAAACTGCATTGGCAGCATCTTCATTGCTACCACACAGCACAGCTACCCTGGAGGTGCCACACAAGGTGTGGGGTTTTTGTTATCAGGTTTGTTTAAAAAGCACACAGGGAGAGTACAGGATCCCAGACCATCCCCATTCCAGATCTTCACAGCTAATTTGAGGCAGATATTCCCCAGCAGGAATCCCCTCTGCTTTGGAAGCTACTGGTGCTAATGAGAGGCAGGTATAGCAGGAAAATTGTAGCAGGTGGAAATAAAGTGATCATATCTCAATGTATTAGGCTTGATACATTTATACATTTAAAATTATGCAGCACATTCTGTTTTGGTTCAGTGTTTGAGAAGTAAATGCAGGTTAAAGTGCATCATGTCAACAAAACGTGGTTCAAAAAGGTTTTACCAAAGTACAGAAGTTTTCACAACCCTCCTTAAATAACTGACTCCATTTCTCCCCTTCCCAACTCATCCTGGACTAAGGATCTTGCAAAACTCAGGAGAGGAAAACAAGAGTTAAAAATAAAAGGACGACTGGGTCAAAATGATGCAAAAATAGCTATTCCAGAGGCTTGTGTAAATCTCTCAAAATCTTAATGCTCTACAGGCTGTTTAAGTAAGGATCTGGATTATTCACTTTTAAAGAGTAAATATCACCTTTGGTTCAGAAACTCCCTGAACCATAAATTGCTGGAGGCTAAGATAATAAATTTTGCAAAGAGGAATCACAATCACAGCATGTTTGCCAGGTTCTTATATTCTTCTTGAGTCATCCCCCGTGACTATTACCAGAGATAAGATACTAGGCCAGATAAAGCTTTATTCAGAGCCCTTTTATGTGCTTATTCCCCCAAATATAACCACCTTCTTTGAAGATAAGACCAATTCTCAGTGCTAAGAACCTACACACAATTATCTAACACCACTGAGACAAACTCCCAGAAGAGATGAGCAAATCACCATGTGAAGTTATTTAATTCACAGTAACAGACAATCTGCTACATCCACGTCTCTGAAATGTGGGACTGCTGAAAGGACCATGGCTGTTCATTGGCACAAAGTGCTTGAAACTCTTTCAAAACCATCTTGATGATGTTGCCCTTCACAAGCTGCCCTCCTTTAAATTCTCTTCTGTTTTGGGTTGTTGTCTGCATAGATTTTTTTATGTCATTTCCAAGCTTCTTTTGAGTATGATCTAGTCATGGTAAGAGAAAAGCATTCCAAGAAAATAATCCAGGGCAATTAAAATTCAGGATATTTTGAGGGTAGCAATCTTGGGGGAATCCACAAGGCCCTGGTTCCTCACTTACATGCCTGAGTGATTTGAATCCAGCCTCAAAGGAGCAACCACATCTCACCCTCGGCACCTGAAGCATCCTAAATTCATAAACACAAGCAAAAATTCGATAGAAAAATTATATTAGAAAGAAAATAATAGAATCACAAAATCTTTTGGGTTGGAGAAGACCTTAAAGCCCATCCAATTCCATGGGCAGGGACACCTTTCACTAGCCCAGGTTGCTCCAAGCCCTGTCCAACCTGGCCTTGGACACTTCCAGAAATGGGAGAAATCATTCCTGTACTATCACCTGTGTAAAATCATTGTAGTTTTGCATTTCCTGTGTATTTTTATACATGCTTAGAGATGAGGCAATAAGAATGAGTTTAATTATCTACTGAAATAAAATCCAATAATAGGCAAAGACTGTCACAGTAACTTCCTGCCCATGAGAGTTTCTAGGGAGGATAATATCCAACAGACACACTACAAAATAGGAAAAACATTAGAAATTGATATGAAACTCTAAGAAGCTGTCCCTCTAGCTCCTGTCTGTAAAACACAAAGTAAAAGACCAGAAAAGCAAAGCTATTTACCTAAAAATCTAAATCACCCTAATGCAGTTAGACTGCTGTGGGCTTGGCCATCTGGCTTAGAGGCTCATTAGTAAAGAAATGACCCCTTCACATAAAACACAGTTGGGTCATTCCAAGCTAATGAGCCTTCAAGTTTTATTGTTTTGTACACAGAAGTGGATGTAAATCTGCTTGGGAAGTCTGGCCTTACACATCAGGCACACCTTTAATTGATTCTCTCACTTCTTTATTTAGTTACAGTGAAAGGACAGGAAAGAAAATAGAAAGAAATTTTTTTAAAAGCCTTTGTATTTCTGATCCAACATGTATTTTAGTAGTTAAATCCTGACATTAAAATAGTTGAGATATTTTTGGTTTTGTTGTTTTCATTTTAAATCAGATTTCATAATTTCAATGAGAATTCATCCTGACAAAGTAATTGAACATTTGGAATAATTAATAATTGAGCATTTGGAAGGGTGATGGAGAGTGACAACTTCCCAGGGAGAACACACCAGGAGGGATCAGAGCCCATAAAATCCAGGACCTGACTCTCACAACAACTACATTGAAGTTTTAAATCTTGTGAGTTAACCTGTCTGCCTTTCCTGGGGGTATTGAGGTACTGAAATCAGGCACCCTATATTCCCAAGTGAATCCCTTACAAATACATGTAAGGATGAACAACATTCCCTGACATCCATGGGATTTGGCTCATCCTATAAGCAGAAATCAAAAATACTGCATGAAGCACAAGGTTTCATGCTCACCTACCCAGTCAGAAGAATAAGACATAATTTTCTGCTGAATGAGTGGATTTATGACAGACATCAACAACAAAAAATTCCTCCTCTCACTTCCTTTCTTTTTTTTTTCCTGTTTTCCTTTTTTTTTTTTTAAATTTATATAGGATTTTTTTTAAAAGGTAAAGGCTGGTGCTTACTCTTGTAGACTAATATGGTGTGCTGGCCATGACACTGACCCCTGTTCCATCTTAGATAACAAATTGGTCACATTAAAGTTTGCCTTGCAAAGCCTTTGGTCATTGGACTACTGTTCAGCTTCAAACAACAACAACAAAAAAAAAGGGTTAAAAATAATATAATGGAATAACAAATGAGTTCAAGTGCTTGAATTTTGTAACTGTTAAAGCATTCTAATAACCTGACTGCATCCCTATGGAGGACAAAAAGAAGTTACAAGAAAAAAATGTCATTCATCCAATAAAAATAAAAATTTCGCAGCAAAATCATCACAAGGTATTTCACAGAGAAAAGAAATACACAAGCAAATGCTTTGGCCATTTGACATCACAGCAGCTTCTGTTCTGCTCTGTCAGAAATAAACTGTCCAGCACTCAATAATCTCAGGAAATTCCCTGGGTGAATGGTCTCACAGCTTGGGAGAACTCAGCTTTGGGCATTTTTGTCTCCTTTCCCTCCTAAACGCCATAATAAAATCCAAGCCATGTGATTTTCTGCAGCATCCTGGGCGCAAGGGGCACCAGGTGGGGGCTCTGTCATTCTGTGATTACCCATTGTGTCTCCTCCCAGCGAGAGCTCAGCCAGGGTTTATTTAGAGCAACAACTCAAGAGCACCAAAGGTTTCACGGCATTAACAGTCTCTGGGTAATTCTACCTTATCTCCTTGCTCAGCTCAGCCTTAAAACCCAATTAAAGTGTAATTCATCTGATCCCAGGATTGAGGGCATCCCTGGCAATGCCTGACAGCCTCACAGCAACCACATTATAACCACATCATTCCACACCATGTGCTTCAGAGCACATCCCAAAGAGCTCGGCCACTGGCCACTTACAACCACACAACTGCATTGTAGGGATCCCAGTAAACAGAAATATAAAAATTTCATTGCAACTTTAATGCATAACTACAGTCATGATGCATCTGTCTGTGTTGCCATGCTCTTTGTGTTGTTCTTTTTAAATAAATGATAGAATTGGAAAAGGCAGCTAAGATCTGACAAAGATATAAAATATAGGTGTGTATATATATATATATATAAAAATAAATATATATATATATTTAGGTATCATGAAAATGTATAAAAATATAGGCAAATGTATATATATATATACACACATATATATAAATAAATAGAGATATCATGAAAATGTGAGGTCAGTATGTTACCCCACAATTTACTTTATAAAGCAGATAAGCTTAAAGCTTTGGTACAGAATAATTTGGGCTGGATGGGATCTTAATAATCATTGAGTTCCAACCTCTTCATGTGGACAGAGAGACAAATTATTCAACAAATTATAGACAAATTATCTTCACAAAATGTTTCATTTCATTCTGTTGTACCCAAAATATTGTAAACAGCTGTAATACCTGTTAAAATAAAAAGTTCTGAAAAAGTTTCCAAATACTATGAAGATTGAATCAATACTTCAAATTCAAAAAATAATCCAATCCAAAAAGAAAATTGCTTATTCCTTCAGCTCAGTCATCTTAAAAAAAAAAAAAAAATAGAATCAATCCACCTACTCTTACTAAGCAAGTTTTCAGGGAACTGATTGCTGCAGAGACCTTTTTTGTCTTTCATTCCTCAAGTGAAAATATAAAAACCAACTTCATGTGCCCCCAACATCAGGCTAATACACAGCTCTGGAAAAAGCAACAAGTTACTGTGCCACAAAATGTGATGCCCTTGCATTTCTAATGCACTTTGGAAGTGTAAAATCATTTCCCAGATCAAATATCAGACCCCACCAAACACTGAGGTATCTGGATTCATATTACCATGAATTTCATTGCTGTAGAACTTGGAAATGATTCTGTATAAGAATCCACATGTTCTCAAGTGTTCATGATGTTCATGTACCCATAGCTGAAATAATTAACCAAAGAATGCGAGTAGAACCTCATTGCTATCTGACAGCTCATCCACTTAATACTCATTTTATTAAAATACTTTTTTTTCTCCAAACAACCTTTTGAATCTATTTGTTTCTGAAGAGCCCATAGCTACTTGAAAGGAAACATCTTTTCTCTGTGTACTGTTACATTTTCTTGGATTACAGCTGTACCACATCAGCATGCAGATCTTTAGTGATGCACAAAACATTTCTGATGTGCAAGCATGCCCTCTTCTGGATATCCAGCACCATCATTTCAGCTGAAAATTCCCTAAATTACAACAAATTCCTCCAACACTGCCTTGCAGAGCCTTCCTTTCATTTGTAAAAGCATTTCTGGTGTAAACAAATAAAAATAATCCCAACCAGTGCAGGATAAACTGCAGGTTTACACAGAACTGACATATTTTCTGTACTTGATTGCTAATGGCACTGTAAATACTGCAGTGACATTACTGATAGGAGAAGAGCTTTGACCTTTCTTGAGGTGAAGTGAATCCTATCAAAATGCTGATCTAATCATGTGTCATTTTTATCTGAGTTTTCAGTGGAACAGACAAACCAAAGCCATTCAGAATTTGCCCAGTTACAGTAAAAATTCAGTCCAACTGCTGAGAGGATTCAGGTAGTTTTTAAAGAAAATAAATCAAAAAGAGAGAAATCCCATGTCTTTGAAAATACATTTTGCACCCCTTTCAACAGTCAAGCACTTCATTTATACAATCACTGAAGGATTTTTAATGTGCAACAGAAGATGTTTTGTAGCCTCCAAGGAAACACAGATTTTTGATGTGTTTTTCTGAAAGCTCACTAATTGCAGTAGGCCCATGCTTCTTTTATTTTCATCCCCAGTAGCTCCATAAATGCATTGGGAATATTTTTCTTTGCACCCAAAAGAATACAACACCCAACAATGTTAATCTGGATTGTGTAAATACAGAAAGTAAGATTTGGACATCAAAACCAGGTTTAACAGAGCTAATAATCATATTATAGGTATAGTATAAAATGCATTATAAACTTCTCTCATATTGATATTGACTTGCAGACATGGAAAAACAACAAATTAATAGCCCATAAATGCTAACTTCAGAAGAAATAAAATTAGAGAGGTTATGAATCACACTATATAGACAAAATTGATAGAAGACTTTTTTCAGGTGGACAAACAGCTTTAACAAGATCATTTTCAGACAGACTGCATCTGAAATTGAGGTAATGCTTTCCAGCTTATCAAAAGCACTGGTGCAGAAGTCAACACTTCTGTAAGAACACACTTTAGAAAAAACAAAACAACTGACTAATTAATGCAAAATTAAATGAGTTGAACATGAAAACCATTGCATGAAAATGCAACTCTGGGGCGGTTGGTGTGCTTTGACTTTGATTGTTTTGGGGGTTTTTTTTTGTGAAGAAACAACACATTTTTATTTTCTCTGAATACACTAAGTTTAAAATTACCAAATACTCTCAAAAGGTACCAACAGGACAGTCAGACCTTCTGTATGAATACATACATATATGAGATAAAACAATGAGGAAAAACAAAAACATTTCTCAAGAAAAGCAAGTTCCCTGACTACTGATAAAATTTGGGTCCACTTACTGAAGAATTTATTCCCTGTAGTACTATAGCATAGTTGCCCTATAGCAACTATAGCACATCAGAAATTAATATAATATTTTATAGGAAGGCAGTTTGGGTTGTTGGTCAAAAACAATGAAAAAATCATCAAAATTATATTCCACACCATTTTGACTTTTGTGCCATTCATTCTGCCATGTGTTGGTTTTCTCCCAGGTTCCAGTTTTACAGGCAAACACTGCAATTATACAATTAATGCAGAATTTTAATGTGGAAATGGCAAGGCACTCAAACTTTGATGAATTAAGACTGATATGACCTCAATTTGAATGTTGAGTAGGAGAGGCCCAGGCAGACTAAGCCCTACAGGAACTGAGAAAATCAGGTTTGATTTTACTGTCAGTCTAGAAAATTTCCATGCTAATTTGGAGGGAAGTATCTTGTTAGAAACATCACTCAACCTAATACAGCAATTCAGCCTTACACTCCATAAACCTCCTCTGCTTTATTTACATTTTAACATGACATACAACGCTTTCATAATGACATATCATGGTCTGCCTTTAAAGACAAAGAGCAAAAAGGAGGCAAAACATTCTCTGGTTGATAGCACCTGTCGGGTTTTCGGCTGTTTGAAGGGCCTGGAAAGGCCCGGGGTGGCCTTGGGGCAGCCCGCGTATCGAAGGACGAGAAGAGGCTTCAGTTCTTCTTTCGGTTTTTATGTTTATTAATTGTTTATCTAAAAGATTTTCTTTCGGCCCGACAGAGCTCTGCTCAGCAGCCAGCCATGAGCACACTCCCCTCCCCTCCGGACAGTCACCTATCTTTATACCCATTGTTACTTGTACAATATTTATCATTTTTCCCCAATACCATTTATTCTTATTGCTGGGTGCACTTTCAGTAATGACCAATCCGAAAGTGCCACCATCACCACAGAAGATGGAGGAGAAGAAGAAGAAGAAGAAGGACAGGACACGCCCCAATTCCTCCATCTTACTTCTCTAAACCCCCCTGTACAGAAATCCTAAACCCTGTGTCTCACCCTCTAATTAACTAATCCCTTCACCATTCACCCCGGTGAAGCCCTCATCCTTGTCGTCTCCTGTGTGGGATCAAAGTCCAGCCACCAGACACTTCTGGCAACGTTCCAGGACTCCCGAGCCCCCCAAGGGTGGTCTCGGTGGCTCGGCACCTCAGGACTGAGATCCTGAGATCCCACAAGCACCAAGGAAAATCCAGCACTGTGGTTCAAAACCACCATTTCCTCCCACAAATATAAGAATCACAGAGTCAGAGAAGCAGTGAGACAGCTGGTGATGGATGAGATAAGGACAGAGGGGAGCCCTGTGAGGCAGGAACTGTCTCCTTGTCCTTATCTGAGAACTCAGCTGTGGTCACTCCCCTGCCCAGGAGGTCCTGGGGCATCCACAGGGGGCCTGAAGGTGCTCACTCTGCTGAGGGGCCATGATGGGGCCAGATGTGATGGGCAGCTGTATTCCATCAGAAGGCATCAAAGACTCCTGAAGTGTCCCCTGATCCACAACATTGCATCATCCAGGTGTCCCTGATCCACAGCATTCCATCACCAAGGCATCCCCTTATTCAAACCATTCCATCCTCCAGGTTTCCCTGATCCACAACACATCACCCAGCTGAAGTTCCCCACCCCAGGGGAGGTACCTGGGTGTTCCCACCTGAACCTGAGTGAATAGAAACCAAAGAAATGCGGTGGTTTGGAGGTTTCTTCCATCATTTGATGGGTCTAGTCTGTGACCATTATTTTGACCAACTACCATCAAAATTGCACTGAACAAGTCTCGTTGTGAAGCCTTTGGGTGATGAGATAGTTTTATTCTTGTCCTTTCTTTCTCATGCATTTTCTTAGGTGATTTTTGTGCTCTTATATTACTAAAGCTAACAGCCAAAATGCCTGCATATCTGTTTTCATTTGCAACCAAATTATTCTACAATGAACCCTACATGTGTATATTCACAAAAAGCACTCATTCAGGGTCATTTCACTCTAATCCACCCCAAAAGATGTATTAACAAGAACCTGGGCTACTTTCCCCTTTTAGACTAGATTGTAACAGGTAGTTGTAAAGAGCATATTACTTCAATAAATCTAAAAATCTACTCATCCCAACAGGGATGTGTAAATCTGCAATCAGCAGAACCTGAATTCAGGACAATTTTTTAAGGATATTTGTCATTTCCAAGCAATGAAGTTTCATTTTCTCAGAGCTTTTTTATTTATTTCTGATCATAAACACCAGTGTGGTTCTCTGAATCTGATAAGAAAAACACAACAAACTCTGAATATGGAATTACAAAACCAGGAAATTCATGAATGAATAAATAAATCAAAACTAGCTTGTGGAATTGTAAATAATGCAGCATTTCTATAAATCTACTGAAAAATAATGGACATGCCTTATGATGAGGGCCTGACATCATCAAAATAGAAGAGACAGAAGGTTCCTGGAAAGGTGTCTCAAGTCACACTGCAGGTTGCATACTTAGACAGTGATTTATGCACAATTGTGAGCAGTCAAGGCACTCAGGAGGGATCCTTAAGTGCAAAAAATCTTAAACTGACCAAGAAGCAATGCAGAGAACATTTGGGAACCTATCCTGTTCCTCCAATAGTAACTACTGTGTTCCTGCTTGTTTCTTTCAAGTACACAAAGACAAAACTGCTCTAAAAGAGCCAAGTGAACAGTAAAATAGCTCATCTCCACCTTGAAATACAGGGGAAAGCTCTAAACAAGCTGCTGTCCTCTAAAAATTATTTGGCCAGCCAGGAATTTGGGAATGGTACGGATGGAAAAACTGCCCTGCTGTGGCAGTCACGGCTGAATCAGTCGATGCTGCTGCTCCAGCAGTCAGTCTCTTGTCACTCATCCCTGATTCCTCATCTCAGGACAGCTCTGGACATTGCTCTGTCTCATAACTGTAATTTACTGCTCACTGTCACCCAGATTAACCTCATGCAAGAACCTCCAGAGCTGAAATGTACACACCAATTATTGCTGATCTTAAATACGAATTGAGATGGAGCTGTTAAATGTGACAGCTGGCAGTATCTTGAGAGTTTATGGATTTTTCAGTTGCTATCATGTTTTTCGTTCTCCAATCAAGCACAATAACCAGCTGTCTGCTAAGGACATTTCATCTCCATGTACTGCAGCACTCTGTTTTTCCTTTGAGCCATTCCAATTTTTTACTGATATATTTGTGAAGAGAAGCTGCCAGCAGCCTTGTGCTTTCTCATTTGTTTTTCTGCTATTTTCTCTTTTGAAGAAATAACATTTTCTTCTTTATAAGAAACACGAATTAGAACATATAGCAACTTAGGAGTAAGCAGGTATCAAGGACAGGTAGTAACTTTAGAGAGTAAGATTTCAAAGAGCAAACATTACCCCCATGGTAAAGTAGGGTTTTCCTAGAGCACATTACATAGGATTGCATCCAGATGGTTCTGGAATATTTCCAGTGAGGGACATTCCACAGCCTCTCTGGGAAATCTAGTTCCCAGATGTGATTCTCACGTCTAAACATTAAATCATCAGCAGTAATACAAGACTCCATTAAGAACTGATCATAGCACTCAGACACACAGAAATATCTGTCCCAAAAAACCAATTATAACTAAAAAAGAAAAGCTCCTCTGGAATGCCAGCAAGGACCGGGAGCAGGAACTCTGGATAAGAGGCAAAGCAAGGCAGGAGAATGCAAGTTGGCTTAATAATGAGCCCAAAGGCTTTGGAGGAGAAAATCATATTTGAACCAGCTGGGAAATGCCTTTTCAAAATCAGATTTGAATTAATGCCAAGCCAGTACTGGAGTGATTACAGAGGTCTTTAACACTCATGGCTTACTCACTTGTCAACTGCTTTCCAAATTTACCATTGATACACCCCAGCAACACAACATTCAGTCTGTCTCTGGCACTGGCTCTGATGATGTCAGAGGGAATTCAAAGCATTCTTTTTTAAGCATATTTTTCTAAAGATATAATTTTCCCTCTTTCTTATGTTAATCAGACCTCAACCCAGCAGCACCCAGAGTGTTGCTAGAAAGGGTGCCCAGCACTGGGTTGAGTTTGGCAGTGCATTTCTGAGCCAGGAGTTTAAGAGCTGGAACTCCCAGGTTCCTGGTATTTTTGCTCTCTGACAGCCTGCAATATAAATCATGAAGGATCCAGGAGAGAAAAGCAGCAGGAAACTAGACCCCAATCAGAGCTACCCATCCATTAAATAAGGCTTTCATTTAGACAAATGGAAAACAATTGCATTAAGAGCTTCTGTGGAGCTGCATTTAGGTCTTCTCTGTAGGACAGAAGTCTAGAAATGTAATTTTATTTTGAAATAAATTATGGGATTTATCGCACATACATAAGAAGCTGAAAAATACCCTATCAATTTTCTCTGAGACGTTGGCAAAAAAAAAGTCATATGACAGAGCAAACTGAGAACTCTCTTGTCTTTGCTTCCCAAAAGCAACAGATTCTATAGTTCAGTTGAGTTCATGAGAGAAATAATAGATATCAAGCTGGGAAAAGATTTTGTCGAAATTACAGATAAGGCAAATGAAGAATATGCATAATTCTGGATATACAAAGAATAATGAGGCAGTTTATAGCTCATCTCCACAGAAATTCTTGCAGAGAACTCCCAGGGATCTCCCTTCCACAGGGTTTAGGTACTGTGAGACTCTGGTCAATGCAGTAACAATACAAATATATAGTTATTCATAGAACTCATAAAGAGCCTAGGGACTAATTAAAACCATTATTTGACAGGTAGGAAATGGAGCAAATCAACATTTATCTGAGGAGAAGGGAGCAGAAACCATAACACATCTTTTATAACAATAAATAATACAGCTGCAGAAGCAGCACCATTTTCACTTACCTAAGTAAAAATCTCCCCTCTCCTTCTTTCTACCAACTTTTTCTTTTCAGATTTTTCTTTGGATGCCAAAATTTTGAAAGTATCTACTTTTTCTTCAATTCATTGCCTTTTCCTTCAGCTCTTGAAGGTTTGTAAGAAGCAGTCCTCTGAACCCAAATCATAGAAGTAGATGAATGAAAAGGAACTATTTTAAGCTGGAGAAGGACTGAACTAACACTGACTGAACAGCACATTTCCAACACCCTGCCCTTCATCTGCATCCTTTAAATATCACCACAAAGTATTTACTTTGCTGTATGCTCATTTGATCAACACTCATCCCAAAAAAACCCCATCATTTTTCAGCTATCATCAAACAGAAGAAACCCCAGAACATGAATGACTGATTAATTTCACAATCTCTAAAGCAAGAGCAGGATTGCAGAGGTGTAAATCCACACAGGCAGAAGATGTTAAAGATGTGCATCTCTGCAAAATCAACCTTGATCAGACTTAGAACTGTGCCACGTTTGGTGTGTCCCATTCACTTCTATCCTTCTGAAAACTTGTGAAAGTTTTAAAATCCTTTCCAAGTGAGATCTTTTGTTATACTGAACATACTTTTGAGAACCCAAGATAATCAATCTACACGCTTCAAGGAAATAGGTTTCGTACCAAAGCAAGTTCTGCCATTGCAGAATGGATGAAATTCAATCCTTAGATAACAGGAGCTGCCTACAAGCTCAGGATCTGTTTTTCTGTCCTGGCTATGGGATTTAATTAATTTATCACAGAAGTCTAGAGATATTTAACTTACCCCTGCCCATATTAGATTATAACAGTTGTCATCTCAATGGCTCTTCAGGCTCTGTTGGCAATATTGATCTCATCTCCAGTATTGATCTGGTCTCTGACAATTATAACTGGAGCTTAAGCAACGGGGGCTCAAATGATTGAATGAAGGAAGGATTCTGGCAATTTGTCCATTCCTAGAGCAGACATGATATTGAAGTTGGCTGGCAGCTACAAACTGACCCATGGAGGATTCAAATTCCTTGGAGGTGCAGATTGAGAAGTCAACGCTCAAAGAAGCATTGGAATTTTTTAACCTGGTATCTTAAAATGGCATCCACCCTTAAAGAACTGAATTGGCACCCCCTACATTACCTGTCCCTACAAAAAAATTAAATTTAGGCATAGTAATATCTAATCTTAATCCCATCCTTTTTAACTGCTAACATCAGTGTGGAAGTTATCATTGTAAAATTCTACCACATCAGATCTAGTTAAATCAGAAGTTCTGCATTTTATGTAAATTAAGTATATATTCAGTTTTTATAATGTTTACTCAATAGATATAAAAAAAAAATATTACTTAAGTTGACTACATTTCAGTATACATTGACTACATTCAGTATAAGGCAGAAAAATAAATAAATTACAGGGGTTGTGCAACTCAGACTAAGGAGGACACAAAAAAGGGGAAAAAAAACTGAATAAAAACCATACTGTGGAAACCATAAAAACAGCTGCTCACACCATTATGTGTTTAAGTAAAAATGATGAAATTATATTAGCAACCTTCAGAGTGGTCATAAATGCCTGCAGGAATTTAAAGGTTTCCTCTCTCTGTAAATGCAGTCAGAAATAAAGTAAGAATGTTTCTGGTCCAAGGGCAAATTTCATCATTACCAAAACTCTGTGTACTGAAAAAGAGGCACCACAATAAAATGAGAAGCCACCACTCATCAATTCTTAAAGACTTTTTCAAAAGACATTTAAGGATTAGACCAGTATTGCTTCTACAAAGCAAGATTTTGTAGGAAGAAACCCAGCAAGTTCTTTTCCACCATAGCCTCAACACCTGATATTTAATGTTCTCTTTTATAATTTCTAACCCCTAACACAGCAGCAAAACTTCACATTCATTCAAGCTTTCACAAGAACCTGTCAACCATCATTTCAAAAAACTAAGAGCCAAATAATGTTTTTCAATTCAATCAAACAGCTATTCCTTGAGGTGACTCTGTTACATGGAACAATGTCTTTGAAAAGCAACATTTAAGCCTAAACTGTAAAATAAAGTGACTGAAGGACTGAAGTTTGCACAACTGATACAGAATTCCATCACTCTCACAACTGTAACAGAACCAGTGAAAATAACAACGTTAAAGGTCTATGCTTGAACACCCTCTTCAGCATTATTTTGATGATGATTCCAGCAAAATGGGATCAAAATGTGTCATCTGATACTCTGAGAGCAACCAAAGAAACAGCAAAGTAGAGGATGCTCAGTTTGACATATCTTGGCAAATATTTTAAATTTAAAACAGGTTTTTGATGTTGCTTTGGTCTTTTTCCCACATCCTCAAGAGGACATGACAATAGAACATCTGAGTTTTAATACACAACATTGGGTGGAGAATTTTCTGTTTGTGCACAACAAAGGTTATGCACTGCCCGTTCACACCACGTTGAACAATCCAACACCTCTGAAACCCCTATCCAGAGAGTGGATTTTGTGTGACCAGCACTAGTGCTGAACTCACTACTTTCATGGCAACTGAGTATCTCATAGCTCCACCAGAAAGAGAAACCTTCAGTGATTTAATCCACATACCAAAAAGCCAACCTCTTGTGAATATCTATGGATAACATCCTAAAAATCAAACACAATGACCATCCCACAGGGGCAAGCATACTGAAAATTACCCATATTCCTGTTCAATAAGAAAATCATTCTTGGGCTGTTTCGCATTTATATTACTCACCATTGTTTTCATTTTAAAAAGTATTCTACTTCCAAAGGCTAGCTATCACATAAGAAGAAGCTTTAATGCCAAATTCACGGGGAGCACCAAGTTTGCATTTATATTACTCACCATTGTTTTAATTTTAAAAAGTATTCTACTTCTAAAGGAACTGCTAGTTATCACAAGAAGAAACTTTAGTGCCAAATTCATGGGGAGCATTGAGTTCCTTGGCAGGTACAACATCACCCCCCATGTCCTCCTGATCATACTCATGAGCTTCTGATCATACCCAACTCCCGTCAAATGTTTAAAACGCATTAAAAACTTCAACAACTCAACCAGCTCGGCACAAAGCCACGCTAAAACATCTGAGACACATTACAGCAGCTGCAGCCTCAGGAGGGCTGAGGTGCCCTTTGTCACTTACGTTGTTCATGTACTCGGAGAGCAGGTCCTGCAGGGCCTGGCGCACGGCGTTGCACTCGGCCACGATGCGCTCGCGGCGGTCGTCGCGCGTGCACGAGGAGTCGGCCATGAGCGCCGCGCCGCTGATGATGCTCTCCAGCCGCTCCTCCAGCGACGGCCGGAACCGCGCCTCGCTGAACGTCATCGGGTCCAGGATGATCTTGTTCTGGAAGGAAAAAGCAAAACAGGAAAATGGTCAAATGGGAAAATGGTGAGCGGTTGCGTGTTTTTGGCTTTTCAGTGCCTTTGGAGAGGTTTTTCTAGTCTTTCCTAGAAATAATTTATCAGAGAATACAAGGTTGGAAAGGATCGCAAGGATTACCAAACTTTCTTGGAGCAATTACCTACCACATTCCTGAAAAAGTAAATATTAGAGAAATATGCGTGTGTGTGTGTGTGTGTGTGTGTGTGTGTACATTCACAGCCTTGGTACCCAGAGAAGCTGTGGCTGCCCCTGGATCCAAGAGTCCAAGGCCAGGCTGGACAGGGTTTGAAGCAATCTGCAATAGTGGAAGAGTATTCAGTCTTTCCTATAAATAATTTATCATAGAATACCAGGTTTGAAAGGGTCACAAGGACTATCAAAACTTTCTTGGAGCAATTACCTAGCAAATTCCTGAAAAAGTAAATATTATAGAAATACATATATATGTATGTGCACATATATATCTATATATATAAATATATATATTCACAGCCTTGTTACCCAGAGAAGCTGTGCCTGCCCCTGGACCCCTGGAAGAGTCCAAGGCCAGGCTGGACAGGGCTTGAAGCAATCTGCAATAGTGGAAGAGTTTTTAGTCTTTCCTATAAATAATTTTTCATAGAATACCAGGTTGGAAGGGACTTCAAGAATTATCAAAACTTTCTTGGAGCAAGTACCTACCACATTCCTGAAAAAGTAAATATCAGAGAAATATGTGTGTGTGTGTGTGTGTGTGTATTCACAGCCTTGGTACCCAGAGAAGCTGTGCCTGCCCCTGGACCCCTGGAAGAGTCCAAGGCCAGGCTGGACAGGGTTTGAAGCAACCTGCAATAGTGGAAGAGTATTTAGTCTTTCCTAGAAATAATTTATCATAGAATACCAGGTTTGAAAGGGTCACAAGGACTATCAAAACTTTCCTGGAACAATTACCTAGCAAATTCCTGAAAAAGTAAATATTATAGAAATACATATATATTTATGTGCACATATATATCTATATATATAAATATATATATTCACCACCTTTTTACCCAGAGAAGCTGTGGCTGCCCCTGGACCCCTGGAAGAGTCCAAGGCCAGGCTGGTCAGGGTTTGAAGCAACCTGCAATAGTGGAAGAGTATTTAGTCTTTCCTATAAATAATTTATCATAGAATACCAGGTTTGAAAGGGTCACAAGGACTATCAAAACTTTCTTGTAGCAATTACCTAGCAAATTCCTGAAAAAGTAAATATTAGAGAAATACATATATATATATATATATATATCTATATATAAAAATATATGTATTCACAACCTTGTTACCCAGAGAAGCTGTGCCTGCCCCTGGACCCCTGGAAGAGTCCAAGGCCAGGCTGGACAGGGCTTGAAACAATCTGCAATAGTGGAAGAGTTTTTAGTCTTTCCTATAAATAATTTTTCATAGAATACCAGGTTGGAAGGGACTTCAAGAATTATCAAAACTTTCTTGGAGCAATTATCTACCACATTCCTGAAAAAAGTAAATATTAGAGAAATATATATATATGTGTGTGTGTGTATATATATAAAAATATATTTATTCACCACCTTGTTACCCAGAGAAGCTGTGCCTGCCCCTGGACCCCTGGAAGAGTCCAAGGCCAGGCTGGACAGGGTTTGAAGCAAACTGCAATAGTGGAAGATGCTTTAGTCTTTCCTATAGAAAATTTATCACAGGTTGGAAGGGATCGCAAGAATTATCAAACCTTTCTTGGAGCAATTACCTACCAAATTCCTGAAAAAGTAAATATTAGAGAAATATATATATATACACATATATATATATACACACATATATATATATACACATGTATGTGTGCATATATATATATATATATGTGTGTGTGTATCTCAAAAAATATATATTCACAACCTTGTTACTCAGAGAAGCTGTGGCTGCCCCTGGATCCCTGGAAGTCTCCAAGGCCAGGCAGGACAGGGCTTGAAGCAACCTGAGATAGTGGAAGGTGCCCCTGCCCATGGCAGAGGCTTGGAACAAGATGATCTTTAAGGTCCCTTCCAACCCAAACCATTCCATGCTAAAGCAGTATTATTTTTCCACAAATAGTCTGAAAATTTCTTGGCTCTTCAAGACATTTATATGCAAGGTATAAGTTTTTTATTCCTGAAGCTAGAGTGGGATGTTCTCTGTTAATAATTTCATTTTGATTATTTTAATGAGCAGCCTACACTGCTGAAATGTTACGATACTCCCTCAATATTTCATGAATTTAAAAAATTGAGGAAGTTACGACTGTAAGGAAATCATTACTAGACAATGACACACAAAACTACTAAATCTCTGACTTCTATTCTGTAGAGCATCTTTTAACAGCTGTTTTTGATTTTTAGTTAGGAAAAAAGTGCGGATTAGTTAACTAAAAAGGGAGCACTACATGAAGACAGTCTGTAAACACCTTCAGTTTGTCAAATAGTTGGTTCTACTACTGGTTATCAAAATATCTTTATTCTACTAGAAAAAGAATTGATTTTTAAAGACTCCTTTCTAATAAAGAAAGGTTAATTCCAAATTATGATCACTACTAAACACTTGTATACTGGTATGTATCAAACTTATTACTAAATATCAAATAGGTTTAAACCGCATTGATTCTACTCTTCTCACAGTAAAACTTCATGTGAAGTTATGAGTTTTGAGTCACTTCTGGATTATATTTTGACCTGCTTTTCTCATTTTGCAGTTCAAGGTAAGAAATACAAAAGCAACAATCACCTGCTCTCACTCTCAGGCACATTTCCAACACCGTGTAATTCAGGAACCTTTTGTTGGAATCATGCAAAGAAGTCTCCTAATTGCATATGGACTAAAAATGCCCTTTAAGCTGTGCACTTGTTATTTGAGCTTTAAAAAAGAAAATAATCACGAAATAGGAATGAAAAATGTAAAAGCATTCTGATTTCTAATAATCACACCTATTTTAAAGCACATAAGATTTGTTAATGAGCCATTTTAAGTTTCATAATGTTCTGATAACTTTATGATTAGTCTATTTCTTTAATATCCAAGAGCAATCAGCAAGTACAAACCAAACAATACAAGTAATTTGAAAAATAAAAAAAAAAAAAACCAAAAAAACCAACAAAGTGTATCAAAATGTTAAAAAGCCATTAAAATTTAGGAACGTGACACACGACCAACATGTGCTTTTAGCACTTAAAATTGTTTCTGTTTATTATTAATCAGAAAATGCTCAAATGGATTTATTCAAACCTAAAGACAAACTCCACTTGAATACTTTCTTAATTTCAGCAGGACAAGGCTCTTAGAAAAGATCTTATTTCCCAATAACACTTCCAGTTCACACACAAACCCCATAACTCACTCTTATACAGAGAAAGGAACCTCTAAGAAATCTGTAACTTCACTGAATCCTCAGCAGTTAAACAGTAATAAACACAAGGAATTTATGAAAATCCATTATTTAAAAAAAGGAAAAATAGAAGAATTTTAACCAGATAACATATTGTTCCAGCTCCAGGAACTGCTGACTTGGCAGAAAAAATGCTGCATTAGCCAGAATGTGAAATAATGTCTCACATGTATCTTCTGGGGTCTGTGTTTCACAGCAGTAAGCAGAGCAGTTTTACAAGCACCTAAATTAGAAATGACTTCTCCAAGAGTTAGGCCTGTGCATATTTATGTAATGGGGCTTTTGAGCCAAAGGATAATGCTTGGGACTTTAAGAAATCAGCAGTATAAATTCATTTTCACAACCTCATATTTCACGTGGCAGTAGCAGGACTATGACTGCACCAAATGAATTATATAGGCCACTTATGGAATTAGGAAGAAAAACTATTGAAAAGAATAGCTGCTTGTTTCAGATCCCTAACCAATCCTTCCAGAAATGCCTCCCTTTCCCTCCTCTTCCTCACAGCCACAGGTGGAAGGTTCTGTACATAGAAACTTTCAGACAGATCTTACACCTCTCAGCAAGTCATGAATCACATTTTTCTCCTTAGATTTGAAGACCCTGCACTCAAGTTCTTCTGTGAGATCCAAAACCTACCTGGCATGGAAATATGCATGGACAGATCTATTTGCATATGCAAAAAGATCCTGTGGACCTGCACAGGCTGGGGGTGACCTGATGGAGCAGCTCTGGGAGAAGGACCTTGGTGTCCTCATGGACAAGAAGCTGTCCTTGAGCCAGCAGCGCATCCTGGTAGCCAAGAACACCAAAGGCATCCTGGGGTGCTTTAGGTAAGGCATTTCCAGCAGTGCAGGGAGGGGACCCTGCCCCTCTGCTCTACCCTGTGAGGCCACATTTGGAGAACCCTGTGCAGTTCTGGGCTCCTCAGGACAGGAGAGACCTGGAGCTCCTGGAGTGGGGCCAGTGGAAGCTGCAAAGGTGATGAAGGGACTGAAGCATCTCCTGGCCCAGAGAAGGCTGAGGGAGCTGGGGCTGTTCAGCCTGGAGAGGAGCCACAGCTGAGAGGGACCCTCAGCCCTGTCTGTCCCTGAGTGTCCCTGGGTTTCCCTGGGTGTCCTTGGCTGTCCCTGGCTGCTTCTGGGTGTCCCTGGCTGTCTCTGGCTGCTTCTGGGTGTCCCTGGCTGTCCCTGGCTGCTTCTGGGTGTCCCTGGCTGTCCCTGGCTGTCCCTGTGTGCAGGGAAGGTCAGAGCAGGGCCCAGGCTCTGCTCCAGGCCCCAGCAATGGCACCAGAGGAACGGGCAGGGACTGAGCCCAGGGAGTTCCACCTGGACATGAGGAAGAATTTCTTCACTGAGAGCCCCCAACAGATTGTCCAGAGAGGCTGTGGAGTCTCCTCACTGGGGATATTCCAGAATTGCTTGGACACAACCCTGTGCCCTGTGCTCTGCCTGAGCAGGGAGCTGGGACCAGGTGACCTCTGTGGTCCCTTCCAGCCTGACGCATCTGGGATTCTGTGATTCTTCCATACTTTTTGAGCCCTGAAGATGAACAACCTACAGATCAAATATCTCCAGTATGTCTAAACCCTGAAACCCAACTCAACATTTTCACAAGAAGATATGTTGTACTCCATTAATAAATTTAAGAATTTCTTTACAGACTACATACAAATAGTATTTAGATTTTAAATAATAAATTGTGTAGCACAGAGGATGCATAATTAACTCAAGCCAGCTCTCCTCACTTTGAACTGTAAAATAGGAATATACTTCTGTGGTATTTGTAAATAAGGAGAAATATTTATGATGATCGAAATTTGGCTCATTAAAAATAAAGTCGCTCAGTTGTACTCAATATTTTTTCATCCATATCCCATAAAACTTTTTATTTATAATTCATTTCTAGGCTTAAATATTATTAAATATTTGCTTGTGATATCTGTTCATGACAATTCAGAATTACAGAGTAATTTAGGTTGGAATGAACTCCTGAAAGTTATACTTTAAACATTTCTTTAAAACACAGACAACTTTAACATCAAGCCAGGTTGCTCAAGGGTTCATCCAGTCAAGATCAGAATTCCATTTTGGAGATTTTCCAAACCTCTCTGTCTCCTGTTTGAATGCCTGATCAACTTCAAGGGTGATCACCCATGGGTGACTTTTATCCTTCCCAATATCCAGAATTTTCTCAGAATCACCTTGTGCCAGTTGCACCTCAGCCCAACACTATGAACCTCAGTTTTGCTTAAAATATAAAAACTAATGATGTAGTTACTTTCTGATGGGTGGTTATAAATAAAAGACAGTCTAGATGTTTATTTTAAACTGTTTCTCAAATATGTAACAAAGAAAACAGGTTTTGGAATTTTGGGTAAAAGGAGACAGGATGAGAACCAGCTCCATGACAGCTCCTGATGTTCAGTAACCAAAGAAATGCAATTTCTTGCTTACAAAAGCTATTATTCTTCTTCAAAGAGAACTTGGTGCCAAAATTCAACTTCAGACTATGGTATTGACACCTATAAAACTGTTACACGTATACTAACAAGGAAATAATGTATTTTTGAAAAGCAGAAAAAATAGTTGGCAGGCTAAATAAATTTCTTTAAAAGTTGCAATTTCCCATCACTTCTTAAAAGCCACTTAATGAAAGATAATGTAAATGAACTGGAACACTTTACATTTCTAATTAGTTAACTAAGATTAGAGCCATAAATCAAGGACTGATACCATAATTCACTCCTTATAATTAAGTGTTTCAAACCTCTTTATAAATGTTTAGATGACTGTAAACATACATCATTTTTGGCTGCCGTTGCTGAAACAAAATCCAAGAAAATTAATTTTAACATGATTGAAGATTTGTTTGAAAACTGGCAAAACTTGTGATATAATCTTCTTTAAATATCTTAGCTATTTTCTCTTCAACTCTTCTTTTTTCCTTAAATTATACCAAGGTGTGTTTACAGAGAAGTTGCTATGTTTAATAAATATTAGAGACTTCTGAAAATAAACCTCTTCCTACTAAGTACTGCTCTAAACCAACTTTCTTTTGTTCAGAAGGCAATAAACTATCTCATACACTAATAAACTAGAGGACACCACTTCAGAAATGTAAAATAATGGAAAAATTATTCCTACTTCAACTAAAAAAATTGAAAATAGCCATATACCCTACATAAATGTATTGTATAATCAGAGAGCACATCGTTATTGAAACTTTGTGACATCAGTCTGCATTAGAATTTCATTTTCAACCATGCCAAAAAACCTCTCACAGTCTTTATTAGAAATATAATGGAAAGCAAAAGCAAAGTGTTACATTAATAATTTAAAACAATTTTACAACTCAAAAAAACCCTAGAATTACTGTATCATTGCCTGCATTTTCCAATTAAATGGCTTCATTATTATGTGAAATTGCCTTATTGCTCATGAAAAATCTGCTCATCCTCTGGTTTCTGCACATAGAAAGTCTTCAGGAAATTTCAGCAACCTCTGCCTCATTTATTTGTTAAACACATTAATTCATCTGTTTAGAATGTGAAACCTTCAGGGCAGAGACCATTTCCTAACATGGTTCTTAAAGATTTAGAATCACAGAATGGTCAAGGTTGGGAATGACCTCTAAGCCCATCAACCATAAACCCACCACCACCATGTTCACCAAGAGCTGCATGGTCCTGGTTTAGGGCAGATTTGGGAGGAAGCCTCCAAAGGGGACCCTCTAGAAAGCAAATTCGAGCAGCTTCTCTCCCCATGGGTTCAAGGACATAAATCTGCTTTGAGGAAAGTGGAAAAACCTGTTTATTTAACAAGCAAAGTGGTCACAAACATGGAAAAATTAATACCATTAAACAATGGAATCTCATTGTTCTGAAGAGGTGGCAAATTCAGAGAGAGTCCTTTTCGTGGGGTGTAGCTCGGCTCACTCAGTCTCTTATTATTTCCTCCTGTGCTGGAAAATATCATGCCCTGGGCCTCAGTGGGCCACAGCTTTGAACTTTTGGTGGTTTTCTTGGGTTTTCAGTTCAGAGCAAGGCTGATCAGTTTCAAGAAAAAGAACAGCTACAGTCTGGGGAACTTTTTTGCTTCATCTAGTTAAAAAAGTAACTAAAACCAAAGGAAAGCTATGTCCTGCTGTCTGTGCTGCAGACAATGGAGCTCATGAGAAGGAATGCAGGGGAATCTGGTGCAGTTTCTGCAAACAAACTGCACACTTAAAGGTGCAGAACTCAATAGCCAGCATAAACAGAGCAATGGGGGATACACAGAATTCACAGAACCACTAAGTTGGAAGAGACCTTCAAGATCATCAAGTCCAACCCAGCCCCAACACTTCAACACAACCCTGGCACCCAGTGCCACATCCAGGTTTTGTTAAACACACCCAGGGATGGGGACTCCACCTCCTCCCTGGGCAGCCATTCCAGAACTTTATCACTCCTTATGTAAAAAACATTTCCCTGCTATCCAACCTGTATTTCCCTTGGTGCAGCTCGAGGCTGTGTGCTCTGGCTGTGTCAGTGCTGCTGCAGACAGAGCCCAGCCCCAGCTGAGCACAGGCACCTTCCAGGAGCTGTGCAGAGTGATGGGGGCAGCCCTGAGTCTCCTTTTCTCCAGGCTGAGCACCCCCAGCTCCCCCATTGTTCCTCACAGGGTTTGTGCTCCCAGCCCCTCTCCAGCCTCGTTGCCTCCTCTGGATGGGCTCAAACATCTCAAAGTCCTCCCCAAACTGAGGGGCCAGAATTGGACACAGCACTCAGGGTGTGCCCTCACCAGCGCTGAGTACAGGGGGGAGAACCACCTCCCTGCTGCTGCTGGCCACTTACAAGCACCATAAGTCACCCCAGGATGTACATCCACAGGGTTTGTTACACTTCCTGAGACAGTGAATACACAACTGCCCTTAGCACGAGGAAAATGCAACTTTCAAGGAAAATTCCACTGCAAAGTGTGATAGATATTTTAGATAAACAATGCCACAAGCACAAGGCAGCAGGAAAAACTGCCTTTGAGTAGAAGGAAGCATATGATATACTGAGGAACCTAGTTTTTCTGAGTAACTTGGAGACAAGACCATATAAATAAGAGTGTTTGATGAATTTCTTTGTCAAAAGCACCCGCACTACTGCAAAAATAAATGCTGTGTGCTTACAGGTTTGGTTTCTGCACCTTTGTCCATGTCTCCTGCAATGCTAATAAGGCTGCTGATCTCCTTTTTAGCAATAAATCAAATGTTCCTACCTGCCACAATGCTGTGTTACACAGACACACCATACAGCTGGAAGAGTGTGACAGTGCAATGCTAAACTGCATCTTTCAATGAGCTGCTCTGGTGTGGGATCTCAGCACCTCAGGACTGAGGTGCCGAGTCACCGAGACCACCCTTGGGGGGGCTCGGGAGTCCTGGAATGTTGCCAGAAGTGTCTGGTGGCTGGACTTTGATCCTACACAGGAGACGACACCTGTATGAGGATAGGAGGGTTTCACCGGGGTGAATGGTGAAGGGATTAGTTAATTAGAGGGTGAGACACAGGGTTTAGGATTTCTGTACAGGGGGGTTTAGAGAAGTAAGATGGAGGAATTGGGGCGTGTCCTGTCCTCCTTCTTCTTCTTCTTCTTCTTCTCCCCCATCTTCTGTGGTGATGGTGGCACTTTGGGATTGGTCATTACTAAAAGTGCACTGGTCAATAAGGGGGAAAGGTATTGGGGAAAAATGATAAATATTGTACACGTAACAATGGGTATAAAGATAGGTGACTGCCCGGAGGGCAGCACAGTGTGCTCATGGCTGGCTGCTGAGCAGAGCTCTGTCGGGCCGAGAGAAAATCTTTTAGATAAACAATTAATAAACACAGAGACCGAGAAAAGAACTGAAGCCTCTTCTCGTCCTTTGATACGCGGGCTGCCCCAAGGCCACCCCGGGCCTTTCCAGGCCCTCCAAACAGCCGAAAACCGGACACTCTGGAGTGATGAAACAACACAGAAATAATTCACAGGGGCTCCAGGAGAGCTGGAGACAGATTTGGACAAGGGCATGGAGTTACAGGATAGGGGGAATGGCTGGGTTAGATGGGGTATTGGGAAGAAATTATTTACTGTGAGGGTGTTGGTGGCTGCCCCACCCCTGGAAGTGTGCAAGTTCAGGTTGAACAGGGCTTGGAGCAACCTGGGATACTGGGAGGTGTCCCTGCCCGTGGCAGAGAGTGGAACAAGATGGTCCTTCAGTTCCTTTCCAAGCAAACATGCTGCGATTGTCTGACCTTCCCCTCTGGCACACCAGGCTGGATGCACCCACAGCAGCTCCACGAGCATCCCTCAGGCAGGAGGGCACAACCACCAGCCCCACCTCCCCAGCCCCCTCTCCTGACTGCCCTCCAAGTGTAAATGGAGATGCTGCTTCTCTGAAATAGTGGAGGTGTTCACTTCTCACATACCTCGGCTGCAGAAGCATCTCAGAGGTGCTAAACAAACACAGGCAAAATAGTAGCAAGTGTAGTCTAATTAGAACATTTCTCTAAGTGCTCTTTTCAAGCTATTATAAGTAACCTGAAAGAAACTTTATTATGTTTTTGATTTAGCACTTCAGATATTCATACTTACATTAACAAGAAATTAAGAAACCTGCAGAAATCTGAATAATAATGCAATAACTGTTGTGACCCTGTTTGCAGGGGTCTTCGGATGAGGGAAGAGACGAGGATCTGACTCCATGTTTCAGAAGGCTTGATTTATTATTTTATGATATATATTATATTAAAACTATACTAAAAGAATAGAAGAAAGGATTTCATCAGAAGGGTAGCAAAGAATAGAAAAAGAAGGAATGATAACAAAAGCTTGTTCTCTGACAGAGAGTCTGAGCCAGCTGACTGTGATTGGCCATTAATTAGAAACAACTCTATGAGACCAATCCCAGATGCACCTGTTGCATTCCACAGCGGCAGATAACCATTGTTTACATTTTGTTCCTGAGGCCTCTCAGCTTCTCAGGAGAAAAAAATCCTAAGGAAAGGATTTTTCAGAAAATATCATGGCTACAAACTGTACTGCTACAAAACCACATTTCCTTATAGAAATGACAATTAGGTGTTTAAAGTGTGTTTCTTTTCTGTGTTTTTAGTATGTCTAACAAATTTGTGCTTGAGGGTTCATTACAAAAATTCCTTGGCAAATAAAGTGGCCTGCAGCAAACAGGTTACATGTATTTCAGTAGGGAAGCACAAGCAGGAGTTGGTGTGTTGGCAAAAGGCTCTTTCGACCACCAAAAGAAGTGGCAGCAAACTACTGTGGTTAAACTCCAACAGGTATGTTTGATTGCTAAATCTGTCCATAATACTAGTTTACTATACAAGAGCATTTCAGAGGGAAAAAATAAATTCATAGGCATCGAAAAAATAAACCAGAAGCCCACTAGATGGTGCTCCTACACAGCAAATATAGCTCAGCGGCACCATTGCCACTGCTAAAGGGGAATGAGAGCAATGAGATCCTAATCCAGTTACCCAGGGTTCACAGAGATCACATTTTTGCCATGCATTTGCTTTCCTGACATCTCCAGTGCCATCCTTTGTACTCTGGAGCTGCCCCTTCCTTCAGTAATATATAAACAAGCCCATACATACACAGAAGGGCTTGTAATGGGAAATGCAGCAGGGACTGAAAGGAAAAGCTTGTTTGGCCCCTCACCATCATCAGGACCCAAAATTTACTCTGATTGTTCCTCATTTGAGACATCAGTTCAGCATCCTCAGACACACGGCTCTGCAAATAGGTGAAGCTTTTGGGTTTAGTGTAAAATGTAATATTTTGCTGTTGGTTATTATTTTCTTAATATCCAAAGCATGGCCAGTGTGATGTTTCCCCACTCAGAGGAGACCTGAGGAGTGCACAAAGTGCCAAAGTATCTCGCTACTGCATAGAAGTTTTAGAACCATTGAGGTACAGCCTGGCTGCCTTCACACAGGAAATGGAGGCTTGACACTGTTGCACTGCAAAAGCCACTTCAGCTGCACCAGGGACAAAAAAAAAAAAAAAAAAAAAAAAATCCAACTGTATTTTGGGGCTCCCAACACAGGAAATTTGTGGATTTAGGGGAATGAATTTATATGAGAACCACAAAGTTGATCAGAGGGCTGGATGCCCTCTGTTCAGGAGCCAGGAAGGGAGAGCTGGGGGTGCTCACCTGGAAAAGGCTCCAGGGAGAGCTCAGAGCCCCTTCCAGAGCCTAAAGGGGCTCCAGGAGAGCTGGAGAGGGACTGGGGATGGAGGGACAGCACACAGGGAATGGCTCCCACTGCCAGAGGGCAGGGATGGATGGGATATTGGGAAGGAATTGTTCCCTGTGAGGGTGGGGAGGGATGAGCAGAAGGGACAAGGGATGGAGGGACATGACAAGGGAGAATGTCAGGTTGGACAGGGCTTGGAGAAAGCTGTGACAGTGGAAAGTGCTCCTGCTCATGGCAGGGAGTTGAAATGAGATTATCTTTAATGTCCATTCCTACCCAAACCATTCTGAGATTTTTCCATATTTCATCCAAATTCATACATGAGTTTATCTGAATTTGCAGCACATTTTTCCCAGTGTATTCCTAGTTAAATTCAATACAGAGCTGCTATTATACAGAAATTGCCATTTGCCTGGGCAAGAGCTACTCAAGCTCAACAAGTCTGGTTTCGAATTGCTGTCAGATGTGCAGTAATATTTTTGCAATTGTTTCTTATGAATTGGAGTGGCAAAACAAACACATTTCAATTCTCCTTTCGAAGCCCACATTTTGTCCTGTTCTCTGCAGCATCACAAATCACTTCTCTGAAGAACACATTTACAAGCAAATTGCAATTCCATAAATGTTCTGCAAAAATCCATTCTCAGATCATCTAGCAGTTATTTGTCCAAAAAGGAACATTTTCAAGGTAGTCACTTAATGACACAGCATTTTTTCTGTCTGCTACATTCCTGCCACATTTTGACAGCTCCTGATTTTATTACCAAAAAGAAAGCAGTCTTTGCTACGGCTATACCCAGATACTTTGTCTTTTCAGTTTCTCTGCAATGTTTTCCCCTCATTACACTCTTATTAGATCTTTCACTCCATTTAAGGTGCACTGCATTCTCTAGCCATGCAAAATATTCCTTAAGGAGCATTAATGTATTCACAAAATATGTTATGATAGCCCATTTATTAATTATGAGCTGCATTTAACAGCCTGGAGGACAGTGACCAGTGTCACCAGACACTTTCTCATCTAATGCAGTCATCTCCAAGACAGTTGACTTGCTCTGTTCAAAAATTCATTAAAGATTGAGTTACTCTGCCTGTAATTTCTCAGTTCAAATGCTGCTCATGACAACAAAAAAAGTACAACTTCAGTACCCTGGGACCTATCCCAAATACATAAGTACCTCAAGTACTAAAAATCATTTTAACCACCTCTTTTAATTCTGAATCATATTAAATCATAGAACCATGCCTGAGTTGGAAGGGACCCACAAGGATCAACCAGTCCAACTCCAGGCCCTCCCCAAGATAATACCAAGAGTCTCACCCTGTGCCTGAGAGCATTGTCCAAATGCTACCTGAACTCTGTGACCACTTCCCTTCCTTTTCCTTTAAATTCCTTTATAAACCAAATTATTTTCATACTCAGAGTATTGAGTTTCATACTCAGAAGTCAGAGAGTAAAGGAGTGGCCCACAGGCTCAGCAGCTGAAGATGCAACAAGGACCAATGCTGCAACTTTAAAGACAAAATATAGAGAAACAATAAATCCAATATTAAAAAATATAAAAAATTATAAAACATCAGATAAAACAACATCAGCACAGGGCTTGCCTGTTTGGATTAACATATATGAAAACTAAGCACTATATATTTCTTTTAACAAACAAAATACCATTTTATTCCATTGCTAGAGGCAGAACTTGCACACACAAACACAAAAGACAGGAGAAAAGTCAGCTAAGCCATTTAATCAGTTCTTTCTGGAGCAATACAGAAAACAACAGATATTTGCTTTTGGCATCAGTGGAGGAAAGGGGTTTTGGTCCTTTTTTCCTTTAGATATCTTCTCCTCCATGCTCTAAATCAGAGGATTTATAAATTCTATTTAATTTCATTGCAGATAATTCAAGCCTTGCTTCAAACTCGGGAATAATCCTTTTATGGAGTTATGGTGCATGCATAGTAAACAGCTTTGTATTTACAACACCATTACACCCACCCTCCCAGCACTGTACAAGAATGATTGCCCTCACTTTTCATATCTAAATCTAAAGGAAATTATTTAGAATTGCTTAAAATGTAAACCACTGTAGGTCTGAAACCCCTAGAATCTGAATTTCCACTGCGATTAGCACTTCTGAGGTGTTGTCAGCACATCCCACTGACACAGCTCCACTTGTTGGGACTCAGGAATTGTAATCCCAGTCCATATTCTCAGAGCAGGCACCCTCCTACTCACCAGAGATCCCAAGTGCCCAGTAAATCCTATTTTTGCCTGTCACTGCCCCCTCTCTCTTCCATGATGGAGAACAAATTCCCCAACCATCTGTGTGCAGCCCTTGCTGTGGCACAGACAATCATGGAATGGCAGAATTGTTTGGATTGGAAAAGCTCTCTTGGGTCATCCACTCCAACTCCAGCCCTGCCAAGACCACCAATAAGCCACGTCCCCAAGTGCCACATCCCGATGGCTTTTAAATTCCCCCAGGCTTGGGGAATCCACCACTGCCCTGGGCAGCTGTGCCAGGGCTGGACAAGCCTTTGGGTGAAGAAAAAGTCTCTGATATCCAACCTAAACTTCCCTGGAACAGCTGAGGCTGTCTCCCCTTATCCTGTCCCTGTCCCCTGGAGCAGAGCCCGACCCCCCTGGCTGTCCCCTCAGAGCCACAAGGGCCCCCTGATCCCCCTTTGCTCCAGGCTGAGCCCCTTCCCAGCTCCCTCAGCTCCTCCGGGGGCTCCAGACCCTTCCCTGAACAAAGTCACTCCTTTACTTTATTTCTAGATATATTTTTACCCCTTTGCAGTTACCAAACACACACCAGTGTCGATGCCATCCATCTTCATCTCAGTTTTATTCCAGCACAGTTTCCTGGTCTTTCTCATTGCAATTCTTCTCACTCAATAATTTCATTGTCTTTTTATCTACCTCCCCACCACACTCCAGTTTGATGTGGAGGTCCTGTCTCTGCTGCACATCATGAGGGCTGTGGGGAGGACACCAGATAAATCCATCCCACAGTTGAACATGTGCCAGCAAAGCAGTCCCTCCATAACCAGAAGAGATGAGAGCTTACCAGATCAAAACTGCCATTTCCTGAGTGAAAACAGAGCCTTTTCAGAGTTCAAAGTCAGTTCTTCAAGAATTTAACTATGCAACTTCCATAAATTTGGCTAAATATCATCGGGGAAAATAAACCATGCACCCCCATTTGCATTAAGGGCTCAGAGATATTTCATGAGCATAAAATACATGCCAAATTTTAATAATAAATTACTAGTAAGACCAGGAATACCTATTTTTAAATGATCTAAGAGTAAAGCAGAAACATGGAAGTGAAAGGACAAAGCAAAAAGGCATTAAACACATTATTTTGTCATCAATCAACTTCAAATAGGACTTTAAAGGAAAAAAATCTACTAAGGAACAGATTTGTGAGCTCTCCTTATTTCTACATAAATTATCTCTGAGAAGCAATAAATGACAACTATCTTCAAAACTTTGCTGCTAATAACTCACAGGTGACTCTACACAACCCTCCAGTGAACAGAGGGAGACAATTATCAAGAGACCTAGTTAAACACAATGGCTGTGCTTCAAATAGGTAGAATAATTATTTGTATTCCATGTGATGATATTTTGACTGAGAAAATGTTCAAATTATTCACACTGCAGTTATTTGAAGCTCTAAGCCACAGAACACTGATTCCAAAATCTGAAATAATGAGGGCTGAGAAGTGTTAAAATAATGGAAAAAAGTGTAAACTTATTTTTAATACAAAGTCATCATCTTGGCAGATAATGCAGGGATTAGTAAGCACTTCCCACCAAATATAAAATTATTATTATGACTGAGACTGTAAAATAAATATTCTGTAAAATTATTTTCATTAGAATATACAAAGTTCCTTTCCCTTGCAGAAGTAATGCGGTGCCACCATAAAAAGCAATGTTTTTTTCTCCACCACCTTTTAACTCATGACACAGTTTCACTAGTCTGCTAATATTGCTTGTAAAACATAAAGGTAAATTCACAATCATCCCACCATCACCAGCTATAAATTTTGACTTTCCCTGGAGGTTAGGGAATATCATCTTTTTCCCTGGAGGCTAGGGAACATCATCTTTGATGCACCATTAGGTGTGAATAAATCTCCTTCAACAGCTAAGCAGTGACTTAGAAAATGAGTAATACAATTGTTTCAGGCTCTGTGTCCTCATAAGTCAAAGTTTTCATTTAGTTTCCTAAAATAAGAAAGAGAGAATTCCCCAAAAAGGCTGTTTTTTCACACATGATCATGAACAGAACACGCTACTATGGCTACACATCTCCCACACACATGCATGGCTCCTGCACCATCACTGAAAGTGGAAAAGACTTTACCTGAGGAGAAAAAGGATGAATATTCTTATACAGGCAGGGGACAATATCTGATGTCTTGCACAGTCTTCACTACATTTATTTTCACTAAGCACAACAACTCTCTTTGCATTGAACAACAGCCTTTTTCCAGAAGGCAGCAGCAGCATCATCAGTTTGGGACTGAGAAGTCACATGTTTTCTGTCCCTGTTTGTCAAACCCTTGCTGTCCATAATGTGCAAAGTCCCACACAAAAGCTGGAGCACAGTCAGACTACACAGGGCTATTATTCCCAGGATCTTACCAACCAGAGACCTGAAAACCCTGAGGAATTCCTTAAATCTTAACCCACAGTGACTGAGCAGGAAAAGCCACAGATGTAAGAAGAGATGGAGGAGACAAGCCCAGACCAACATGCTGTGAGAGGAACCACCTGCACTGCACCTCCACTTCCAGCCCTAAATGCAGCAGGACTGAGCAGCTCCTGATGTGACAGATGCTGGGATTGCAACCTTGTGTCTTAATCAAAGTGAAAAGGACACCACTCCCCAGTAATAACTTCAGCAAGTCTTTGCCTTAAGTCAAAATGAAAGATGAAATTATTGTCAGAGACTGTCTGCAATAACCTTTTTGTTCACTGCCTGAAGTACAATCCTCACATGTGAGACAGGGAGAGATCATCAGACAGGACTGCTAATGAAATTAACAGCTAAACAATTAGCTGTCAGGAAAGTTGCTTAAGCGAAACTGTATCTACTGCTGGAGGCTGCAGGACTTTGCCCACAGCTGAGCTGACTGCTATCAACTCTGTTTGAAAGATGCTTTTTCCACGCCTTTGATTAACATAATTCAAGATTCAAGTTGAATGTTAATGTTTCCAGGACACTGAGCTCCATCACCATTTTCCTTTTTTTGTCTTGTCTTCCTGACTTCTAGACAAACATGATTTTACCACTCAAGCAACCTCAGATCTTTGTCACATAACTGAACGGCCAGATTAATGAGACTTTGCATATTCTAGAGCCATGTAGTGAGATTTATCAAGAATCCCAAGGATCTCACGAAGTTATTTTTCTCACTATCCGAGCCACTGCATACAAGCATAAATAACCCCTTGTAATTCCAGTCCATTAGCAGCAAACAATTATTCCTGACCAAAACCAACACAAATCTATGTCTGCCCTTTGCCTCTGTGTGGGATTCACATTCTCTGAACCTGAGAGAAGCAGTGAGAGAAGCAGAGAAAAGAATAATCAAAACAATTCTTATCTCAGTCACTGCTCCTGTGTTGTACCAAAGTAGAATGCAATATGGAGACTGTTTACCCAGAGTGATGGTGTTGGGTTTCCTTGGCCTATCAGGGCCAAGCACGCATCCAAACTGTCATTCAGCTGACAGTCACAAGATTCTGGGCAGTTGAGTCGAGTGCTTGTGCAGATTCAGTTTAAATGGAGTGTAATATAGCATAAAATATTATAGTAATTAATTAGCCTTCTAATATTCATAAAGTCAGATGTGCCATTCCTCCCTGAACTGGTGGCTTGATTTTACTGTACCTCTGCGGTCTGAGGAAATGGATGTGAATGAAAAGTGGAATTTGAGTCCTGTATAAGAACAACTTAGTTAAAAGCTCTGTAGATTGTGAGGAGAAACACCTCATTCTTCTCACCCTGTTGTGGTGTGATGTCACAGTGAGATGTCATGGTTTGCCTCAGATACCCTGGGTTTCTCCCTGAAGATTCCTTCCCCAGGCATGTCAATCACTCTCCATTCCACACCCTGACCCCTGCTGAGCACTGTCTGCCAATCCTGGCATTCCAGAAGGGCACTGAGTGATTGGCAGAATTCAAAAGATGCCCTCCACCCCTGGGGGACACTGGGCCATCCAGGTGTCCTCTGTCCCTTGAGACCTCCCTTCCATACCTTGTTGGTGGTCCCCGTATTCCTTCCCTCCCCCTCTCCCCTGGGTAAATGGGCAAGCAAACCATGTGGTTCAGAGAGTTATGTTGGAGCTGTTGCTGAATTCAGAGGCCTATGGGCCAGAATAAAGCTCTGAATTGAAACCCTCCAGCAGAACCAACTCCTTTCCTTCACCATCACCTTAAAGCTTCTCCAGCACAGGGAAACCTGAGCTCCTGCACACCTGTACTTGCCTCCAAGCACCCAGCTGCAACATCCAGCTAGCCTGTAGTGTCTCTGGGGTAAAACACCACAATTGCCACTTTTTGGCTCAGCACTAAGGCCCAGACAAGCTCAGGCACATCCCATCCAGCTATATTGGTAATTACGCCAATAACACCCAGCCGATACTCACATCAAACTCATTCAAAGCCGCAGCGAGCTCTCCGATGCCAGTGTGGCCCTTGTTCTCATCGGTGGGCGAGGTGGCCTGGGCAGCGTTGGAGATGCCAGCAATGGCCTCCTGCACCTGCTTGAAGACGTAGTCCCTGTTGGCCCTGGTGGCCGCCACGTCGGGGTGGCGCAGGAAGGCCTGCGAGGCCGTGTACAACATGGTGGCGTTCTTCTTCAGCGCCCCGCGCGCCGCGGCCATCTCGTCCCTGCAGTGAGGATCCTTCAGCTCCTGCATGAGAGCACACAGCTTTTAGAGCTGGAAATTAAAGGTTGGAATTGTGTTAGAATGCATTGCCTTGAGCATCCGGGCATGGACACCTTGCAGTGGTTCGGCAGAGATGGAATCCATGGCAGAACCCACCATAAATCACTGAAAGAATTCTCCTCCTGCCCAAGGACATCAAGTCCTCCTGTGTGACTACAGCTGTTACATTCTGCTCTCAGTACCTTACCTAAGAGTCACTTCCCTTTTGCAAAAACCCACTACAAATGTACATAAAACATTCAAAATTTACTCTTCCCAAAATGGATTCCTTCTGCTGATTCCATAATGGCAGCACTCCTGTTGCAGCAAGTGCCTTGTTTTTCTAATTACTATACCCATGTCCTTTATAAAATTATCATAAGGTAGACCTTTAAAAAAATCAAATTAGAAGTATTACATAAATTAATACCATAGAATCATAGGAATTAACTAAGGAATTAACAGGTAAATCACAAGAAATGGAAAAGAGCTCCGAGATCACCCAGTCCCACCTATGGCCTAATACCATATGGTTTTATTTCTTAAAAACCTACTAAATATGCCTCTCAATATTCCTATTTTGGTTCCCTTCATATTTTGCTCTATTGCTCATATAATTTAGAATTTTTTATTTAGAATATAACAGATACTTTCTTTTGTTGCCTCTGACAACAAGAATCAGATACTGCACAATATGTTATCATTATTATTATTATTCCCTGATTTTTTTTTCAGTTATAGTGTATATCATGTTGTCCTTGAAAGCCTCACAAACCTTAAGACAGTCCTCATAATATTTATTAGAAGTAAAAAAAATATTAATACTTCTACTTTAAAACTATGAACAAACCAGTCTGGAGAACTGAATAGTTTATTTGTGTCCACACATGGAATCCACTGCCAACACTGAAAAAGGACCCAGATATTCTGGATTTAAAGGTTCTACCCACTGATTAATTTCAACCACATGCAGCTGACAGGTAACAGTCTTCAGAGAGAATTTTTGGCATATTCTTCAATGAGAACTTAAGAGACACAGACATCCATTAACTTTCACATTTTCCTCTTTTTCCCATATTTGCAGCTCTATTTCCACAGGGGAAGTGTCTGAATGTACTGAAGAGCATTCTCCATACAGTGCCTAGGTTTTACATTTTCATTTATTTGCCTTAGATGGTTTGCTTTCTGTAGTTCTGCAAGGAGCAGGGAGACGAGCTTGATGATCCTTACAGGTCTCTTCCAACTTGAGATATTCAATGATTCAATTTTAGTATAACTCTAAAAAGACTATTTTTCATAAAAAAGCCCCACAATCATGATTCAGAAGAAAATTGCCATTACTGCAATTCAGAAAATAAGGTAAATAGGTGGATGAATATGGAAAGCCAGCTTTCCAAATCCAGTGTTCAATGCAGCACAAAGATGGCACATCCTTGAATTATTGGTGGTATTCAAATATAATTCAAGTTGGAAAGACCTTATACAACTCTACAGAGTCTTGAAAAGAGCAGGGTTCAGGGGAAAGCTATCCTTATTGCAAAGTTGTACAATAACAAGCCTTGAATAAATGTTATCATTACTTTCTGGTCTCTTTTTCAGCTGCCTTACCAATGAATAAATGGATAAATGAATATTTTTTTTAAAAAAACTGAAATTTATTAATAATGGTTCTAAGCACAAAGTAGATTTCTGTTCCTCCTGAACTTGAATTATACTGAACTAGCAAAGAGCTCGTGCTTTACCAGCTGTCAGAGTGACCTGAAATCTGCATAGGCTAGAATTAAATGGGAATAATCACCAAATTAAAACTATCCTTAACCTCCTGAATCACTTCCCTTTTCACCCTTCAATCTGTTACTAATTGAGGCCTCTTGGAAGGTACTTTTAAAGAAACAGCACTTCTGAAAAACATCATCACATTCAAAACTAATCAGTGTAATTAAATTATAGGCCATGACATAGCAATTAGTGGTTCATTGTACATTTTAAACCAGACTTGGACATAAAGCAGGAGAACTTTAGAATGAAGATGGACATTTCCAGCCACTCCTGTACTCACCTGCTGTCGCCTGGCAGCGACATAGTTCAGTTTAACCATTTCCTTCCCAAACTCCTTGAAGCGATTGGCTAAATCTTGCTCATTGGTTGCATTTTTCACAGCTTCGAGTGCCTCCTCTACCTACAACACAATAAATCAGCTCTGTCAGCATTTGAATCCACTCTTTGAAAAATCTGTGACTGTTCCACCCAATACTCTGTCTTACATGGACCCAATTTAGGTTTCACATCCATCACTGTACAGAGGCTTTATGAGAGTCCCATGAACTTTAATTAGGTTTTTAATAGAGCAGCTGTCACTCTGCATTACTGTCCATTTACTGAGCTTTGGGATCATGTAAAGATAATGTCAAAGATATCACTGCTTTAATTTCACCACCCATACTTATCTGATGAAATATTTAATAACTGAGGGGTTCAAAACAAAATACATGAGTATGTTCTTAATGTGCTTTGTGGGAAAACAAAGAAAGTTATCACTTCTGGACAAGAAATATTTAAAAAGGAAATTCAAACTTACCATTAAGGTTTAAATTTACTCTGATAAATCCAAAAGGCTCTATCTTTGTGAAACAAAGGATAGCTTCAACCCAGAACATTTGCATTATTTCTTTTTTCCTCAGCTTTGAGCTTGCTTTCTTTAGTTATTTAACACTGAGAAAAGAATCTACTCAAAAACCCACACCTGCACTTATGAAGTCATGCTGTAGCTAACAGACAAAAATGTAAAACCCCAGTTACACCAACAAGTTGATCCACCAAAGGTATTGTAAACCTTTATCTTATGCAAAGCAAGAAAAATATCTGAAGGGATAAAATGCTCTTTTCATGCAATAAATAAAGGAAGCATTACTGTGACTAGATGGAAATTCAAAGTTGTACTTCTCTCCCTTGCAAGATAAAAACGCAATTCCAAGCAAAAACATTGAGAACTGAAAAGATGTTACTGATGCTTCTTGCTAAAAGCTGTTGTTCAGCTAAAAGCTGCAGTTCATAAGAACACGAATAACAAGTTTTCCCCTCAAAAGGCAAGGGCTTATTGGCATGGGGACAAGGAGGGGTTTGCAGCCCTCCAGACACTGCTGGGAATTGATAAATTCAGCAGTAGCTGGTGTCTAACAGTTCAGAAAGGCACAATTATGTGCAGAACCTGTCTTTTTATTGCTTGAGTTGCTCTGTGTTTTCCTACCACTGAGAGAGTATATTTTCATTTTGAGCTTTTACCTACTTACTGCAGATTTACAAATTACAGGGCAGCAGAGTAGCAAACTCATACATTTCTGTTGGAAAATGCATAATTCAGCAACATAAATTCATAGCTGTTATGCTGGAAATTATGAACCAAGTTCTGCCAATTTACAAGCTACAATCTTATTCAGAATCCAAGTTCTCTCTTCTTTTAAGGAGAAGAGAGTTTTAAAAAAATGAACTGACTGCCTTACCATGAACACAAATTGCAAAAGCATCAATGTATTAAATAACTTGCTCTTGCAGAACTTCTTGCAAAATATACCCATTTTCCATTTTTATCAGGAAACATTTACATTAAAATACCTGAAAGTTTCATCTTTATTATGTTTGTAATGCCAAGCACAGGCATGACAAAGTGCAATACATTTTTCTAAGTCCTGCTCCATATTAAATAGAAATCCTGAAAATTTTGTCAGAGATTCTACTCTGATAATCAGATCTCAAAGGATGCTGATTGTACTCTATCAGGTCAGTCAGACCACAGATTCCAAAATGAAAAAATCATTTTTTATACTAGAAAGGACAGGAGCACAAGCTCCTTTTAATGATATTTTTATTATTCCAATTTCGTTTTTAAAAATACATACTGGAGCAAATTCTCCATCCTTGAGACAACACTCAACTTCAACTGATCTGTTCCTCTGATTAACTAGCCTGGAATTAATTACAATAGATCTATAATCCTCTGTGTGCATGACCACATACTGTAATGGTACATGGTTTTTAATGTGTTACAAAAGCTTCTGCAATAACCACTATTTCTAATTTTAGCAGTGTAAAAGATATGCAATGACCAAGAGTCCTTCCAGAAAGCACCTGCATATATTCCCTCTAAAACTCTAATTAAAATGCACCATTTCCTGGGAAGCCTTTGACATGCTTTCAGAGAAAACTGATTACAGCACAATTCAGCATAAATCAGGCTTCATTACTCTGACATGCAGAATTATTTTAGTTCATTAATTTTATGGGTAACTTACACAAGTCTTTGAAGGTTACCTTTGAGTCAATAGAATAGCTTTTCTCCATCAATTTTGTATAGGATAACCATTTTTCTCCCTAGTAATTCATTTGTCTAAAAGCAGTTAGCACTGTAAAGTGGTAAAATAGGGATATTTACATGTTCAATCCTCAGAAATAAATTATCCTTTTTAGCATAAAAATAAAAGTGACAATTAAGGTTGAATGTTGAATTTTGTGAAAAGAACCAGAGGTGATTCTACAAAAACTGAATCTGTAATACCATTAGATAAATGCAGAGATTACAAATCACACTGACAGACACAGCCCTTGCAAATCTGGGGTGCAAACTGTGCAAGTAAATGCACCCACTTACAAACCAGCACTGGACATTTGTATTTTACACAACAGAGAACTCTGCTGCAAAAGAAATCTCAGATGGGAGAACAGAATTTCTAATTGCCCATGAAAGCGCTTGAATACAAATTTTCATCATAATTTTCAGAAAAAACCTGTTGTTTATGATATTCAAGTGTTGGTCTTGCTAGGAAAGGACAATTTGAATTACAGTTACATGGAGCATTATAGAGAGGGAAAATTTAAAGCATACTGGAGAGAGACACTGCTTACATTGCACATAACCAGAGCCATGTGCTGACAATTCTGAGAGCAGCATTTTATCCACTAAAGCAGAGCTCACTAGAACTTGTGCTGAAAAATCGGCCTCTTTCCTTATCAAAACTGTTTTCCAGCTATTCAGGTTATCTGCACACTTTGCAAGTTGAAGGGTTCTGTTTTTCCAGAACATGAGATTGTTGAATAGTTAAACTGTCAAAAAGACAAATTAAAAAAAAAAAAAAAGGAAAAACCAACTTTTTGAACAATTGCTAAAAAGAAGCAACTCTCCATCTCGTCTGTTAAACTCACGCATGGACTCTGCAGGCTTTAAATACTCTGTATATGATTTTCTGCACAGTTTTATTTTGTTTCAGAGGTTTTTGATGATTTGTTTCTGCAATAAAAATGTAACAGTGCAATAGCTAGGGACGGTGGAAAAACGCATTTCCTAGTTTCAACTGAAAGTCTTTTTCATACTCCTGTATAAAACTGTGAATCGTGGCAGTCAAAAGAAAATATAAATCTGGTAATCTTTAATTCCTCTTTAATCTTTGATTACACAGTTGTACTGTTGTCTCTCTTCAAATTAAACATTGGATCTTTAGATATATTCAGAAGTCATAAAGAGAAAAAAAAGAAGAAAAGACAACTATAGTACCTAACTGAGCCAGAACACAAAAATACTGGGAAATTATCTGGGATAAGATGTGAGGGGAGCAAATGCTTCAGTTCAGGTCAGAGAGCTGTTTAACAGCAGAATTAGTCCAGTCACTGAAGGCAGCTCACAAATTTTGCTTTAAGTGCTCAAATATTAATTTCTGCAGAATTAGAAAATAAATGAGACTAATGCAGAATTGTGTTAACTCCTACCTCTGATCAGCACTTCAAGAGAACCAAGTGGAGAGTAAGGTGGACAGCTGGGGAGAGCCTGGTTCAGGCATGGCTTGAAGAAAGAGGCCATGAAGGCATTCAGCTGAGGGAAGGATAGGGGGCTGCTGTAAAGCAGCCTTTCCCAGGCTTGATTCTGGAAATAATTAAGGTTCTCAGCCACCATTTATATAAACAACAAGATTCTCAGACCGTTCTCTCAAAAACAGGCAGATATCCTGTCCTTGGCTGCTCTGGGAACAGATGGCCGTTTTGGGAACAGATATAAAGGTTTTGAGAACTTTTCATATCATGGTGAGAACACTGATCTTGGTTTCAATAAACTAACTTCAGGTATTGTAAACAAAAGGAGGAGCTGAAGTTTTCTCTACAGCCTATCAGGAGCTCAGGTTTTGCAATATGCATGAAGTGAATAAGCACTGTTATAAAAGGTGTCGAATTTGATCAATAAACTGGAGTCGATGCTCATCAATCGGATGGTCGTCTCCCTTCACTTCAACAGACAGCCACCTTCCTAAGTGATTTATCCCGTTTCTCCACGCCCAAAGCACACAAACCCAAGAGAGAAGGTGAAAAACACCTACGATTTTGAGGTGTGAGAGGAGCCTCATGACATCGGCCATGTCCGCCAGGATGAGCAGGCGGGTGACGGCCGAGAGCAGGGCGCGGGCGGCGCGCACCATGGTGCCCCTCTTCACCGAGGAGCAGGGGTCGTCCGCGAACTCCGACGAGGCGATGCGCATCGTCTCTCCTGGCAGAGGAACACAAATGGTGCTCGGGTTAGTGGTCAGCCTTGTGGGTTCTATTTTTCTACATGTTCTAAGTGTTGCTGGGAGAAAAATCAGAACCATCAAAGTGTTGGGTTGGAAGGGATCTTAAAGCCCATCTAGTCCCACTACAGGGAAAGCTTCCACTGTCCCAGGGCAATCCAAGCCCCTCTAACTTCTCCTTGGACTTTTCCACAGCTTCCCTGAGCAACCTTTCCAGGGCCTCCTTGCTGCCATTATAGTGCAAGAGTTCTACTGTCATGACGTTGCAAGGGTTCCATATTGCTGGAGTTTTGTACCTCCTTGATGTTTCCTGCAGGCAGCTCCTCCAGGCACTGACTCTTCCTCGTCCTCACAGCAGCCAACTGACTCCAGTTCCCCTCAAGCAACCAATCCATTATTTTATAACTCCAACTGACTCCAGTTCCCCTCAACCACCCAATCCACTCTTTTATAACACTCTTCTGATGGGCTACAGGTGTAACCTGTTAACATCAGGCCTGTTCCCAGTCTCTAATCATTGGCTCAGCTGCAACTCCTTAATGGGGCAAGATTACTTTCTATACTACCTTTAATTTCTTCTATTGTATCCCCCTACACCTCCCCACCCTCACAAGCAAGAATTCCTTCTCAATATCCCATCTAACCCTGCACCCTGGCAGTTTGAAGCCATTCCCTCTTGTCCTGCCACTCCATGCTGGGTCCCAAGTCCCTCTCCAGCTCTCCTGGAGTCCATTTAGGCACTGGAAGGTCTCTCTCAAGCCTCCTCTTTTCCAGACTCTTTTCCCCACCTTTCCCAGACTGCTATGATTCACAGATTTTATATTAACCCAATCTTTGCTGTTGTTAAAAAAAAATCCAGTTTGTCTCCAGTGCAGAACCTCAAAAAGAAAGTACTCCTACTGTGAAATCAAGCATATTTATATTCCTTTTAAGACTATTACAACAACATTAAAAAAGAATCCCATAAGGCAAAACTTCCCATAAGACAATGCAAATAATGGGGGAGAGATTTGAGAGAGCCACAGTGATTAATTCCCATCAGAACTATTTTCCTTATTATATTTACCACTAGGACTGTGTGTTCAAATTATAATTTGCAAGCAGAGTATCTTGGATGATAAGCTGATAATATAAAATTTCAAAATACATTTCAAGTGGCTCATTTCTAAAGCTACATATTCCTCTTAGCTTTCCACAGGGTTGGCAAAACTCTCCATAAATTTCTTAGGAGATAATTAACAATCAATCATTGTTAGATAAAAGGAGAACAAACCAAAATTCTAAACATACTTAAATGCTATATTGCTAAGCATCACAGAGCTGAAATTCAAGGTAAAAACAAAAACAAGGTTTCTGGAGGAGGACCACACATTGCTGTCCCTACCTTCCCATGCATTTTTCCTGTGTGCCAAAAATCACTGAAACTAGGAGCAAAGAATTCTGATGCCACAAAGATTTTTTTTTAACACATACTTTAATTCAAACAGTTGTTTGAAAATTTATCCACAACTTTTGGCTGAGAGTGTGCTAAAAATTGGGAATAAAACTTCACTGTTATTGTTATTATTATGAGTCACTGAGCCAAATATTTCATATAAGAGGAGATACTGAGAGTGACCACAGAACAGTTGAGAGCCCAGAATGTGAGCAAGGCTTGGATGTGAGTTTCTTGGGAATTTGATCCCAGTGCAGGACTGGCTACATCTAACCCAAGTAACATTGTAAGGCATCATCTTCCCTCCAATTATTTATGGAGGGAAACGAACAATCCCACAGTAAATCAAGAGTTTGCTCCAAAATGCACTCTTGGAGCATGCTGAGCTGATTGAACCCAAGGGGACACAAACAACCACAGGAAATCCCAGCAAGGCTTTTCCCTTATTTAAGCTCTAAGTAGGATTCAGATGAGATGGAAGTGATTCCAAGCATCCAGCAGCAAAACCCCTCTAAGTGAAAGTACTGAATTTTAGAGAAATCCAAGCAGAAGTGGCAGCCAAAGCAAGTTTTTGATTTTGGAATCAGAAGCCTGAAAATTGTTTAACTTCCATTTTGGTACTGTAGAGACTTCACCATTTTCTGCCAAATTAGCAGTGTGCAGCTTCAGATAAATATTTATACTGGACTATGAAAGAAAGAAATAATATTTGATAATTGGCCAGTGGCACCAGGAAATCAAGTAGAAAAATCATCTTCTTAGACTTGAATATCCAAGGAGATATCCCTTGCAAAAATATTTAAAAATCAACACTCAATGGCAGAGGAAAAATGCACAGAATGTCAAATGGAAACAGAAACAAACAAAATCAAAAAACCTTAAAAGAGCATGAATTAGATAGTTAGTCTTAGCTCACATTAGGTGAAATGAAACTCCAAAATAATGAAGTAAAAATTGTTAAATAGACATAATCAAATAAGCAAACCAAAAAAGTACAAAAGTTCACAGCAGGTTGTTTAAAACTTAACAAAATCTAATAGTTCATCATTTAGAAACTAATAACCAAAGAAACTAGCAGTTATGGGGAGGAAGGCTCATCTCTCTCAGTGCCAATTAACATATTTTAATCCTTTTACAGCACTGGTATCAAACTACTCTTAGGCTAAAGGTATCAGTGGAGCTTCAGCTAGGCCAATTATTCTTTAGAGAAACAATTTTATCTGGAAAAAGTCAACCCTCCATTTAGTTATCCATTTCTTTCCAAATGCATTTCAAGTTGTTCTGTAATCTACATTAAATTAAATTTTCAGTGAAAATTGGGTCAACACAAGAAGCACAGACATCTGAAGCCATCAGGTCTGCTTCCTTGCCACTGCAGTCAGTCAAGTGATAATATCATTAATAATAATCTTAATATGATAATAGCTACACCCATAAACTTATCAAGCTTCCATCTTAGAAGCAGCTCAGACATTTAACCCCAATTAATCCTATATGAAGAAACTCACTCCAAAATGAACTCCAGGATCTGACAGGTTCCTTTCATTAGAGACACTTTAATGCCACTCGGCCTGTATTTGTAGATAATTTAAATCCATTTCTTCTCATGACCCATGTGTCCTTCAGTTTCACTCTGTTCTTCTTCCACTCTTGTCCCTACTGTCCCTTTTTGGCTTTGTCATTTTTGTGAGGATTCCTGACAGACTAAAGGCAGTACTTCAGTCCCTTCTAATTACACACAATATCCATTTCCATCATCATTACAGCAGCCCCATGAAACAATTCTGCTTCTGGAGTACAGATGATAAGAACTGCAGGTTTTCAGGACCATTTGCAGCTATGAGAAATACTCATGGAATCCCAGAATATCCTGGGTTGGAACTGTAGGGATCACTGAGTGCAGCTCCTGGCCCTACACAGGAGACCCCAACAATCCCACCATGTCCCCAGAGCTTAACAACTGCAAACATCTGTCAACAGATGAGTGCAAAGCCCACCAAAAAAAAAAGCTACTGGAAGTTCATGAGCAGACTTAAGGTAAAACATCTACCTGTGAGGAAAGCATTGAACCAAGGTTTTCAATGCTTAATAGACAGAGGAAATATCATTTTTTTTCCAAAGCCTTGAAGTGTTTATTAAGAGACAGAAGATGGGCCCTGAGCAGCAATGCAGAGAATAGCTGTGATCAGTAGGAGATGCTGACAATACACCAAACACCTGGAAATAATTACCAGAACAATGACAAATTGATTGGATGCACCACTCCTGAGCAGCTCCCAAATGGAAGAAGTTAATAAAGCTACAGCCTAATTAATCCATTTCTTTCAGATTTCTCCTTTTGTTCTACATGTCCATGATTAAAAAGACAGAACAACTGATCCATGACATAAGGGAAGTATTTTAGAGTGCTCTCCATGTAATTTGAGCAAATGCACTGTTATGAAGCTATCATAAATTATAATAATATATAGATCCAAACTGAATAGCAGATTCCACACAAAAGAGTGAGAATTATACTAAATGATAACATGATAGATTTGAACAACCCATAATTGTTAATAAGGTGTATTTAAATTATGTAAGCAGGTTTTAATCCTTTCAAAATGGATGTTGTCTTAAGAAACAAAAGCAAACCCTTCAGGATGCAAAGATCTGCAATTTTATCCCCCTTGGATGTGTCTAGAAATTCACCAAATAGAGTAGGATCACTCACTTCCCATGCTAGTATATAGATGAATAGTCAAATTTTAGGAATGATGACCTTAATCTGGTCCTGGATGGTAGGTTTCTCACTGTCTATATTCCTCCTACCTTATTAATCACATTTATTATTTACCACATCTGTTAAAACATGATATTTTGTTTACAGTGTTTTAAAAACCATTCTCCATAATTGAATATGTTCATTTCAGTATTAACCTCCGTTTGATATTATCAGAATGTGGGTGGGAAGCGTTTTGTAGACCAGTTTAATCCTGCATACTTATTAAATACAAATATGCATTGAAAATTCTATTCAGAATTCCAAAAGCTTCACACAAATGGCTGTTTAGTCTTCCTTTTCCTTAAAACCTTTTTCCTAAATCTTTACAGCTGTGTCCCCTAAACTCATGTCCTCTCCCACTTGCAGCTGGGACTTTGTTCTCCATCTGTGAGAGGATGACCACTGTTCTCATCGTTTTAATGGATTTCAAGGCCAGAAAAGGCAATGTCTGATCAAGCCCAAACTTTTCCTGTCACATTTCAGCTCCTGGAGCTGTCTCTCTCTGGAACAGACAATCCAGTTTCACTTGCATTTGACTCACTCTACATTTGATATTTAGACAGAGCGATGGAAGATGAATCACTCTGAATTTTAAAGCACAATGGATGGATATCCTTAAATCTAGTAGGTATTTTAGATTCAATGTTCTCTCCTAGATCCAAGAGCACACCACATCATTCACTTCATGGACCATTAAAATATGTAATTTTAATTAACCCAACTACTTCTTTCCTGAGGGACTGAAAATAGCAAGAATACAGAACTTTTAGGTATTTAGCCAATATCTATGACAACGTAAGACAATTTATCCATTAATGTTATGTTTTAGAAAGAACTTTTCTAATTAATAGTCAGATTAATAGTGCATTTGGAACATCACTGATACACTTAAGTACAATAAAAACCCAATTAAATTTCAATTCAAAATGAAATTATTTGGGATGTGAGGATACATTAGCATCTCTAATCCCTCTTTGTCTGCAACTCACTTACTCCAAGGATTAACATCCTTCAGGGACACAGGAAACTGATCGGCCTCCACTGAACTGGAGAGTTCAGGGAACACCAACATGAACATTTGAGATGCTCAGCACTGTGGGGGTTTGAATATATGTTGTATTGTAAGATCTGTGTGAGTCTGAGTTGCTCCAAACGAGCTGCAGCTGCAGGGTCCTTAGTTAAGAAACAGCTGTAGCTCGTGAGGGTAACTGAAATAAATAGGGGTGGGTCAAGAGCCCAAGAGGAGCCCCTGAGAAGAGAGAAAAGACTGTGCTGCAGAGAAAAGAGAAGAACCTCAGCAGAGAGGCAAGAACAACACTGCAGCGAAGATTACAACACAGCACTCTGTCTGGGAGCACAAAAACGCATTGGACCTCTTGAGATATCAATAAATACAGAGGCAAATTAAAAAACTCAAGCTCAACTGAATTAAAATGTTGTTTTACTTGTATCCTGGTGAAAATCACACTGCTGAACGACAATGTTTGACAAAGCATGGAATCACAGAGAGGTTTGGGATGGAAGGGACATAAACCCCATCTTGTTCCACCTCCTGCCATGGGCAGGGACACCTTCCACCAGCCCAGGTTGCTCCAAGCCCTGTCCAGCCTGGCCTTGGACATTTCCAGGGATCCAGGGGCAGCCACAGCTTCCCTGGGCACCTGTGCCAGGGCTCCTCACCCTGACAGAGAAAAATTTTTCCCCAATATCCCATCTACATCTACTCTAAACTGAAATCTCTTTCTCCCTTGCCCTATCAACAACTACAAATTTTCCCACAACTTCTACGTTCATGCTAAAAATCTGAAATCTCTAATTTAAAATAAGTATCTTCTTCTTTATCCAAATGCTGCAAGGCTGTATCAAGAAGCACATTCAAAATGAGTAGAAGAGTTCATCACCTAAGTAAGAAACTGCAGTGGAAAATGTTAGGAGAAGTTGCTGTCTTTCTGGTGAATTGTGCATGGTGCATTTATTAAAATCATTATTGCAAAAAAGGACTAAAATGAATGGAACTGACAAAAAAAAAATCTTAAAGTCCTAGTGATTAACACCCTGAGTTTAATCATTTAATGGGTTTCTGCATAACAATTTATTAATTTAAATAGAGCTGTCATTAATAAATTTAGCACATCAGGTACAGAAGGGAACAACATTTGAAAAGCACCCAGAATTCATGGAAAAGGAAGCACACCAAGAAAACAACATTCAGCATTAGGCACACAGATTCAACCATTCTGGATATTATTTTCGTTCTGGGGCTTGAAGAGGCTCACAAATACTGTAGAGGAAAGCAAGTTCAAGGGCAGATTCTATCTGTGCCCAAGGCACCGTGAACCAGGTTCAAAATCATAATTAGAATCAGTTCCATCACTCCCTATCATCACATGAAGAGAAAATACCCAATAAAGAGCTTATTTGAAATTGATATTTTTTGAGATAAGCTTCAGTTCAAAGAGTTGATATTTTCCAGCAAGATGCGTTTTCATACCAAAATTTATCAAAAAAAACCCCAGTGATCTGTGAAAAAGAGGGAGCAGCAAGTTGATAATGTCAGCACATGGGAAGCACTGTGAGAGGGGGAAGGAGTGATGATGAGATTGATCAGTCTGGTGGATTATCAGCTCCCTGTTAGCTTTGAGGGTCATTTTTGTATTTCTGCTAATTCATGCTTTTCCTTACACTAGATCCCCCCTGAATGTCTTGAAGCAGTAAGAGAAAGAGGGAACACTGCTTAATCTCGGGAACAAACATGGCTAAAAGTAAAAAAAACCTTCCCACAACCCCAGATGGAATTCAGAGGACAGGCACGTTAATGCTGAACAACTGAGGGGTTTGCAGCCAAGAAAGAAAAATAACAGGAAAAATTTAAATACAAACATTTAGAAAGATACTCCTGCATAAAAGAGGATGAGAAATGAGAAAAGCAGACATGGGAGAGTCATCAACAGAAGGAAAATCTACAGTATAGACATATAGTAAGAAAAATATGAAAAAGACAACATAAAATACAGAGAGAGCATCTGCAGGTTTACACAGAGAAACAGACTGAAGGTGCAAGAGCATTTTAAAAAAACTATTTCAATTCTTCTATTAGTTCACATAATCTTCACACATTGTTTATAATAACCTATATTTGAGATTTGATGCAGTTATTTTTCTTGTCTTGCCATAAAACCAAATATTCTAAAATCATGCTCAAAGCCTACGTAAAGATTACTTTCCAAAATTGAGAACTATGTTTAAAAATTAATTCTTGAAGACTAAAAAACCAATTTTGACTTGGCAGCATTTTAGTACCCTAAGAATTTATTGCCAGTTTCAGTGGGAATTCACATACATGCAGTGGCACCTATGTGTTAATATAAGAGCTCCTTTATATAACTATACTCATTGCCTGAATGTTTAAAAATTGCAAGAGCTCTGTGCAGAGATAATGAGATAACTGAGCCTCATGGTGTGAATTTACATTCCAGTGCAGAGATCAAAACACAAAACTGATCTACAGCCCTCCATCAGCACCCAGAAATGCAGATTGCTGTTGTGCACAGGAAAATGCACATAAACAAGACATGATTATCATTAGGTTTGTAATGAGAACAGAAAGAAATGATCATCAGCCTGAGCCTGGATAGGTAATAGAAAAAAAATGATGGTTGAGTGTTAGGACTGTCTTTTATAAATACCTGGGCATGGCAGAAGGGAGGCTGAGGGGAATCAAGGCTGGAGAGGGCTCTGAGCAACCTGGGCTAGTGGAAGATGTCCCTGCCGTGGCAGAGTTGGAAGTAGATGAGATTTAAGGTCCCTTTCATCCCAAACCATTCCATGATTCCATTATGTCCATCCTTTACTGGATGCAGAGCAAAATTCAGTCACAAAGGGTGAGAAGAATGCTGAGGTACTAAATTCCTTCTTGGCCTCAGTCTCCAACAGTAAGGGGAGTCATCCTTCAGGTACCCAGTGCTCTGAGCTGAAGGACAGAGATGGGAACAGAATGAAGCCCCCAAAATTGGTTCTACCCCTGCTGTTAATGAGTTTGTAGAATCCTTTTTTATTGGTTTTCTATAGCAGCAGCCAGAATTCAGTTCTAGCTGGGCTTTGGCCATTGCCATTTTCTCCATGCATGACCTCCAATCATCCTTGTAACTTCCCTGAGCTGCCCAACCCTTGTCCCTTTTCACGAAGGTCACTGACTCTCCTTTTTTGCCCAAGTTCCACCCAGATTCTCTGTTCAGACAGATAAGTGTTGAATAAATAAAATAAGGAGAGATTTAAAACCATCAAGTCCACCACAAACAGGTGAGAGGAAATAGAGGTGACATATTTTCTGAGGAAAAAACATATATTTCATCACATACTGTAGAAATCACATAATATGAACAGAGTTTAACAAGTGACTTATCTACAACTAAAACATCAAAAAAAAAGAGCACAGATCTCAAATAAAATGAAACAATTACAGCTGAATGAAATTTGCAAACATCCAAAATCAAAATCAGTGGAGAACCTACAATTTTATTTTTAGTAGATATGAAAATAATTCTAAATCCCATCAGCTACACAGAACAGGCTCCTTTTCCCATGTTCATATATGAACAGCAGCTGAAATATCTCACAGATCTAAAGTCTAAAAAGAATTTGTCTCTGATAAAGGGATTAAAACAGAAAGAACAAGATAGCTGGAGATCAGAATGCTATAATTTGACACTTCTCAGAGGAAATCAGAGCTTGTTATTTGATTATAACATTTTATATTTCCTCACTCTGTAAAGTATTACTGGCCTTTGTAGTATGTGAAAAATGTACTTCAGAAAAAGACGTGTTCAAAATGGTAAATGGAAAGGCAATAAATTAAAGCCTTTTATATACTGACTAAGCATCTTTTAGGACTCAGATATTAGAAAGTATATTTCAAATTTTCATGCTGTCATTTTTAATACTTCTCTTATCGAATACCACTTTCTGAAACCATATCCAAAATTAAAGCCTAATCTGTATGGGAGAAAGAAGCTTTTATACAACTTTTGAAGTTGGATGACTGCCATGGAAAATGCAGTCAAAAAATAAAGAACACAGAACAAAATGTACTGTAGGCAAATAGGAGGACTGAGCAGGGGGGAAAGGAAGAGTCCTAGTGCCCCAAGGACTGCTTGTATCTTTCTCATTAAATGCCACTGGGTAATCACAGAATCATGGAATAATTTGGGTAGGAAGAGACCTTACAACTCATCTTTTTCCATCCCCTGCCATGGACAGGGGCACCTTCCACTAGACCAGGTTGCTCCAAGTCCCATCCAGCTTGGCCTTGAATGCTTCCAGAGATGGGGCAGTGTCTTGGTTTAAGACCATTTATAAAGTTGGATGCTCCAAAAGAAGCTACCTCCGCTTAATTCCAACTAATCCCTTGCCAGCAGTAAGGAAAGATTATGAGTAAATATAAGTGAAAAAATAACTGTTTACTGACAAATGGAGCAGCAACAGAAAAAAAAAAAAACAACTGTAAATAACTGCTAGATACAAAACTACCCAATCTCACAAACCTCAGAGACACAAAGAAAGACCCAAAATGTTGGAATGGGCCTTCCCAAAATGGCGCCCACCTGAGGCGGCTGTGTGGCTGAGGGACAAAGGGAAGATGGCGCCACACCCGTCCCTTCCAAAAGGGTGACTGCGGGCCCCAGGAACAAAGAGACAAGATGGCAGCAACCCATACCAAAAAGGCAGGAGCCCAAGAGTAATTTTAGAGGCAGATAAAAATTTTCCAGCTCACGTGGGGTCTGTGTTGCTCTCGCTGCTGGTTCCCGCCATTTTTACCGGTTCTGCCAAAACCGCTGTGGCGTGAGGGGATGAAAGGAGCGCTCTGTCTGTACAGGCACATGGCAGCCTCCCCTCAGGACTACAGTAAATGCAGTGCAACCCCAGCGAGGGGGAGAGAAATGATGAGGAGGACTCCATCTTATCAGAAGGCTAATTAATTACTTCATTATACTATATTTTTCTATATTATATTACACTATATTGCATTAAATCTAAACTGAATCTGTTAAGCACTTAACTGCACTCCACTGCACAGAATCTCCTGACTGTCAGTCGACAGTCCTGACACACACATACACTTGACCCTCATAGGCCAAGGAAACAAAACACCGTCACTCTGCGTAAACAATCTCTCTATTGCATTCTGTTTTGGCACAACACAGGAGCAGCAAATCAGATAAGAATTGTTTTGATCATTCCGTTCTCTGCTTCTCTCAGGTTCAGAGGTCCCACACAGGACCTTGCTGGCTTTTCTTGCTGCCCCCAGAGTTTGCAAAATTCACCTCAAAATGGTTTCTAATTGCAAAATACATCTTTACCAGTGGCTACAGTCGCAAACCATAAACAAGCACCTCTGAAGAGAAGCTTCTCCTTCACAAAAGTCACCATGAAAGGAAGGACTTCTGCTCCCACAGCTTCTCTGGGCAACCTGTGCCACGGCCTCACCATCCTCACAGGGAGGATTTTCTCCTCATTTCTAATCTAAACCTGTCCTCATTCAGTTTAATGCCGTTCCCCCTTTTAACTGAGCAGAAAAAATCCTGGTAGCATGGATCCAAACCCAAGATCCTCCTCCCATGTTACATGAATTACAGCAGTATTTACAGTTACATTCTAAACACAGAAAACATCACCTTTAAAAACTGAATTCCACTGCACAATTTACTCTACAGAATGAAATTTTATTGTAAAAGTTTGTTAGCAATTCTTTATTTTGTGTGTGCATGTGTAATCACCACAAAGTTGTTCTTGCAATTTTCCAGCTAGTTTTTGAAGGACTGAAAACTCACTGTTCAGTGACAGAAGCATAAAGCTATGACCAAACCTTAAGCTCACCTCCTTGACTCTTTCTCCCTTCAGTATGCCACTTCCCAATTTAAACATCCCAGACAAAGTCTCTGCACCACTCCTGATCTCCCACCAGTTTCCCTATCCTTCATCAGACAGCTGGTAAAACTCTCAGTTCCTTTGCTCAGCTAAAAACTTCCATCACTGACCTACACAGTCATCTGAGGTCACTCCTGTGCCAGGCTATAAGGAATTTCCTTCCAAACACTTTTGATCTGACAGATTAAAATAACTGATTTTCCAGTTCAAAGATGACTCAATCTTTTCCTTTTTTATTTCCTCCTTTTTTTTTTTTTTTTTATGCTGAAGAAAAAAAATTCCAGCTCAGAATTTCTGCCTAATGAATCAACAGTGATTTCATTTCCAGCACTCAGCTGGGACTCACAGGAAGTTTCAGTAACACATAAATCAGAACAGCTTCAAAGAGAGAGGTCGAGATGCTCACCCTGTGGTGCTTTGCAGCTTCACAGAACCATTCTGAGGGGTCAGGGACTTCAGCTCCAATCTCCACATTGAATTACGCACAGAGGGGACACAAATACAACTTTCATGCATGAAGGAAATCTCCTTGCAGAACATTGCTCATGGTTAGCTCAAAACTTAATTGAAAAGGCTGTACATTAAATGCTGCTGAGGATTACTCAGTGTGGATTATGCCTATCCATCTTGGGAATTACTGCTGGAAGATCGAACAGGGCTAGATAACAGCCCATGGTACCTATCCCAGTTTGTAAGATCTTTTTTCTTGTAATAATTTTCTTAATTTAAATCCTAGTGAAGCTATTCTCCAAATTTGACCTGAATCCAGAAATTTCATGCATACTAATGGGTGGTGGAGTTAAATATTTACTGCAAAACATGGCCTAGTTACAGTCCCTTGATAGGGATTTTTTTTTCTTTAAACTGTGCTGAATTTCTGTAATACTTTCTCAAATAAAACCTTTACTAACAGAAATATTTCTCCTAAAAGAACAAGCAGTAATTTTAGGATTTGATTTTAATACTCAAATGAAATATTTCTGGAGGAAACACTACTTCCCTATCTTTCAGTTTCAGAGAATAATTTTATTTCTGACAAGTGTCAGAAGTTGGCATGTTATAGAAATTTTATTCTGATTTCATCCTGAGATAAAGCCACAATAGTATAAAATCTTTAAGAAAGACTACGTAAATAAATATACGATAAGAAAATGGCCAAATGTATTAATTTATATTACTTTTCAAACTTATCACTGCTTTTGCAAAATCTGTCTCAAACTGGCATGTTCAGGCAATATATCAAACACCAACTACCCTTTATAACAAACATACCCAAGAGATGAAAGTCACTTTAATAAATTTAAACTAACATAAGCTTAAACAAAACACTGAAAAGTGAAATGAATATCAGAAGAACTCCAGCCAAGACTAAACAGAAATAAATCTTTTGGAAATAGTGCAGAGAACAGAGAAGTGAAGGTCCTTGGATAGCCAGCTGGCTTTACCAAGAATCAGTATCATCAGCAGTCATCCCAAAAAGCCTAAATCTAATGTGTACAGAAAGTCATAAAAAGATGGAATGGTTTGGGTTGGAAGGGACCTTAAAAGACTATCTAGTTCTAACCCCCCTGCCATACCCTGTATGTGTTTCATTTTTTCACCACATAGTTATCTTCTTAAAGATAAATCCTGATCAGGAACAGAGCAGAGCAGGACAAGACATTGGTGCTGTCAGGTTTGTTTCACAGAAATATAAAATAGTTTGGGTTAGAAGAGATTTTGAAGGTTACCTAGTCCATCCCTTGCCATGAGCAGGGACAACTTAACTAGACCAGGTTGCTCACAGCCCCATCCAACCTGACCTTGAATATTTCCAGTGATGCAGCAAGCACTGTTGTCATATATAATGCAACAGTTCTATTGTCATTACATTGCAAGGGTTCCATATTGCTGGAGTTTTGTACCTCCTTAATGTTTCTTGCAGGCAGCTCCTCCAGGCACTGACTCTCCCTTGTCCTCACAGCAGCCAAGTGACTCCAGTTCCCTCCAACCACCAATCCACTCTTTTATAACACTCTTCTGATGGGCCACAGCTGTGGCCTGTTAACATCAGGCCTGCTCCTAATCCTTAATAATTGGCTCAGCTGCAACTCTTTAGGAGGTAAGATTACTTTCTATACTACCTTTATTTACTTATGTTCTATCCCCCTACAAAGCATGACCTCTTTGGGCAGACAGTTCCAGTTTCTCACAGAATCATTGAACAGTGAGTATTGAGAGGCTGATGTGTGGTCAGCCATAAATATAAAGTATATACATGTTTATTATATATGTATTATATACATCAGCTGTGTATGTGTGCTTGTATAGCGGATATTTTTGCCCCAACAAAGGAAAGGAATGATGAGGAGGACTCCATCTTATCAGAAGGCTAATTAATTACTTTATTATACTATATTATTCTATACTATATTACATTACATCTACACTGAACCTGCCAAGCACTCCACTGCACAACATCTCAAGACTGTCAGCCCACAGTCCTGACACACACCTGGATTCCATTGGTCAGTGAATCAAAACACTCACACCAGAATCAATTATTCATTCCCTTCAGGTGAACACTGTTCCATGATGCATTCCACTTGTGAACAAACACAGGTGCAGTAAATGAGATAAGAATTGTTTTTTTCTTTCTCTGAGGTTCAGAGAATGTGAAACCCAGAAATATTCTTGGGAAGAACTGTGCCTTGATTTCCTCTGTGAGGAGAAATGTGGTGACATGTTTGTGTGCATGTACTGGAAATACAGCATCAGTCTCGTTCCTGCTTCAAACTGGGGCCATGGAGCTGCAGCAGCCTCACTCCTGGTTTTGGGAACCCCTGACCCTACTTTCCTCCATAGCAACTCTTGGAGATGCTCTATAACATTTGCTTTTTCCTCATAAATATTTTAAATCATTTTGGAGTAGGAATTTTGATGTCTTTCTGCAGCTCACTTCCCAGAAAGCTGAAAGATAATTAATGGATGGAAAAGAGTCTGAAAGAGCCAGCATTAGCATGGAAAGGTACTTAGGGGCCCAGATTTCTCAAGAGGAGCATTGCAAACATGAATAGCAATTGAAGTCACTTCCATACGTAACAAGCAATACAAAATAGAAAAGGAATAAGTTTTATTAACAAGGTAAGAGTTTTCAGGCCACAGGTCCAGTGATTTGCTGAACAGAAAACTTCAAATCTCAGTGCTAAAAGCTTTCAGGCCAGGCATGAGCCACCAGCCAGACAAAAATCAAGTTGCAGAGCACCTCATCACAGATATTGGAAAAAAGAGAATATGTTTATTGTACACACAGGTTCTTTCAGAAGTGCAGACCAAGATTCATTCTCCCATCAAGCAGGACGGCCCACATTCCCCACTTCACCTTTCAGGATGAATAGAAGAATTCAAGTTTGTCTAAAAAAAACTGTTTTTCAGTAATTTCTTTCCACAGACACTTTTTCCTCTATCGAGAACTAGTACATGCTAACTTCTGTAAGCAAAAAAAAGTACTCATACACTTCAGTACAAAGGTTATAAATAACAATAGGGAGAGCATATTGTTAAGTGAAAAGATCAGTTTGTTTTGGTTTTTTTTCCTCTAAAAAACAGGTTATCTAGAGTCTAGATTCTCTAGATTTATCTAGAAACGTTCTTGCATAGAATTTAGTTCTAGTTCTAAAATTTCATTTAAAAAAATTCAAACCTAGATGGTTAAAAGCATTAATGCGCTAAAAATATTAATTTTAGTGTGTTCTGTCAGAAATAAAATGCCAAGAAAGCTAAAGTCACTTTCATGTCTCAGAGATGTTCATCCACAATGTCGAGATAGTCAGAGTACACAGATCACATTCCCTTTTACAATGTCATAAATCTGCATGAATAAAAAATTAAGTCTACCTCAATTTTACCCTGTCTTCAAACACAAAAAACATCAATAGGTATTTTCTGTCCCTTGATGAATTTCATATTATGGTGTGAAATTTTATCTACCATGCTTGAAAAGCAAAAAAATTTAAAACACAACAACCACCAGCTGGACTGAATCATGTTTCTAATGTGAGTTTCAGCTACATGCCAGAAAACTTCCAGGAAAATTACATTAAAATCAGGCAGTCACCAGCATATACCCACAGACAGACATTGCCAAAGCCATTTACCAGATTGAATAAATTTACATGAATATAGCCCATTTCCTTGTGTTGCTTTCTGCAGCATCCCAGGCTGTGTCCTAACACATTAAATCAAACTGGAGCCCAGTGGAACTGCAGTTCTTGATAGATTTTTGTGTCAATCATGGCCTGAATTTCTCCTCCACAGGAAATTTCCTTGTTCTCTACTGATCAAAAAAAGACCAGTTGCATTTAGACACTTATGCTGTAAGTACATGTAAGTATGCTTTAATTCCTGTGAGTTCTTCTTCACTTCTCTGCACGTCCAAGGATTTGTAGCTCCACTCTTTATGGTCATGGAATCATGGAAGAGTTTGGCTTGGAAGGGACCTTACAGATCATCTGGGTCCAACACTGTCTGCTTTTCCTTGATTTATATTCCTTAATATAAAAAGGCATCTCAGGTGGTTTTGAAGTGTAAGTGTTCCTATTATGGAATCATTATGTGATACAGAGATACACAGGGATGAGCTTTAGGCATAATTTCTTTTGTGTTGGGAAGGATGAAAGTTTGACAAGAAATTCTCACAGATATGTGTGCTTGGCAGAAAGACTTTTGAATGTAGAATCTGATGAAGGAATAGAGATGGAAGCAAGTTTTGATATAGAAGAAAAGAATTGCTGAGCCAGTCTCACTGGATAACCAAGAAGGCAAAGGGTGTGTTAGTGAGAAGGGGTTTTATGGCTCAGAGCAAAGGATAAACCCACCCCAAACAAGAAGATGTTTTTACCAAGCAGAAAGAGAGCACAGGCAAACAAGGCAGCAAAGGGTGCAAGTAGAAAAAAGGTCTCAGAATTTTCCACTGCAAGAAAACTGAAAAACAACTTCTAGCTTAAACTGTAATGCACTGACTTTTAGTGATTGGAGAACAGTAACATGGATATGGTAATGACAGTAGTTATGATAGGCTAGAGATAAAAGTTAAGGTGTAGATTGGTTCTACTGTATGAAGATGCTCAGCAAAGAAAAGTATAGAATGCATTGTGAGCAAAAGAAAAGTCTATAATGCATTGTGACCTAAACTCAGGGTCTGCAGGCCTGCCTGCAGCTGGAGCTGACAGATGTGGGCACAGCTCTGTCACCCATGACCCTGGACTGCTGTGACACCTTGTATGTGATAAACTGCATTTTGGAGAGCCCCTGGAGTCCCACATCTCTCATTTAGGTTCTTACATTTTGGTTTTTGCTCTTCGTGTTTTTAGAACATGTTTCATAAATCAAACCAGTTTATCACCAAACTTTTCTACAGCCAACAGAAATTACCCTTCCACGCTGCAGAAGGAACGAGAATCTTAACACCATGGACATTCTCATTCACTGCAAAGCATTTTGCACTGATACAGAGCATTTGTTCCACACCTATCGATGGAAAGCAGGAGTCCCTGGAGTGAATTGCTGCCTTTAGTAGGACACAACACTACCCAGCAAGGCAGGGCAGGAAATGAGGAGAACACCAAGAGCCAGCTGTAAGTGCCGCAGACATTTTTAGGTTGACGATGTAATTATCCCAGCTGGAACCCTGCCAGGAAATCAGCCAGGAAAACACAGCCTCAGTTCATTAATCCAGCTCTTTATGCCACCCAGCTAAACATATCATTCCACATCACACCAGGGCTGCTCTCATTTACACGGCTCGTGGGTGCTAATAATGGTGTGTGGTGTCTCCTGCTCTCCTCATTATGGGATTGTGTTGAACAGGCCCCAAAAAAAGCTGCTCCACTTTTCTGACAGGCTTTTTTCCCAGCCTGGAGTGTTGACAAGAGATGAATGTGTGTGTCATTCTGTGTAATTCTGTTTAAGATCTTTTTCCTCCTCTCTGCTTCTTCACTGTTGTTTGGGTTGGTTTTTTCTAAATATAAGTTAAGAGAAGTCTTTTTGTCATGTAAAAAGACAGAAATTCAGTCTAGATAAAGAGTGTGCAAGTTTAGCTTGATGTCTCTAACTCAGGAGAAGGCTCCTGAGGAGAAGGTGAGTCAGCATCACAAACTCAAAAGGGAAAATGTTAATAAATTCAGAGAGCACATGGGCACTCATGTCACCACTGAAGATGCTGAATTACAACTTCACATGACACAAAATAAGTCATGTAAGCAACAGAAACTAAAGTAGTTGACAAATGAACATGAATGCCAGAACAGCCAAGCATCAGCACTAAAAATGTAAAAAAATAACACCCAACCAAAACCATCACAGCAACAACCACCCAGCAGAAAAAATAACCAGCAAAACCCATAAAACCCCACTAGAATACTGGAATATCATTGTACATAGAGCATACAGCAAACACTTAAGTTATTCTGATGTACTGACAATTGAATGCTTAAGAAAACCCAAACCACACAGGAATATGGAAACAGAGTGGAGAGGAGGAAAAAATACCCCCAGGAGAGAACAGACTGGAATATTCACTAATCAGTGCTTATATACACAAAATTTAACCCTGCATTCTCTTATGATCACTTCAGTCCAATTTTTTGCAAGATAAAAAAAAACCATAGTATGAGTTCTGGGGTAGTAACTCACTGAATATCAGGATTTTACACCCAAATCCTTTAGACTCCTTTTAAAATCCCAGTTGAAGATCTCTCAGTCTTGTTCTAAAACCCAGTGCTGATGAAAGTAGCAGATGGTATCTTTACATGTAGGAGTTACAACAGAATAAACCTGAAAGGTACTTAATTCTGCTGCAATAAAAATAATTACAAAGTCAATAAAACTGAAACATTTTGTTATATGCCTATATATAGGCATATAATGAAAAGGTATTTTTCCCCTACCACACAGGTAAATTTGGAAGCACCTCATAACCATTTTATCTTTCGAAAAAAAATTGTCAGACCTTGTGAGTATCCATTTATCACCAACACCCAGAAAATAATTCTCTTAATATTGTTATTATACTTGTATTTTTAGGCTTTGATACTATTTTTTATATATTTAAAAACACAAGTATTTCTATATTGCTCTTTTATCTGGCTGATAATTGTTAGATTGTTCAGAAACATACGTACCATAATCCTAGTGCTACATTTGCACCCACAGGCTTTAAACCACTGCTCAGATTCAGCCAAGTGAAAAAAAAATCACATCATTTTCATCAATCACACAGCAGAATAAAAACCAGGCTGAAAATGGAACAGCAAGCTTTGGCACTGGGCAAAGCTCCACTCCCATCAAGCATTTTTTCCTGTTGGAACCCTGGATGCTGAGAATTTCAGACTTTCTGTGCTGACAGGCACTGACCCCCAACAGAACATTGCATTGAGAAGGCTTCCAAAATGGAATGATAGAACTGGGATTGTGGGTGTGGAGCTTGAATAGAAGTGTGTGATATCACATGGTGGGAAACTCAGAGTTTAAGTTTTTAGAATATAGTAATATATATAAAGCAAGATGGAGGTTGTAGGGCAGAGGCTGGTCCTTCTTCTTTAGGTACTTCTTCACCTTCTTCTTCACCTTCTTCTCCATGGGTTTGGGTGGTTTTGTGAAATTGGATAAAACAGTCCACACTGTGGGCCATGGGTGGTTGGTTATTGGGTTAAAAGTAAAAAACTTTTAGGTGTCATTTCTTAATTTTTCAGTTCATCCTTAAAAGGCCTTGTAGAGAGAGAGATGGGGCTCCATTTTTACCTTGTTAATGAAGTGCTGCAGAACTCACACTCTGTGAGACTGTGACATAGATAAGAACTAATAAAGATTTGAGTCCAAACAATAAATACCATCTCACAATTTAATCCCAAGAAAAGAAGAAAAAAAATGCACATTTTCCCACATACCTTGTTTTCGAACATCGTCTACAGCAGCAACCAACTCCTCCTTGAGATCCTGGCTCTCTTTAGCAATTTGGTCTCCTTTTTCCAAGAAGTTCTGAGTGGCCTGCTCCACTGAGGCAGCCAGAACATGAGCCTTCTTCGAGCGCCCTTTCTTCTTGCCAGACGGTCCTTTATTGCTCGTGTTCACCAGCGTCGTTACCTTTGGCCAGGAAAAACAAGCTTTTGTCAGTTTGAACAATTCTCTATTTATAGGAACACCTAATTCAATCCCCACACTATTTTCTGTGCCCTGGCAGGGATGTAGTGGCCACATGTTTTGAATAGATAAAATTGGAAGTGTAAAATCCAGCGGCACGTCCCCCAGAAGAGGGTTTTTCTTTTAACCTCTCCTCACTCTGGGCTAAGCAAATCAAAGCCAAGCAGCAAAAAGAAAAAGATAAGAGCCAGGCATGGCAGGGCTGTGGTGCCAAAGCATCGTTTTTGTTACTTGTTTTCATTTTTAAAAAATGAAGACACTGATAAAATGGAATCTGAACAGAGGGGTCAGAAACCACTCAAAAAGCAATTGTCCCTTGAGATAATGTACTGGCAGTGACGTGCAAGTGGTGACAAAAACATTGTGGCCATTTTCCACACATGAAAGGTACAAAGAGCTCCCCCTGCAAAGATTATACAGGTTAAAACTCTTTGCCTTAGTGCTGCTTCACTATATTCCTAATATTTTGTTATAAAACCACAGCAGGCAGCGAAATGATTCCTACCAGTATTTAAACAGAGGAAAACTGCTTCTATGTTTGCAGAATCTCCTGAAGGAATTCTTTATTGAGCTGTCAATAAACTGATTAGAAAGCTTAAAATCACAGCCCAGTGTGTACATCCCACAGCTGAGTGCTGGGCAAAAGGGAATCCTGCATCACTCCAGCAGGACCTGGCTGCTGCAGTGTAAAACTGGAATATTGAATTTGGTATCATCAGGTGTTAAATGCACAAAAAAAATGAGCAGGGATGCAGTTCTACCTAACCAGGATACAAACCTGGGCACCTGTAGTGCTGTATGAGTGCTCTAAGCCACAAATTCACTGTAAGAAAATAAATGCCTCTGTAATAAAGGCATTTCACTAAAAACCAAAAGATTCTAAAACAAGTATGAAAACTCACTGTCCTCTCATCCCTGTTACCAGAAGAGTGACAAGGTTTGTGGTACAGTTTTGACCAAAAAGCCTTTCACTGTGCTCTTTGTGCTACTTTTTTTTGTTTGTTTGTTTGTTTCAGCCAATATTTTTTTCTAAATCACATCTTAAAACTGCAGACTGTGGAAGAACATATATATGTACCTATATCTATCTATATAATCAGGGCTTGAAAATACCATATACATGGATGTATTGGGAGAAAAAAAAAAAAGTAATGCAGGGTCTCCTTTCAGGAAGGAGTCTTCCTGGCGACTGGAATGTAATATTCATTCATCACATGGAGAGGGTTTTTTTTTCCCACTGTTTATATCTAGAAATAATATTTTCTTTATTAGCTTTTCCTTGCAAATGTTCCTCATGAAAATTCCTGAAGATCCTTTCATAGTTGATCATGATCGTTGGCATCTAGCTATGGACACCTACAGAAATGCAAACAATTCTAACTCACCACTAAGCCATAAGAAAAGTTTATCGGAACTTCCCAATGTGGAAATAGTTATAAATTGAGACAAAATATTTATTACTATTTTCTGTAGGGCCTTTTTGAAATAAAAGAACTGCTTTTTGTTATGCTGTTTAATATGCAGAAATAGATAAAAATCACCTAAATTGTCTGCAAGTGCTGAAAATCTTCTCAGTTAAGAACATTGTAGGGCAGAGGAACATGTGCAGGTCCTAGGGATGAAGAGGATCCAGCACTGGAACTTTTGCTAATGCTCTCAGCTGCTGAGTCCACAACTAACACAGTCCATATTTTAAATTACCAAAATCCAAATTACCACAGAAGATGGAGATTTCTTCTACCACTTCTCATAACCCACATGTAGAAAACAGCACCCCTAAAGTCAATCCTCTTTGTCAAAAGGAAATACTGGTGCATTCTGTTTGAGCCTTTGAGCCCATTTCATAAATGTTTTGCTGTTCTTTTTTTTTTTTTTCTTACTTATTTTGTTTCTACCATTAAAAAATAAGTTTCCATCATGTCAAAAAGGTGGGACTCAAATAGAATCATGGAAGAGTGCCAGCAAGAGAGCTCAAGATCACAAACAGTGCTAGAGACTTTTTTTGGCTCTGTGATTTGTAAACTTGAAGCAAAGGCTTTAAAATTTTAAACAAAATCTACTGTCATGAAACATAAAAAAAGAAAGAAGCAACATCTCACTACCCTCTGATCAACAGCATTCAGATGAAACAAGGAGAGAAATCTCCATGTGGGGCTAGGATGTTCCCCTGGAAAATTCATTTCTGGATTCCAGTCCCTGCACCAACAGGCTGGGTTCTGGGTAATACAGAGATCTCATAGGAAGAAAGCAACTCATAAAAACTGGAATATTGCCATTTTACCCACCTGTGTCAGCTTCTTTAAATTACATTAAATTACAAGTTAGGAGGCTAAAAAAGCAATCTCTTCCAAAATTAGAATTCCTGTTTCACAAAGTCAGCTGTACTGGGACAGAGCAAAGGGGAAGGAAGGCTTCTGATACCAGTGACAGAAAAATCCATGGCATCCAAGCTTCCTTCCTATTTTTAAAAATCCAATAACCTATGAATTTAGATAAATTGCATGAAAAAAAAAAAGAAGGAAAAATAATAATAACCTTTTATCTTATTAAAATAGCTTGGTTTTTCAGCAGGGCTTTCAAGCTAACTGGTTTATTTTAAATATCTTGCCCCACCTAAAGTGGTACAAAGGAAAGAATGTCTCTATCAGCTTCTGTTACTAATTAATGCAGAAGTCACCCAAAATTCTGTACAATTATCAAATATATCACTTGATAATTACCATAAGCTCATTTGGCAGCCTTGTAATGATCCTGGCTTTGTGATCACACTAGGGAACCTTGCTCTCTTATTTTATTAAAGAAGCTTCACACAGTCCTAGCACAGATCTCTGCTGGAATAACAGAACTTCACTAATTAATAGTTCAGCCCCATCCTGAATTAAGTCCTCCTTACCCAGCTCCAGCAGCACAAAAGAAAGGTGAGGGTATCTTTGCTAAAAGCAGAAAATTCTATTAGCATGGATTTCCCCACGGCAGAGGTCAGGTGTGGGCAGGGAATGGCACAAGTGAAACGGGACAGAGCTGGATCACACACTCATCAAACAATCCCCTGACAGCAGCTCCAGCTCACACAAGGACATTCCTGGCTCTCTGAATTCAACTGTCTTCCCTACAGATTGCTGGAAGGGGTGGGCCACAAGTTTCAGAGTTGTAATTCTCCCTTTTTGCCTTCTCTTTGCTCAGTATCTGTGGGATCTCAGCACCTCAGGACTGAGGTGCCGAGTCACCGAGAGCACCCTTGGGGGGCTCAAGAGTCCTGGAATGTTGCCAGAAGTGCCTGGTGGCTGGACTTTGATCCTACACAGGAGACAACACCTGTATGAGGACAGGAGGGTTTCACCGGGGTGAATGGTGAAGGGATTAGTTAATTAGAGGGTGAAACACAGGGTTTAGGATTTCTGTACAGGGGGGTTTAGAGAAGTAAGATGGAGGAATTGGGGCGTGTCCTGTCCTTCTTCTTCTTCTTCTTCTCCTCCATCTTCTGTGGTGATGGTGGCACTTTTGGATTGGTCATTACTAAAAGTGCACCGGGCAATAAGGGTAAAAGGTATTGGGGAAAAATGATAAATATTGTACACGTAACTTTGGGTATAAAGATAGGTGACCGCCCGGAGGGCAGCACAGTGTGCTCATGGCTGGCTGCTGAGCAGAGCTCTGTCGGGCCGAAAGAAAATCTTTTAGATAAACAATTAATAAACACAGAGACCGAAAGAAGAACTGAAGCCTCTTCTCGTCCTTCGATACGCGGGCTGCCCCAAGGCCACTCCGGGCCTTTCCAGGCCCTCCAAACAGCCAAAAACCGGACAAGTATCTGCTCGAATTTCATTAGTTACCCAAGACTTTCCATAACCACGTTAAAGACAAGCACATATTGACAACTCTTGAGACAAATATTATAGACCTTTTTTTCCCCTTTTTTTAATTTTTTAATTATCTTGCTAATCCTTATGGTTTCTCTCTGGTCCCATCCCACAGGACAGATGCCTTGATGTTGTGTTTTCAGCACAGATTGGGTGATGAAAGGATTGAGAGCAGCCCTTTGGAGAAAGGCTTGAGGACACTGGTGGCATTTGGCACAGGGACTGGACCAGGTGATCTTTAAAGGTCTCTTCCAGCACAAATAATTTGATGATTCTGTGATTCTACACATTTAAATATCAATGACAGAGGTTGTTGGGAGTTTTTTCTGAGAGTGGACAGCATTTATACATTTCCTTGTTTTTAATAAACCAAAGCAGGCAAATCAAATACAGCTCTGCCAACATTATGAAAACAATTCAGACAAATACTTGGCTCTGCTTGTGACAGTTGCAATCAATGTAAAAAAGTTTCTCTGAAGGATGATTAATTACAAAAAAAAAATTCACTATTCTCCTCTATGCCCCTTGTATTTTCAAGTAAGTTGTATTTGTTCTTTTATTGAAGTTGGAGGGGAGAGATCCACCTTGCGTTGGTCAGCATCGACTCTCCTTTATTCATCAATCAGACACTTTTTATAACAGTGTTAATCAAGTTCATGCATATTGCAAAATCTGAGCTCACAATAGGCCAGAGATAACACACCAACTCCACCTTATGTTTCCAATACCAAGATTTGGGTTCTCAAAATAATTCTTGCTTTCCCAAAACAGCCAAAGATAGAACATCCACTTGTTATGAGAAAGCTGCCTGAGAACTCTGATGTGCAAGGCTCTCAAGGCCTTCATGTTTGTCACTTTTACCTGTAGTTAAAAATAACCTGAGAACCTCTGCTGTTCACAGAAACAGGCTGTGAGAACCTGCTCCTCACAGCTGCCTTCCAAGCCATCCCTGAAAAAATCTCCAACATTCTTTGTTCTTCCTAGTGGCATTTTTTGGATGCGAACAGCTACAAGTTACTCCTCTCTTCTCACGCACTCATAGGTCACCAAGGTGCTGGAAACACGCAATGACCGGAGCAAAGACAGCCCTGACATTTCAGTGGAATGCCTTTCTCTTTTCTGGGTATCAGCTGCCCTTCTACCCCACTGCACCCTCTCACTGCCTCACTGGCTGTACAACAGTCACCCCCTGAGCACTCAAAATCCCGCTGCTTCCAAAAGAAGTTTGTTGCATCAAAGAAAAAAAAAAATCATTACAACAGTCTGGAAACACAAAACCTCTTATTTTGAACTGTCTCATTGTTGTGTTTGCTTTTTTTTTTTGTTGTTTGTTTTCTTTGGCAGAAGAGACCTTTCAAAACACCTGGAGAGAGAAGCAGATTGTGTTGGGGGTTACATGGGAAGATCTAATTTGATTCCCTGCTCCAAATGAGGTGGAGTGTCACAGACATCTTTTGTGAAAAATCCTTTCTTTAGGATTTTTCCTTCTTCTGGGAAGCTGAGGCCCCGGAAAGAGAATGTAAACAATGGTTATCAGCTGCTGTGGAATGCAACAGGTGCACCTGTGATTGGCCCATGTTGGATGTTTACAATTAAGGACCAATCAAAGACCAGGCTTTCTCTGGGACAGATCAGAGAGAGCTCCGTTGTTATTCATTCCTATTCTATTCTTAGCTGAGCAGCTTCTGAACTTTTCCCTCTATTCCTTTTAGTACAGTAATAATGTAACATATCATAAATTAACAAATCCAGCCTTGTGATCACGACATCAGGATTCTCATCTATCTCTTCACCCCTGAAAGACCCATTGCAAGCCCGGTAACAGTGGAGGACAGACCTGAGCACTGTGTTTGGGACCCTCCCTTGGACCACCCAGCAGCACAGCCAACAGGGATGGGATTTTGCCACACAAATTCCTCTCTGCACACCAAAGTCTTAAGTTATGGTGTGGCTCCCAGCAGCAGCTCATTAGCTGATCCCACTCCAACTGCAAGGTGTTATTGAGCAAATGCTTTCAACAACTACTTTTCATTCACATACAAAACAGAAAACAGCTAAATTGGATTTTTTTCCATATTTCTGCAGAAGAGAAGATAACTTGCTGGGGTTTTTTCCCATATTTGTGCTTATTTTCTAGCGCCACACAAAAAAGAAGGGTATTTTTTCCTTATTACACCAATATGTGTGAACACAGATGTTCTGCTGAGCACGATTCAGTCTGTAACATAACTCCATTTTTTGATAATAACTGTTCTTCAATTTTCCCTATCAACTTGAGTAATTTGCCACTGTCCTTACCCCATAAATCATAACAGCTTACATAATTAACTCTTGTAATTATCTCCGCACGATTAGCACCAGCTGTCTACCTAATTCATAGAACTGAAATTCTCTTTCTGTTCTATGTGGATACTTGGATTCTCATTGATGAGCAGAACTTTGCCCATCCACGCTGAATTCCAGGGGTTTAACTCAGCTTTTTGCACTCCTTCCAGCTCCCCTCAGTGTTTGCAAACACCTGGGGGTGAGAGGCATTCAGAAACAAGCAGCTCCTCTCCCTAATGCAGAAATTATTGGCTGGGGTGCTACAAAATGCCAGCGCCACACCTCCCTTTTGGCTGGGAAGCACCCAGATAACTGAGACAACACTGATTACAGCCAGGATTTTTTATATTTTAATCCTTGAGGACAGCGAGCAGCCCCGATTCACATTTCTGCTGCCAAACACTGATTCCTGAACAAATCTGCATATTTATATTCCGCCCACATGATGCACCTTTAGGATGTAATTTGGAGATAGCAACACCATTGCTGCTAATTTTTATTTTTCTTATCAGTGCTCCCACCACTGCAAGAGGTTTACATCCTGGCCAATGTGATTGAATATTATATAAGGCACTTTTAAAGTTCTTCAGCAAGTATTAATTCTCAGTGGAATTTCTGACTACTTGTTATGCTATCAAAAAGAATAAAAAAATAAATAAACCACCTCACACTTACTTTCCTCCTACAAATCTTCACGAAAAACTATCAGAAATGTCTACAACAGACACACAAGCCTGAAATATGTTTTCACAAAATATATTGCTAAGAAAAAGAAGACTACAAAAACACAATTAAATGAAGAATCATGGTTATGTTCCTCCTACAAATCTTGATGAAAAATGAAGGCACCAAAACCTGCAGCCTGTTTTCACTGACTCTCCCATAACTGAAACAAGAATCAATTTAAATTAAGCTAATAAAATGTCTCCCATAATACAATTTGTCTCTAATTTGTAATAAATTAGATGCAAAGGTTATTAAATTCTCCTTTTGTGACAAATTTCTCCTGTTAATTGGCACTAAAGGACTGTGATGCTATTTAGAAGCCAAATATGAATTCCAGGAATTACCTGGTAGACAGGAAAATGAGATTATGCTAATATTCCAGTCCTGAAAGACAGAAGATTTCTATTCCTCAGGTTTCCCAAGGATTCACTTGCTCCTTACATTACCTTGAGGTTCCTCACACCATCCCATTGCCAACTGGTCATTCCAGGAGTTCACCATCTGGAACTGGCAGCACAAGCAGCAACATCCATTACTGTCCCCTCTCTGTGCTGGCAGGATTGCAAAACCTCACTTTTAAGAACTAAACAACCCCATTCCTGAGCACGAGTTTCCAGTATCTTGTTAGGATTTGGGCAATTCCAGCTTTTGCCGAGAGAGAAAAGATGAAGCAGGAGTTTAATTGGAGCAACTACACATTCTCTGGCAAAACCATTGGCTTAATCTGACTCCTAAAAAATCTGTTCAATGCCGTCAAATGTAAGAAAATGATGAAAGTCAAATTTTAAGATGTTCCTCTCACGGTGTAATTCACTGTGGGTTTTCTAACTGCACAAAAGGGCTTGGTCCCAGGCAAGTCCAACAGGCAAAGACAGCACAGAATCCACAGATTCCCATAATTTCATTTTTTATGTTACACCAAAGCACATTATGCTGTACCATTTCAAAAATTCATATCTACGCCTTGTGTTAAACATGAATTTTCTCTCATCTCTTTCTTCATTATGCATAAGAGTATTTCATGATCCCATAAGATGAAAAGAGGAACAAGAATTCCTCCCCACACAATGGCCTAATTGTGGCAGGTGACCACCTGAGGGGCCATGAACTGGGGGGCACAGCATTGTCCTGGGGGTAAGAAATGTGGGTTTGAAGTTCCTCAGGCTCAGAGAGAAGTGAACCAGGTCCTCTTCCTTCAGGGGTGACCACGTTTACACCTGGGATGGTTTATAAGAAGGTTGGCTGCAACACCAGCGTGCTTGGGCCTGAGGAATGAAGCCCATGAAGAAGAATGGGACATTTTTTAACCCTGAAGGAAGATTTCAAACCAAGTCCAAGCAAACTTGTGCTCTATTAATCACCATGTGATGGAAGCTCCCCTCTGCTCAGAATCCAGCATGCAAATTCTGCAAAGGGATGGGATTTCAGAAAGCTCCCTTTCACATCCCTCCCACATCTTCTAAATCTCACTCCTAAGCTTCTCTCTTCTCTTCTCCATGTGTTGAAAAGGAGAACTAATCATGCAACTTCTGTTTATGGATTACACTCCCAGAGCTGGGTGCCTAAACGGACTTGGCACCTCCAAAATTCGAGTCTTCCAAAGCTCTAAATCAAGGATCCTTCTGGGTTTTATATAGCAGAGATTGAATTTTAATTGGAGCAACATTTGGCAAACCCTTCCTGCTTGTGATCCTGTCACTATCCTCCTTCTGTTTCTCATTGTCCAAGCGAGACAACATCACGTATCCATGTGGGAACTCAAAATGCTGAAACCACCAAAGGCAAAGTTATTTGGCTCCAAATGATCATCTCTGTGCGACTCAGCAGTGGTTTAACAGACAACAATGCACAAAACATTCCTTGAAAGAGTAAAACATGAAGTTTATCCTACCCCATCTAAACCAGAATGCTGGAATCTGCCTGATAATCAGTAAATACACATTAAATAGAGTGACCTCAAAGCAGCCAGGAATGTCAACTTCCAGTGCTGTGTTAAATGATCTTGGCAACCCCTGAGCAGTAATTGAGGATGAAGTAATTTTTTGCATTCAGTAACTTTAGTTAATTTCTCATAGTTAATAAGTTATTACTCTTGCAAGCCCCTGCTGACATCTGTTATTTTCCTTGTTAATTAAAACAGTAAATGTCACTGATGCCATCCATAAGTGCGTGTTTTTCTGCAGTTTTACCAACTTTTAATTTTGGGAAAAACTTTGTTGTGCTACTTTTGCATGTAGAAGAAAAGCCATCATCATCTCCAGTTTGCTGTCAGCATAGGAAGCCCCCCAAAAAACCTGCCCACAATCTATGTGAATGATAAATAAAAAGTACAAATCAAAGTATAAAGCAACACCTCACAACTCTAATAACTCCAATTCCTTGCAAAACTGAATACAGCAATGGTAGTCAAGTTGACAAACACATCACATGTAACATGTGAGATATGTAGTCAATAGCTATGTATTAATACCATAAAATTAAGTCTCAAAGGGTATCAAAAATAAAAGATTTTTGTATGTAGATAATATGTATTATGTGGGAGAAAATCAACAAGCAAGTTTTCATTTCCATACTCAGTTATCACCATTATCAGTCAGAAACAAAGCCACCTTGGCCTAAATATTATTAAGTGGATCCTCAAAATCTAAAAAAAAAAAAAAAACCCAAAAACAAAAACAACAAAACAAAAACAAATCAACAAAACTCAAGACAAGGAAAACACATACATCTGTAGTTAAATTAGAACCAAATGCAAGTGTTTTTACACTCATCTCGAAATTACCAAATCACTTGAGAGCTGTAAAGCAAAAAAAAAAAAAAAAAAAGCCTAAAACCCATGTGGCATCACACTGCCTCCCAATCCACCAGCAGCCTTTATTTCTCCTGGTTCTTTAGCAGAACAGAAATAAATCCAAGGGGTCTCAGACTGATCCAAGGAAGATATTGCATTTAACCACATGAGGGCACACCACACTAGAGGAACAGAAAAGCTCCTGTGAAATCCCTGGGTTCACTGTACTTGTGTTCTTTTATTGGATCTACAGGAGAGCACGAGCCTTGGCACTGCAAACAGCACACGCCTGACAAAGGGAAATTCTTAGCTGATATTTAATGCACTTTCTTTTTCTTTTTTCTTTTCTGTTTTTTCTATTTTTTTTTCTATTTTCTTTTCTATTTTTTTTCTATTTTTTTCTATTTTTTCTATTTTCTTTTTCTATTTTTTCTATTTTCTTTTCTATTTTTTTTCTATTTTTTCTATTTTCTTTTCTATTTTTTTTCTATTTTCTTTTTCTATTTTTTCTATTTTCTTTTCTATTTTTTTCTATTTTTTCTATTTTCTTTTCTATTTTTTTTCTATATTTTCTATTTTCTTTTCTATTTTTTTTTCTATTTTCTTTTCTATTTTCTCGCCACTTCTTGTTGGTTCAAAAATCTGCTAGCAATGTTAAAAGCAGCAGTATTTTAAGATGTAGTTATCAAAGGAACTCAACCACAGAGCAGGCAGCAAGTTGTACTGCTAGGGGAAAAAATGAAGGAAAAAATGAAGGAAAAAGAAAAAGTGAAATAGCAATTGCTTTGTGAGGTTCTACAGCTTCTCATAACCAATTCTGGGGTTGTGGACTCTCCATCCCTTCAAGTGCCCAGGGCCAGGTTGGAGGGAGCTTGGAGCAACCTGGGATAGTGGAAGGTGTCCCTGCCCTGGCAGGGGTGGAACTGGATTATTGCAATATCCCTTCAAACTCAAACCATCCTAGAATTACACTGAGGGAATAAAACACCTGCAGGTTTTATTTCCTACCTTACTAGATACCACATCTGGAATAGAAACATCAATATTATCTTTCTTTAGGTTTTATCTCCAATGACTCAGACGTTGTACGAGGAGAAATAACACAAAAGGATTTAAATAATCCTGGACTGGATACCAAAATAAGATAGCAGGTAACTACAAAGGCAGGTAGAACAATGTTGAAGCTTCTCACAGGCAGCCGATCTCCCCAGGCTGGAGAGAGGAGTTGCTCCACCCGGAGTTGCTTCCTCAGGCCAATGTTATTGTTTGTGAACTGCCCTAAACAGCACTGAAAACAATCTCATACATCACTAAATACCAAAGGCAAACGATTCCCAGGAGTTTCGGTTTCAGTTAGTGTAAAGTACTGTAAGGGAAGGAAGTAAAGTATTTCAGACATATGTGGTGAGTTAGTGCTCTGGTTTCTCTGTAACAACTAATACATCTTTTTTTAATGAAAGCCTTGCCCATAAAGAACAGCAGAAAACAGAAGCAAGCAAACTTCCACTCTATATATGCATAGATTAAATCAAAATTCCCCCAGAACTGATACTACTTAATTTTCTAGGGGGTCTATTCTGAATATTAAGAATAATAATGAAATTACTTCTTCCTGCCATTCCATTGCACCAGGCTTGTGTTATGAACAGCACAGAGTGTCCTGGCGAGACTGCAAATCCAGAGCACCTAAGAATTCCCACACAGGAAAGCAGAAGAGAGTATTCCCTGAAGGGTGCTTTATTTAGGTTGTTTATTTTGCACATTTCACACACTGTATAAAATCTCCATCGCCAACGTAAAATTCTCAAATTAGCACAGAACCACAGAATATCCTGAGCTGGAAGGGACCCACAAGGATCATCCAGTCCAGCTCCTGGCGCTGCACAGCCACCCCAACCATCCCATCCCGGGCATCCTTGGGAGTGGTGTCCAAATTCTACTGGAGCTCTGGCAGATTTGGGGCTGTGCCCATTCCCTGGGGAGCCTGGGCAGTGCCAGCACCCTCTGGGGGAAGAACCTTTCCCTGAAACCCAACCTAAACCCCCCCTGGGGCAGCTCCAGCCACTCCCTTGGGCCGTGTCACTGTCACAGGGAGCAGAGATCGGAGCTGTCCCTCAGGAGGAGCTGCAGACCCCGACTCTTCTCCAGCTGAACAATCCCAGTGCCCTCAGCCACTCCTCATATGGCCCCCCTAGAGCCTTCACCATCTTTGTAGCTGCTGCACTCATCATCAGAACTCCATTTAGGCTGGAAGGGACTCTGGATATCAAGCCCAGCTCCTCAGCTAAGCAGGGCCACATTCAAAGTAGGATAAGGATTTGATCCAGCACTGCAATGTCTGGTTTATTCATCAGTGCCACCATCATATTTTCTGAAAAATCCCCTTGTCCAGGATTCTTCTCCTGGGAAGCTGAGAAGCCTCAGAGAAAAAGGAAAACAATTCTTAACTCATTTGATTCTCCTGTGTTGTGCTGCTTTGGAATGTGTTTGGAGATTGTGATTGTTTCATTGGTTTCATGTGAATTGTTTTGATTTATTGGCCAATCAGGGTCAAGCTGTGTTAGATCTGGAGAGAGTCATGAGTTTTTCTTTAGTATCTTTTTAGCCTTCTGTAAGTGTCCTTTCTGTGTTCTTTAATATAGTGTAGTATTCTTTAATATAATATAGTATCTTAAAATAATAAATTACCCTTTTGAGAACATGGAGTCAGATTCATCATTCCTTCATCTGAGAACCCCACGAATGCAAGACATGAGCCCCAGAAAGGACTCAGCACTGCAGATGTGGTCTTAGAACAACTGCTGAGAGGGGAACTCTTGCTTCCCTTCACTCTCTATTATTTCTATGTTAAACCCACCAGAACAGCTCCACGTTGATGTGGCTCTCCAGTCCCATGTTGTGATTTTCCAGCAGGCTCTGACACCCTCCCTGCAGGGCAGTGCTCAGTCAGCCTCCACCCAGCCCACACCACACCAGCAGGCAATCCCACCCCCTGCAGGACTCAGCACTGGCTTTTGCTGAGCTTCCCTTGGTTCTGCAAGCTGAGATACTCCTCATGCCAGCCCTACTTCTTGAGCACATCAACCTTCCTCCCAAACTGGTGTTATCTGGAAATTTATTGAGGGTGCATTTCACCCCACTGCCCAGCCCAATAACAAGACATTAAACAAGGTCAGCTCGACCCCAAGCCCTGCAGAATTCCCTTGCAATTGGTGGACATCAATTTCCCACCCCTACTATCGAAGTCCAGCCAATTTTTGACCTCCTGTAGTCCCCATATCCCCTGAACATTGTAAAGGGGCTGAGAAGACAAAGCCTGTATTTCATCTACCGTTAGAGAGCAAAGCCTATATTTCATCTATGTTTCTCTCTATTGTGTACCTTTTACACAGCAATACAGGAAAAAAAAAAGCTATCCTAAAAAAAACACCACCAGAAAAAGAACAGAATTTTGTTGTTACAAACAACTTGGGTGAGAGACTTGATGGAATCTGTGGAAAGGTTCCTTAGGATTTTCTTTGTTTGTTTTTCTTTTTTTCTTAATAACAACACACTGAGCTTTCAACTCATTACTATACAGCTAAAATGAGACTCAAAGCTGTCTTTTGATGGTCATGTGTGGGATCTCAGCACCTCAGTCCTGAGGTGCTGAGCCACCGAGACCACCCTTGGGGGGCTCGGGAGTCCTGGAATGTTCCAGAAGTGTCTGGTGGCTGGACTTTGATCCTACACAGGAGACGACACCTGTATGAGGATAGGAGGATTTCACCGGGGTGAATGGTGAAGGGATTAGTTAATTAGAGGGTGAGACACAGGGTTTAGGATTTCTGTACAGGGGGGTTTAGAGAAGTAAGATGGAGGAATTGGGGCGTGTCCTGTCCTTCTTCTTCTTCTTCTTCTCCTCCATCTTCTGTGGTGATGGTGGCACTTTGGGATTGGTCATTACTAAAAGTGCACCAGGCAATAAGGGTAAAAGGTATTGGGGAAAAATGATAAATATTGTACACGTAACCATGGGTATAAAGATAGGTGGCTGTCCGGAGGGCAGCACAGTGTGCTCATGGCTGGCTGCTGAGCAGAGCTCTGTCGGGCCGAGAGAAAATCTTTTAGATAAACAATTAATAAACATAAAAACCGAAAGAAGAACTGAAGCCTCTTCTCGTCCTTTGATACGCGGGCTGCCCCAAGGCCACTCCGGGCCTTTCCAGGCCATCCAAACAGCCGAAAACAGGACAGTCATGCACAGGGTGTATCTGCCATTGGAGATCAACCACCTCACCCACTTAGGCTGGGGGGGTTTTCCATCACTTTCCAGTACAGCACAGTTCATGAATTCCAAGGGCATGGCGCTAAGCTGGCACACACACACAGAGTCACAGAATCATGGAATGGTTTGGGGTGGAAGGGACTTTAAAGACCATCTGGTTCCAAGTCCCCTGTCATGGGCAGGGACACCTCCCACTATTCCAGGCGGCTCCAAGCCCTGTCCAACCTGGCCTGGACACTTCCAGGGATCCAGGGGCTTCTCTGGGTAACCTGGGCCAGGATCTCACAGGGAAAAATTTCTTCCCAATATCTAACCTAAATTTCACCTTTTTCAGTCTAACCCATTACTTCTTGTCCTACCACCGCAGTTCCTGATGAAGAATCCCACTCTGCCTTCCCTGTAGTCCCTTGGATACTGGAAGGTGCTGTGAGGTCTCCACACCATCTTCTCCTCTCCAGCCCAAATTCTCTCACCCTGTCCTCACAGGGGAGTTCCTCTGGTCCCCTTGTCAATTTGGTGGCCTCCACTGGACCTGTTCCAACATTTCCATGTCCTTCATACACTGAGGGCACCCAAAATGCACCCAGCACTGCCAGTGGGCTCTCACAAGAGCAGAGCAAAGGGGGACAGTCAACTCCCTCAACCTGCTGGCCACACTCCTTTGGATGCACATTTATTTTGGAATTTCATCACTGGGGACCTGCCAAGGCAGAACAGATGCTAATTCAAACAGCCTGTTGTTCAGAGACAGAATTCCAGACATGGCAAAAGAGAACATTTCCAGAAACCTCCTTTGGTCAAGCTTGAAGTAAGCCCTGGCTCTCTCCCAGGCTTCTCCAGGAACTGATCCATCTCCATCCTCCTCCTGCTGTTCTAGATATTTTGTCAGAAGAACAGAGAGCAGCAACATCATCCCACGCAGAACTAACAGCCACTTCTGTCCCACACACTCCACAGACAGATCTGGTTGAGGAGACATCAACTTTCTTTTTTTTCCTCCTTTGTTTGTTTCAACAGAACCATGAGTAATACACGTAATTATGCCACTGCATATGGCACCTAAACCTTCCTGATCACCCCAGCACCAGGCATTTGTCTGCCTACCTGATCCCTGGATTTGGGATTGTGGTTTTCTCCCCCATGGCAAAGTTCAGGCTGTTTTTCCCCTTCTGCTGCAAATTAAATTCTCCCTCCTAACCCACTGTCCCTTACCACTGCCACCATCAGCACTGATTTTCTGAATAGCAGCACAATCAATCCCAGGAACTCTGGATTAAACTTAACCCTGCGGGGAGGGAAACAACAAAATCACAAAATTTGAAGGGCTACAACCTCAACTGGCAGTGACAGCCAGGAAAAGTCTTAGAAATGTAAAAGAAAAGAATCTGATATATATTCCCAGCACTAAGTGGCAATTGGCAGAACAGAACAGCAGGTGCCAAGGAGAAGTTGGTGTGTCTGAAACACAAAGTGACATTAAATTGGTTTTCAGCTCATTCTGACTAAAGCAAAGAGACACAAAATAAGCTTTTTACTAAAACCCAAATGCATTAATTAACACTAAATATATGGACTTCAGGCTGTATTCGCAAGAATAAGCTATTTAACAGAGATGTCATCCTTAACAGCATATAATTCCATATTACATTTTAAAAACAATTATCTCAGTAGGCTATTACTGCTAAAAATTAAAAAGGAAAAGAACAGATCTTTTCAGTCAGCTTCTTAACAAGCACATCTAAACTGTTTTCTTTAATTATTAAAAGGAAAGCCTTTAAAAAATGCCAAAATTCTCCCACACAACTGTTAAGAGTGCACAAAGCCCTGTAACACAAATTTCCTTTCACACAAAATACTGCTCAGGCAAAGAATGGTTGTTCTTCACAAATGCTACTTAGAAATGTTGAAAACTACCCAACATTAAGTCTTTGGGGATGCAGTTAAATTTTTTTGCCTTTAGAGCAATGCATAAAATGAGTAGAAATCTGTACATGTCTAAGTAGCAAAAAAAATAACCCCGCAAGGATTGACTCACAAAAAGTCCAAAAATTTGCAAATAAATCCAGCTGAATGTACAGTATCAGAAGTTTTAGGCAGTTACCACAGGGAATGTAACAGCTGGTAAAAATATCATCCATACTATAACCTAGGAGACAGACTGGGAATAGTAAAATTAAGATTAGTATCTACGAGTGGTTTGTTATGTATCACAGTGAAAACAGGGAAAAAAAAGATTAAAAGAACAAGCATTTAGTCAAACTAAACATAAAAATTCTTCCAGTCTGCCACTTGAAAGCTTGCACATTAGGCTAAGTACTGCTCCTACTGCTGCTTCAAGGAGTGTGTTTATACTTGGGCTGGGTATTGTTTGTGTTCTTTTATCTTAGATATAATGAACCTCTTTTTATTAACTGTGCCAATTGATTAAAGTTTCATTTAAATATGAATGCATCTCCTGCACTGTTTCTAGATAAATTCTCTTTTTTGCTGTTTTATGTAAATTATATAATTATTAATGAAGGAAGAAAATACCTGATTTTCTTTCTTCTTTTCTTTTTGGGTTTTTTTTTGGTGTGGTTTTTTTTTGTCTGTTTTGGTTTGGTTTTTTTGTTGTTGTTGTTTTTGTTTTGTTATGAACAATACAGTTCTGAGTCCTTAGAGAAAACATTACCTTGTAATTTTAAAGGGAATTACATTTCTATAGAGTAAAAGATAAAGCCAGGTATGTTTTGGATTGAGTTAACAGAAGGCAGGTTGCTGTTAAATCACCTTAGAAGATAATTCTACATCACTGAACAAAACCTTCACCAAGATTTATATATCAAATTCTATAATTTGTTATTTATGGGGATTATCCACCAGGATGACAGAATGATGAGTAATTGAAACCAATACTTTCTTTAATGCAAATGTACGAAGCTTTGGAGGTGCCACCAGGATAAAAGAGATACAAAAAAAAGTTATTTATTTGATTATTACAAAACTGTACTGGAAAGATTCCCTGCATCTCCTCTCCCACAAGAACAGGGTTTTTTTCTGATCTGCAGCCACAACAAGGATCTTTTTGAGGCAGCAGCACTGGCCCATCATGAACAGCACTCGATGAATTGCAGCTGCTGGTTCTGCTCTGTCCGGTTTTTGGCTGTTTGAAGGGCCTGGAAAGGCCCGGAGTGGCCTTGGGGCAGCCCGCGTATCGAAGGACGAGAAGAGGCTTCAGTTCTTCTTTCGGTTTTTATGTTTATTAATTGTTTATCTAAAAGATTTTCTTTCAGCCCGACAGAGCTCTGCTCAGCAGCCAGCCATGAGCACACTGTGCTGCCCTCCGGACAGTCACCTATCTTTATACCCATAGTTACGTGTACAATATTTATCATTTTTCCCCAATACCATTTATTCTTATTGCTCGGTGCACTTTCAGTAATGACCAATCCAAAGGTGCCACCATCACCACAGAAGATGGAGGAGAAGAAGAAGAAGAAGAAGGACAGGACACACCCCAATTCCTCCATCTTACTTCTCTAAACCCCCCTGTACAGAAATCCTAAACCCTGTGTTTCACTCTCTAATTAACCAATCCCTTCACCATTCACCCCGGTGAAACCCTCCTGTCCTCATACAGGTGTCGTCTCCTGTGTAGGATCAAAGTCCAGCCACCAGACACTTCTGGAACATTCCAGGACTCCCGAGCCCCCCAAGGGTGCTCTCGGTGGCTCAGCACCTCAGGACTCAGATCCTGAGATCCCACACTGCTCCACCTGCAGCCACAGCCACACCAGATTTCCCCTTGGCTCAAATAAATTGTCTTATTCACCCAACTGATGGAGTTAAAATTGTGCAAAGCCCACCATGGCAAATAATTGTGAATTTAAAACCAACCCAAGCTGCTCAAATGATTTCATACACATGATAATACAGTGCTAGCAGAACTAAGAGCCCTTATGCAAAGGTTGCTTGCATCAACTCGGTGTTTAGATGCTGTTTAGGATTTAGCTATCAAAATTATGATCTTGCACTTTTTCCACTCAATATGTAAATATTGGACTTCTTCAAGGCAATTCTCTTTGGGACTCCTGACATTTAAAATAAAACAATGGCAGAAGGAGCAAATGAACTTTCTTACTTTAATGCAGGACAGCACATTCGGACTCTATTTCTATTTACTGAAACACTCCATTTAAAAATTCCATCAGGATTGTACTGCAAGCTGGTTTTGCTCTCTTGTTCCAGTTATTTACTTTCTCTTAATGCTTTTTGCATCAAGTTCTAATTCTCATTAAAAACTAAATGTTTTAATTCTCATTAAAAAATAAACAGCCAAACCTTTCCTGTACACACACAAGTTTTGATGACAGAGTGGTAACTAAAAGGAGTTTCCTACAAACTGAAAAATAAATGTCAGTCTTACAAACTGCACTTATTTGTTACTATTTATTAAGTAAACAATTAAGTATTTCAAATGCCTATTTTTAAGTTTTGAAGGCCTTTGTTAAGTAAACTGGTTTTGCAATAAATCTTAGGCCAAAAAAATGTGATTTGTTGTGTTGACAAACTTGGAAAAGTGAGAAGAGGATTTAGAGGAAGGTGTGGGAGTGGGATATAGAACAGCACATGCCTGGCAAAGGTTGCTGGGGTGTTTGAGGGTTTTTTGGATTGTTTTTAATATTGCACTGGAAGAAAAAAATAAGAAATACATCCTGTGAAAAACCCTTTTTAAAAGTTTCATCAGTTTTACATGATACAAGGAAGAGAAGAGACTGCTCCGTGCATACATTTCAGATAAATAAAATCATCAGCACTCTGAAATTTAATTTTGAGATTCCTCAAATCTGTGGAAACCAAGAATCTGCATTTTTGATATAATCTGCTAAATAAATTTTTATTAAATTTGGTTAGTCAGATTGTTTCTGAAACAGGAAAACACCATCTCCAGAAAACAAAAATATATTGATTTATGCTGAATTGTTCAATGTTAATCCACAACTTCAAGAGAAACTGGGATGAACAATCCCTGCACTCAACCCGGCAGAGTCACACAGGTCTGCAACAGAGGGGCAGTGCCCAAAAACACATCCACAAAATTATTAAATTATTAATTTGTGAAGGAATTGCTTTTAGCTGACAAGCAACTCTCCAAAGCTTAACAACTATCTTAACAAACATCTTGAAAATATCAGCAATTAAGAAGGATGAGTCTAAAAAGAACAAGTGGTTTTTTAGGATGTAGTTATATGAAATTAAGGATAGGATTGCACATATTGAATAGCAGGAAATGTTTGTTTTCAGGAACACAAACAGATCACTGTGCCACAAAAGAATAATTAGAAATATTTACATTTCTTGGATGGCATTTTCTCTTTTCTAATCTTCCTCTATGTATTGTTGTTATTGTTGATTTTAATAATTTCAAACATTTGTACCTATGACTGTGAATACAAATTAATTAAAATAAAATCAGCAGGAAAGGTTCCATTCCTAAGCAACTAAATTAACCCAGGTCAGCACCCAATGATTTAATGCAGAATTAGACAAGCAGAAATTGCTTTCATTAATATATTCAGATTTCTAAAAGAATTAGAAGTTGGTCAGTACTGGAATAACCATTGATATGTTTATTCTCCCCCAAAGGCTTTCTTGGGAATTCAGATTTCATAGAAAATGTTCTCGATTTTTTTTTTTTAAATAATGCTGACTATTGAGTAGGTGAGACAAAATTAAATTAAATGGTAATGAATCATAATATAACATGAAAACAAGGGGCAAACAACAAACCTTGCCTCTAAATGAGGCAGGATCTGCCTTTAAGTGACAGATGTTGTTTTACAAACACAATTCACACACAGAACACCTTCAATATTCCCCATATGTGTCACCACCAAGCCAGCTTGAGATCTAAATAACCTGATGTTTTCCCACACAGGCAAGTGCAGGTGGATGGAATCTGTTCACGAGGCTTCAATATTCACTTTTATCCATAAATGAAACAGGAGTCACAGAAAGGACATTAAGTGAGACAACCTCAGACAATTACCATAGAAACCCACTTACATCTCTTAAATATTTTTGGCCAGCAGATGAATTCAAGTCATTAAGTATTTATGCTCTCTTAAATACAATCTGTTAGAAATGGGAAAATTATTTAATTTCATGCCCAAGCAAAGGTTTTCACACCTGTTACTTTCTGAAAGCCCCAAGTATTTCCTGTTTAGCCACAGAGGCTCTGAAGGCTGTGGTTCCCTGATGTTCCAACATCCCTGATAAACTTTCAGCTCCAGCAGAGGCTGGGAAGGGGCTGAAGCACCAAGAGGGGCTTGAATCCATCAATAATGAATCCATTATTCATTAAGCTCGCGATGCTCTGCCTGAGGAATGAATCCCAACTCTGCCCTGCGCTGACCTGGGGCACAGCCTGCACTCACAGATAAAGTCCCCATTTAAAACCCTGTTGCCACAAGAAGAGCAGCTGATTTCTCTCCAGCTGATGAATCCCCTGATTTTTAAGAAGGTGTTAGGTTGCTTATTAGCCTCAAAAGTTGAGCAGCCAGCTCAGGGGGAAGCCAGAACTTCCTCACCGAGAATATTTAGGCTAAGTGGAAAGGAATGATTTGTTAGGAGAATAAGAAGTCTCAGTGCTGACCTGAAACTATGCAGTCTCTAAAAATAATAAAAAGGAAAACCTACACACACACACTCCAGAGGAGCACATTCCTTCCTTTTGTTTAACACACAGGAAAAAAATCATCCTTTCAGAGACAGCAGAAAAAACTCCCAGAAAAATCCAAAACACCACAAAGACTCCCACAATACTTATTTAAAGTTGCATTTCTCATTGTTTCTGATTATCAATCTCTGTGTGGTTGTTTACTCTTGACCCAGGCCTTGATCTCAATCCCACAACTTAATAAAAATCTTACAGCTTTTTTAGACTAGCACAATCTGACAATCTTTTTATTAACAAAAAACGTCTTGAGAACTGAAATGGGAGAAAGGTCAAAAAAAAGCATCATAACCTTTCCTGCTTGCTCTATGAAAAAAAAAATCTTAATATTATGCTTTGTGTTTGTTCACATCTTTTTTTTTTTTTTTTCCTTTTCAGGAAATTGCTCAGACTGTAATCATCACCTTTCCCAAAGCCCAGAATAATATAACTCAATAATAAATGTAATTAAAATGTAACAGCTAAGATCCCTGGACTCAAGATCTCACATACAGAGTACTTCTGCTCATCAAAGGTCTCCATCAGCTTCTTTACTTTATCTTGAGCCTGTGATAGAGATCTTGGAAGTGAAATACTTCAGCCTTCAAGGATAATAAATAAAAGGACATAATAAATAAAAGGACATAGGAATAAAAGGACAGAGGAAAGAGACCCGAGACCTCAAGAACAGTTCTGGCATTTGATATATGAATAAAGTGGAAAGGAAACAGATGGCACAGTATGCATAAAATTCACTATTATGCTAATGAAATTAATCAAACTAAAGCTGACCACAAAGCAGCACAGAGGACACTTGCTGCTTTTAGGGATAAAATGGGAGACAAAACTTCAATGCTAAAATAAAAAGTTAGCAGAGAGAGGAAAAAACAAGGATATTCATAAAGCTATTGCTATTCCAAAGAGATGCTGTGATGTGATTGCCACTGTTCAGAAAGGGAGAGAATGAAATTTAGCAAAACAAAAGGACAAAACATTCTGGCAAAAAAAAAAAAAAAAGAAAACCAAAACAACCCAAATCATTCTGGCACCATATGCATGGAAAGGGTGTAAAAATATTTGATCTATCTCACACCAAAACAGAACCGGCTCCACCTCCCTGTCTTTCCTGGCACTGGCACAGCAGAACTCTGGTTTTACAGACCTTGAAATGACCCCAAGCTGCACCAGGGGAGGTAGAAATCAGATATTCCTTAGTGGTGAAACTGGTGGTGCTGTGCTGATGGTTGGACTTGATTATCTTAGAGGTCTTTCCCAACTTTAATGGCTCTGTGATTCTCTGAATACCATCTGACTTCCTTGGGAAATCTATTTCAATGTTTCCTCAGTCTTGCTGCAAGAGAGCTTCTCCCAATATCAATTTGCAATCTTCTGAGTCGGAAATTAACTCCATTATTTCTCTTCCTACCCATTCCTTCCACAGAAAACAAATCATCCCATTGCCTCCTCGTGTGTTTGAGAACTACTTTCCACTTCACTCACCTTTCCTCAGAATAACTGCTCCATTCTGTCCCATCTTTCACAGAAAGTCGTGTTTTCAAGGTTTCTAATCTTAGTTATCACTATTATCTTATTTGAGTACCCTTAACTGAAATCTTTGCTCAATGCGGGGTTTAAACCGGGCATTTATCAAATCCTGGAGGGACAGACACTGAGCTCTGCTCTCTGTGACAGGGACAGGACCCAGGGGGATTTCTGTGGGATACCAGGGAAGGTTTTTCCCCAGGGAATGGGCACAGCCCCACATCTGCCAGAGCTCCAGGAGAGTTTGGACAACATTCCCAGGGATAGGATGGGATTGTTGGGGTGTCTGTGCAGGGCCAGGAGCTGGACTGGATGATCCTTGTGTGTCCCTTCATGCTCAGGAGATTCCCTCAATCTTTCCCCTTACTTTACCAGCACAGCCCCACCAGGGCTGAAAAGCATGGCAGGAGTATTTTCAGGAAGGATTATCTCTGATGCACAGCTGATTTAGTGCAGGCCTGTTCAGGAAATCACAACACTCTCGCCATGCTCATCCATGAGGCGTTCTACAATTCCTCGTCCCCTCTGCGATGGCAGGTCACTGATGTGTATTTATGCAGTTAATTACACTTGGCCAAAGGCAGAGCTTTCTAATTGTCTGGACTGAATTAGATTCTATATTTTCAGATTATCATTTGCACTTTGCCAAGGTTATGTTGACTCCTCATTCTGTCTCCCAGCTCAAGCTTGGTGTTGAAGGCATTTCTCCTTTCCATCATCTGGACCTTTGGTTAAAATACTGAAAAAAATCAGAATTCCATTGAGCTGACACACTTTTATTGACAGTGAAACCAGGGAGTAAATCTCAGTCCACAGCAGCTGCACCTAAACCATGGCTTCCCCCTGACAATGTCACTTCAGGCAGCATTAGAAGTTTTAAACAAGTCCAGGCACACAGCACCAGGCTCTCCTTATTTAGTCAAGTTTCATCCCTGATACAGGAGCTAACTGCAAAAATCCACGTTTCTTACACTCTGTACAAACACCACAAAAAGTGCTGGCAGGAATTAGCTGAGAATCAAATCACTGCCTCAAAAACAGGCAGTGGAACTGGAACAAAAAACTGAGAGAGGAGTGATTGGAGAGAGCAAACCTCCCTCCCTGCACACCCCTTTGTGAAACCTTCACCAATTTCGTGTTCTAGCTCCTTTTTTGCCCAAATCTGAGGCTGAGGAAGTCTTGGCTCTTGCCAATCAGTGATTCAAGGAGAGTGATCCCTGAAAATTTCCCAAGCCAAGCCATCTCCCACAGCCCCCTGTCAGGAGCCAGGACATCCCTCTGTCTGTCCTGGGCAGCCCAGACCCTGCCAGGGGGCTCAGAGACCCTGGCACAGAGCCCAGAAATGCCCCTGTGGGTTTGATTATGACCCATGGAGCAAGTGACCAACCTTAGATGAAGATCTGCAAGCCACAACAAATTAAGTAGAATGACAGTGGATTTATCACAGGGTGAAAAAGTAGATTTGGGGGTTTTTAGAATGGGGATTAAGGGGGGCATGATGGAGGGATCTGGGAATGTCCAGCCTTTCTCCTTCTTCTTCCTCTTGGCCTCCATCTTCTGCTGTGATGGTGGCACTTTTGGATTGGTTTAGAGTAGAAGCTCACTGTCTAACATAGGTAATAGGTACTGGGAAGTTATTGTAAATATTGTACATTTAGTTTTTAGTATAAAGACATAACACGACCCCAGGGGCAGGCAGAATGCCTCTGTCTGACCTGCTGAACAGACCTTGGCTGGACAGGAGAAAGAATTTTATACATAAGAAACAATGAACAACCTTGAGACCAAGAAATGAAGAGCCCTGACTCTTTCTTCAAGCACCAGGCTGGGAAAAGAGACTTTCCAGCTTTTCTTGGGGTCACTGTGGTCAGTGAGAGATCCCAACAGCCCCCTGCCCCTGGACACTGCTAAAGACAGCAAACAGGGCAACCCCAGCTCAGCCTGGCAGCCCTTCCCAGCATCACATCTCAAACACCCATCCTTCAGGGGTTTTGCTGATTTTTAACAGGACTCTGCTGTCACAGACAACTTCTATAAAAAAATTCTTTCCTTAGGATTTTTTCCTCCTGAGAAGCTGAGAGGCCTCAGGAACAAAATGTAAACAATGGTTATCTGCTGCTGTGGAATGCAACAGGTGCATCTGTGATTGGTCTCATGTGGTTGTTTCTAATTAATGGCCAATCACAGTCAGCTGGCTCGAACAGAGAGTCCGAGCCACAAACCTTTGTTCTCATTCTTTTCTATTCTATTCTTAGCCAGCCTTCTGATGAAATCCTTTCTTCTATTCTTTTAGTATGGTTTTAATGTAATATATATCATAAAATAATAAATCAAGCCTTCTGAAATATAGAGTCAGATCTCCATCTCTTCCCTCAACCTGAGACCCCTGTGAACACGGTCACACTCTGCCTCTGAAAAGCAAAGGAATTAACAGGACTTTTGCCTCTGCTGCCTGGATGCAGCAGCTGATAATTCCTGATGTGTTATCCTCTTGGAAGGCTGGAAGAAAATTTCAACAGAAATTTCAAAATTTTAAAATTTCCATTTAAGCCATGCAAAGATTATGTCTTGGCTAACCAAGTACTAAAAAACATATTCATTCCCACCTGAAAAATCTGTGTAAGAATTGCCTGGAAACTGGGTTGTTCAAGTCCATGGATATGGCCCAAAATCTGCCCAGATCTCCCCATGCTGAAAGCAGAGATGTGTTAGGGCAGCTGAGTGAGTGACAGAAAACATTCCTCATGTGCTGTGCCAGGGTACGGCACAAATCATTTTAATTTTCTCTTTGCAGTTTCTTCATAGTTAAGGCCATGATGTATAATTTTTATTCTAACATCTAGAAAACCACCAGAATTTTAAATCTTGAATCAGAATCTTAAACCTTTAGCAAAATACAGATTTTTTTTTTAAGGTTTTATCTATAATGCTCCTTCACAAAGAAAAGCACCTCTGTTTATTCCATCTTTGAACAATTTGATTTTACATTTATGTGTAGGAATCTGTATCTAAAAGCATATGTGATTTAAAATAAATCTAGGGATACTTGTGGAATCTACAAGGTAAAACTTTTATCAGCCCTAATGCTTTTTAAAAATGTATTTTACAGGCAATTTCCTGTCACACATTTAACAGCAAAGTTAACATAAATGTTTAAAATATTTTTACTCAACTATAAAAAGAATTAAGATTGCGTCACTTAAGAAAAAATGTCTCTTTAGTAGAGCTACAAAAATCAGTCCATGACAGTCCCATTGATTGCACAGGTTAAAAGAAAAAGATTCTATTTTTTCTGGGTTTTTGTTTTTCTTTGTTTTGGGGTTTGTTTTGTTTTGTTTTTTTTTTTTTGTTTTTTTTTTTTTTATTTATTTCTCTTTTAACTGCTACTTGTTCATAACAAGCACCAGCTAAAAAGAAACAGAGGACTGAAGGTTCCAGTTCTTACCAAGGAGGAATTTCAAGGAAAACCCAGCACAGCATTTAAGTATATCCTTAGCACTAAACAAGTACTTGCATTAAAATTAGCAGGAGTTTGAATTGTTTTCATAAATCAAGTGAATAAAAATGAACCAGTAAATCCCAGAGTCATGCAGCAGAATTAGAAGATAGCACGTTATAAATGCCACAGTATTTCTCACAGCACAAACTTGTAAGGATGAGAAAGTAAAAAAATTAATTCCTCTCAGCTCATAAACAAATAAGTGGAGAATATTAGACTTGAGACAACCTGCTATTAATACTCTGCTTTCAGTATTTATGGATTTGCATGAAATTATATCTCCCCTCTTGCTCCAGTTTCACACCCTGGCTGTTGATATTACACTACATTTTTGTGAAGAGGCTCATCAACAGTGGTTTTACCATTTCTGGGCCAGTATAACTGAAAAATGTTTTTTTGCCAGTGTTCTGCAGGCTGTTTGCTGAGCAGAGCCAGCGTCCCCATCCCCTGCAGGGCAGAGCTGCAGCTCAGGAAGGCACCAGAGGGAGCAGAGGCTGCCCAAGGTGGCATCGGCTGCTTTGGCTTCTCATTCCTCCTTGAACCTTCCCAAAACATCTCCCGGTGATTTCCACACCTCGCTCCTTCACAAAGCTCAAAAGGAACAAGTCAAAAGCTCACAGGACCTTTCCCCAACATCTCAGTTTTTCCCCCATATTTTTTTAAATCATAATTTCACTCTCCTATGCCTGGCTATAAAAAAAAAACCCCCATTGCTTTGAGTAATGCAGATTTTAAATCAGCGATGTTTGTACAACTCAAAAAAATCAGAGAATCACAGAATGGTTTGAGTTGGAGGGGACCTTGCAGGACATCCATTTCCAACCCCATTCCATGGCAGGGACACCTTCCATCAGCCCAGGGTGCTCCAAATCCATCCCAGCCTTGGGCATTCCAGGGATCCAGGGGCAGCCACAGCTGCTCTGGGCACCCTGTGCCAGGGCCTCGCCAAAAATAACAACACAATGCCCGCAAACCTTCCAATTTTAGTTCTGTTTACAAATATTCCTATTTTGGATGAGTTGATAAAGTAAAAGTTGGGTAAAAAAAAATGAGCTGATAAAGTAAAAGTAAAGTTGGGTAAAAAGAATGTATTTTTATCATGTCCCACTGCAGGGCAACCATGCCAGGAAAAAAACAAACACAAGCAAAAAACCTATGGAGCAAACAAAAATGTTTTACAGACATTTTCTTTCAAAGCATCCTGGTGCATCATCCCTGCAGTACCACAGCACCCTCAAACAAGTGTCACAAAACAGCAATCTCTCTTCTTCTGAGCTCCAAAACTTTCCAATTGCCTGCGGCACTCTCCAAATACTTGAGGTTTTTGTTATTTTTCTCCTTTCATCAAGTCAGACGGCTGCTCAGCTGTCTCATCCAGCAATGTTTTATTCCAATCAGCCACTTCAGAAGCAAGGCAAAGGCAGGTCAGGTTCTCATCATGAGCACATTTTGCTGATCTTGTACACACATCTGGTAAGAGACTCAGGGACAGCGTTGTTGTCATGAAAATTTACCTTGGGAGGAGAAGTTTGCAAGCAGTTTCTTTGTTTTGGATGAAATGCTCACACTGAGTCAGACAAGGCTGTTCTGTGAGCACTCATTCTGCGGAGGGGGGCATATGTGGCCCGAAGTTTGGAGTCCGGCTAGCTGAGGGCGAAAGGCCGACGCCCCTCTGCAATTCCTGGCCAGCGCCCTTCGGCGTCTGATGGCCTCGGGCTGCGCTGGCTGCGGACTGGCTCACACCGCTGGTATTGGGGAGGAACGGAGCTGACCATTTCCCGGGGGTTAAACATCGGTTTATTCAAGGTGTTGCGGGATCCAACCGCGGGAAAACCAACTGGGAAAAAGTTTTTCCATAGGGGGTGAAACAGGATTATAAAGGAGGGGGGTGGGTACAGGCAGAACCAATCGGGAAAGGTGAGGGGATGAACTTCACAGAACTGACACTCCATGGAGACCAATAATCAAAAGGTAAGGGAGGTGTCCTGGGATCCCAGCCAGCCACCATCTCCAGAGAGGAGAAGGTTCTCGAAACCTGGGAGGAGAAAGGGAGTGATTGACTGGACAGGGAGGAGACAACTTTCACTTATAAGGGAAACCAGGGGAGGAGCAATTACACATCGGCAACTATGAATAGCGGTTACCATAGCAACTTAGCTGACAGGCTAGCACTGGCGGGAAAAACTGGGGGAACGAAACCATTTTACACATAATAGGGGAGAACAATACATAAATTGGGGGAATAACACAAGAAACTTAACAACACACTACAACATCATTCCACGAGCATTTCAGCCCCTGAAGGTTGTGATTTCCCAGATTTCCATCATTTTCTCCCCAATACACCCAGTTTCCATCCCTCCAGCTGCAGAAGGGCTCCCTGTCCTCCCTATCCATGGGAATAGCTGCCTTCTGCTTCCCTGTGTGGAATAACTTACATATAAAAAATAAAAGCGTGTTCTAAATAAATAAATAGCAAACAGAAATGAACAGTGAACCATCATTTGCATCTCATCTCCAAGCAGAAGCAATTTTACAATATTAACTGTGCTGGGGGATACAATAAAATCAAAAGTCCTACATGGGGGAAAAATATTCAAAACATATTTTCCAAATTTATTTAGAAGCAGCCTCAAATAATCTGATTCAGTAAAACTTTTTTGTTTTCCCCTTCATCCTTCCCCACCTTTTTTTTTTTTGTGTGTGTGGATGGATCACCCTCCTCTAAAACACCTCCTGTGAAAGGAAAAATACTTGGGTGATGTGTGAATGTTGCCATAAAATAATTGAGCATTCAGGTCTAAGGTGGTTAATCAGACTTGATCAATAGGGTCAACAGAATGTGTTGACCTGATCAATATGGAAAATGTAATGCAAAATGCTAATTTTTCATATATATATATATATATATATATATATATATATATATGCACCTTGTATTGAGACAGAATCTCAACCAAATCCAAAATCTATTAAACTTAAATCTGGGCTACGTCTCAGAAACATCTGAAATACAGAGATTTAGTTACTTAAAAAAAAAAACGTGTCAAACCAGAATAAAACACAATAAAAAAGCCTCAGATCATGTTTTTTTATATAAAGTTTTTCAGTAACCTCTACGAGATTTACTACAGTAAGACTGCAATAAATACATCTACAAGGATAAGCAACATCATAAAAATCTCATGAAAAGTAAAAATGAGTTGTGCAGGAGTATGAAATGAAATTACAAATGTTAATAAAGGCTTTATGAATATCAAATTTCCCACCTATTCTCAGTGGACAAAAGTGGGGCTTAATGACTCCAGCAAAAAGCACATTTTGATGCCACAATTAAGTTTTTGATAGTTCCACCCTACAGAAATGGAAATTCTGGAAACCCAGCACAGGCTTCCCTGCTGGACTGGAGTGAAATGAGATGCTGATTGCTCATTTTCTGGCTCAGTGAGCTCCTTGCAGAGTGCTGGGGAGCTGTGGGGACAAATCCATCACCCCACAGAGGCACAGCGACAGCCCCACGGCCCCACCCCAGCACAGCCTCTGCAGGTTTAGGGCAGCCACCAACGGGGAAATCCACAGGAAAATGTTCTGCACAGTTCTGGGCGGCGAGATGGAGAAAAGGGATAGAAAAATGGTTTATTACATTCAGTTTTACACCCTCCTTTGTGTCGGGTTTTTGGCTGTTTGAAGGGCCTGGAAAGGCGCGGAGTGGCCTTGGGACAGCCCGCGTATCGAAGGACGAGAAGAGGCTTCAGTTCTTCTTTCGGTTTTTATGTTTATTAATTGTTTATCTAAAAGATTTTCTTTCAGCCCGACAGAGCTCTGCTCAGCAGCCAGCCATGAGCACACTGTGCTGCCCTCCGGGCAGTCACCTATCTTTATACCCATTGTTACGTGTACAATATTTATCATTTTTCCCCAATACCATTTATTCTTATTGCTGGGTGCACTTTCAGTAATAACCAATCCAAAAATGCCACCATCACCAAAGAAGATGGAGGAGAAGAAGAAGGAGGACAGGACACGCCCCAATTCCTCCATCTTACTTCTCTAAACCCCCCTGTACAGAAATCCTAAACCCTGTGTTTCACCCTCTAATTAACCAATCCCTTCACCATTCACCCCGGTGAAACCCTCCTATCCTCATACAGGTGTCGTCTCCTGTGTAGGATCAAAGTCCAGCCACCAGACACTTCTGGAACATTCCAGGACTCCCGAGCCCCCCAAGGGTGGTCTCGGTGGCCCGGCACCTCAGGACTGAGATCCTGAGATCCCACACTTTGAAGGCTCAGCATTCTGGTGGCCACATCCGTAACAGACACATTAGAAGAGCTCCTGACTCACAGCAGCCGAGTTGACTCATCCACAGTGTGCTTTACCTTTGTATCTGCCAGCAATTCAGTGTGAAATCTGCAACCAAACCTGCAGCTCAGACTGCCAGCTCCCCAGAACAATGGTAACGTGACTGATTTTCCAAGGAAGGCTTCTTTAAACAACCCTCATGAAACTCAATATGCAAGCGCCCAATGAATCCAGGCCCAACAGGCTGTTAACCCAAAACGATTTTCCCTAAAACAGGTAATTCCAAACTCATAAATGCAACCCCGCTGATTTCTGCCCTTTCCTGCAATAAAAACACACAAATTCAAAAGCTGTGTCGGAGTCAAGGGTAAGGAAAAACCTGGAAGCAGATGTTACCATGGGAGCCTTAAGGAGCACTGACACAAGAACTGTAAAAGCAAGAACCCACTTAAGGAGTCTGGCAGAGGAAATCCAGGACCACCACAGAGTGTGGCCTGAAGAAAGGCACAACAACCTCTGGGTTAAAACTGCAGTGATTTTTAATTTTTTTTAAAGTAAAGATTCTGAAAAGAATTTAAGAGGGCCCAGGTCTTATATCCAGAAAGAATAACAAAGAAGAAAAAAAAAAAAAGACTATCACAGGACCTAGATTGATGATCTAATAACTAGAATTATTTAATATTTTTTTTTTTTTTGGCCAAGGGAGGTATTTGAAAGAATTGACAAAAATGGTCAAATGGGAGTAGTAAGACAATCCTTCATAAATGCACTGTAGTCACTACAGGAAACTAAAATCTGAAATTGAACTTCTCACACCCTCACCTCAGGTGTTCCAAAACTGCTTTCCTTCACAAAATCCATCCCATAAAGAATGAGACCTTTAATATTTTCAGTCATTTTCTTTCCAGCTCAAAAATATTTAATTGCACTTTCTTGACAATTCCTAAGTTTTACAGGTATTTTGGAACAGGATGGGGCCTGGGGACAAACCCAAGTGACTGGTGAGAGCAAAGGGCTGGAGGGAGCTCAGGAGGATGAGGATGTTACTTAAAGAAGTAAACTTAAAGATGAAACTTAAAGATCCTTTGGGTTTTTGGGTTCCCTGTCCCAGCAGTTTTGTAGCAAAAGTTGCACAAGACTTTTGAAGGATTTATCCCACTTCAGGGCAAATCAGCTTTAGCAACATCACTGTTAATGAAAAGGAAAGCTCATAAACATCTTCATTTATTCTTAGATTTTGGCAAAATTGGTTTCTAATTTCTCTGCTGACAAAAGTATCTCTAAAGCCATTATTTGATTATACACAGAACTCCCACAGCTCAGTACAAACTGATATTCCAGGCTTTCCATCTCATTTCCATGAGAGATGGAAAATAAAAGATGTATGGATGTTTAATGTCTTTGCTGGCTCATCCAGGGCTGGTGCTGGGTTGTAAAACAAAAACGGTCGCAAAACAAAGAAAATAAATAAAAAGTGCTGAAATTAAACAACCAAAAACCAAAAGGAAAAAAAACCACAAAAAGCCACAAAACCCCCACAGCCAGTACAGCCAGTGTCCCTCACAGACTAATGTCGACTGAGGAAACTGCAGGGCCAATCACTTGAAAAAAGAACACAATTTTGTAACTTGATTGTATCAATTTTACTCTTGGACGCTTTAAGTTCAATGAAAAAGGCTGAGAAGTGTGCAGAACAAATGCATTACTAACCTCTCATTAAAGATGTAGAAAATATTATGCAGTGATCTGCTACACTGAGCTCAAAATTTCAGACTTCAGTTTCAAAGTGCTTTCAAACTTCTGTTCAGTAAAATTTAAACACCTGAAAAAGCTCTAGGATGATGATTACAATGATCATTTCCACTCTTGCAGCTTGTCTACTGCTAGAAGAAAGTTAATTTTTAAAAGAGACCAAATCCCCTAAAGACCAGTACAAATACTGAAACTTTTACCAGTGTCAAAAACCATCCTCCCCACCTTTTCTTTAACAAAACCTAATGCTACTTTCTACCCAATATTCAAAACAACTAAAATGTAAAGAGAGAGATGGACTCACAGAATGCCCTTGGAGAGGGTAAAACAAAACCTGACAGACAACCAAGGTGGAAACACAGGAAAGCCGCTTACAAAGACACTGAAATCTCTAGAATATGAAAATAGAAAATAATGTTCCTACTTTCTTCTTGCTGGCCAAGCAAACCAGCAAGGAAATAGAAACTTCTGTCTTCAGAGCTGTCTGCACTCAAGGATGGGGACAGATGCAGGTCACAGCCTGGATTTTCTTCTTCTCTGCTCAAACACAAGCACAATTGTGATAATTCACTTGTGGGGAATTTTGGAAGGAATTTGAGATGCCACTTCTGAGTTGTTTTTGATAATTGAGTTCATTTTCTTAATTTTTGCATAAGTAGGAAGGATGAGTTTGGCTCAAATTGTTATAGTATGGTTTAGAAGGTTAAAAGACTTTTAGTTACATGACTTTTTAAGGATTTATTGACTAATAAAACACTGCTAACAAGGATATTTATGGTTTTGACTTAATCTTTAAATACTTTGTCTTATGGACTTATGGTACAGTGTCAGCTTTTTTAGTTAATCATGTTGTGGCATGCACTTACAGTACTGCATTCTAATCTCTTGTTTACTTTTGTACCTATTTTATTAACTTTTTAATATCTTAAACTCTAAACTTTCTTTTAATTAGCTAAACTTGTCTCTGCTTTGAACTACAAACCTACATTCTTGCTTCTAGCACCTTAGTTTGGAAGCCTTTTCCAAGGTCTCAGATCAAATCCTGTGTTTAATTCTAAGCTTTGGCTTGCAGGCCCAAAATTCTGAGAGTTCTCTGCATTTTGGATTCCAACACAAAATTAAATTGACTTTCAGGAGCTCTTGAGAGTTGCAATAACAGCATTAAAAATATTCTGTGGATGAGCAGGGTCATGTGTGAAGTCATGGCAGTGATTCCTGGCTGGAACTAAATGATGTGACCCTGATACATCCTGAACATACGAGCTGGGTTCATATGAATTCAGAAACTCCAAAATGAATATAACTCTTTGCCAGTGGATTTAATCATCATATCAGTGGCTCACAAAGAAACGCTCATTTTAACAGGGCATGGACCATTATAAAATCAACTCACTGATCCCAGTCAGCACTACAACAAGGATACACCTGCCTGTTCCCAGCTACTCTAACCGGAATTTCAGTTGTGTCAGACAGGAACTGCTCAAATAAAAACCATTTAAAAGTTTTACCCAAGAAGGGTAAAGCCACTGCCACAAAATGTTCATCCACCACACTCCAACAGTCACCAACATCACACTGCACACACATGAAAACACTGAGTCACTCAGCCTAAAAAGAAATTAAAATATAAATATTACTATGGAACCATTATAAATATAGGCTATAAATAGGCTATAGAACCATTCATAAACATCTTCTGATGTGGAACATAGAAATGAAGCTGATTTAATGAATATGTACCAAGAAGACAGAAAAGGAAGAAGAAAAAGGTGATAGATATCTACCTATATCTATTTTAATATCTATAGATACAAGTATTAAAACAGATATAGATGTTAGGCCTCATATGCATGCATTTCCCTCAAATTTTTCCATCCTTGCCAGGAAAGTATAAATGTACCTGCCAATTAAAGTATTTCAAGCAGAGTAGTAAAAGCTCAATCACTCCACAGTAAGGGTGTAGATGTGTGTAATTCCCTGGGAAAAGCTGAATACATTAATACATCTTCCCTGGAAACAACTCCGCATCCAGAAGCCATTCAGCACACTGGGTTCATTATGTTTTTACATGAACACCTTCCAAAGGAAGTATTTATTATTAGCATAAGCAGATACAATACATTTTCATTACCAGGGAGCAAGATGAAATGAATCGGAAAAATTAATTCCGGTTGCAAATCTCCTCTCTCCAAAACCCTTCTCTGAAAACTTACAGATTAATTGTTGGTACAAGGAGATAAGGATTTAGAGGAAGAAAGTGCAGAGGTGTCAGCTTTGTCCAGTGGTGAGTCCAGCCTGGAGCTGGCTGGAATTGGCTCCCTGGATGTGGGGAAGCTTCCAGGAGCTTCTCATTGAACCCTGTTGTTGGGAAGGATGAAAGTTTGACAAGAAATTCTCACAGATATGTGTGGTTGGCAGAAAGATTTTTGAATGTAGAGTCTGATGAAGGAATAGAGCTGGAAGCAAGTTTTGATATAGAAGAAAAGAATTGCTGAGCCAGTCTCACTGGATAACCAAGGAGCCAAAGGGTGTGTTAGTTAGAAGGGGTTTTATGGCTCAGAGCAAAGGATAAACCCACCCCAAACAAGAAGATGTTTTTACCAAGCAGAAAGAGAGCACAGGCAAACAAGTCAGCAAAGGGTGCAAGTAGAAAAAAACTCTCAGAATTTTCCACTGCAAGAAAACTGAAAAACAACTTCTCGCTTAAACTGTAATGCACTGACTTTTAGTGATTGGAGAACAGTAACATGAATATGGTAATGACAGTAGTTATGATAGGCTAGAGATAAAAGTTAAGGTATGGATTGGTTCTACTGCAAGAAGATGGTCAGCAAAGAAGAGTACATAATGCATTATAACCAAAAGAAAAGTCTATAATGCATTGTGACCTAAACTCAGGGTCTCCAGGCCTGCCTGCAGCTGGAGCTGACAGCTGTGGGCACAGCTCTGTCACCCATGACCCTGGACTGCTGTGACACCTTGGATACAATAAACTGCATTTTGGAGAGCCCCTGGAGTCCCACATCCCTCATTTAGGCTCTCACATTCTGTTGTCCCCTCCCTACCAAAACCTGGCATGAAAACCCAATATTTTGGTTTATCCTTTTCTACACCACCAGTTTCTTAAGTGAAAATTAAGCTGAAGTAAAAATTCTTAAGCAAAAATTAATAAGTTTAAAATGTTATGTATACTCAATTTTGTCTATTTTCATCCTTAAAACAGGTTTATAAAGAACAACACACAAATTAAATGTCAAGGTTACTTTGTTATGATTATGCTTTTTTTTTTTTTTTTTTGGCTAAACACCCTTTTAGTAATGAAGGAAGAGAGGAAATTTGTGCTTTGTTCCACACTGACCCAAGAAACTGAATGAGAATGAAAATTCTAGTGCTGGCTTCATTTAGGATACTAAAAAGACTTATTTTAAAAAACAGATATCTACAAAAAGGAAAATTTTTACTCAGCAGAGAAACATTCCTTGTGTATTCATCAAAGGTCATCTGCACATTATTGAATTAATCTGTGTTGGATAAGCTAAGCAAGAGTTATATATCCTTAATACCCTCATTATAAATTAGTAAAAGATTTGAAGATTCATCAATGAGGACTAAAGTACTACAGGAGTACAGAGAAATAGACTAAATAAGAGAGAAACTCCAATATATAAAGGGGAAAATATTAATCCTCCCATTGAAAGAGACAAGTAGAAGAGGATATTTCTTCCCAATCTGAGTATTTGCTGCTCATACACATAATATTCAAGAACACCAGCCTCTGATAAGCTTATGAGAAAAGATCCTGAAAATTAATTTACCAAAGAGGAAAATAAATATGGTAATTTACACCATGTGCTTAAGGCACAGTTACACCATTTTCTTAAGGCAAAACTTCATCTAAATTTCTCTGGCTGAAAATCAAAGTCATCTTTAAAATACATCAAAAACTCAGATCTCTCTAGTTACCAAAAAAAAAAAAAAATTTCATAAAACAGGCAAAATTACCAGAAAGTCTACTTGGATCCATTAAAGATTGCACATTCAATGGAATCAATATTCCAAAGAAATTAACAAAGGAAACAAACAGAAATCAAATCCAAAATATCCATGTACCCATGCCCTGAGTCTTTTGAACTGCAAATAAATCACTCAGTGTTCAGAAATACATATTGGAGGGCAATGGAACAGAAACTGCCACTGCTTCTCAGAACATGGATCATTAGAATTGGGTTAATTAACACCTCAAAGCAAAATCTTGTAATTAGGGTATTATTTTTGTAATTAGGATTATTTTCTAGCCGTTCCAACTTTTGCAGACTGATGACACACGCAGCTAATGTAGTTAATGAAAAAGAAGAAAGTGAGTAAGATTTTCAGATCACTCTGAAGAATGAAGCTAAGATGGATTGCAAACTTCAATATCCAAATTGCTCCCCAAGTCATTAGAAATATACATATTTAATCACAGAGGTGCTGCTCTAGTTTCTCTTTCCCCTGGCAAATCTGATCGATGACAGAAAACAAGGGAGGGAGGGAGGGATTGCTCCCTCAGTGATTCAGAAAGAGAGGAGACCCATTACTGCAGGGTTTTGTTCTTCCACTAATTATTTTCCCAGTTTTATGACTCCTGGTGGACCTAGAGCATCTCGCAGAGTTATTAAGGTTGGAAATCACCTTTAAGGCCAACAAGCGCAACCATTAACTGAGGGCAACTAAACCACAGCCTCAAGTGCCTCATCCACATTTTGTGACCACTTCCAGAGGTGGTGACTCCACTCCCTTCACAACAATTTCCATGAAGAGATTTTCCCAAATATCCGATTTTAACCTCCCCAGGCCCAGCCTGAGGCCGTTCCCTCTGCTCCTGTCCCTGTTCCCTGGAGCACAGCCCGACCCTCCCCCCAGCTGTGCCCTCAGAGCCACAAGGGCCCCCTGAGCCCCCTTTGCTCCAGGCTGAGCCCCTTCCCAGCTCCCTCAGCCCCTCCTGGAGCTCCAGACCCTTCCCCAGCTCTGTTCCCTTCCTTGGACTCTCTCCAGCCCCTCCAGGTCTCTCCTGCCATGAGGGGCCCAAACTGACCCCAGGATCTAAAATGCCTCATGAGCGCCACACTTCAAAAATCCATCCAATTCTTCATCAAAGATGCAGGTAGCGCTGATTTTCCCATCTTTCCAGCTTGCATGTAATTTACCCTCTATTTACATTTTATATTCACTCAGCCGTTTGTTTTCAAGGGAGAGGATTTTGTAGGATTAATAAAAAACCTTCACTGCAAGACCACCTCTTGCTGATACACAAATATACACTGGTAAAGCCACAATACCCCTTAACTTACTAAGTTACTACTTGTTCTGCAAATCCTACTCCAAAATCCCTGATGAGGCTGTTTAGTGTTTGGATGTTCTATTTTCAGGGTGTGAATCCCATATTCTAGTTTAGTTTAGATTAGAATCATAAAATGTTATTTACACTGTAAGTGCTACCAGAAATAGTCTCAAAATCTATACTGGCAGCAAATTTAAGACAATTTCTTTTTAATTGATAAGCTTTTGCATAGATGAAATGCATCCAAAGTCTTTAGGCTTCCATTAAAAGACAAAACCACAATAATTCACATAATTCTTCTCTGATCTCATTCCAATTTGTCAACAGCTCTTCTGAGAAGGGGAAATCCTTCCAATAATAATCTCATTAACAAATACTATGTCACAACAATAACAATGCTTAAATAAAGTTTACTTTACACCCAGCAGCTGATGCACTTGAGGATCATTTTATCATGTTATGATGAGCTCACATTCAGTTGGATATCTGAAAATCCATTTTGAAGTTGCTGCTTAACAAACCATACCAAGACCCTGCTCATAAAGTATGTCACTGAAGTTTTTTATTTTAATACATTTCATTCACATTTAGTGATATTAAAAACATTTTTTTTAAGTTGCCTCCCTGTTAAAGCACTACATTTGTATGACAAAAATATCCTTGACTTAGAACCATTCCAGTTATATAAACAATTATATTAACACTTGTATCTGCTGCAGCAATTCTGCAGTCTTTAATTTAACCACTGGATTAAATGTGTCAAACACTTTGAGTAAATGAAAGTTTATGTTATCAACAAGAATTTCCTTATCAGGCAAAATGAAAATCCAGTTCTGATTTTGTATCAATGCCACTGCCTTTCAATTATGCGACCAACTTTTAAAACATAAGGTGATATACCTATCCTGATTTAATCAGCATTTTCAACATGAAAGAAAACTAATGTAATTTGCTAATACATTTGTTAACCCTGAGAAATTTTGGAAGTGGCAGGCAGTTCACAAGATGTTTTGAAAAAAACCCTAAAACATAGAACTGCTTTTCAAGCAAACTGGGAAAAATCATCTAGAAATGCAACCAAAGCCAATTTTCCCTCAAAACCTTTAGATGTTCCCCTTCTGCAGGGATGACCCAAATTAAATCAACAGGATTGTTAAGAACCTGCTGAGTTGTGGATTTGGGGACACGAAAAAGACTCATCCCTGTCTCACTAGACCTCTCTACACATCTTCAAGGACAAAAGCAGAAGAAGAACACTTCAATAATTAGATTGATCTTCTTGATTAGAGTTTGGAAATCCCAGGCAAGAACATTTTCTGAAAAGCCTCCCATGAAAGCTGCCAGAAAACCATCTGCAGGAATAGAACTGGGTTAGAGAGCTGTCTAGACAAGCTCCAAAGATGCTATTTCAGGATGCAGGATGGAGACAGGATCAGGGACCTGCCTGGGCTCCAGCAATGCCGCTGCTCACACTGATTATTCCCTACACTTACAGGGAAGAGTCAGCCAGGCTGGACAGGGCTCAGAGCAGCCTGGACAGTGGAAGGTGTCCCTGCCCATGGCAGGGGGTTGGAACAAGATGATCTTTCATGTCCCTTCCAATCAAACCATTCTGCAAATAAAATTATTTTGTCCGTATCACAATAAAGATAAAAACACTTTCTGGTAACCCCGAGCTGCTAATAATTGCCTAATGATGAAGAAAATTGAGGAGTTATCAAATGCATGGAAAACCCAGCAGTTCATACAAAGAATCACAAATTAGAGCAGGTTTATTCCAGCCATGAGCTTTTTCAGTCACAGCTTATTGCACACCCAAGATGCTCCCAGCACAATCTGCATTTCCAGCTACGACACACCAGTGACAAATTTTCTCACCATCTTTCCACACTGGCTTGTGCAGCAGGAGGGGAGAAAAAGCGGCCATCATATTGCATTGCTCTGAGTTAAGAACCATCATTCCATAAAGCAGAACATGGCAGTAATGCATGAGACCTAAATCCCTCGGAGTTCCCATTCTCCCTTCAGAAATGCCAACATGCACAAAATCCAAAAGTACAAACATAAACATCTCTGAGCAGTGAGTAAAATGGGAGGCACAGACTGACAAGGTCCAGATCTTACAGGACACTGCATACCAAAAATACCCTGCAGCTTTCAAGCACGGGAGAGTAAAAACAGAAAAGACAAAATTTAGCTAAAGGTTCTCCTAGACAGCACAAAAGGTCTCCCCGTTCAGAGGATCCCAACTGGAGCTGGCACAGAGGCACAAAAGTTACTGCAACAATGGTAAACAAGAAATGTTTACCATTTTTATGGTAAACATTTTTATTTTTTTTTACCAATGTTTACCAGGAATGGCCAGAGTGCAGCAGATGCCTCTCCAATGGTTCAATAAAAATCCTGAAATAAAAAGTCAGCAGGCAATGCTCAGTTCAGGAATTATTTTAAGCAATACATAGCAGAGATTTAGGACAAGAGCAAACGGCACAAGTTGTGCTATGGGAGGTTTAGATTGGATATCAAGGAAAATTTCTTCACTGGAAGGTTGGTCAAGCACAAGAACAGGCTGCCCAGGGCAGTGATGGAGTCTCCATCCCTGGCATGATTTAAAAACTGTGTGGATGTGGCACTTGGGGACAGGGTCAGCGGTGGCCTTGGCAGGGCTGGGGAACAGCTGGACTTGATGATCTCAGATCATCAAGGTTTTTTCCACTTAAACAATTGCATGCTTCTATAATGCTGGAGAAAGAAAGGAGGATTCTCTTCCAAGCCAACATAATACCTTCATTAAAACGTTTGAAATTCAGCTTCAGAGAGAAAAAAGTTCCATATTCCTCTTGTGATACGATTTGACTTTGTCTCCCCAACATGGAACAGCCATCACCCAATCCATGCACAGTCCAATCTCCCACACCCCCAGAAACACCACAGATTTGGGACTGCTCTGACAGAAAGAGCCTAAACAAAAATTAGTTTCCCTACTGGGAGAATAGTCCTGTTCAGGTAAAAAAAAATATATATATATATATATATAGACCTAATATTAACCTGATTATAGAACTGAATTGAGCATGAATGATCAAAAAATAACCCTTTATAATTCATTTTCCCTGAGGTCTGTCTTGAAGGCAAATTAGCCTGAATCCAGCTATCAAATAAAGAAGTTGCTGGAGAATTCAGGGCAATTTCTAAAGCAAGTGCAACAGGTATCAAGCATGAAGTGCTGCTCCATTACCCACCTTCTCCCCAACTTGTTTGAAACATGCAAAGACATTCACCCTACAAAAGTAAAGCTGTTGTTCAAATGCAGCTGACAAGATTAATAAATAATGTCTTTCTCATGGAAAAAAGCACACCAGATTTAGGGTTCAAATACAATAAAACCAAGGTTCACCAAATGTAAGTAATATCCAATTAACTGGAATTGTTGGGAATACAGTTGTGTTTATATATTTATGGAAATATAGAAATTAGCCCATTTCCCAGACACAGAGTACAAGAGATTGGATGAGTCCTAAGTTCATGAATAATAACATCAGCCATGATTATGGTTTTCTACATAAACAACATGAAACAAAACTAGACGTAATTTTATCCAATGACTTATTTATTTCATAGGTATAGGAAATTAATGTTACTGAGTGATACTATTATTTTTAAAAATGCAAAATCATTTATCACTTATTTTAGTCTGCCTTATGACAGATTGTTGCTTCCTTTAAAATGCTGTAACTGGCATTTAAATTTACTGGGAAAAACCCACAAAACATGCACTGCAATCAGAACTGTCTCTCTCCAGCAAATCTGGAAGGACCAAAGTGTGTCACACTGAAGGAAAACAGAATCAGTCACAAACAATCTGCAACAAGAACTCTCACCATTATTTGTGCTGTTGTTAAAATTCTGGAATAATAACTAACAGTCCAAAAAATGTAAAGATCCTAAAAGGCACAACTGCTGCATGGCTCTGGTAATAAAGGCAGAGTTGTAAACAGCCACACAGGCTGAACATTTAAAATTCCTAGGCAAAACTAATGAAAACAACCCCAGATTGACATTAGAAAATTTAAATCTTAGCAACAGAGAAAATCTGATCTTCTCATCTTCAAAAACATGACACAGCTCCTTCATCTTTTCATCTGCTTGTACATACATGATTATTTTTTGGTGGTTTTCAACAAACAACTGCATGGATGTTGGTTGCTTATTATTTCTTTTCTCTCCTTAACATATATATATTGCATTCATATTCATATTTAAATACCACTCAGAACCAACAGCAACAAAAAAAAATGCCCTGACTCCTTATGGATAACCTCCAAAAATCTTATTTTTCAGCTATACATAAAATATCACATAATTGCAGTTAAAACCTTCCTAAAAATGTAATTCTTTTCTCTTAGGAAAACCACCCACAGTCTAACAAATAAAATTGCAACCCACTTGGTAACTCTGCAGGAAGGTGAGAGTAATAGGCAGCAACCCTTTAGAATATGTTTTAGTTGTATATTTCTGTATAAACATGTAATGAAATTAAAAATTACAAGACTCATATTAAAACAAAAGGTCAGAAAACAAAGCTAGCAACAAATACAACTACCTTATGCTTTTAGCTAATTATGACACTAAAGCCAGAGGAAATAAACACATTTCAATTAGTAATTTCAACCCAGAGGAGAACAGAAATTCTAATGATTTTTTTTCCAGCACGTATTTCTTAGAAAATCTCAGCAATGACAAGTGAATAAATGACACGACAGGCCCTGCCTGCTCCTCTTCCACCATGACAGCAAGCACTGGGAGCGGGGTACCCCAGCCAGCCCCAACCCTCTCACATCTCTGACAGCCACACAAAGTTTTAATTAGTTTGCTAGTTCAGGGCTTCCTAGAATAAATGCAGTTCTGTCATTTCTAATGCATTCTCATCATCAGTTAATGGATTTTTGGATTTCTTTTTTTATTTGCCTCCAGCTCAGACAACCTTCTTGTCTTCTAATTTCTTCCAAATCAGTTCCTAGGTTATCCATATTTTCTCATCTGGAACACTAATGAGCTTGTCTAAAATTCACTTTTAATGCACCATTCTCATACCCTGACTCACTGAGGTGTTCTTTGTCAAACCCACATCACATTCCTGCATTGATCTCCAAACTATCAGTAGAGATCTGTGGTGTTTGTGAGGGTCCCCAGCATGAGGGGAGAGATGAGAATGTGACTCCATGTCCTCAGAAGACTAATTTATTATACTATTACATCAATATTATATCAATATTGTATCAATGAATGCTATACTAAATTATACTAAAAGAAAGAGAAAGGAGACATCAGAAGGCTTCACAAGAATGAAGAATAAAAACCCATGACTGACTCAGAGAGCCTGACACAGCTGGCTGTGATCGGCCATTAAGAAAAAACAATTCACATGAAACCAATCAAACATTTACCTGTTGGTAAACAATGTCTGAGCCACATTCCAAAGCAGCAAACGCAGCAGCAGCAATCCAAATAATTATTGTTTTCATTCCTCTCAGCTTCCCAGGAGAAAATTCTGGGCAAAGAGGATTTTTCAGAAAATATAATGTTGACAGAGACCAGTGGATGTGCACAATCTGCAAATCTGTCAGTCATGTGCCTACACATACACTGAGTTCAGGGTCTAAGTTCACAGATACAAAAGACTAAATTAGCACTTTTGGAGCCCTAAAACTTGTGTACAAAAATTTCCAGTTTTTCCAGCATTGTCCAAAATTATACACAGCATGGAGAACAAGAAGGTACTCTGATTATTCAAATACAAATGCCAAAATGAAACATGAATTTTTCCTGCTGGTGCTGGACATCACAGGATCATAAAAATTTTGGTTGTGGGGGATTCAGGATTTCATCTGCTCCAAACTGCTGGTCAAAATTCCTCTACACCTCCCTGAAAGGAGGTTGTGCCAAGGTGGGGATTGGCCTCTTCTCCTAGAAAAACACCAAGAGAATGAAGAGGACATGGCCTCAAGCTGTACCAGGGCAGGGTCAGGTTGGACATCAGGAGGAATTTCCTCACTGAAAGGGTGGTCAGGCATTGGAACTGCCCAGGGAGGTTTGGAGACCCCATCCCTGGAGGTGTCCACAGAATGGCTGGATGTGGCACTCAGTGCTCTGGGCTGGGGACAAGGTGGGGACAGGGCACAGGTTGGACTCGATGATCTTGGACGGCTTTTCCAACCTGAATTACTCCATGGAGGTAGGACTGCCTCCAAAGGCTGCTCAGAAACTTTTGTGAAAGTTCTGCTGCATTTTGTGGCCATCAAACCTCTCTTTTCTATCCAGTGACCTGTTTCAATGACTTATGGAAGAACTTCCCACCTCCAAGACCTCCTTGTTAAGCAGCTCATTTGAATCCTCAAGTGTTCTTCAGAGCTCAACCTGAATGAGATTAAATACCTATACATTTATCTATTTATTTATTTGCCAAGATAAAGCTTCAAATTAGACGTTCTCTCTCTCAGCAAGGAAATTGCTTTGAAACTTTTTAAGGAGATCCCAATCTTTTTGCACGTGGCATCTTGTGGAGGTTGCCACGGCACAGGCAAACCAGAGATTATTCCTGACCTGAGCAGACTGCAAATGCTATTTCAGGCAAAGGAAAAAAACCAAAAAAAGTCTTTAAAACTGGGATGATCCTTAACTTATCTGAGAAAAAACAGAAAGAGCAGCTGAACAGCCTCAGCTAGAAATGCAACAGATAAAGGCAATCTGAAGGTAACACATTTTTCATCACTTGGAGCTTTCGTGATTACATTTGTGTGGCTCATATAAAACAGGTTTTAGCCAAACATACTCCACTGGAATCAAAGTAGAGGGAAAAAAGCAAATCTACTTATTTCCCTAATATAAGAAATCAAATCACATGTTCAAAAAGGAGGTTTCTATTTTATTTATTCATTTCATCTAGAAGCCTATGAAAAGAAGAAATCAGAATGGAAATATTCATATAAGTTGAATAAAACAATAGCCTAACATTTGTCTACCCTCTCTTGACAGCATTTTATTTTCCCTAGTCTCCTTGACACACTGCTAAAACAGAAACACATTGTTGCTCATCAAAACACAATCTTGGGAACATGAGTTTTTATCATTGATGAAATCCAAGTCCTGTAGCTCAGCTGTAATTTCTTGATTTGCATTTGCTGAAGCGTGCTATCAAACAGAGGTGTAGCTGAGCACAAAGTTAACCCAGCCCCTGGTGAAACTGTGAATCTACAATGGAACTCCTGGGCTGATGCTTTCTCTTCTCTGGGTAAAGCAGGGGAAAATAAAGCAAAAGGAGAACAAGAAATTCCTCCCAGAGGACAAAATAAGTTGGATTTCACAACAGAGTTTGGTGCACAGCAGCTTCACTTGCTGAGGCTGATCAGTACCAGAATAACAAAGAACTGGCAACCTCATTTTCAGCTGTTTTCACAGTGAATTCAGAATTTTAGTCTATCTTTCGTACCAAGAACAAAATTATCAGGGTTTACCATGGAAGTTAAATACCATGTTATCACCATGTGGAATGAAAGAACAAACTCTCTGCCTTGACTCTGTAAAGTCATTAGACTTAGGGACTTTCATGTCCAGAATAATTTGTAGAGAAGAAACAATTTTTTTTCAAAAACAAAAACAGCCAGCTTTGGAAAGTGACTCCCTGAAAGAGCAGAGAAACCATAGAGGGACATCATTTGGGGGGAATTAAAGTAGCAGCTTTCCCTTATTAACAGCAACTCAGAAACAAAAAGGCACCAGGCCTCCACAAACATTCCATAAAAACAGGTTTTAATAGTTTCTGTAATTTGGGTGGTTGGTTTTGGTTTGTTTTCATTTTGAGCCTGTCTTTCATGGTGAAATAACAAGCCAGAAGCATGTCTCAGTCAGATCCCTATCTCAGACTGACTGTTAAGTTTCTAAATTGCTTTATAAGACAGACATAAGTAAATAGCTGTTGCTACTGTATTCCTGCTCACATTTTGAGGCTATAAATTATTTAGAACAAGAGCCTCTAAACATGTTTGAGCAGAGCTTTCCAACAGAGATCACGAACAAAAACTGCTCATGTTTTTATTATCAAATACGATTAAGATAATTATGTAAAGAGAGTAAATACAGCATCAGGCTGAAGGAAGAAACAAAACAAACCAAAGACACTTGCCTGGGTAACAAGAGGCTCCAAGAGCCTCTCTACTGTGAGAGTCCTGATTTCCAAACTTTTGGGGTCCCATTTCAGAATGATAGGTGACGTTGCAGAAGTCATACTCCCTGGAACAGATAAAAATCACACAGCATGAGAATTATTACTGCCATATCCACACACTGCAGAGCATTTATTTAAAGAATAAATATATATATAGCCACATATTAAATACTTCTCCATAGTCTTGCTGGTGTTCCTGTGCTCCCGAGAACTCCCAGGTGCACCACTGCCACATCCAATGGGTGTTTAGATGTTTATATTCTTATATATATATTTTTTTATTATTATTTTTACTCCTGTACCTCCAAGACCACAGCAGATGGGTGCGTCCTGAAGGAACCACATCCCATGGAGGGCACAGGCAGGAGCAGGTTTATCCTGCAGGAGTTTATCCCACAAAGAGACCCCAAACTGGAGCAGGGGAAAAGTGTAAGGAAGTTTTATGAACTTACTACAATACCCATATCCCCTAGCACCCTTCAGAGTGAGAGAGGCAAGGAACTGGAAGAGTCAGATGTGGAATGAAACAAACTCAACAACTGTGTTCAGATTTTTGAATCAAATTTCTCCCACAATATTCTTAATTTTGCATCAAGAAGAGGAGTACTCATTTAAAGACAAAGCAGATTCTCCGGACCACCGTAGGCTTAAAGGCTTAAACAAAGCCCAAAATTAAGACAACAGCAAATTGCTGTCATTTTATTCACCATTTCAGGTTTTCATGCCATTTTCTTAACAGTTGAACTCATTTTGGTAATTCCAGATACAGAGAAGTCCAGCTGTCAGGCTGCAAGAGACATCCAGTGCACCTCACTGAGCTGGAAAGTGATTTAAATATTTGGTGACAAGCAAAGCCACATATAAATTAACCTGTCCACCAAACCCAAGAAGACAGAAAAATCAAATTAAAAAATATTCATTTCAAATAATTCCGATTTAAATATTTATTTCACAATTAAAATGAAAAATTAGAAGTCCTGTATACCATGAGAACTCTTAACAGGTAAAGACAAACCAGTAATATCATACTGGATATCATGTGAGATTCAAGTCAGGCCCCTCTGCATAGAGCATCCCAAAAGTTTCAAATTGTGTTCTTCAGAAAGCAATTTTACTACTCTTAACTTAGCAACTTTGGCATTTTATCTTAGCTTTTTTAATCAATAAGCTATTTTCAGTACTAAAATTTACAAATAAATAAATGAATTAATCACCACCGCAATTAAGGGAACAAAAATCAAAAGAAATTCAGCTATTGCTCCTTGAATCACAATCCACTTCATGAATTCAGCAAGGCACTTACTCAGGATTTAGCAGCATTATCCAGTATGTACAAAATAAATTCTACTGCTCTACTCAGGAGAGTGACTGGAGGAATCACTATCAATCAATATAAACAGGCCGGCGAGTCTCTGCAGAAGATTCTCACTGGGTTTAAATACTTGCTCAAAAAGAGAGGCATATCAGAACTCCCTGATCAATATATTTATAAATCACATATAAAACCATCATTAGCTTCCTCTCACTTGCAAACGTTTGGTAACAGAATTATCAGATAATATCTAGCGAGTGCTAAAATCACTATTATTCAGTTTCCAGTCCTCCACAGAAACCCATTAGGTTTCATGTTTTACAGTGCTGAAAACACCCAGGCGTGATTAAAGGAAACTGTGAGACAGTTTCTAGTTGCTGTAAACATAGGTGATGGGGGAGCCATCATTTTTCCAACAGATAATATTTAATTATCTTTCAGAGCCTGTTTCTTTTTTATATAAAGTTGGTTGCCACTCCAGTTGGTCTCTGGAAGTCAAAATATAAACCTGAAGTAGACAATTATTTTAATTGGTTAATTATGAGTTAGGATATTTTCAAATGTGTCACAGTCTTCTCACTAAGCACACTTCTCCTCACTAAGTATTAATGTGAGTACTCAAACTTGTCATAATTCCAAAACAAATTCAAAGCTGTACCATAGTCCAGAGCCTACAAAAGCAAATTCACTTTAGTGGATGGCAGTCATGCAGGTGATACTAAAAATAACCTGGGTGATCACTTGTTACAGCCAGAATATGGCCAGAATATAACCTTAACAAAAAATAAAACAAATATCCCTCAGAACTCAAAATAAAAGGGTGATTTTATTCTAATTTTTATGACTTTCTTTTAGTTACTATTAATAAATTTTTCTTTATACCCTTTTAAAATTTTAAACCTACTTTACTTTTTTCCCAACCCTACCTCACAACAAAAAATAAATACACTAATAATTAACCAACACTAAATCCACCACAGTGGCTTTCAAATATAAAAAGGGAACACGCAAGAAAAAAAATCTTATTAAAAACTTGCGGCAGTTTTTCATTTGCAGTAAAATCTACACAACAGCAAATAAGAAAAAAGTAAAATTAATGTATTTTTCTCAGCAATCCTTCAGTTGCTGTCACAACAGCAATTTTAAATGACAAGACTAAAGAGAAGTTACCTGCCCAAGTGTTTATGTAAGAATAGATGGAATGTTTCTTCCTTGCAATTTCTGCACTGAACTTCCTACACCAAACAGGGACTGCTCAGTTGGATAAAGGACAGGATGCTCCGAGTATTTTATGACTATTTGACCAAATATTCCCCAGAAGTAGCTTTAAGTACTCCACTGAAAGGAAATATAATTTAATAGTGCTGTAAAAATACTGCCATAGAAGTATAGAGACATTGCAGTCCTAATCCTGAACCCAGCTCCAGACTTCCATCAAGAATATATTTTAGGAATTCTATTGCCTGTGTTTCTTCTTCCTTGAGCATGTGCCAAAATGTCTCCTGTTCTAAGCTTTTAGCTTTTCCTAAATACAGCAGCACAGAAATGTCTCTATCCAGCTCAGCAATGCTCAATTTGTTTAGCCAGTCTGTCTCCAAAGCCTATCTCTAAAGAAAATAAGTATTTACTTTAGCAAATACTAACAAGTATTTACTTGGACAAGTGGAGCCAAAATCCACATCTGTCACCGTCATATTTTCTGGAAAAACCCCTTTGCCCAGGATTTTTCTCCTGGGAAGCTGAGAAGCCTCAGAGAAAAGGAAAACAATTCTTATCTCATTTGCTTCTCCTGTGTTGTGGAATGTGTTTGGAGATTGTTCACCCACAGGTGATTGTTTCATTGGTTTCATGTGAATTGTTTTGACTTAATGACCAATCACAATTAAGCTGTGTCAGGAGTCTGGAAGGAGTCACAATTTTTCATTATTATCTTCTTAGCCTTCTGTAAGTATCCTTTCTGTATTCTTTAGTATAGTTTAGTATAGCATTCTTTCATATAATATAGTATCATAAAATAATAAATTATCCTTCTGAGAGCATGGAGTCAGATTCATCATTCCTTCCCTCATCTGGGAACCCCACAAACACAAGACACAGCAGCAGAATTCTCCATTATGTAACAGCCCCCACAATTGTAACCCCACACCACCCCTGCCACCAGCCTCTTCACACAGCATAATTCTGCTTTTTGGAACATCCTACGAACCCAAAATGTTCAGCATGTGGAATTGTTTGTCTGTCACACTACAACTCCCTGGTTTTCCTCCACAACAGATCCACTCTCCCTGTGACTCACACAGCGATTTCTGAGGGTCAAAGCTGCTCACGAGTGACTGCAGCTCATTTCTGTGCTGCAACCCCAACTTAAAATATTTAAAATCTACATCAGCTAAAGCAATGTTTGCTGAAGCAAAGTGATAAGTTTTTAAAAACATAAACATTGCCAGTCTTGAGCAGACCTCCAGCTGTTAGTCCAGCTCACATCTGCAATGCAGACACAAAAGACAGATGGTAAACATTTCATCCAGAATAAAGTCAAAACCCTTTCTACCTGACTCATAGGAAAGCTGTAGGATTAATCAGCTGGCAGGAGTAAATTTGCAATGCTTGGCAGTTCAAGTCTGTACTTCCAACACCCTACTTGCTACTGCAAGGCAAAAAATTATATTTATTAGTGGAAGAAAGATGTCCAGCAAGGTTAAGAAGCAGTAAGGTGAGAGGAGTCAAAAGGCTAAATAGTAAAAATTTAGCAAAATAGTAATAATCTTTCCAATATTAAAGGTAAAAGACTAACTTTTTACTCAATAATAATACTCAATATTTAATACCTAATACTTAAGGTATTTACATGGAGGAGTGAAGAAAATCTGCTTTACATCTGATTCTCCATCAGTCACCACCCTGGATTTCAATCTCCATGTCCGGATCAGTTCCACAAATGCTTTAAACCCATCTGATCGCCAGCTCAGCTCCTCCTGCAGGTCTCCACCCTTCTCCCTTGGTGAATTCCGCCAGGACAGAACCTGCCTGGACAATAATTCACCCTGCCAGGCTCACAGCAGCACAGGGGACAACCACAGCCCTGAGAGGAGCAGCAGAGGTGGGAGGGCAGGGCAGCCTCTCCAGACACAAACTGGTTTAAGAGGAGTTAAAAACAGAACAACACAGCCTGCACTTCCTTGGTTCTCATCTGAAGATTGAGAACCACGTCAAAACAAACACCTCTCTGCACAGAGACAGACAGACTTCTGCCAGGAATATGGAATTCCTTCCAGCAGGATACACAAGCCCTTGAGACAGACAGAGAGAAAAAAACAAAAACAAAAAAAAACCTGACTGATTTCACAGACATTTGTTTCACTGGGAGGTGGAAATCTAAACACAGGAATGGTTATACCCTTGAGTCTGCCTACAGAGAATAGCAGCGTTTAGAGATGCACGAGCTGGCTCTGGATTAGCTCAGGCACAGGGCAGGCAGGAGCACAGGACAAACCAGCTCAGAAATCAGAAATCCTACAAACACACACAGCCCTGGCTGACCTGGCTGGCAGAGAGCTGCACTGATATATTTATATACATAAACCTACATATCCATAGCCAAGATCCTGTCCCCTGACATTTATCTGCAGTGCTGAGCAATGCAGCTGCACCTCTGCTCTGACCTGAGCAGCAGAGAGTGAAGCTGCAAGAGCTCTGATCCTCTAGGGAGCCCGGTTTCCAGCACAATTCCCAACCCATTTGCTCATTCTCTGCCTCCACTCACACAAGAATACAAATAGAGACAAAAGGACAAACAGCAGCAGCACGTAACAACTGCAGGGAAAGGAAATAAAGCAGAAATGCTAAGAGGACAGAGACTTACTATGAGGAGTAAAAGTGCAGTGGGAAAGGGAATGGAGAACATGCCTTTCTGCAGATAAAAAGCTCTTATCATTACTCAATGACAGCCCAGCACAGCCTCCAGCAGATCTGGCTGAAACAATCAGAGCTCAAGTGGGAACTTCCCATCACCTTGCTTAAAAAATGGAGAAAGGAAAAAAATAATAAACAGAGCAGGATGGTTTGGAGGAGTATAAGGAGTGTCTGTCTCCACACTTGAACAACAACTTCTTGACATACTCATTTATTTTGTTTAAAGAATGTGACTCCTCTCTTCTTTCACAACTTAGGTGGGGAAGAAACAAGCCAAACTAAACCTTTAGGCCCCACTCCCAAGCCTAATCACACAGAAAAATTTTAATTGGAGCTTTTCTAAGCTCTCAGCTTCCCTTTGGATTCAGAGCCCTCTCCCCTTCTGCTAACCCCCCACAGCAGGAAGAGATTCTGCTTTGGCTTCAACAACACCAAGTTCTTAAATGGAAGCAGCCCAAGATGCAAACTCACATTTCTAACCAATAAACCACCAAGGAAGGAGGGAAAAGGGCTTTACCTGCTGTTATTATAGAGCAAAAGTTCTATTGTCATTACATTGCAAGGGTTCCGCATTTCTGGAGTTTTTTACCCCCTTGATGTTTCTTGCAGGCAGCTCCTCCAGGCACCGACTCTTCCTTGTCCTCACAGCAGCCAACTGACTCCAGTTCCCTCAACCACCCAATCCACTCTTTTATAACACTCTTCTGATGGGCTACAGGTGTAACCTGTTAACATCAGGCCTGCTCCTGATCCTTAATAATTGGCTCAGCTGCAACTCTTTAGGGCTAAGATTACTTTCTACACTACCTTTATTTACTCATGTTCTATCCCCCTACACTTTTCAAGGGGAGGATTACTGCGGTAACGGAGCCAGTGGGACAGAGACCATGCAGAGCCCCAACACAAGAACTGGCTAAAAAAGATAAAAAAGGCAATGATGGAGGGATTGACAATTTTCAGTCACATTAACCAGCTCAGTCTTGGAGTTAACAACCTACACCAAGACCTGCATCAGGTGTGAGGCCTTCAGAAATCAAGCAGGCCCTTAAAATCTCCCAAGGAAGGTACAAACATCAGTGTAAGAGTTGGAGTAACAAAGGTGTCCCATCCCCACCCACCTGCCTGACCCTCTGCTGCCTCTGCTTTGACCAGAAAGTGAGAATGGACCTCAGAATTCCATGCAAACCTTAACTGCATGCAGTGTCCAAACAGCTTCTATCTACTCCATGTCCTAGGAAAATAATTCTACTTTAAGGGCTCACACACCTGCAGCTGAGTCTGAGTGCCTATCTGGGCTCTCCCATCATTCAGCAATCAGGTGAAGTTTATTAATTCAAAGATCTTCACTCCAGGGGGATGTTATATCTAATATCCAATCCTTAAAACACCTAAATTTCTAATGGCTGCTTCTCCATGAGAAGCCTGGTGATTTAGGGAGTGCTATTTCTAGAAAGGATGAAAAATATGATTGTTGGCATTTCTTTGCTTTAATAAATATTCCAAGTAGAACCGCATGAAAAGTAATTTACTCCAATAAGAGTAAGCAATCAAAGTGCTTGAAAGCTGCTTTGAACAGCCATACATAAAATTCCTATATTCAAATAATTCATCTTGCATTATTTATACAAGCATGGTTTTTTTCCACTGAGTAACTTTTACAGTCAAGGTAGGGGAGTTTCCCTAAAAGCTCAGTGAAATAAAAGATTTTAAAGAATCTGTACCACAAGGCAGCCAGGCACCAGCAAAAGGCTGTCCTGTCTGTTCTGTACAACCATAGATTTTCCCCCAGATCGCTCTGTATTCACACAGCTCCTCAACACCTCCTAATAAAAGTTCTCTCACAGCTCTGGACGTGATCAAAGCCCCTGAGCTCAGTGCTGCTGAGAGGCTGGTTCATGTCAGGTCATGCTGCAAGCCCAGGAAAACCAAATCGTTTTAAATCAGGTCCTCAGTGCAGATCCTGCACTCTCTTCTCTATCCATCGTATTTCCCCCCAAATGATGCAAATTTCTACATACAGCAAAGTAATATCTGTAAAAGACAGATAAATTACTGTAGATATGCTGAATTTCCAGAAATTACCTTCCTTTTAGCAATAAAACTGTAAGGTTTGGAAACTTTTTTTTCTGCTTCCACTTAAGGCAACATTACCTTGCAGGAAAAAAAAAAATCCAAGCAAACATTTCTTCACTTCTTCTATTTCACTTCCTACTTTTCTTCATTGTATGAACTTGGCATTAGTAACACCAGCTCACATTTTACAAAGGCAGAGAGGTATTGAGAATCTTTGGTTTAAATTAACACATTTGCTCCCCTTACAACAACAGAATTAGCATCTCAAGTTCCAACAGTGCTTCAAAAAGAGTTCTTGAACTTAATCCTAACCATGACTTTGCAAGCTTCTGTTCCTGCATGTAGGGGTCATCCTTTCACCAAAAGAATCCTATTTACAATTCCTCATCCTTGGAAACTACAATTAACCTTACCTCTGTATTACCCTGCAGCTGCTCTTCACTTCTCAGAGAGAGAATTCTTTATTCCAGGCAGATCAACCACTGCAGCCTCCAAATGAAACAACTGACAGATTTTCCTATGGAGAGTCAAAGCTTCAGGGGGTTTTGAGCTTTTTTGAGTTTGCTTGGCTTTTTCAGGAGGCTGTTTCCCTGCTGGTTTTACTAGAATGGCAAGGCTGCAGCAGCATCTCTACACACATTTCCCTTTCATTAAGTTTTAAATTATCCAATTATTAATCATTTTAATTAAAGGGGTTTTTTTTCTGTTGTTCCTACAGGTGCAACACTGTTTTCCTGCACTGAACAGAATCTTTTAGTTAGGTGAACTTTAGTTATGTGAACTACAGACACAGCCAGCCCAAAGCCTGCACAGTTTCACTGGATGAGCGCAGTCTCCCCTTGCCCTTGGAAAGCCCACAAGCCTCCACACTTTGGAGAAGGAGCTGTGCCATTTTCCAACTCCATCATTAACACATTAAACAGGGCTGGCCTCAGACAAGGCCCACTGGAGGCACAGCTGACATTTTCCTCAGCAATTAATATCTGGGGTCATTAACCACCTCTCTGAGCATTCCCACCAACTTCCAGCTGCCACATCATCCTGTATCTGATCTGTCCAGCTGCTCATCAACTGCCTCTGAGAAACTCCTAAAAACCTCAGAGAAATTTATCATCTAACCCTGTGTTCATTAAATCTGCTCTTCCTTTAAGCATTTTACAGAAAGTTGCTCTATCCTTAGAAAAACCTGTTCAGAATAGGTCTCATTCTGAGACAAGCCACAGCTACCACTCCATAATTATCACCAATCCAAAATAAGGACAAAGTAAAAAATCTGCATCGACAGAACTAAATGTCAGGAATAAGAACTGAAACTGCTTAATTCTGCTTGGTCACTTGTTATTGAAAACTTTCCTGATGTTATTTTTATGCTGATGGATGTTTTAAATAAGGCACAATGCATGATAATATCCAAAAAGTTTTATCTTCCCCAGTTGTGCATTCACAGGATTTGCTGTAGTTCTCTCGGTTGGGAAAAACTGAAATACAATGTGGTACAAGAACTGCATCACATTATATTCTCAACTGAATTCACTGAATTAAAGATAATTAATGTTTCCTATTCAGAAAAGTCCTTGATTCAAAAGGAAGGTATGCAGACAATCAGGGGACATGCACAATTTCTAATGCAAAAGATGCCATCTTTAAAGAATGCATCTTCCAAAGGAGAAAAAAAAAATAAAATAAAGTAGCTGTTTCTCCCAAAACTTATGCACAACTTTGGAAAAATGTCATGGAAAGAGAGAGATAAGGCTTCTAACACCTGACCTCTCTCTTATTTTTCCTGAGTGTGCAGAGTACTGAAGACAAGAAGGAGAAGTACTCCAGAAAAGAAGGAGAGCAAGGCTGACAATTCAACATTAATCTCTTACAAAACAATGGGAGAAGCTGACACTTGAACATGTAACAAAGTATTACATGGGAGGTAACAATATTAAACTTGATATCACAGACTTACAGATTTGTATTTATGAGAATTTTAAATACCGTAAAAACAAAAATAACCAATTATTGTAACAGATTCCCCAGTAAAGGAAAAGTGAAGGAAAGCTGAAATTTCACAGGTTTTTCATAGAAATAAACAGCTTTTAAAATATTTTTAAATAGGGAAAAAATATGTATGAGGAACAGGGACCTGAGATGGATTTTTCATCCCTGCTCATTTTAAATTCAGAACTTTACTGTCTCCAAGATAAGGAATACTTCAAGCAGAACTGACTTCATTAGAAGATACAGTGCATGATATGGAGGTGATTACACTAATCACATCTCTTCCTTCCTGCAGGACACTGTCAACCAAAAACAAACAAAAAAGGCAAAGGATGGGATCTGGCTTCATTTCAAAAAGCCCTGTACAGCCACACAAACACCCTGAAGGTCATTTTGCAGTCCCAACAAACAACCAGGTTTCCAGAAAAGTCAATTCACACGCTCCAAGCAGGAACTAAACTGCTTTTATCCAGCTGAATTCCAGACCCCTTGAACTCCAGCAGTGAACACCCCACCATCTACAGCACTACCTTCCATTAAGATAAGGAGCATATAGATTTAAGAGCTCCCACTAATTATAAATGTGCTGGAATGGGTCAGACAGGCCAGTGACATGGGGAGATTTATGCTCCATGGCAACACAATTCATGGAGCAGGAAAGGCACTGGCACTGCCTGGCACAATCCACTATTTGTTTAAAACTACCCATAAAACACAGAGAACTGCTTGGTCACAGAATGGTCATAGAATTTTAAGCAATATTTCTCCAAACAAAGGGATTACTTTCAGAGCTAGAGATGATATAATCACAGAATCACAGAATGGTTTGGGTTGGAAGGGTCCTTAAAGTTCATTTCCACCCTCTGCCATGGGCAGGGACATTCCCACCAGCCCAGGTTGCTCCAAACCCCATCCAACCTAGCCTTGAACACCTTCCAGACAGAAAAATCCCAATCTAGTGGCAGCCAATATTTCCATTACACATACACAGCAGTAGAATAAAAACTCCCCATCACGGTCGTTAATTTCCTAACGACCAGTATTTTAGAGTTTCCTCTTTTACCTTTTCCTATGAACAAACCCAGTTTTCAAGGCAGTAAGTTTCTTTGATTTGGCTCACATCCCTGTCTTTAATAACTCCAGAGCATGCTGCCAGCCACCACAACGATGCATGGATGTTCCTGGGCTTTAGTGGGGTATTTGCAGCAGAATGAAAGAAAACCAAGCAGATAATTCAATAGTGACAAGTGTCATCACAGTTTCTCTTCATTGCACAGGCATGGAAAGTATCCAAAATCACCATTTGTCCCTGATCAAGGGATGTTCAGCCTTGAAGCCTGAGCTCTTTTTTGTTTTGTTCCCTGCATCCCACCAGGCAGTCAATAGGTGATCCTGCTGCCCTCACTAATCCATGGCATCCCATCACTCCTTCTGCTGCCACGTACAAAGCACTCTGAGCTTATCCCTCGTGGCTGTTTTGTTGTTGTTCACTTGGTTTTAACTACATGTTTACATCCCACTCCTTAAATTCCCCATTTGTCCTCGCTAATTCCTCTGTGCCATCCTATTCCTTCAAAAATAATTCTTATCACTGTGGCTCCAGCTTTCTACTGTCTGAGAGCAGACTGACGGGGCTGTTTCTCATCCACTCTATTCCATTAATGCTTCACTTTGCAACAGAAAATCTAATTTATCAACATCAGCCTGTACTTTTTGATTTCTGTGTAGTACTTAGAACTAAACATGTTTTTCCCCACCTATTCCATAAAGAAATCCATCATCCCAAGGACATGGGACAGGTTTTTTTATCCCAGATGTAATTGTGTTGTCCACTTAGCTTTAATTTGCTGTCCAAGCCACCATGACCTGCAACACCTTCAGAACATAAATAACTTTTCAATAATGTTGTGCTTTACAAAGGCCCGGCATTGTATCTTATAAAAGATATCTTGTGATGCCTCAGATTTGTGTTAATCAACATCTGAAACAGAGAGAGGGGAAAAAAAACACAAAGAAGAAAAAAACCACAATCAAACCAAACCAAAGAACCAACCAGAAAAACAAAAAACCAAACCAAAACAAAGAAAACCCTACCACCCAAAAAACAAAACCCAAGGAAAAAACTTACTGGCAAACTGAATTTGGATTTTTTTAGTGTTTATCAGTCAACTGTCATACACAAAGATGTGTTAATTCTACCAGCTAGAACTTCTATGGTCGCTGTTCTAGAAATTTTGGGAATTTTCTTTTTTTAATTTAGCTGCTGATGTTTCTGGTGTGACCACAAGAGAAGACAAGACAGTTCAATAAATCAGTGTCAGCCTAGACTACATCTGCAACTGGTACCTGAAAGAATTTCTCAGATTGATCACTGAGACTTTAATTGGACCCTGTGTCAACCCCTGCTTTGAGCCACATCCACTCACAGCTTTTCTTTCACCTAGGTGAACCAGAAACACCACAAGGGCTTTGAATTAGTAAAACCAGATTTTATTAGAACACAGCTTGGCCATTACAATAAAGAAAATTCAGGAGGAGAGAATCAAAATGAAAGGGATTTATGAACAAATGTAATCTCCTTTCAGGGTTGAGCTCTTCCTTTGGCTTTGCTCTCAGGTCCAGCACTTTGGGGAGGTTTGCAGGGTATCACCACATTTTGCCATGTCTTTGGCAGCCTCAGAAATTCCATTTCCACCCTGTTATAACATTGGCAGGACACCTGTTTGGGTACCTGTTCATGGCTCTTCAGAAGGCATCAGGTTATGGGAATGCTACAGGTTCCATTCTCACTTCTGTATCTCAATACAGAAAAAGAAACACAAAAAGAATTCAAACTATACAGAAAGAACTCAAACTATAGATAGCCCAACATTTATTATTTTCCTTTACTTTGATGTCATTTCCCTCTCCTCTTATGTTTCCAGGAAACCTAGCTACTGACAATAAATTAACTGATCTCAGGACTGAGCACATTACTGAAATGCAAAATGCCAGCCCTCACAATTTGATCATTTACCTGTTCCTCCCTTCTTTCCTTCCAAACAAACAAGAACCATGGAGCAGGACTGCTTTGAAGTTTTTACAATGGCAGTGAAAAAAGACAGATTAAATTTAAGTTTGATAGATGCAAAGTGATAAAAACCAGGAAGGACCAGGATCCTGCCTGCATACATAAAGATGGACTCTGAATTGGTTATTAAACCCAGGAATGCAATCTGTGAATTATAATAGCTTTCTGTAAATGCCAGCTTAACACAGAGCAGCAACAAAAATAAGGTGAGGAATTATTCTAAAAGGGAACAAGAACAAACCAGAAAACAACATTATGCCAATATAAATCCATATCATTAATATAATTTAGCCATCACTTTCCTGCAAAGAATATTGCAGAACAGAGGAACAGAGCGGCAACAAGGGCACTCAAGGACTTCAAGGAAAAACTACAGAGATTAAAAAGTCTTCACAGTGCAGAACAAAAGAATACCTAAAATCATAGAAACATAAAATATCCTGAGCTGGGAGGGACGCACAAGGATCATCAAAGTCCAAATGCTGGTGTGGCACAGGTGAATCCCAACAATCCCACCGTGGGCATCCCTGGAGTGGTGTCCAAACTCTCCTGGAGCTTTGGCAGCCTTGGGGTTGTGCCCATTCCCTGCGGAGCCTGGGCAGTGCCAGCACCCTCTGGGGGAAGAACCTTTTCTTCTTCATCATCATCATCATCATCATCATCATTGTCAACCTGTAGTGTCATCAATAAAACTATACAACATTTTGCTTTAGTCTTTCTCAATGGAAAAAAAAAATAATAAAACCCTTTTGGCATTATCCAGAAAGGTTTGGGAACTCCCTGTCATAGTGCACTACAGATGTGAGAAATTTACACATCAGCTCATAAAATGCTTTTAATTCATTCCTGAAAAGGAAGAGAAAGGGGAAAAACCGACAGAACAGACAAAAAGCCCGATCAGACTGCCCTGAAGGTGCTGAGCTGCAGGCTGCTGAGGCTTGAGAGAGGGCCAGGAAAGCTCTCAGGGAGTGCTTTCCTACACTTTTACTCAGAGGCATCAACCACTTCATCCCCTCATTAAATGGAGTGTAAAGCTGTTGTCACCCCAGCCTGCTGCCTGCTCTGGGATGGAGAGCAAGACAAATCACTTGCAGACAATCTCCAGCAGATCAGGAAACCTCCGGGGTACAAAGGATTGGGCCAGCTCTTAGGAGTGAGATAAATCTACTCCTTTTCCACTTCCCGTGGGATAGAGCAAGCAGGGCACGTGGTGCCAGGCTCTAAGAGCAGGAACGGCTTTGCCCAGACAGGGAGGATCAGGAAACAAGGAATTCGGTGGATCTGAGGGGAAACACGGGGATGACAGCTCCAGTTTGCCTTTCAAGCGTCAGCAGCTTCGTTTACTAAAAGAGGCACACGGAGGAACCATTCAGCTTCACACAGAGGCACTTGTGAAAATTACTTTTTATCATAGACCCACGATGTTCCTGGAAGTGAGGAATCACCACCGAGAAGGGCAGGCATGGAAAAAATCTCAGGGGTTGAACAGGTGGTGACATTTCCTTCACTGTGGGATCTCAGCACCTCAGGACTGAGGTGCCGAGCCACCGAGACCGCCCTTGGGGGGCTCGGGAGTCCTGGAATGTTCCAGAAGTGTCTGGTGGCTGGACTTTGATCCTACACAGGAGACGACACCTGTATGAGGATAGGAGGGTTTCACCGGGGTGAATGGTGAGGGGATTAGTTAATTAGAGAGTGAAACACAGGGTTTAGGATTTCTGTACAGGGGGGTTTAGAGAAGTAAGATGGAGGAATTGGGGCGTGTCCTGTCCTTCTTCTTCTTCTTCTTCTTCTCCTCCATCTTCTGTGGTGATGGTGGCACTTTAGGATTGGTCATTACTAAAAGTGCACTGGGCAATAAGGGTGAAAGGTATTGGGGAAAAATGATAAATATTGTACACGTAACCATGGGTATAAAGATAGGTGGCTGCCCGGGAGGGCAGCACAGTGTGCTCATGGCTGGCTGCTGAGCAGAGCTCTGTCGGGCCGAAAGAAAATCTTTTAGATAAACAATTAATAAACACAGAGACCGAGAAAAGAACTGAAGCCTCTTCTGTTCCTTTGATACGCGGGCTGCTCCAAGGCCACCCTGGGCCTTTCCAGGCCCTCCGAACAGCCGAAAACCGGACACTTCACTATCTACACGGCAGTGGCACAGCAGTTCTGCTGTCAGTGCTCTCACATCCTGACAAGAGGGAGGTTCAGACCACTCTCCAAGGGCTGCTGGTGCCAAAAGGGATAGAAAACACAGCAAAATAACAGATTCTAAACATTTTATATGATCTATTTATCAGGCAGAAAGAGAAGCCTTTTCTTGTCTTCTAACACAGAATCAATAAGGCTGGAGAAGACCCTCAAGATGAGCAAGTCCAACCTCTGAGTATCACCATTCCCACTTGTTTTTATCTCAACTTTTAATGAAGGGATGGGACCACAGTTGGGCTGAGAATGATTTATTGCTCAGATAAACATCAGCCCCAGAGGCTGTGAGATTTTAGAGGAGCAGACAGTTGGCCATAGCTCAAAGCAGCCACAAGTTCTTCATTACAAGGCAATACAGAACTTTCTAACCCAATGGACAGCAGCTACAGGGTTTATTTTGCTTTTCTCACCTATCACCTTTACTCACTTCTACTGCACTGTGGATATTTTATCCAATGAGCTGCTATCTCACATGCACAGATGAAATATATGTTATATATATTATAATTTCTAAATTCATAGCTTGCTCTATACAACCACACCCCTACATTATAAACCCTTCTCTATCTTATCAATACAGTTTCTCACTTACTTAAGGCATATTCTTACTTACAACTATAGAACCATAAGTTTATTGTTTTTCTACTTAATATCTGTGTACTTTTTTTCTTTTTTACATCAGTCCTGCGGAAGTTTTTATCTCTCCATTTCCCACACCCACTAAACCATATTAAGCACTACATATATTCATTTTTTTGAACACTTCCAGGGATGGTGACCTCACCACAGCCCTGGGCAGCCCCTCCAATGCTTGGCCACTCTTTCAGTGAAGGATTTTCTCCTGCTATCCCACCTGAACCTCCCCTGGTGCAACTTGAGGCTATTTCCCATTGTCTCTTTCTCTGCCCTTGTAAAAACCACCTTTAAGTCCCTTTCAGGTTGATCAGCTCCTTACTGTCATTTTAATTTCACAGGAAAATAAAAAATCACATTAAATCAAGCATTCCCAATTTTTTTCCAGCCCCTCAAGAGTTCCCACATTCCCAAAAGCAGAAATACACATTTAAATCCTCTACACAACTTTTAATCAATGATGATCTTGCACAATTACTTAATTGTAAGATAGAAGCTAATGAGGAAATTCAAAGGAAAGTGAACTCATTTCAAGAAATAGAATTCCATTTAACAGCACTTAATTACTTCCTCAGATCACAGAAAGGAAATCAAACATTCCTACCAGCAATTATTTTTCTAGTATAATCAGAGCAAACTCAACTGAAACCAGATGTTAATAAGAAAATACTTGCCTTCTGAAACTTTAATTCCAAACATATAAAATACACTATAATCAAAAATATATCAATAAAATATAACTATTCTATTTGTACCATCACAAAAACCCATCCCTAAACTCTCACAGTGGGTGAAAAATTAATTATGTAGGAGGTCATAGTATGAAACCCCAGGTACTGAACTTCCATTACTTTGAATTTCCTTGTTAGACAGAAATTTGGGAACATCACCACAGGCCTGGCCTCGCAAGGAAACTTTTGAGCAAGGATTGGTAATAACTGATAAAATTTTGGAAGAAAAATCTAGTTCTACACAATTCCACCAGTCCATTCCAAGTAAGCAAAGTGAATTAAAATAATACCTGAGGTAATCTTGCAACAAAATGTTTCACAACAACGAGCACATTTAATCAAATCCATAAATTAATCTCACCTATTAACATATGCCAAATCCAAGCCATGTCATACAGTTTATAACTGAATTAGACAGAAATGCTAATCCCAGAATTTCACCATTATCTTCCCTACTTCATGTGGCAAAATTTGTTTGCACAAACACAGGTTTGAAGACTACAACTAAATGGGGTTATTTAAATTAAGGTAGTGCTTGCTAAAAATTGCAACCCTGGAAATCAGATTTATGGGTCAGAGGCTTTTGCCAGGAATATCACAGCAATATGTGTGTGCATCATTTTTAACCAAGACAACACAGCTTATTCTTTTCCTTACAAAAATAACAATGAAAATTAAAATTTATAAAGGGCTTCATATTTTATTTCTGCTGCCACTGAGATATCGCACTCAAAGCCTACATTCAAGCAGACCAAATAATGCCATGACTGTAAATATTTCTGGTTATCAGACACATTGACAGCACTTGTGCAGGCATCATTTATGACCTGTCCTGGGCTTTTTGTTTGGAACCATCTCAGGACAAAAGCAGCACTCTGAGGATGGGATAACCCAAAGGGAGCAGATCTTCAGCATCATCTTCACTCACATCTGCACCTCCTATAAAACTCTCTTCAGATGGGGAGCCACAAACTTATCTCTCCACATTAATATTTTTGATGCTCTGCATTCCCTCTCAAAACATGGTATTCACGAGAAGAAAGCATGAAATCAGAAGAGATTATTTTGTGGAATTAATTTTGATCCTGCCATCAGTGAGACAAGTGGATAAGAGGAGGGGAAAAATGATGATTTTTTAAATGTTCTTGATAGAATCAGTGTTCTAATCACCACTGCTGTTTCTCACTCTTATTCAGAGTTATCTATCCATCATCCACCGCTCCATTCTCTCAGAATGCCTCAAGATAATGTTTCATTTTAGCAGCCAGAGGAATGCAAAGTAGCTCAGTTATCCTGGGCAGATAAAAGCCAGACCCGGTGTGGACCCAGCCGCTCTGAGTTCCATTGAAATAAACTTAATTAATTTAAATGTAACATTTTCAGGAGCAGCTTTGTACACAGTTGACCTTGCTCCCTGAAACAATCTTCTGCACTGTCCTGTCTGAATCACAGAAATTGTCTCCTTTGTCACTTCACTGCACTGTGGCTGTGATTTTTCCTTTTCATATCCTGTCCTTATCAGCTGCAAAACTACAAACACATTTCATAAATTACACTGTCTCAACGGTATAATTTTGTACTGTTGTTGTAAACTGCAGCTTAAAATTACAGCTGAAAACGTATGGAAATCCACACTTATATACTAAATATTTAATTTGCCTTCTTGGGAGATGATTTAAATATATTTATATGGCTGAAAATGTTGTTGATTGAGGAATTATGAATTTTTTTCTTTATTCTTACTTTCCCCAAACTCAAAACAAACAAATAAAAAAGTACATGTACTTTTAAGTGAAGTAGGAAATTAGAGTTATTCCTTCTAGTTAAAAGGAACAGAAAAGCATTTATAGTTCTTCCTGAAATTAAAAAGAACCATTTGGCAAGTTACTCTAAATTTCCACATCCATCACAAAAGAACATAATATATGGATAAACATTATTAGGAACACCAAAGTGTATAAGCCAGCTTCCTAACAGAGGAGACAATTCAACTTTCATGGTTAAACAGGAATAAAGCCTAACTTGCATATCAGCATTTATACACCTTCTACCTCCTTCTCTCAAGTAATAATTGCTGAAGTGTTTAAATCCAGAATTGCACATAACGTGTTTGAAATCATACATATATATATATATATATATATATATATATATATACACACATATGAATATATACATATTCAAGCATAATTCTGCATTTTGAATGCAAAATCAGAAATTCCCTGTGACTGCTAGATGAGGAAATTCCAAAGTCATTTCAATTCTGTTCCAAAGTCAATTCATAGTTTGGGACGTTCCAGGCATCACCTGCCTTTCCCAGTGCCCACTCCTGACATTCCAGTCCCACAGGATTCCCAGCCCATGTCCAACCTCACCTCAAGGGTCCCTCAGAGTTTTCCACTCCCACAGTCCAGGGCTGAAATGGGATTTGTCCCAGGGTTGATTTTTAATGTAGCTCAGAGCCAGCCCAGCACAGCACGCTGCTGATCCCACAGAAGGCTGCAGCATCCAGCCTGAATCCCAAAATCTGAATCATGGCTCCTGCTTACAAGAACCTGATGAGTTTTTCATGCATTTATTTGCCTGCAAGTTACCATTTCCTATTATGCAACATTAGGCATGAGTGGTTAATTAGTTTTTCCCATATGCCAGCACATACATAAATTCCAATTATTAGCAGTGTTAGCTTACACAAATTACCTTTAAATCCAATATTTGCATATCTTCTGGTCTGCACAGCCTCCTCCAGAAAACAGCATTTATGTTGTGGAAGGTTTTATTAGTTCTTTGAAGAGATCTGTGTTTCCTGATATTTAACCGAGTATTTAAATTGTCATTTGCGTCACCAAGGTCTCCTTCAGCTGAAACACTTTCCAGTTTGAGCCAGGCTCACACACAGTAACTGAAGGGCTCAATAATTCTGTTTCAGATGTAACATTACTCCTGCTCAGTGCACTGCTAAAACTCATGAACCTGAGAGAGTGCTGGATGGAACTTCCAGATAAGGCTGAATGACATTTTCAATTTCATTAAAACAAAGAAAAAAAGAAAAAAAGGCAGAGTATTCTCCCACTCAAATCACTGAAATCTCCATTTACTGAACTCCCATTCTTTCCTCCTTTATCAGGAAAATAAGGAACTATATTTGATTAATGACTCCACCACCATTCACAGTGAAATCCTCTGGGCACAGAATACACATCTGCCTTCCCACCAGTGCCACACTTTGGTCTTTTAAGCAGTTACTTTTCCTAAAACCTAGGTAGAAACTCCACAGGTAATCAGGGTAGTTTATACACGATAAAATACCCAACTAGATCATAAGCACAATACAGAGCCAGGTTCTCAAATGAATATTCACTTTGGAAGGTAAAATGGGAAGGGAAAAGTTAAAATACACCAGCAACTCTCAAAAAGCTAAACAAAAAGCAAAGTTCCCTTTGACAGCCACATTATGATAGTCAAGATTTTTTCATGAAAGACGTTAAAGGGAGAAAAAAAAAAAAAAAAAGTTAAATTTCACAAAATAATAAGCAGAACAAATCAAGGTAAAATATATATACTTCATTTAGGACTGGTATTATTAAGCACTTCAGCTTTGCTTCATGCTGTGTAACTCCCACAGAAACTTCCAAGTCATTTTCTTGTACTGCAGAAAAATGCATTAATTTGTCCCTTTTTTTTTCTGAGGTTGTTTTTGTTTGGTTTGGGGGTTTTTGCAGGGGGTGTTATTGGGTTTTTATTGTTTTTCTTGTTGGTTTGGGGGTTTTGGGAGTTAATTTTGGTTTGGGTTTTTTGGTTTTTTTTCAGGTTGTTAGGTTTTTTGGTTTGGTTTTTGTTTTTGCTCCTGTTGTTTTCCTTTACCATGTATGGAAACCTAACACCTGGGTATTAAGGAGACATCTGAACAAGGTTTTGGACAGAAAGAGTTTTGGTATCTGCCATGAATACACAGATGTTTACTCATGCCAAAATGTGAGAATGGCATTCCCTCTGTCACACAAAGGGAGCAATCATCTGAAAAAGGGACCACACAGAAATCAACCTTGTACCCAAGGAAACAGAACAGCAAAACACCTCATTTTTCACACCACATCACACAAGCAGCTACAAATTCTAAAGGAAGTACACTAAAAGGACTACTTTCCACTAAAAGAGAAAGAATATGATTTTACAAGCCCAATATTATGTTTTCATTCATAAAATCTGGGAACGGGGCCAGACCTGACTGCATACATTCCATTTGACCTTTCAGGAACATTTATTCCAGTGCAGAACCTCCACACCAATACAGAACTTTGAATTCCACCCCTAATGCCAGTCACAGATAGCACCTCCCAGTGAAGCTGGAGTTATTTATAAAATCCTTCAGGGATCATAAATCCCATAAATTATCCATCCCACAGATCACACCAGCGAGCCTGGCTGTCTGCAGGAAGTGACACTTCTGGATGCCAGTGATGCAATTCACTAAATTGTGTTGATTAACAGGGAATCTTGCCATCGTGGTGGTGACTGCTCCAAGGAAGCAGCTCCACTTTTTGATGACTCCTCAGCTCAAAGGTGCCCAGATTTCTCAGCCAAAAGAACATTAGCTTAGCCTGTTAATACAAGGTGGCTCCAACCTACTCGTGGATGGAAGTCATGGCAGCCAGAAATGAAATAAATTGTGGTGATTTCAGAGTTTACAACTCTGCAGTGCTCACGTGAAAAGATGCAGCCCAGGATCCCTCATCCTACCCAGGGCCAGAAGCTGGCAGGGTGTGACAGCGTTCACAGGGGTTTTCAGATGAGGGAAGAGACAAGGATGTTGACTCCATATTTCAGAAGGCTTGATTTATTATTTTATGATATATATATTACATTAAAACTACACTAAGAGAATGGAAGAAAAAATTCTCATCAGAAGGCTGGCTAAGAATAGAAAAGAATGAATCCACAAAGGTCTGTGGCTCGGACAGAGAGAGAGCCAGCTCTGCCATGACTGGCCATTAATTCCAAATATCCACAGGAGCCCAATCCCAGATGCACCTGTTGCATTCCACAGCAGCAGATAACCATTGTTTGCATTTTGTTCCTGAGGCCTCTCAGGAGAAAAATTCCTAAAGAAGGATTTTTAATGAAAAGATGTCTGTGACAGCAGGGAGCTGCCAATATCAGAACAACCCCTACACCCCACACTCACCTTCTCTTCTCCTCAGGGACCTTCTGAGAGCCAGCCCTACCACAGGTAATCTTCCTTCTGGGGCGTGTTACACTGGAGTAGAAGCCACTGAATTTTATTTCAAATCCTCTCCTCAGACTTAATTTTTAATAATAATTTCAAGGTGCCACCTCATCTGTGCCGTCCTCTTTCTTTGCAACAGACAAACAGCATTTCCAGCTTGCCAAAGGACAGAATAAATAAATTGGGTTTGTGAGACATTCAGTGATATGATTTCAGCTATACAGGTACTGTGTTATGCAAGAAAGGAGAACACATATTACATTTAGAATGAAAATTTGGTGTTTTTACTACATTTAGAATGAAAATTTGGTTGTCCTCAAAGAGGACTTGGTTGTTGAAGTAACTGGCAGCTCATTAATTAAAAAAATAAAGGAGGCTTCTATTATCATTACTTTTCATTATATATCAGACTTTTTAAAGAACCAGCACTTTTCCACAGAAAAAGTGGGGGCTGTGTTTGTGCCTGGGATTGCTCTGACCAGACACAGCACCCTGCACTTGGCATTGCTGAATTCATGAGTTTCCCAATGCCCAAGTTATTTGCAGTAACTGAAACAATTCACACAATTTATTATTTGAGTCGTGCAATCTCAGCACGTTCATTAAAAACCTTGGCAGAATAAAATTCAAAAAAGACTTAAACATTACATGAATTTTAAAGCCAAACTAGATTCTAATTGGATTTTTTTCAGCCTTTTTATCATGAACCTAAATGAAAAACCTGATACTCGAGGTTCATACATTCTCATTCTTCGGATTACTTGAAATAACTTTAGTTTTCTTTTTAGGCTACACTTACTGGTACTGCAGTCAACCCAGCACATTTAAGTTACAATTATGACCCTGAGTGCTGCAGATTGAGATAGGATTCACCAGGAGCCTGGCGATTCAGGAGTGTCAGACACGAGATTTCTGTCTGCCCTTCCAGACCATGATCCAGGCTCCAAACCTGCTTTATTGAAAGCAGCTGTAATTTTCTCTATTGCCTTCAATTGGTAAAAGATTTGACTTCCTATTATATGAGATTGATGATGACTTCGTGGTGCTTAAAAGCACCAAAAATTCTCAAATGTGATTTAGCCCCCAGTCTTTTTGAAAGGCAGCTAATTTTTTTCCAGTTTCCCATTTCCTTTTTATTATAGGCACACGTTATTGCTTTATTAACAACCTCTGGAGAATACTTCTAAATTTGGTGCAGCAGATAACTTGTCCCAATTCTTTCTTCCCTGAGTAGTTTTCACAAACTTTTCTACAACTACCTTTTCCCAACAACACAGCATTTCAAAGACATTTTTCTTCCTCTTGACACTTTCTGATGATCATAATTGCATTTTTGCTGGTAAAACATACAGTGAGGCCCAGTGCATTTAAAAGTTTGAAAATAAAATTAATGATCAAAAATACAAATAAATGGGAGGGCGAATTTGGATTCCTTTTGGTTCCCTTTATAATATCAAGCCAATGAAGTGTGACAGACTTAGCAGAACTGAACTTTATCCTCAGTCAGAAATAAAACCACTGACCATAAAGCCAACATCCAACGTGGCCTGCTTATTCTCTTCAGCCAAATTTTCCTATTTTCCTATTTTTCTATTATACCACAAACTCTGAAGCACAGAGGCAATTCGTGAGCAGAATCCCTAAAGCCAGAAGGGACGGGACAGTGCTAAGTGACCCAGGATGGGATGATTATTCCAAGTATTTGCACTAAAAGGTTGACTCCTATTTTTCAGACTTTTCTCTGTAATCTCTTCTGTTATTTAAATGCCTCATTGCATACACAACAAAAACCCAGTGGGAAAAGAAAAAAAGGAATTTCCATAGCAACTATTCCAAGGAACACAGTTCAGTCATTTGTACCATAAAATTTTATGGACTTTGACCAAGGCTTTTCTTTATCTATTTTTTTAGAAATCTGGCTTAATCTATGTTCAAGTGGAAATATTAATATCAGGCAGGAAGAATTTCATAGGAACTTATTATTAAAAACTAAACTTCACCAGATGAATGATCCCTAAAGGAACTGTGATTCTAAAGACATTACAACCAATAATTTGTTTTAATATTTGAAACATCTACAGAGAGATCACATAAAAATAGAATTTACACAGATTTTTAAATTAAAAAAAAATATTTTCCACAGCAAAAAGATGCAGAAGCAAAGAATAGTTGAGTGCAATGGGGTTTTTTAATTTCTTTTTCCATTTAGATTTTTTTTAAGGTTTGGAGTAGATTAATTTTGTAAAATCTTTGGGGATTTGCACATTTTGCTCTCTCATGACAAGATACTACTATGAGTGCACTGTGTAGGGTATAATCCCTCTTTTGGATGAACAAGTACAAACTATCAGCTCCAAACATCTCAGAAGAGATTTTGATTCTACTGTGCAAATCTTTACTATAATCTCAGTCTCAAAATATGGGATATTTAATCTTGTAATATCAGAAATTACAAGATGCATGATATTCCAGAATAAACTCATTTAAGTGAGATTATTTACTTAAGACACACCTGGCTATATTCTTGCTTATTACAAAATATATTGGTACTGGTTTTCTTGACAGTAAAAAGGGAAAATTTTTTTCTCTTCTCAAGAGAAAATTCCCATCCAACAGTGCAAAATCTCATTGCCTCTTCCTACCAGGGAACTCCCCTGATATAGAAAGAAAAGCTCATTCCCAGAGTAATTTTCCTTACACAAGAAAATTCAGGCTAAATTGGTAACGCAGGGTGGAGATGAGAACCAGAAGAATGCAGACACTTCACAAGCAATTTTCTGTTTGCCTGTTTTTACACGCCCTACTTGTCCTCCTGTTGGAGCCACCAGAATCATGTCAAAAACTTCATGATTCCTGGGTAAATTCATTCTTTGCTGCAATACTGAACTTCGCTGAAGCAGCCCACAGTAAAGTATTTATCAGTATTTATCCTGTATTCATCAGTATTTTTATCTGTTACCAACAGAGCTCCAAATTAGCCCCACTCAGAGCAGAATGCCACATGAAATAGTGGCTAGAAACAGAACAGACATTATCTTAAGCCCATTTTCTCATTATTCTGTAGGACTTCATATGATAAATCTGAAAAAATAATAATTAAGGATATGTAAACAATGTGACTGAAGCTACCTCCAATTCCATAACAGCCAGTCTAAGAAATTCCTGGGTCTAAGGCACTAAAGGTTATTGATGGATGAGGTTTTTTATTAAATTCATTAATAGATAATGGCACTCAAATGCAGAGGCTTCAAAGCAGCCAGTGTTTCAGCAACATCTGAGAAATAGTTAATGGCAAAAGGAAAAGTCTTCAATCAAAAGCAAGACAAAGAGTGTTTTTATAACTGAAAGGCCACAGAATATGTTAAGTGATTAAAAGCACACAGAAAAGTGTGTTTACTGGTACAGAAATAACCCTCACAGGTACTGGTAGGGACAGACAGGTGACAAACAGCTCAACCTTTGATTTAGGTCAGCTCATCCTTAGGAAAGCTTTCCCATTTAAAGGGGATGTGATAAACACAACAGAAAATTCATTGTAAGCTTCAAGAGAAAAGGTGTGGTGGAAAGGGGAAAAGGAGAGTGCAATATGTTCATCTAAGATGGATCACAAAGTCTCAGAAAAATCAAAATTACTGACTGGAGGGAGTACAGAAGCTTTACAAAAAGCAGAGAGAAAATCAGGGCATTGAGAAGAGGATTCTCCAAGGTGTCCCTCTTCCTCTTCAACCCCTGACAAAAGAATTAAATATCACAGAAGCAGGAAAACCAAATATATCCCCATTTATTAAAGTCAAAAGGCCTTTACCTGTAAATTATTCACACTGAAAGGTCTATAAATAATGGTGACATAAAGAAAAAGAAAGGGAAATTAGAATGTGAAAAGCCTAAGTAGAGAAAGCACAACTCAGGTTCTCATATAACCTCTCAAAAATTATCAATTACAGGAAGGGATTAATGCCCATCAAAACTGAACAAAATCCTACTCACTAGAACTTCCAAATCCTCCCAATACCTGGAGCAGCAGCAGCACCACTGAGGTCTCCACTAAAACCAAACCTCAAAGCAGGAAAGGCCAAAAAGCTCATTTGATTATGCAAAACATCCAATTTTAATCAAGCAGTCAGTTGATTACTCTAGGGAGAGAGGTCACTTAAAAATAACACAAAACAGGAATAAACATTGACTCCTGAAAGGAGTGGGGAGGAAAGGCAGGACCAAAGAAAAATCTGCCTAAAAATGCTTTAAAAATGTGCTTTTCTCCAGCTTCCCAGCAAATTTCCAAAACTCATCCAGGGGCAACTGAAATATGGCTGGTTCTGTCATTTTCACTCAGACATCTACACACAAAAAACCAAAATCTGCCCATGGGCAAGTGGCAGCTGCAAGAGCATTTGCTCCACCTTCCTCATTTTTGCACAACACAGCTCTGGAGTGAAACCTGGCTTCACATTCCTGAGAGATGATTTCAAAAGAATATAAAAAAATTATAATATTTAAGAACATCTTGGTAACTTCTGTGAATAACTTACTAATATGATCTTAAATTGAACCTCAAAAATCAGAATCAGTGAGACAGGATGTGTCACTCAGTGTCCTTGACACCTGTTCTATAAAATGAATTATTGAACCTGCCCAGATCTCTTCCACTGCAGCAAATTAACCAGATCCTGTTAATTTGAAGCAGAAATCACATCAGAGATCAACAGCAGTGTTTGTTCTCTTATAGCACTTATGGGTTTTCATCTCATCAGGTTTAGAAGTTCTGATCAATACAATGAACTTCAGCTCACCAACATGAAAATTAATGAGCAAAACTGATTTAAATTGCAAGGTTCATCAATTCATAATGAAGCTGAAGAGAAAACCTCTTTATGGTTTCCTTTTTGCAAGCTTTTGGAAATGTTACCCAGGAACACTTTTCAAAATCATATTTCATTGTTTAGTTGTGTTTTTTAATAAGTAGTAGATGAAATTTTAAGCCAATCCTCAGTTTATTTATTACAGAGAGAGGCAGGGTAAAAATGTCCTTTATTCTCTGCAGGAGCTCTCGAGGTCAGAACTCCATCTGCATTTTTTAGTGCTATGCATAACTCTAAATCACAGTTGGATTTATGTTTCAGCTTTGGAATTTATATCACATCTATGTCATGTCTAACTCCACACCTTCATTCAAGGTTCAGGCTCTAAATGGTATTTGAAAATCCTGGAAAGTTCTGTTTCTTTTATTAATTTGAGCATTTAAAGAAAAAAAAAAATCCGTATAACAACCAGAAATCTCCCACTTCTAAAACTGAAAGGATATGATAATATACATTCACATCCAAAAAATAAATAAAATCATTTACAGCTACAGATAGCATTTGTTACACAGATTTAAACAGTAAGAAAAAGAATCCATCCACCCTGCATATATATGGTCTTAAAATAAGAACTATTTAAATATCAATTTTCTCTATGGTAATTAAAATTTTCATCCAAAAGTTAAACATTAAAAAAAAATCAAGTCTATCAAATAATACTATCCAGCACTCTTTAAATGCAAATTATTCTAAAAATTTAAAAATTAAGGAAAGGAATTTAAACAGCTCATAAGCAGGAAGACAAAGGGGAAGACAAAGGAAATGCAGAATATAACATTATGTCAGTCTGTCAAGTATTGACTTCTAATTTTAATTTTAATGTTAGTATTTTCCATAGATACGATGCTTACAATAAATTGTTTTTACAGTGATAGATGAAAAGTAATGTTTCAACCTGAATATTGTGGCCCTTTTATTCCCCTTTTATTAGGAATGTAAATGACAGATTGTATTTAAATGTAAATCAACTAGTTCTAGAGGTCACTGATCAAGAGGAATGATTTGCCTTTAGAAAAGTAACTGATGAGGAGAAAATGGAACAAACTACAATTTATTTTTTTTTCTAATCACAATTCTTTAATATGAATGAGAAATGCAACAAGAAAACCAGAAAAACTGAGATACAGGATGCCTTTCCTATGGTGATCTGCATTTAAAAACTGTGGGAAAAACTCTTGGAAAGGTCATTTGTGATTACAACAGACACACATTTAAAAACATTGTTTAAGGGGTAAGAATCCTGCATTGACAAAAAAAAAATTAGCCATAAAAACTGACAGGTCTTTTCCCCCTCTAATTGCTTCAATTTTGGGCCTTGGGAATCATGCATTACCCCACAGCAAAACAGAGCAAGTGTTTTTTAAGACACAGCTCCACTGCCTAAAACATCAGCAAAAAACCCCAGAGAAGTGCTGATGGCCTTTCAAATTTAAGTTGTGGCTGCCAGCAGTGTGTGTTCATGTTACACAAATTTGCCTGTGCCCTTCTACACTACCTAATAATTAAAAATAAAAACACAGAGGTATCAGTTCCTTCCCTTTCCATACAAAGGGGTTATCATGTTCCTTATCAAATACAGAACAAATAGTCTGTGTTTGGAAGAATATTACTAATCTAAACAAAGTGAAATTAAAAAGTTTTATCCACTGTGTGTTATCTGGAAATATAGGGTGAGAAAGAAAGATACAGTGAAATAATAATGACTCTATAACCACTCAGTTGACAGGGCAAGGCTTCTTTATTATTCTTTAACTACCTAAGAGTATCTCTATTAAATGCAGCTTTGAGATTTTCAAGGAAAAGAATTATGTTTACAATTTATTTCTGTTCTGTCCAAACATTATTCAGCAGTCTAGTGTCTATAGCTATTTTCAACCTTTATTTTTCTTTCAAAAAAAAATACTTTACAACACTAAAATGTAGATCTAAAGCAGTAACTTGAAGCCATTCTGGATTTAAACAAGCTTAAATGGAACAGAATTTCTTGCAAGAGGGAGCTGAGACAAAGATGAACAAAATATTCCAGCTGGGCAGTTCAGCATCTTTGTCATGTACAATGCCTCCAGAGGAAAGGTGGGATAAATTACCTGCTGGCCTTTACTTTCAGTCCGTGGAAATTTGAGTTTGGCTCCTTGGGGTGACATTTGTGCTTTGCCTCCTGTGGATTGTGGTTGCTCTGGATGGGAGTCACAAAAATCACAGAATTATTTAGGTTGGAAAGACCTCCATGATCATGGAGTCCAACCTGTGACCAATCCCCAGCCAAGCCCTGAGCGCCACATCCAGGCCTTCCTTGCGCACCTCCACGGATGGGGATGTCAGCACTTCTCTGGGAAGTCCTTTCCAATGCTTAACAACTTTTCCATGAGGGAGTTATTCCTGATGTCCAACCTGCCCCTCCCCAGGCCCAGCCTGAGGCCGTTCCCTCTGCTCCTGTCCCTGCTCCCTGGAGCACAGCCCGACCCCCCCAGCTGTGCCCTCAGAGCCACAAGGGCCCCCCTGATCCCCCTTTGCTCCAGGCTGAGCCCCTTCCCAGCTCCCTCAGCCCCTCCTGGTGCTCCAGACCCTTCCCCAGCTCTGTTCCCTTCCCTGGACAGCTCCAGCTCCTCCAGGTTTCTCCTGCCATGAGGGGCCAGAACTGGACACAGCACTCAAGGTGTGGCCTCACCAACACCCAGCACAGGGGGACAACCCCTGCCCTGGTCACTGCTGTTTCAGAGCAAGGAGGGGACAGATTTTAACAGGAATAATTCAGTGAATTCCTAAAGCAGAATGTGGGGGAAGGAGGAAAGAACTGATGAATCCAACTCCCAATAGTAAGAGATTCAACAACTCCAGGGTTGAAGCAGAAAAATCCCTCTGGCCTAAAATGGTGGGGGTGGGGATGAAGTCCTTCAGGCAGCTTTATCAGTAGTTAGGCGGGAAGTCATTTTTTGGGACCTGAAAACTGAGCTGGACTTGAGGGACAAATGTGTCAGCACAGGCAGGTCCTTGCTGGGTAATAATTGACATAGATTCCATGTATTAAGATTTCTTTATTAAGAAACCCATACTTTTATAGACAGTTATGATATACAGCTGGACTATTTGGTCCTCCAATCAAAACACCATCACCTTTGGGTAATTAAGAAACTATTTGTTTGTTTTACCACTTGTTTGGTAAGCAAATCTTCATAACACATTCTACATGTTCACAATACCAGGTGCAAGTTAAGGCAAGAATCGTTTCTCATTCTTTTCTCTGATCTTCTCCCAGCCTTTCCCAGAATTATACCTGGGAAAGTTGTCTGTCTCTCTTTGTGGCCAGAGAGCTGCTGCCACACAAATGTGGTTGGAAATGTAATTTCTGCCACATGGAAAAATTCTCCAACCAACTTTCAGCCTAAGCACCTTCTCTTCCTGGGACAGAGATTGTCAACTCAGCACTTCTTATTAAACAAACATATGATTTCTCAAAACCTCCATTTTCCTTATCTCCTATTTTATTAAAACATCTCAAAGCTACATTTCTATGTTGTAGAAATGACAAATCCCTTTCCAAATGTGGAAAAGAGCATGGATTTCTGGAGCAGGGTGCACTCCAGAGCATCTGAACCCAGCACCTACCAACCATGGGTTGTTAACCATTATGTTGCCACAGTAAGATAAGCCACATGCCCAATATCCCATTTCTGAAACTCTGGAATAATCAGAACTAAAAGAGTGATAATTATTTTTTTCCTTAATATATGAAAGCCAATGTGCATCTGAAAACTTCATATTCTACAGAACTGCCAATCTTTTCAATAAACAGACCAAAGGAGGAAAGAGAAATCTGTCAGAGGATAAATCACTTAAAGTGCCTGACAAAAAACCAAGGCTTTTCATTTTAATACTGATAATTACAGAAATTAAATAATGCTGGCAATGGTATGATGATAATTATACACACAGAAAGAAAAGGAGCAGATTAAGCAAATTATTTAGAAAAGCTGTCTCATGAAAATACATACTGTAAATTTGTATATTTTTAGACAGGAAATGGTGATATAGCTTTATAAAGATTATGTGATTATCATCCATTTCTCTCAGAAAACAGAATTTCTGACATCACTTACAGATTTCTGATCTACACTCTCCAAGAGCATCACCTTTATATCCACAGTCAAATAACAAAATTTAACACAACCAGTTTTGGCTATAGCCCAAAACCGAATCCAAATAAATAAAAAACCAAAAAACACATTGCAAGCCATTTCTTTTTATTAAAGCAGGCCCAGCTGGATGTGCTGCTCAGAAATCTAATTAGAGCTGTTACTGAAATTATTTTCTTTTCTTCTAGTTGATAGTCCAAGTTTACTACACACTGGCATCCCAGCAAGATGATGAGCAGTAACGTCATGGTGAAAACCTGTCTGCTCATCTTGTCCCGCATTTCCTCCATTCCCAGGACTTTTATCATATGAGAAGATGCTCTGAGGGCAGGAGCCAGGCTGGGAGAGCTGGGGGTGCTCACCTGGAGAAGAAAAGGCTCCAGGGAGCTCCTTCCAGGGCCTGAAGGGGTTCCAGGAGAGCTGGTGAGGGACTGGGGACAAGGGATGGAGGGACAGGACACAGGGAATGGCTTCAAACTAGAAGAGGGAAAGTCTAGATTTTATTTTAGGAACAAATTTCTAAATGGGTCATGAGACATTGAATCAGAGAGCCCAGAGCAGCTGTGGCTGCCCCTGGATCCCTGGAAGTGTCCAAGGCCAGGTTGGATGGGGCTTGGAGCACCCTGGGCTGGTGGGAAGTGTCCCTGCCCATGGCAGGAGGTGGAACTGGACGTTCTGCAAGGCCCTCTCCAACCCAAACCATTCCATCATTCCATGTCCATTCCAACCCAAACCATTCCATGATTCCATGTCCATTACAACCCAAACCATTCCATGATTCCATGTCCATTACAACCCAAACCATTCCATGATTCCATGTCCTCTCCAACCCAAAGCATTCCATGATTCCATGTCCATTCCAACCCAAACCATTCCATCATTCCATGTCCATTCCAACCCAAACCATTCCATCATTCCATGTCCATTCCAACCCAAAGCATTCCATGATTCCATGTCCTTTCCAACCCAAACCATTCCATGATTCCATGTCCTCTCCAACCCACACCATTCCATGATTCCATGTCCTTTCCAACCCAAACCATTCCATCATTCCATGTCCTTTCCAACCCAAAGCATTCCATGATTCCATGACCCATCAACATTTCTTCCTTTATTGCAGTGCTGCTCTACTCCACCATCTCCATTTCCAACACCTAAGAAATGCTCAAAAAATCAGTGTTTTGCTGTTTGGTAGATGTGGGAGGGCTTCTGCTCCTGCCCCACTCCCCTGCACACCCCTTCACCCTCACGGTACCCCAAAAGCTGCATCTCCTGAGCTGCTCCCATTGCTCCCCTCAAGGACAGCAGCACGTGAACCACAAACAGTGCCTGAGCTGTGGCAGTGAAACACAGGCACCAAACAGGTTAACTGCAAACTCCAGCTTCTGGTTTCCCATTTTATTCTGGTGTGAACAAATTAACAAACTGTTATTAGCCTCAGTCAGAACTGAACTGGAGGAGGAAGAGCTGGGAGGAAATTTCAGGTGCCACTGAACTGGAACTCATCTAATGAACTTGCTGGTTTGAATTCCTGGCTACATTAAGTGCTATTACTCTAAAGGTTTAGAGGGATCTATTATAACAATAAAGAGGAAGGGGGAAAAACCACCTTTTTTATAAATTCTAAATTTAAAAAAAATTTAACACATCTGAAGCAATTATTTCTTGTATGGAACAACAGGCCCACGCTTTTCCTCTGTCAATCCCACAGTTCAAATTCACCCTAAATTTGCCATTAAATCCATGGTTGGGCTCAGTGATCTCAGAGGTCTTGACCAACCTCAGCAGTTCAATATTTCCACGAAGGAAATCAAGAAATCACTGTCTCTAGAACTGTCTTTTTATTCCAGCTTTGCCTTTGCAGGTCCCAGATGAGATTTCTCCATCATTTAAGATTTCATGCCACATAAAGTTTGCTGTACGAACGGGAAATTCAGCATTTAGGCAAATCAGCAGTTCTTTTCAACCCAGTAATTATTTCTTTTATAAAGAGAGAAGTTTACAACAATGTTATGCAAATTGTGTCTCTAGTTTTTTGGTCATTTGCTTATTTTTTTGTAAATCATGAGCAAACTGTTGACTTTTAAAGTGTTCGAGAAAAGTTTTTAATAGCACAACTGCACCATGGAAGAGCTTGACTATACTTTTATTGCCTTCTAAATGGAAAAGTAACTCTTTTAAATTTGCTGATTCATATGATTATTCTAAAATATGATAATTTCTTAAAACACAAATTTTGACTACAGAGGTTTTTTCAGTCCTGCTTAACATCTGAATTCTTCTACCTTTGTTTAATCCCTGCAATGAGTCTAAGTTCCCATCATACAAAAATGTTCTGCTTGAAATCTTTCCTGAAATTATACCTAGGGCATCCCAGCCTAAGGGAGGGGAGGGTTTAATATCAGATGTTAATGTAATATGTTCCACCTCATGATTTTCTGTGCCATCTTCCACGTATAATTTAGAGTTTCTTCAAAAGCATGCATGAGGGCAGAAATTAATAGATTTAATAATGATTGATATTTTTGTCCAGTTTTTGATTAACACTGAATGCAGCAATAAAAAACTGAAGTAAAACACTGAAATTATCAAATACTGTTTGCATACGTCTCTATTCAAACTGTGATTTTATTGTGACTTCAGCCTTAATCCACACAGAAAGAATGTTTAGCCTTGCAGGTAACTTGTAGAAAACTCTTCAGTAAATTTTCACTTGTTCCAAAGTATCAATACAGAGCTTATTCAGCCAATATTTGCCTCCCAAAATCAACAGAACTATGTTCACTGCTACAAAAAATAACAGAAGTGAGATATAGGAATATCTGCACCCCTAAATCAAATGTGGAACAACTGCCCAAGACTTACATCAACATTCAGGTGACCAAAATAACCACTCCACATAATATTTTATTGCTTTACCTTTCTTTCACCAAGACTAACAAGCACTGAGCAAATCCAATGTTTTAACTGCCTGCTACGAGCACAAAAATCTCCCTGATACAATCCATTATCCACCTGCCTGCAGAAAATCAGCTTAAATGTTCCTAAGACTCCTCAGAAGAAAGATTTTCAGCCTGTTCAAGCTGGCTGTCTATTACTTGAAATAAAATATTTTCCCAAGCAGCTTCTATTTTCTACTGAAGAAAGAATTAAAAAACAAAGAAGAAAAAGGAAAAAAAGAGGTAAAGTGATGGAAATTGCAATTACCACAAGGATAAAGGGAGCACAAAAATAGTCCAGCCACAAAATCTGATTATTTGGTAAATTGAGATTATTCATGAAAACCAATGCAATATAAAAAAAAAAAAAAATCACAAGTAAAACAAAACAGAAAGAACAAAACTAACTGCTTCTGAAGGGAGTGGGAATAGTGTGGAATGGAGAGACTAAAAGGTTTTAAAGGTCATATGGAAAGCAACAGAACTGCCATGGTGCATTCAGTCTGGATACTCAGCTTTTAGAGCAGCTACCAAGAAACAAGAGGTACAGAGGGAAGTCATGTGGCCTCCAAACTTTCTATCTAGAGAATCACACTCCCAGTCAAAAATGAAATTATTATCTCTGTCCCGTTACACAGGTATTATTTTTGGATTTCTTCTTGTGCTGTTCAATCCAACCTACACTTAAATCTTCCAAGATACTGCTCTTGTGACATTGTGACTCATCCTGTACCTGGAGCAATGCTTCCCCCTCCCCTTCTTGATGTTATCATCCTGCCCCTCGCTGTCTGCTCTCTGCTAACAGCAATCTTCTTCCAGCACACGCACTCAGAAAGCTACTACAAAGGTACTTCAGTTTTTTGTAAAGTCAGTGCTTTCTCAAACTTCTCCCAAGAACTAAGTCGCCTCTCTGCATCACTCTGCTCACCTTCACTTTTAAAGCTTTTCAAAACTTCACTCAGACACCCACTGGGCTGCAGTTTAATGAGCCTTCCCTGCTGCAGCACTGATGGTTTCAGCAGCATCCACCTGCTCCTCACCACCTCTTCCCATCCACATGCTCTGCTCCCAGTTCTGCTCACACAAGGACTTGTTCAGGTGCAGAACAAACTGAGTGAAACCAAGGAAAAAAAAAATCCAGGTTTGGTGTAAGTATTTCTGAAATGAAAGTTAATTTAGGGCACATCAGCTGTGCACAAATGACAGAGCACAGCTCAGGAGCTGGAACAAGATGGGAACCATCAACAGGAGCTGCTTGACTTAGCCCTGGAGCTAAGGAATTACTCAAAATAAGCTTTCTGCAACAGGACACTGAGTTCAGCTCCAAACATCCCAAAAAGCAGCTGACCAAACTGTTAAACAGGTAACACTGCACCCTCTCAGGGGCTGGGCTTGACACCCATTGTATCCACAGGGATGCCCTGACAAAGGCAGGAATGATCAATCTGACTCCATGTTCTCAGAAAGCTTATTTATGAGACCATATTATATTAAAGAATACTGTACTAAACTATACGAAAGAATACAGAAAGGATACTTACAGAATGCTAAAAAGATAATGATGAAAACTCCTGACTCTCTCCAGTCCTGACACAGCTTGGCCCTGATTGGCCAAAGAGTGAAAACAACTCCCAGCAGAATCCAATGGAACAATCACCTGTGGGTGAACAATCTCCAAACACATTCCACATGAGCACAACACAGGAGAAGCAAATGAGATAAGAATTGTTTTCCTTTTCTCTGAGGCTTCTCAGCTTCCCAGGAGAAAAATCCTGAGCAAAGGGATTTTATCAGAGAATGTGAATGGCACAGACACCTGCAAGGAAACTCTTCCAAACATCCCTTCCCTCATTGCTTCCTCTCAGCCTCCTCCCAGGGCTTGGCCTGGCTGCACCAAGGAAGGAAACCCAGCAGTGGCTGGGATTGGGATGGGTTGGTATCACAAAGCTTTGCCTTGGTGACCAATTCTAACCCTGTGTTTGCACTCCATCTGCAAAAATCCAGCTTTCACCTGGAACAGAGGGGCTCAGTCTGGTTTTGCCAGGTGTTTGCACTGCACCTGGCACAAACAGAATGGGAATGCTCAGAACAAAGACTCAGACCCAAAGGTACTGCAATAAGTAACACCCCAGCCTCCCCTTCTCTTTAAAAGACTCATAAAAACCATTACAGAAACCATCACTACCCACATGACAACAACAAGGTGAAGTTCTCATGTTTTCCATCTCCCTCTTTTTTCTTGAAACAGAAATTCAGTCTGGAAGTGCTGATATAATGTTCATCAAATCCCAGGCTGGTTTGGGTTGGAAAGGACCCAAAGATCATCCAGCTTCCCCTCCCACCATGGGTGGGACACCTTCCACTAGCCCAGGGTGCTCCAACCCCCATCCAGCCTGGCCTTGGGCACTGCCAGGGATCCAGGGGCAGCCACAGCTGCTCTGGGCACCCTGTGCCAGGGCTCACCGATGTTGGGAATTTAGCTGCTAGAAAATGGAAAAGTACAAAACCATGGCTAATTCCAAGTCCTGCACCTGCACAGATAGCAGTGTCCTTGGGCCTAGCTGTGGTATAATAACAAACAGTGAAAGAGACATGAGAAAAGAGAGATGTAACCCCTAAGGAATGAGGATGAGTTAATGCTATAGTTTAACCAATAGATTGCTTGGCTTACAGAATATTCATAAGCTTATTATTTGCTGTATAAGTGTTTGATACTTTTTTCAATAAACTGGACCAGAAAGACCTGAGGGTCCGGGACCGGACCGGACCTGAAGGGCCTGTGATGAACCAACTGGTGTCCTGGTCCCCTTCCTTCGACACACCACCCTCATAGGAAAGAATTTCTTCCCAATCTCCCATCCATCCCTGCCCTGTGGCAGTGGGAGCCATTCCCTGTGTCCTGTCCCTCCACCCCTTGTGCCCAATCCCTCTCAGCTCTCCTGGAGCCCCTTCAGGAGCTCTGAGCTCTCCCTGGAGTTTTCTCTTCTCCAGGTGAGCACCCCCAGCTCTCCCAGCCTGGCTCCAGAGCAGAGGGGCTCCAGCCTCAGAGCATTTTCTCACATGGCAAAAGTCCTGAGATGAGATAAAACACAGGAACAGAAACCAGGGAGCTCCTGCACCACGATAGAGAGAACACTGATGTGACATTCCCTCCTCTCTGAAAGTGTCTGGATGTTTCAGTGCAGTTTTTGCAAACCACCTGTGTTCTGGAGCAGGTGGAAATGCTGTTTGGAGAGCATTTTTCTGCAAATGGGATTTGATTAGTACACGAACCTTCCATGTAATGTTCTTATAATGAGTAAATGAGTAGGTGATATAAACCTCTGGAAAAGCAAAGACTGTAATGAAAACCTTATTATCCTTTTTACAGTAAGGCTGAACAGGAACTGATGCTATGTTTAAAATGATCATGGTTTTATTCCCACCCCCAGGCAAACCTGCATAAACTCAATGAGCAGTGTGATTTCATTAAGTATATGTATAATGAACAATTTTCTTGTCCTTTGAAAACAACTGATTTGAAGGAAGACTGAGGCATTATGACTGACAGCTGGGCTCTGCAGCCTTTTCAATCTGCACAGGATTTCCTATAACATACTGAAGGTGAAAGAATCACAAACACAGAGAAAAAAGAGGAAAAGCAGCCTTAATAAGCTGGGAGCACATGAATTTTAAACAGCTGAGTGGCTTTGTGGAGTTGGTGGGAAGTCTGCTATGCTGGAAAAGCTGTTCAAACATCCCCTCTGCTGAGCCTGGAAGAGGATGCTCAGGACACCCATGGACTTCAAAGAAACCTGGAGCTGTCATGGATTAGAAACTGCCCTGACCCCATCCATTTGTACCCAAAGCAGGCTGGCAGTTGTCTTGGGAAAGCACTCTAGGAAATGGCAGAGGGAAAATATTTGGATTTCCAGACACAAATCTCTGCTCTTGGGAAGGAGAGAGCAGCAGGGAGTGAGACGAACACACAGAAGTTACTCAGCTTACTTGGTTTAGTCCTAACTCCACAGAGGAAAGAAACCTGGCTGACCTCTAAAACTTAGAACAATCCCTACACCAGGAAAAGAAAATAGCATTTAAATGTGGAATTCTTCTGTATCTCTCACATAAAGAGGTCTGATCAACAGTGCTTGATCCTTAAAATATCCATCACTCTATAAAGGTACTTTTTGAACCAAGAGTCACCTATAACCACACATTTACAGGCTGTCCAGGTCCAGTGAGAGAGAGCCTCTGCCAGGTATTTCACTGAGAATCCTCAAAATTCACTCATCTGGAAAAGCAGCAGCCAGACCCTTATTTATGGTGAGATGACATAAATCTGACATTCCTGTGGTTCTGCACTGCCACATCCTCTAAGTGGCCCTTTCAAAATTAATATGGAAATTTTAAAGACTATCTGTTCTCAAAATAACTGAAATTTTAAACACAAAAAAAAAAAAAATCAAACTTATTGCATGAGGTTCAGTGCAGGGCATTTTAAAGATTTTAAAGTATTTTTTTCACTGGTGCTATGGTGTTATTCTCAGAAGGAAACTGATTTCACCACTAATGGATCTGAGAAGAATCTGAAGAAGCAATACAGAAGGGAATAGTACCAACACAGAGAAAAAAAAAAAATATAGAGGGATATATTTAACAGAAAATCCAAGACAAAATGGTACAGTAACTGCAGAGCTGTATTTTGAATTGTTTGCAACCTGTCCAAGCAATTACCATCACTCTGTGCTCTGACCACAGAGGAAACCAACACATCCAATCTGGTTTTCAGTCTTCACAAAACCTCTCCACTCTGACTCTTACTGGAACTGAAAATCCCCCAAGCCAAGGAGAAAGACAGAAAATGCATTTTCTTCCTTACCAACATTAAAACTAGCAGTAACTTCTTGCATAAATACATAAAAAGCTGCAATCTGATGGGATTAATTAACAAGTGATTAGTATTTGCAGGCTAAAGGAAATATGAGAAGTAAATAGGTGACAATGGAATGCCAGTCCTTCAAAAAAAAGCAATTTTCCTGACATCAGATTAATTTTTCCACAGGGGAACTTTTCATATACAGTTTTCATCTTGATAGTGAATCTTTGATCAGGGTCTCTGAAAAAAAAATAATCTCTGTGAAGATTGAGAAAACAAAGGAATCCAGATAAACTCGAAAGAGACAATGAAATTTTCAGGCTATCAGGTAAATAAAGTACTACAGGCACCTTGGTGGAATACAGAGAGTTTTCATATAGGGTTAGGATGGAAAATGATAGGGTTTAAAAACAAAACAAAGGAAAAAAAAGGAAAAAAAAGGAAAAAAAAAGGAAAGGAAAAGGAAAAGGAAAAGGAAAAGGAAAAGGAAAAGGAAAAGGAAAAGGAAAAGGAAAAGGAAAAGGAAAGGAAAGGAAAGGAAAGGAAAGGAAAGGAAAGGAAAGGAAAGGAAAGGAAAGGAAAGGAAAGGAAAGGAAAGGAAATAGAGAGAAAAGGGGAGAAAAGGAGGAAAAGGGAGGAAAAAGAGGAAAAAGGGGGGAAAAGGAAAAAAAGGGAAAAAAAGGGGAAAAAGGGAAAAAAGGGGGAAAAAGGAAAAAAAAGGGGGAAAAGGGGGAAAAAAGGAAAAAAGGGGGGGAAAGGGAAAATAGGGGGAAAAGGGATAAAAAGGGAAAAAAACAGGAAAAAAGGGAAAAAACAGGAAAAAAGGGGGAAAGGAGGAAAAAAAGGAACAAAGGGAGAAAAAGGGAAAAAAGGGGGAAAAAGGGGAAAAAAGGAAAAAAAGTGGGGAAAAGGGAAAATAGGGGGAAAAGGGATAAAAAGGGAAAAAAGGGGGAAAAAGGGGAAAAAAGGAAAAAAGTGGGGAAAAGGGAAAATAGGGGGAAAAGGGATAAAAAGGGAAAAAAACAGGAAAAAAGGGGAAAAAAGGAAAAAAAGGAAAAAAGAAAAAAGGGGAAAAGAAATTTAAAAGGATAAAAAGGGAAAAAAGAAAAAAAAAGAAAAAAGGAAAAAAGGCAAAAAAGAAAAAAAAGGGAAAAAAGGAAAAAATGAGAGAAAAAAAGGAAAATAAGATGAAACTGGCACCTTTTGAAAGGAAGTAAATATATTAAGTAGCGGTACAAACTGGCAGAAAGCAGGCAGTGGCAATGTCAATGCAGGATCTAATCAATGCTCTCTGTGTATGAAACCTGACCCCTGAGGCAGGGCAGCAACGCATGGTGAGCTCGAAAATAATTCAATTTTGGTGACATGATATCACTCATTGTTTCTGCTTCCTCCAAAACACCTTTAACCAACATTTCAGTCTCAGCCATCTTTTCTGGAAGTTTCCCTGAGAACAAGGACGCTCAGACTCTCCCTATTTTTTCTTCTGGGCCTCAACCTCTTTGCATTTTACCTTTCCTACCTCCTTTTGCTACTGGCTGCCAACTCTCTGCAACACTTCTTGCTTCCAAAGCACTTGAAAAAGATTCATAATTGCTTTTCACATCTTGAACGTTTCTGCAGAAATATTTTTGGCCTCCCATGTAACGTTTTGGGCTTTGAATACTTGCACGTTATGATACTTTTTTTAAAAACTTCTCTCATCTAAAAGTAGCTTTTGCTGCTGTCCTGAGTACTCATTGCCTTTCCCTCATTTTCTGTTTTAATGAGTATTATTTATTTTCCTTCCTTCCTTGGAATGGTTGGACTCTATGATTTCCCAGGTCTCTTCCAACCTAAACGATTCCATGACTCTGTGAAGTTTCTCAAGAACAAAATCCCAAAGTGCTCTTTTTAATTGCCTTTTAATCATATCTCCCTGCATGTGTAGTTCTCTTTGGAGATTAAACACCACCATAGTGAATTTGCCTTTTTCCCCCACCTCCTACAAGGCTTTGAACCCAAATTTCTGTGATCACTGTTTCAGATGTTTTCCACAGTAGCAGTTTAATCCCAAACTCGTTCAAACCCAAGTTTTTCCTCTCCTGTGATCCCTGACTACACTTCAGTGAAGTTGTCTTCAGACAAATTCTGCCTCATCCTCTCTGAGCTTTCCCCACTTCATTGCAGAACTTCAGTCCATGCAGTGTAATTATACTGCCTGTTAAATTAACTCCTTTATTTAATTGGATTCTGAGCTTTCTGGAAAGTAAAGCACAACCTCACATCCTCCCTCTATAACTTCTCTTTATCACCAGTCCCCAAAAGGAATTCCTGCCACTACTTTAGGAAAAAAAAAAGGAGGCCAAGAGTAAAGTGAAAGAGAAAAGTAAATCATTTCTAATGATTAACAGAAATAAATAAATAAAGCAGAACACTCCATCATAAATCTCCCTGTTCAGATTGCAGATATCATCAAGCTCAGTGACCACGGGCAAAAATGGGTAATGAAAATGCATTTTTCACCCGCGCATAAAACAAAGAACAACGTGGGAATAACATGTGGAAAAGTAACTCTACATGTAAAAGGGCTGGCTTGAAGATAGCAACTGATCCCAGAGCCCTCTGAAAAAGTAAAGCTCTGCACAGCTTTGTTCAGGAAAAAAATGCAAAATATTGTATGTCACTATTTATTATACATCTACATTCTTAATGCCTCCTGTCCTTGCACCTCCACAAAGGTCTGGCAGAACCAGAAGATGGATCTGCAGAGTCTCCATGTCAGGAATGCTTTCCATATGAAGAGAGTCTAAACACACTTGATCATTCAATTTTTAAATAAATCCCAGAGAAGAAATATGATTATCTCCAAGTTTCTCTCATCAAACCTGGCCTTGGACATTCACATCCCTGGGATGAGAGAACCTTGGAGAAAGGCTTGGAGCAACCTGGGACAGTGGTGGGAACTGGGTGATTTTAAGGTCCCTTCCAACCCAAACCATTCCATGATTCTGTGTGAAGACAGATGGCACAGAGCTCACAACATCTCCTATGGCACAAGAACTTAAATGCACCTCAAATTCTTCACTCAACAACAACTCCTATGGCACAACAACTCAAATGCACCTCAAATTCTTCACCCATCAGATTCCAAACCACCCAACAGGCAACATTTGTCCCCTCAGATTGGTGGAACCAATTGCAGCAGGAAGTTTCAGAAGGGAAGAGAACGTGAAGGAGGGAATCCATGAAACAATTTCTGTCCTTAATTAAAAACCCTGGTCCAGTTGCAGCCCTGAGACTCGGGGACTCCATGAGCAGCTGGTTCTTGGAGCTGGATGGAATATCCAGGGATCCATCACACCACACACATCCTCTTGTATCCAAGCACCACCACAGAAAAAAGGACAAATTTCATTATTCACTTCCCCTGTGATCAGCATGTTTAGTATCTTCTGAGTGGCAGAAAATACAACTCAGATTGTTGTACAATGTTTGTACAACACAGGGCAGAGTTTGGAATTCCAGAGATGTCATCAGACCAACCCACAATTCCGCTAAATCCTAACCCATAAAAGCCAAGGAACTTGATCAAACTTTCAGTTTCCAGGTCACTTTGAAACTTTTTAGGCATCCACGTGTTTGTGTTTAGGTTTAGGAATCAAAGCTCCTGAAAGAGAGTCAATGGAGGCACTCCCAAAAATTCTTCAAAACATCTCAGACAGGTATTCTCACCCATATTAAATTCAATTCATCACCGTATTTGGTGATTTACAAATGTATAAGACAGCACTTCCCAACTTTAATTAAAACCTTCCTCACACATCTGTTAAAAGCAAAAATAAACTACAAAAAACAACCCAAACAACCCCAAAAAGCAGCAATAATAAACTACATGCTCCACTTCCCAAAACTGGATTTCATTCACAAATCTATCAGGTTTTATTCTCCACACAAGATGACTCACTGCATGTTCACTCCCTTCAATCTTCAAACACTGTGTTAATATATGCAGGAAACAAAGCTACAATGGTTTGCTTATGAAAAGGGAGGTTTTTCTACAAACCTAGAGCTTGCAAAGGTGCAAGAATTGCCTTGTATAGAAAAGAATATTTAGTATACAGCAGAATATTTAAGTAACAGAGACATTCTTTCAGTGAGATTTTTCCATTATTTATACATAATAACACAGAATTCATGAAATAACAGAGAAATAATGATAATAATGAGGAATTATTTTATATGAAAGACAAATAATCAGGTAAATTTGGCCCAAAGCTAGAGGGAAATATCAGCCAAATATTGGTAGGGATTGCCTGAGATTACCATTTCTTTACCTAAGAAATGAGCAGAAAGGCACAAAGCCCCAAAAGCTCACTTTCAGTCTGATTTTTATGATGATACACTACTCTTGGTCAAAATGTAATGGAGAAGGCGAGAACGCTGAAAACAGTAAAAACCAGAATTTACTCTCACTCTTTCATCAGCCTGTTTTTATGGTATTTGACAGGAAGCCACCCTAGCAGCCCCTAAAGAGTAAGAACATCACAAATCTTAATTTTATTGCCCTTTTCATAAAAAAAGTTCTTCAAAAGCTCATGTTTCATCAATCTTCTAACCCCAGATTTTTTGACTTTGATGGTAAGTTTTAAACAGACAGGTATTTTCAACGTCTTTTCTTGTTGTGCTTTCCACTTGCACATCATAACACCTAACCTCTCTCACAGAATTCCTTCTACTCATTTTTATTTCTCAATGCAAGGCAGAAAAGTGTCTCCACTGCTTTTTTCCACTCCCCATTCTGTGCATGGCAGAAATCTCTATTTCCTTTGTTTGATTTGAAATCAAAGAGAGTCGTAAGAAACCAGACAGCTCCTCACAATAGCAGAGGAAACATACAGAGAGCTCTGTTTTTCTCAAACACAAGACCTATCATTTTACCTCATCTAGAGAAGAAATAAACTCTACAATTCCTTTAAATCAGGCCATAGGCTACAGCCTATATTATCAATCATAGCCATTACTCAAATCCAAACTGTTCCAACATCCACAGGCCTCCTCTGTTAATAAAAGCAGCAAGACAATTTTTCAAACCGAAATGCTGTGCAACAGTAGCAGAAAACAGAGCAAATTAAAAATAACCAAGTAAAATGAACAAAATATTTCTGTATGTCCCACCATCCTCTGCTAACTGATGGGGTTGTGACTCTTCTTCCTCCCAAATCTTCAACAAACTAAACATTTACTTCCAGGGACGGGGTTAATCAAAACCTGATGACAAAGGGCTCTTTTCCTTTACCTCTGAATTTCCCCCAATCTGAGACAGATGCCACACAAGTCTTGGTGAAAATAGAGACCTGTTGTGCTGTGGGGAAAACTCACTTTTTCCCTTAAAACCAGCTCAAACCATGTAATCATTTAAAGGAAAAAAAAAAAAATTACCGAGGTGTTTCTGGTTTGTCACCTCCTGGATTCAAATGGAAGTAGAAATACGGGCTCTTTGATCATTACAGAATGTTTATGAAGCTGCACAGAAATAATTCACAGTGCTGGCCTGTGACAGCAAAGCTGTTGGCAAAGCAGCACGAAGGGAGACATTGATTTAATTCCCAGCACCTCAGCGAGCCCTGGGTGGGTGCTGGTGCTACAAAAGAGGAGAATCATCCTTGCACAAGAGGCTCCTCCAAGCTCCCCCTAAAACCAGGGCAGATTTGGGCAGAAGGGCTGCAAAACCCAGGAGTCAGGGATAAAATGTGACATTCCTTCTAGAGGACAGGGAGCTGTTGCTTAGAAACTGTTTACAGACAAATCCTGCTGGTGCACCTAAAAAAAAAAGAAATAAATTAGGTCATTCTTGGCTGTAGGTAGGAGAGATTTTATTGATATAAACCCCTCCACGTCTCTCTCTGCTGTCAATAATTAACAGTGCTTTAGGAAGGCTGCCTGGATGCTCTTTTAACCAACAACTGCACGCTCCCAGTGACAGAATTGCCCATTTGGAAACAATCTGGGGGTAAATTGACATCAGAGTTCCCTCAGGAGGCTGAGCCCAGGCTCCAGGCATGGACTGGAGCATCTGAGGAACGGACTGGCACCAAAAGTGAGATCAAAACGGGGTGGGAGCAAAGTGCAATTCATCTTCTTCGTTGCTGTTAGAAAAAAAAAAATTAAGGAAAAAACATGAAAATATCACCAGGCCAAAGGAAAAAAATAAAATTGGTTCTACTTTTTAAGCACCTGATGAAACCAGGTCTGCTAGAAATGAAAGGGGAAAGGCCACAACACCTCTCTGAAGCCACGGGAGAACAAAGTTTGCCTTGAAGAACAAAAGGTGAAGCTGGAATTGGATCGCTTCATTAAGGGAGGTACTAAAAGGAGCTCCTAAGTACCTAAAACAAAGTTTCAAGCAAGCACCCATTGCTCACAGAGAAAACAAATTCCTTCAGAGCAGATGGGAAAGAAAAATTGTATCAATCCAGAGCCAGTTTTCTCCTCCACATAAATAATCCACGCTTGAACAATTTTTCCTCATATAAATAACTACATTTATAAGAAGCCTCAAGTAAGAAGGCTCTTATATCATTATTCACTTAAAAACCACTCCAAAAATTCAGAGAAATCACTGCTTTCTAAGTAAAAGAAAATAAAATGCACAGCTTGTGGTAATAAACAGCTCATTGTCATCATCCCAGAGAAAGGCTTTTTTTTTCTCTTCACTTAAAAACAAACGTAGCACAGGCTTGTTTTCTTATATTGAACAAATCACATGAAATGAATACAAATATCAAAACATGGAACCTAATGTGGAGAAGGGACAAATGTCACAGAGATAACCTCAAAAAACAAAGTTGGTAGTGTCACCATCATATTTTCTGAAAAATCCTCTTTGCCCAGGATTTTTCTCCTGGGAAGCTGAGAAGCCTCAGAGAAGAATGAAAACAATAATTATCTCATTTTTCTCTCCTGCTTTGCTGCTTTGGAATGTGGTTGGAGATTGTTTTATCCAACAGGTGATGGTTTCATTGGTTTCATGTGAATTGTTTTTATTTTTACTTAATGACCAATCACAGCCAGCTGTGTCAGGACTCTGGCGAGGGTCAGGAGCTTTCATTGTCATTCTTTGTAACCTTCTGTCTCCATCTTCTTTCTGTTCTTTAGTATAGTTCTAGTATAGCATAATATAGTATAATATAGTAAAATACAGTATAATATAATATAGTATAATAGAGTATAGTATAATATAGTATAGTATGATACAGTATAAAATGATACGATACAATATGATATTAATATAATATAATATAATATAATATAATATAATATAATATAATATAATATAATATAATATAATATAATATAATATAATATAATATAATATAATATAATATAATATAATATAATATAATATAATATAATATAATATATTGGCCTTCTAAGAACATGGAGTCAGATTCATCAATTCCTCCATCCTGGGGACCCTGCAAATACCACATTGGTAGAATCTGTGTAGAACTTGTGTAGAACAAGCACCTCTGGTTGAAACTTCAGGGGCAGATCTCAAATTCATCCCCAAAGCCCACATTTTGTGTGGTGTCAGCAGACATCATCCTTAGGGCCAGAAAAACAAGGATCAGGAGGGGCTGTGTAATTTAATCAAAATTATTTCATTCTGGGGACAGCCACGAGCCTGTGTTGTGACACCCTGAGTGACAAGGACTCCCTCAGGATGACTTTACAGCTGCAGTTAACGTGGAAGACACAAGTTTGGGGTTATTTCAAGGGTTATCACAACCTGAAATGGGTTCAAAGTCTGGGAAAATGGTTTAACTCCTTCATTCAATGCATGGCTTCCCATACCAGAAACACAGACAAAACCAGCCAGGAATAAAAGAATTTTAACAACCACATCTATTATTATTTGCAAATTCATCCAGAAATACACTTTGGATTAAAGCAATGCTAATTATTAAAAAAATTAAAGATAACATGGCCCATTTCCCAAAGGCCCCCAAAGCCACACGGGAGACTTGTGAAGCGTGGAGGAGAGGCCAACCTGATTTTTATTCATGTGTTGCTGAGCTTACCTACGTGGGAAACAGAATTATGCTCTATTTAGCCCTCTGTCAGGTTGTTCAGGTTCTAAAATAACTGTTAATGAAATCACAAGCCTTCAACACAAACAGCAGCAACAGAAATAGCACCAGGACAGAAAACATTGGACTGCAGCAACTCTGAGCCACAGTGGAGCACAAAAGCATCTCCCTACATTCAGCTGGCTTGAAATAAAACACCAGGAATAATAGATTGCATTTTACTGAGGCCTCACTACAATGATTCACATTTTGTAACAACCTTCATAGAAATGCAGCTCTTAAAAATTAATTTTTTCCTCTGGCTTAAGAACCTAACTTAGCAAAAACTAATTCAGCATGGGAAGTGCTCATTACTTTGACACATAAGATATCTGGGAATCACCTGAAGCACAATAATTTATCATAATAAAAAACAGTATTTCATATTTTTTAGCTTTTTTACAATATTGTGCAGAACTCAGTTTTAACCCATTGGAATGGTTTTAGCTTTAAAAATATTACTGACATGTAATTTGCTCTCCATTATGTAGAAATATATAAACATTCACTTTTGGTCTGTTTATATATAATAGTTAATAGTAATTTAGGAATTACTCTCAACAAAATTATTTCTTTAAAATAATAAAATCATTTCTTAAAATGTTTCATAAAATATTTCCTAAAATAATAGGATCACACAGTGGTTTGGATTGAGAGGAGCCTTTAAAGATCACTTAGTTCCAAACCTCCTGCCATGGCCAGGGACACCTTTCAGTAAAAGTGAGTTTTTGCTTGGCATTTTCATGAAAGGACCTGGATAAATAAGATTAAAACCCCAACATCTTCTTTAATGGTGATTAAACACGTGCAAGGACTGTCAGTGGTGATGTGGTATCACTGCTGGGACAGAAGAAATCCAAGTGATTACACACCTCCACCAAATCCATCTGTTTTATTTAGTGGAATCCAAAAATGAAAACACAACAGTTTCTCCTCAGACACCAAAACTTCCTTGGAGAAACAAATAATGAATTTTTTTCTAACAAGCTGACTGTGATCATGCCCTTGTCAGATCTTGCATCTCCTTGTGATGTTTTCCACAGAACTCTGTGTTTAGAAACATGCCCAGAGTTAATTCAGATTAATCACACAGAACATAAGATACACACGTCTGTAATACCCAGAATTTAATAAATTTTAAATTCTGTTTTCACTTTGCCAAAATGCTGTTTCTCTCATGAAATTTCACCATTATTTCACGTACCCTGCCACACTAAAGACTGACCCTGAGTTGTGGCTCCTCCCAGGGCATCCTCCCACCCACATCAGCACCTTTGGGGAGAAATACAGTGAAATTTATCATGTACTCAGTGCTTTGGTAAGGCTGGGGCTGTTCCTGGCACTGATTATAACCCAGAATGTTGTACAGAATCAGAGCTGCAGGAGCCCCATGCCCTAAGTGAAGAGCAAAGCTGAACACTGCCAGGTCTCTCTGTCATATTTAGGGAATTAAATCCACCTGTAATGTTTTCTTCTACTGGCCCAACATGACAACAGAAGCTTCTCACTTCAGAGGAAAAGCAGGCTTTGGATTCAGCAACAACACAAAAAATAACTCATTAAAATGAAAGGTTGAGCAGTATGCATTGTGTATTTGCAGCAGCTCAGAAATCAGATGCAAAGAAGAGCTGATGTTCCAGTCACTTATTGCTAATTTTTTTTATTGTTAAAATAGAAAAAAAAACTCCTGCTCACATAAATCATTTGCTTTCAAAAGCATGTAACAGACACAATCAGTGCTCATGACTGCTCTACAAGGTAACACAGAAAAACATTTGAGTTTTCCAGAGATAGAAGCAATTTATGCATCACTGTAACAGCACACAGCACTGGCTCCAGCTGCACTTAAAACACACAGAAACAATCCCCAGCCAAAGGCAGAACCAGCTCCAGAAGTGTTGGGTAAGAGCTTTGCAACACTGATGAAAATTCTGTAATTAATTTCAGAGGATCAAGGATTTAATCTTGCATAATCTGAATACCCAAAGTAGTCCCTTAAACAAGACAGCCAGAAAACATCTGCAACACTGCAAGAGGCTCCTGGTAAAATAAATCTTTCTACTCAGTCCTTGTTAAGTGTTCCTCATGTTTTGCACACTTCTTGAAATTGGAGAAATGGATTTCAGATTTGAGGCACTGAATGTACTGCAAAAGGAGGATTAAGTGAAGACCAGAGTTTAAATTCAATATAGGTGCTTTAGTTTTTATTTTAATACAACACAGGTGCTTTAGTTTTTATTTTAATAAATAAACCTGCTCAGACACAGGACTTTCTTTTTTTGTATTTACATATTTTGCTCTTAATGAAAGGACCTCTAAGTACCTGAAGCTGTTAAAGTGCTGCTGTGATGAACCTGTCCCACAGCAGCTGTGCTTTGCTGTATTTCCCATACCTGAGCATTGCAGCACTTCCATTCCAATTTCCAATTAAATCAAGGTGGAAATTATTAAAACCACATTTTTTTAAAGAGTGATTTCAAAATTCTTTCCTCATTTACATGATCTTGCTTTCACCTTAATGAAAATCAACTTATTAATGAAAAACAGCAAGGAAAGAGAAACATCCAAACCAGCCCAGCCAAGGGGTGAGTGTAGAAGGTCACTCAAAATTTTTGGAGGCACAATCAGTCTGTGCAATTCTCAGCAGTAATTTCAAGCACACCTGAAGTGTTTAAACTCCAGAGTCTTATTTTACAGAATCACAGAATATCCTGAGCTGGATATCATTCCCCAGTGTGTCCACACATCCAGGATTTGCCCTTGATACACTTCCTATGGCGTTTCTCTGGGCAATGTGGTTTTCAGCGCTTCCTTAAAGGTTCCTTTTGTGTAATCAAACACCGATTTCCCTCATCCACCCATGTCCTCACCATTCCACAGCCCATCTCACTCTGGTGCAAGAAATATTTAATTACTGTGGATTTTCTGCCAAGGGTTAACCAGGAAAAGCTTTAGACATCACAAATCCCGCAGCACCCCAAGGGTGGCACAAAACTTTTTTCTGGATATTGTGACAACAGAACAGACCTCACTCCAACTTTAATGTGTTTATGGTGCAGAGAGAGCAAAATAAAGAGATTCTCATTTTTACACCATTATGGAAAACTGGTATTAAAAATACCCATCTCTAGTGTTTCCTCTTCCTCCTGACTGATCTTTTTATGAAAAACCAGCCAAGAAGCTGTTCTTGGGCTAAGTAATTTTTTGTTTCTTTTGGCTGACTGTCAACCACCCAGCAAAAAATAAACTCATTAAGCTGACAAGAGACCTGAACACACTCGTGTTGTCAGTGCATCTCAGCATCACTCTTGTGAACCCAAAAGCAATTAAAAAAATTAAAATAAAGTTAAGCTGACTCCACCCTTAGGATGCAACCAAGTTTGCAAGGATCTGTCAGTCCAAAGTCAGTGTCTGGCAGCATCTGAGCTAAAGGGGATGTGCAGCTTCAGCACATGTCAAGCCAAAACAGTTCTAAAACTAGCAGCAAAAAAGGAGAGCACGGAGTGTGGAGCCTCCAAAAAAGCATCTCTGCCACAATTAGAGCTCTCAACCTAATTGTGTTTGCAAGCCTACTATTTTTGCCTCCAATCCACACTGCTCTCCCTGTGTTCAATCTGTCCAGCTAGCTGGGATTTTTCCTCTGCTGCCACCACATTTGTAGTTTGCAGAGCAGATCCCCAGCTTAAGGCTCACACAGAGCCTTGTAATCACTGAGGTTTCTACTTAAAAGCAAAAGGGAAAAAAAGTTACCATGGCTACTACAGTCACTCAGCTTTCTCAACTACTTCAAGACGTTAATTCTGAAGGCTTTTTTGGCTATGTTTGCACAAAATGTATGCTTCCATACTACTCTGTCATGTAAATTAGGTTGTGCTGCAGCGTTTGAGATCACCTGGGACCATTCAATACCTTTGGCTGGTGCTCCAAGAAGACTCCACAAGAAGCAAGGTGATAGTTTCACTGATCACATTAAGGACATTATAATCAAATGTATTAAATATAATTTAAAGCAATAATGAAATGTTGTTTCTTACCCAGCCAAGTGAAGGTAAATATGTGAACAGAGACATCCTCTAGTTCTTAGGCTGAATTTGTAAACAAAATTGGTAGTAAGTACAGAATTAGAACAAAGCAAACCACAAAGTGCTTGCAGAAAATGCTTTGGAAATGCACTTAGATTATTCAGAAGATAAGGAAAACATACAGAGAATGATAAAATGTGTGTAAGATTTGATGCTGATTTTCATCCAAACCCTGCATCAGTAGAAGACAATCGTGCCCAGGATTTGTGTCCCCACTGCTCTTTAGCACCTCAAAAGCACCTGAGCACTTCCTCCACTCTCACCTGCATCCCCTGGGCTCAGGCTGAATGCAAGGATTGGAATTTGAGTGTGAAATTAAAGAAAAAAAAAAAACAACTTCGTTCAAGGATGCAAAAGTGTGTGAGAGCATGGAGGGATTCAGTTTGCTGCCTCAGCCACGCACAGAATTCTCCCTGAGCCACGCGAGGAAAATTAAATCCCAGGATAGAAATAGCCCTCCTCTTTCCTCTTCTTCACCTTCCTGCTCTTGCTGGGTATCAGCTGTGACCCAGAAACAACACTCAGCAATGCCAAGAGTCCAAAACACACTGAATAAAATGCAGCTTGAATTTTTTTAGGGGCAGCGTGGGCCACCCATGCAAGGCAAGGAAGAGCTCAGCAAACCCTGCAGCCCCCCAGCAGCGCTCCTGCTGGGTAGGACATTTGTCACAGCGTTTTCCTCCTGCTCCACCTCATCCTCCTTCATTCACAGGCTTCCTGAGGATTTCTTGTTCTTAGAAGTATTTCTGGGAGCATCCAAGCCCTGGGAATGGAGATGACGGAGATAATAGAGACGTTTAAAATTAGACTAAGCAGCTGTAATTCTGAATTTGCATTTCTGACTTGATTATAGTAAGCACTGAAGACTATCTGCACAAGAATGAGGAAGGAGTTCATGTGCTGCAATAAAAATATGTGAATCTCTTTCACTTTGACCCCGTTAAGGGGGAAAAATAAAAAAGATAACAAATGGCACTTTTATGGAAGTTGTTCCTTTGCTATTCTCTAACTTCATTTTAAAGAGTCACCCGTGGATTTTAATTGCAAGAATTAATCAGCTTTCCTGTATTTTACAATATATTTTCCTTATATTTTACTATTCTCCTGATTACTCTTGATTTTTCTCCTTTCATATTTTAGAACTTATCCATTTTATACCTTTCCTTATAAGTCTCTACAGTCTCTTATCTGAACAGTCAACATTTGAAACCATGGGATAACTATTTATGAAGCACTTTGATAAATTTTCTACCAAAAGCAAACACAGATGACACAATTTTACTTAAATATTCTGTCACAATAAAAAAATGCTAGAATCAATCCTGTTCTCTTCTTGTAAAAAATAAAATAACCATTTTCATAATATGATTGTTTTACAGATAAGCAGAAGAAAAAAATAGTATTTGGGTTCTATATTCAAAGTTTCTCCACAAATATCATGAAGAATTAACCATGAGTAACTTATCACAGACGGTAATTTTATATCTGGAAGGAAGCTTGATAACAACATGGAAGAAAGTTAGTATTTAATGACAGAGGACATCACACCTATTTTCTGTTAATTTATGTTCATTCATTTACTTAAAAATATTAATTTACAGAACCCTCTGAATTAAAGTTACAGAACAGCCTTGAAGAAGAAATTTCACTATCCCAAGAAGCTAAAAATTAAATGTTTTTCTAGAAGTAGCAAAGGAGAAAAAAAATATCTCAATACATAAAAACAAGTGCCTCACATTATCTGTTTGCAAATAGTTCTTATGTTTCCTTTTGGAAGAGTTTATTCATTTTTCTTTGTGTGGATCCTCTGGGAAGGACACAACTCTTGCCACTGACATGATGGCACTGCAACAGAACTAAAACCAGTGCTGACCAACATTTTACAACATTTTTTAAGTGCTTTACTCCACAGTCTAACTTGAAAGTTCAGTCTCTAGGAAGAAGCCTTTTGGAGTTTCTATTGATGTTTGAAAAGACATAGAGAGCTGATAAAAGTGGTTTTGTCAGCTCTGCACAGGACGGACACAGCTTCTGTGTTTAAAGCATAAGGAATATTTCCAATTGATGCTTCCCTTACAAGAACAACTGAGAGAACTGAGAGATTCAGCTGCTCCTGCTGTGCTGAATGGGCTTTAATGGAGAAATGCCACAAAAATGAAATATGCAAGAGTGAGTGGGTTTTGTTAGTAAATAACAGCATATTAAAAATTAAGCTTGATTAGCTGTAGAAAAGGGCAAAGTGAATAATCCATTTAGAAGCTTTAAGTAACTTAAAAGCTTAAGCCCCATTTACAGAAGTCACCTGGGCCACTGGGAGCCTCCCCTGACCAAAACCACTTCCACTTTCTGTATCCAGAATTTGAGTTCCACTAACACCCAAATTGCCTTCCATTTGAATATTCTTGTCTGCATTAAGCACATTGTAACATATGCTTGTTGCTTTTTTAATGCAAAGCTTCAAAGAAAAGGACAAGTCCGCAGGAGAAAGAAATGTCACATAATAATGACTGTAACACCAGTAAAAACAGCAGAGTGGAGTATCTACAAAAATATCTTTAAAATACTCTGAACACCGAAATTCTTTGGTGTAACTACAAAATCTACTGGTTTTCTTACCTCTCAAATGCAACCCCTGCGAGATGCTTTTTAATGTTACAGGATTCAGCTTCCCTTAACTGAGCAATTCTCATTACTTAAGAAGCCTGAAAACTTGGGCAGTCTCTGCTGCAACGCTGAAAATGTCTCTCCACCGTTCTCTGTAGCAGAATACTAATGCAGGGGCTGATGTGGCTGAAAAGCACAGCTAGACAAAAATATTCCAAAGGAGAAAAAAAAAAAGGAAAGAAAAAAAAAAAAAAAAGCCTGGCTATCAGAAAATGCTGATTCAGCAGAGTTGAAGTACTCCAAGGAAAGGTGTGCTTTGCCCACACAGCCAAAGGAAAACTAGAGAAAAGCTTTCCTCCTGCCCCTTACAAAGTCAAAATGCTTTGTCTGATGACAGCACAAGACATCTGAAACAGTAAAATGTGTAGGGGGGTGGGGGGAGACCTGCTAGCGGAAAGATTGTTCCTTTTGCTGGCAATTTTAAAATTCACCTGTTTGTTTATTGCCAAAACAAAAAATTATTCAAAGCACAAGGAACACAAAAATCCTGCCTTCCAACCAACTGTGCTGGTAACTGATGGTCACAGCAGTTTATTTCCCCAGAGCAGCTGATCTTTTGTTGGATAAATATGACTTCAACCTATGCTAGTGTTTGGAAACATTCAGGAAAGCCTTTCTGTAACCAACCAGTGCTGGGAACCAGATATCACTGCTCACTCCACGTGTGATGCTGAGGAAACCATGGGAAAACTGAGATGTGGAGCTCTTATCCAGAAACCTGATACAAAATTCATTTCCAGCTGCAGAGTGCTGAGCCTGCCCAACCCAGGACTTGATACAACAGTGTTATCACTCTGGGATATATTTAGATGTACCATGGATCCCTCTAAGACAGTAAGAAGCTACAAGGCAATAACTTAGAATAGGATCATGGAATGGTTTGGGTTGGAAGGGACTTATTTAAAGACTATTTTGTTCCACCTCCTGCCATGGGCAGGGACAACTCCCACTGTCCCAGGTGCTCCAAGTCCTGTCCAACCTGGCCTTGGGCATTCCAGGGATCCAGGGGCAGCCACAGCTGCTCTGGGCACCCTGTGCCAGGGCTCAGCACCCTCACAGGGATGAATTTCTCTGTATTTCTAACCTAAATTTCCCCTCTTTCAGTTTGAACCCATCACTCATCCTGTCACTGCAGTTCCTGATGAAGAATCCCACTCTGGATTTCCTGCAGCCCCTTCAGACACTGGGAGATGCTGTGAGGTCTCCACACAACCTTCTCCTCTCCAGACTGAACAATCCCACCTTTCCCAACCTGTCTCCATGGGGAAGATGCTCTCT